>NC_067250.2:32226036-32939161 GCF_019359855.2 Lolium perenne
CCAACCCCGAACCTGGCAACTATGATCCACACGCTCCCCTCCGCCTGTCCAGAACCATTCCCTCATCGGCGCGCCACCGCCGCTGTCGTCGTTCAACCTCTCTGGTACCATCGTCTCGTGATTAGCTACAACGGGCTCCTCCACGACTTGCTCTGCTCCTTGGAGCGCGTCCACCCCGTGGTCGTCGACTCAATGTCTGATGCATAGTTGCCGGCGAACTGGATCAAGGAATGGGATCGGGGAACGATGTTCGAAATGCCAACGAACAAGGATCGGTCAGGAGTACACATCTCCGGTACGCCAAGTTGGATCGTGGATCGCGATCCACTTTGGTTTGGGTCGATGGAGGCGCCGACGGCGAGCCCACGTGGGCGCAACCATGGCGGTGGGCTAAGACGGCCTTCTTCCTGGTCGCCATGCTCGCCTCACTGCTGCTCGTCTGCGCCCCTCCCCTTCTCGTCGTGCTCCTCAACCTCGCTCTACCGCCCACGCTCCTCTCCGTGCACCTCCGGGCCGGCGTAGTCACCCCAAACATGTCCTTTGTTCTGGTCGCAGTTGGCCAGGCCCAGGCGTTCGAATTCCGGTAGAGATCGAACGAGATCGTGATCCGGCCACGAATCACGTCGATCCGCTGTCGTTCCCGACCCCTGATCCGGATCGATCGATCCGGGGTCGTGGAACGCGGCACCGACCCGGAACCTGGCAACTATGGTATGATGAAGCGCTCGGCGTAACCAAGGAGCTCGGGATCCCCTGTTACACCATGTACACCTTCAATGCCACCACCCTCCTCGCCTCCATCCAGCTCCCTTCCGTGCATGGCGTCGGCGAGGGCCGGGCAAGCTTTAAGGACCTAGAGGACATCACCATCGACTTCTTCGGCCTCCCGCCCATATCGGCCTCACACCTTGTACGCGATGTGCTCCAGGACCAGGACCCGGAGGGAGAGACGTACAAGGCGAACATGGCCGCGATGCGCAGGATCCCGGAGGCCGACGACATCCTCGTGAACACGTTCGAGTCGCTGGAGCCTCGTGCGGTGGCTGCTCTCAGGGACCCGCGCTGCCTCCCCGGCCGGGTCCTGCCTCCTGTGTACTGCGTCGGGCCTCTGGTAGAGAGCGCGCGTGAAGCAACCGTACCCAGGCACAAGTGCCTGGCCTGGCTGGACGGTCAACCAAACCACAGCGTCGTGTTCCTCTGCTTCGGGAGCGTGGGGTGGGGAGCCCACTCGAAGGAGCAGCTCAGGGAGATCGCCGTTGGCCTGGAGAACTCCGGCCATCTGTTCCTATGGGTCGTGCGAGCCCCCTACAGCGGCGTCCCGGACCTTGGCGCGCTCCTGCCGGACGAGTTCTTCGAGCGCACCGCCGGCCGCGGCGTCGTCGTCAAGCTGTGGGCGCCACAGGTCGACGTTATTGTATTGTGATCCAAATTCATTTTAAAAGGGGGCTAACTTCTGACGAGCAAAGGCGAGGCCCGTCAACGGTAGGCTTGAGCCGAAAAACTTCACTATATCGGGAAGTGTTTACAAACGCTGTGGGATACCTTATATTCTAATAAACCCTAGCCGTTGGCTTACAAAATGTATTTATAGACGGTGGCAACGATCCGTACCGTGGGAGGCTGCCGCCCCTGCACCCTCCTTCACAGGCGTCCCTGCAGGACACGATGTATGGACTAACTTCAGACTCCGCTACGCTTCGGTCTAAACCTACCGGCGACAGGTCTCGCTCCGCTTGTTTGAAGTTAGCCTCCCTACAACAGACGTGCTCCGCCACAGGGCCACCGGCGCGTTCGTGACTCACTGTGGATGGAGCTCGGTGCTGGAGGGCGTCATGGCTGGCGTGCCGATGGTCTGCTGGCCGCGGTACGTGAAGCACAGGATGAAGAAATTGCTCATGGTGGGCGAGATGGGGATCGCCGCGGAGATGGTCGGGTGGCAGCAGGGGCGGGTCCAGGCCGGCGAGGTGGAGGCCAAGGTGAGACTCGTCATGGAGTGTGAGGAGGGTAAGGCGCTCAGGGTGCGGGCGGTGCACAAGGACGGTGCGGCCGTGTCTTGGAAAGACGGCGGCTCCGGCCGCGCGGCGTTTGCCCAGTTCCTGGCGGAAGTGGATGGCAAAGGCAAAGAACCTCGGCTCTCGACTTGCAGCGAGGAAGCTGTGGGTGTCGCCTGAACTTTGACTTTCGTCAGCGAGCATAGAATCGCCGCCTTGCTTTCACTGAGAAATGACTGTCTGAGAACGAGTATGTTTGGGAAAACGCCACACTTGGGGCGATCGTCCTTCATTGTATATATAGCACAATACAAAGTGTCTTGCAAGGCAAGGAAACAATCTAAACCTACCAAACCGAATATAAACAAGATCGGTGGAGGGATTGTGTTACAGATATTGCCTAGCAATCTATACAAGAGATATACTCTAACATCCCCCCGCAGTCAGTGCGTCGGGCGGACGAACGCACAGACTGTACCGGAAATCCAAGAAGAGCTGCGAGGGGAGCCCTTTGGTCATGATGTCGGCGAACTGCAGCGAAGAGGGGACATGGAGAACCCGTATCTGACCGAGAGACACCTTCTCCCTGACAAAGTGGATGTCGATCTCGATATGCTTAGTACGTCTGTGCTGAACCGGGTTCGAGGCCATGTAGACTGCACTGACGTTGTCACAAAAGACAACGGTGGCCGAGTGGAGGGGGTGATGGAGCTCCTGCAGCAACTGTCGGATCCAACAACACTCGGCGACGGCATGAGCAACAGCTCGATATTCCGCCTCAGCGCTGGAGCGGGAAACCGTAGCTTGTCGCTTGGAGGACCACAAGACCAGATTGTCGCCAAGGTATACACAGTAGCCCGAAGTGGAACACCGTGTGTCCGGGCAACCGGCCCAATCGGCGTCGGAGTAGGCCATGAGTGTAGACGCCGGAGTCGCATGAAGACGGAGCCCAAGATCAAGAGAACCCTTGATGTAGCGAAGTATCCTCTTGACCAAGTTGAGATGAGGCTCTCGAGGTGCATGCATGTACAGACATGCCTGCTGAACCGCATGAGCAATATCGGGGCGAGTCAGGGTGAGATACTGGAGAGCCCCTGCAAAACTGCGATACTCCGTAGGATCAGCCAGAAGAGGGCCCTCATCAGCGGAGAGCTTGCAACGCGTGTCAATAGGAGTGACACTTGGGTTGCAGTCGAGCATGCCGGCGCGTTGGAGAAGATCGACAGCATACTGGCGCTGAGAAAGTAGCATCCCGCGTGACGTCCGTGTCACAGAAATCCCGAGGAAGTAAGAGAGAGCCCCGAGATCGGTCATAGAGAACTCCCGATGTAGAAGGTCGGTGATGTGCTTGAGCAGCTGCGGTGTCGAGGCGGTGAGGATGATGTCGTCGACGTACAGTAAGAGGTACGCGAGGTCGGTGCCGTGTCGATAGACGAAGAGGGACACATCCGACTGAGAGGCGACGAAGCCGAGACGATGAGCATAATGAGCAAACCGCTGGTACCATGCTCGAGGAGCCTGCTTGAGGCCATAGAGCGACTTGTGTAGACGGCAGACATGATGTGGCCGAGCTGGGTCGATGAAGCCAGGAGGTTGCACGCAGTAGACCTCCTCGTCAAGGTTGCCATGAAGGAAGGCATTCTTGACGTCAAGCTGATGCACAGGCCATGCGCGGGACGTGGCGATGCCGAGAACGATGCGGATGGTGGCCGGCTTGACGACGGGACTGAACGTCTCATCAAAGTCAATGCCGGGCTGTTGAGAGAAGCCACGGACAACCCATCGCGCCTTGTACCGTGCGAGTCCACCATCAGAGCCAAACTTGTGCTTGAAAATCCACTTGCCTGAAACAATATTAGCACCAACCGGACAGGGAACAAGAGTCCAAGTACGGTTTTGGATTAGAGCATCATATTCATCAGTCATTGCGGCGCGCCAATGAGGGTCATGGAGTGCGGTGCGATAGGTTTTGGGCACAGGAGAGATGGTGGATGTGACGGCTGAGAGGTTTAGGCGCTCGCGGGGAGGAACGTGGATACCGTGTTTGGCGCGGGTGGTCATGGCATGAGTGTTGTCGGCTGGAGGAGGTGCATGCCGGGGCGGGGATGGGGGAGGCGGTGGGGTGGGCGGGCCTGTAGGAGACATGGGTGGAGGAGGCGACGGTTGCGTCACGGAGGCTGGTGCGCGTGTGGTAGGCGCAGCGGGTGCAGGTGTAGGCGTGGGTGTGCTGTGGATGGGAGGGGGCTCGGTGGCGGCGAGGTCTAGAAGAAAATCTAGGGAGTCATTAGGGAGGCTAGGAGAGGTGGAGGCGAACGGAAAAGATGACTCGTCGAAGACGACATGGCGCGAGGTGATGACACGACGCGTAGATATGTCTAGACATCTATAGCCACGATGGGAGGAAGGGTATCCGAGAAAAACACATGCACTAGAGCGGGGTGAGAGTTTGTGTGGGGCTGTAGCGGATAGGTTCGGGTAGCATAGGCACCCGAAAACGCGAAGATCACTGTAGGAGGCAGGAGCATTGTAGAGACGCTCATAGGGGATGGAAAAACCAATGGGTTGACAGGGTCGAAGGTTAACTAGGTGAGTGGCAGCGGAAAGAGCTTCGGCCCAATAGGATGGTGGCATATGAGCTTGGAAGAGGAGGGTGCGGGTGATGTCATTGAGTGTCCGTATGGCGCGTTCGGCCTTGCCGTTCTGCTGCGATGTATAGGGACAGGAGAGGCGTAGATGAATGCCATGGCTGGAGAGATAGGTGGTGACGGTGGAGTTGAGAAACTTGGTACCATTGTCGGCTTGGACGGCGACTACAGGAAGGTTAAATTGGGTTCGGGCATAGGAGATGAAGTTAAGGAGAATGTCGGTGGTGTCGGATTTGCGACGGAGTGGGAAGGTCCACATAAAATGAGAGTAATCGTCAATGATAACTAAGTAATATTTGAGACCAGAATTACTAAGGACTGGGGATGTCCACAGATCGCAATGAATTAACTGAAAAGGAACGACACAAAATGTTCTGGACCTAGAAAACGGCAAACGAACATGCTTGCCAAGTTGACACGCATGGCACACTAAAGGTGTAGCATTATTACATGAAATCGATAGTTTGCTAGATAAATGTGACATAGTGTTACGACCCGGATGTCCTAGACGACGATGCCAAAGCTCATGGTGGTTGGATGATGCGACGAGGCCGAGGCTGGATGGCGGTGTGGCGGCGGAGACGGTGTAGAGCGGACCGGAGCTATTGCAGCGAGCTATCACGCGTCTGGTTCGAAGGTCCTTTATAGAAAAACCAAGCGGGTCAAATTCAATGGAAACAAGGTTATCAATAGTGAATTGACGAACAGATAAAAGATTTTTGATAAAATGAGGCACAACTAAGATATTACGAAGGGAGAAAAATTTATCAGAGAGTGGGAGAGTGGTGTAACCGGTGCTAGATATAGGTAAAGAAACGCCGTTACCGACGGTGACATGGGAGTGTGGAGGTGGTGGGGTGCGGAAAGAGAGTATACCAGGGTCGGAGGCCATGTGAGAGGTGGCACCCGAGTCCATGACCCAATCACCAGCGGCAGTCGATGACGATGAAGAGCTCGCGGCGTGAAGTGCAGCTATCAGGGCGGAGCAGTCCCATGCAGGTGGACCTTGGGGCGTCAGTGGTGGCGGCGGGTTGGTGCCGAACGCCTGGCCGTGGAGAGGCGCGAGCATCGTCGTGTAGGCCTGCTGCGGAGGCTGGACCGGCCCATAGTTGGCGTGGTGGACCGGCCCGTAGGCGGGTGGGCGGGGAGCAGCCGGTCGGGGTCCGAGGAGGCCTGGGCCGCCAGCTGGGCCAGGTCCGCCAGCAGGGCGCCATGACGTGGGCGCCGGCATCTGCTGGGCGACGCCGGTGACCGGGTTGAAGCAGACCCAGGGACCGACGGGCGGGCGGGGGGCACCGCCGATGTTGCCGGTGTTGCCGCCGTAGTTGTCGTTCCTCCGCCGGTTGCGGTTGCGGTTGCCGTTGGCACCATTGGCACCACTGTTTTGGCCATAGCCCGAGGGCTGGCCATAGCCCGAGCCGCCGCCCGAGCCACCGTTCCCGTTGTTGGCGTAGAGGGACGTCTGCTGGTTGATGGGCGCGGCGTGGTTGAGCTGCGTCTCGCGCAGGAGCAGCAAGGAGCGCGTCTGCAGGAACGACGGGAGGGGCGCCTGCATGGTGACCATGGTGGTGATGTCGGCGAAGCGCGGGTTGAGGCCGCGGAGGCAGGTCAGCACGAGGGTCTGATCGGTCACCGGCTGTCCCACGTCGCGCAGGGCGTCGGAGAGGGACTTGAGGCGATGACAGTAGGCGGTGACGGAGTGATCACCCTGGACGAGCGCGCGGAACTCGGCTTCGAGGTGGACGGCGCGCGTCATCTGGTTGTCGAGGAAGAGGTTGCGGATGAGGGTGTAGGCGTCGTGGGCGGTCTGGGTGTCCGCCATGATGATGTCGAGGATCTCCTCGCTGATGGAGCCATATAGCCGGAGCGGACGATGAAGTCCGCCCGTGTCCACTCCGGCGTGCGAGCCTCCAGGGGTGTCTGCATAGCGACATGGTCAGTAAGATCATACTTGCCGAGGAGGACGGTGATCAGCATGCGCCACTTGGTGTAGTTGGACTTGGCGAGGTCGAGGACGACGGGCACGTGTGTCTTGACGCTGGCCACGTTCATCGCGAGGGAGGAGGAGGACGCCGGGGCCGGCAGGTCGGCGAGAGCGGTGCGGAGCCGCTGTTGAGGGCAGCGGCGGAGCCGCTGTTGAGGGCGGCAGCAGAGCCGCTGGAGAGGGAGAGATCGGTGCCAGCCATGAGGCGGCGGCGGAGAGGGAGATCGGATCGGGGTGGGCTGGTTTACGTAGGCTGGAAGGTTTACTTGGTGTCTGATACCATAGAACGAGTATGTTTGGGAAAACGCCACACTTGGGGCGATCGTCCTTCATTGTATATATAGCACAATACAAAGTGTCTTGCAAGGCAAGGAAACAATCTAAACCTACCAAACCGAATATAAACAAGATCGGTGGAGGGATTGTGTTACAGATATTGCCTAGCAATCTATACAAGAGATATACTCTAACACTGCGATCATTTTGTTTTATTGCATGGTAATAAAATGGAATATTGCGAATTCCGAAACACAATGACACCAACGAGAGCCTGGTATACGAATTGCAAAATTTAGGGCGCTTTCCGTAGCTCGTACGGTGGTAGGTAAGAGCATCTCCAGTCGCGTCCTCCAAATGAGGTTTGGGGGACCGCGGACAAGAAATGGAGAAAAAAACTGTCCAGTCGCGTCCCCTAAAGCTAATTAGCGCCTCATTTTATGTCCGGCGTCCCCATGCATGCATGCAGCCTCTACTCCCCACATGGTAGTCTCTTTCCCCACACTTTCTCTCACATACTTTTCCCACATGGGGTGGTCCCCTCTATTAAAATGCATGCATCCGGACGCTGTTTGAGGGACGCGGCGGGGAAGGGCCTCTTTTTTGTACAGATTTTTGGTCTCTTTTTATCCGGCGCGGTCCTAAACATGCCCCAAATCATTTGTGCCGGACGTTTTTTGAGGGACGCGACTGGAGATGCTCTAAATATGTCTTTTTATTAGCAACCAAATAATCGAGGTCTAACACGTTCGGACCACCATAACCTCACAACACCTAAAATATTTAATACAAGTTCAGTCGTAGCAGCACAAAGATATACTATAGATACGACGGGAGAAAGGCGACGTGAACGAGCAGGCTCGCTGCCTCTGCTCGTCGTCCCCACACAGGCTAAGTCTCATTCGCTCATAGATCTAATAAGACAAGCAAAAGGTGAAGAAAAAGTTACCGCATTCGACGACTTAGGTGAAAAGTGAGATTGAGGCAGGTAAAATGAGTGAACGAGATTGTTTTGCCCCTTTTGGATGGCCTGGATGGTCGGGTAGGCTAGCGTCTTTTATAGATAGAAATAAGATATTGAGCTCAAGCAGAAACTCAATTCGGCTCCTGCCGTGCGTATGATCCTTCTACCATAAAAACATATTTCTAAGTGTTGAAAAATGTTGATAAAAAAATTTACATGTACATCTCCATAATATATGTGGGTTCATCAAGTTTCACGAAAAAATGATATTTTTTGCAGTCTACGTGAAAAAGAGAAAATTTATCTTGTGGCAAGTCTTTGTTTTAGCACCGAATTTTATCTTTTTACACACGCCACACGACAAGTCAATTTTTCGTGAAACGACTTTGTGAGCCTGTAGCACATGAAGATGTCCGTGCGATTTTTTTTTTCAATTTTTTGATATTTCAAAATATATCTAACATGCCTTTCAAAATAAAGGGAGCATACGCACTCATGTGCCAAAACATCACTCCCCTCCCGGGAGTTCATTTTAAACTAGCAAAATACATCTTCTATTTAGGAACATGGTTGAGGATTCATCGACAAATACCTAGACGTAGCCGGTGTTGAGGCAGATAATTGTGGTCCTCTGCGGTATAATTTTTTTCACCCAGTGTAACACATGGGCATATGTGCTAGTAAAAACACAACGCAAGGTGGCGTACTTCAATGAAGCAAAGCGGGACATTTTTGGTTGAGGAAGCAGAATCAGGATTTTTGTTGAAAGTACTTGTCTGTTAGGGAAGCAGGCTCCGGAGGATCCTCAACCACTCCAAACCGAGTCCCGATGATGTTTGTAGTAGTAGTTGCCCTAAACGTGGTGAGTTTTCTTTCTTTCTTTCGCAATTATCTCCGTTCACCGTAGCAAACAAAAGTAATTCTACAGCTTCTCCTCTTTTTCCAACATACCTTCATATGATGCTCACTTTCTTCCATATGACCCCGGAGAAAGGATTCCCATCTCACAATATAATGCTAATGATCAAGACGATGTTAGGAGAGGCTATATCTTAAAGGGTCCATGCCACCATTTGAACATGATTTCCCAACTAGAAAAATAAAGGAAAAAACGACACTTCACTCCGGTTTGGTTTTACAAGTACCCATGGCTTGAATATAGTATTTCTAAGGATGCATCTTTTTTGCTTTGTATGCTATTTGTTCAAAGAAAGATCCCATGGAGGGTATGGGGGTGATGCCTTTGTTAAAGATGGTTACAGAGATTGGAAAATACCCGAAGCATTTAAGAAACATGTGGGTGGTGTTAGTAGCATTCACAATGAAGCTCAAGATAAGTACAACTTATTTGTTGCCCCCGGAAATGAATTTTATTGAACTTCTAAAATGTCTTTCGGAAGGTAATGAAGAGGTTAATAAGGTTGTTTTGAAGAATGCTCCCAGAAATTGCATTTTCAATAGTCCAAGGATACAACATGACATTACTGAATGTTGTGCAAAGGAAACTACAAGACTAATTATTGAAGATCTTGATGGTGACCATTATGCAATTCTAGCCGATGAGTCTAGTGATATCCATTGCTTTGCACATCAACTCCAATTGGTTCTTATTGCCGTGGCAAAGGAAAAAAGAAGCATGTGTGTATTTTTTGATCATGTTTCTTACTTGTTCAATATTATTGGAATTTCTTGCAAGCTCCATTACATGCTTCGAGATGTTAGGGCGATCAAAAGGTTTTAGAAGCACTTGAGATGGGTGAAATAGAAAGTGGAAGTGGACTAAATCAAGAAATGGGTTTATCAAGACCCGATGAAACTCGATGGGGTTCTCACTTCAAGGCCATTCTACACATTGTTGATATGTACCCCACAATCCTTGAGGTGCTTGTAAGGATTGGAAAAGATCCTTCACAAAAGAGTGAGTGGGCAAGAATCCGAGGAGTTGTCGCCGCCTTTGAATCATTTGACTTTGTTTTCAATATTCACTTGATGCTTGTTGTTCTTGGCTACACAAATGATTTGTCTATCTCTTTGCAAAAGAGGGATCAAGATATTGTCAATGCAATGGGGCTTGTTGAATCGACAAATGGCAAAATGGAACAAATGAGGTCTCATGGATGGGAAGAATTTCTTGCAAAGGTGACATTGTTTTGCAAGACACATGGCATTCAAGTTCCTTCAACGGAAGAAAATTATGTGGCTCATGGAAGATCACATAGGTATTATCAAATACAAACAAATGATGATCGTTATAGAAGAGAAGTCTATGTTGGTGTTATTGATCAAATTATTCAAGAGATCGACAATCAATTTGATGAAGTCAACATGGAGTTGCTAATTTACATGGCGGATTTGAATCCCTTGAATTCATTTGCTTCTTATGATGCACAAAAGGTAATAAGACTTGCCAAATTCTATCCCAGTGACATATCAAGTGCGGATTTGATAAGACTTGAGCTCCAACTTGACATCTTTATTGATGCTATGAGAAAATATGATATGTTCAAATGTGTCAATCATCTTGGTGAGCTCTCTATTTTGCTTCTTCAAACAAAAAAGCATGTTGTTTATGATTTGGTTTACATGCTTCTCAAGTTGATATTGCTACTACCGGTGACAACGGCGAATGTTGAAAGAGTATTTTCTGCAATGAGTCTAGTGAAAATTAAGTTGAGAAATAACATGGGTGATGACGATACAGAGATTCCACATAGGCGTGGGCGTCCCGGTCTTATCTCCACCGTGCACAGCTTGTTTGTGATTCGTGTTGAGCAATTTACATAGACAACCTTGACTTTGTGCACTTTCCTTCCTCTAATGGAAACAAAGTGTACAAGTTCCATCTTCCAGAGTTCCAACTAGCCCAGGTCGTGTCTCTCTTCCTCTCCCTTTCGCTCAGCAAGCATCCACAAACCAAGCAGCTGACAGATTGGTTCCTTCCCGTCCTAGGCTCGTCCAATTCGAGAACGCAGAGGCACTCGTCGGCGACCGCGCTCCTCCTCCATGGATTTGCCTGGAAGACAGAACTTGTAGACGCGTTATTTTTTTTCGGGATCACGATCTCCATTTGTCCTTTCTCCTAAGCTCCACGAATTCTCCATGTTTCTCCCGATGTGATTTCATTCCATAAATTCTCCATGTGATTTATTTCCATTTTGTTTTGCCAGATCCAAATCGGTTCATGGAATTTTGGTGCTTTACTTGGTTTCGTTTGCCAGATTTGATATAGCTTTCCATCTTTTGGTTGGTTCAAATGTGGAAAGATCAGTGAACAAACAAAATAAATGAACCTAATAAATTTTTGTTGGTAACCTTGGATTGTTTTCAGATCTGGAACGACACATATACAGCAAACGAATGAAGTTAGAATCTACTATAAAATGGGAAGGGATTACTGACAAGAAAGGGGAATACCACGGGGAGTTTTCTGCAATGTGTAAGAAGGAGGTGCACGAATCTTAAAGCACAAATGGATGGACAGGATAAGCCCGGGACACCCACATATATGTAGAGATGCATTTTCAGGGTGATGATCTCTTGAACCATTGCTTAGTGACATTTATGAGCGAGATGTGTTTTTTTTGAACAAGGAGTGCCCCAAAGGGGCAGGAAGCTTCTCGTTAAAAGCAAACGGTGGCTGTCGAGGGTGCTCCTCGGCAATGCCCTCCGATAGGGGCTTAGAGTTGATGGAATCCTGCAAGTTGACACGAGACATCGGTTCACAGACAAGCGGGGAGAGCAATTTACCCAGGTTCGGGGCCCTCGATGAGGTAAAACCCTTACGTCCTGTCTGTCTGTTCTTGATTATGATGATAATGGGTTACAATGGGGTGCCGAATAGTTCGGCTGAGATCTCGTCGAGATGGCTAAGTTCTATGGTGACCTAGCTCTAAGCTTTTGGTGGCTAAGATTGCTCAGATTGATTGTGTCCCTCGGCAGCCCCTCTCCTGGCCTTTATATAGGAGGCCAGGTCTCAAGAGGTCTAACCGTGTACGACTAGGTTTACAGTAATTTTAGATCTAATCTTTCCTTGTTCGGCCGCTTCTTTATCTTGCTTGCCAAGGAATCTTCTGGTGTACCACCCGGATGGGCCGCCTTGCCTTCAAGTGTCTTCATGGGCCTCCAACTGATCAATACAGGATAGGGCAACATCGGTTACCCGAAGGGTAATGCCCACGTCAGTAGGCCCCGAGTGTCTAGCCGAAGATAGTTCGGGTAGGGACTAAAGCATGTCTTCTTCTGATGTCCTTCTCCTCGATTGTTCTTGTTTTCCTTGAATCTGCTTCATCTTCTTATGTCGGGTGCGCGTCAGCGCTCCCGATGGGAGTAGCCCCCGAGTCTAGGTACGGATGCTTGCAATCCGTGCGTAGACTCAAGTTGTACCACTCGAACATTTTGCTCTGCCGAAGTTTTTCCGCAAGTCTTGGTAGGTCATCCGATATATTTTCTTCATGCAAGGGATAATGAATAACGTTCCCAACTTTTGCTGGTTAACTGCCGATGGCAAAACAACGTTACCCTACACAGAATCAAGTCCCCGGGCATGATCCTGGAGTGCAAAAAAGTTCTGTCGGGTGCGCGTCCAGCGCTCCCGATGGGAGTAGCCCCCGAGTCTGGGCACGGGTGCTTGCAACCGGGTGCAGACTCGAGTCGAGCAATTATTTTTTCCTTCAAGGCTTTTTTCTTCGAGTCTTCTTCTGTCGGGTGCGCGTCCAGCGTTCCCGATGGGAGTAGCCCCCGAGTCTGGGCACAAATGCTTTGCATTCTGTGCATAGACTCAAGTTCACCATTCGATACCTTTTTATTCCTTCGACTGCCCTTGACAGCGCCCATGATATCACTGATGACGTGCCGCTGCTGTGGCCTGATTGACAAGACTTGACCTAACGGGCCCACCCTAGTTCTGCGCAGGCAGTTTTTAGGATTTGACCAGTGCATGCGCAGCGACCGAGGCGTTTCCTCGATTTTCGCGCGACGTGAGAATAATGGGCCGCCGGTTCCGTTCCTTTAAGCGCCACGTGTACAGCCAGATCTGCTCCACCTCCCACGACGTCTGTGGAGTTATGGCCACGATCTCACACAAATTCTTATGGCATAAATAGAGGGCTTCCTCGTTTTTACTTTTCACACCTCTTACTGCTCATCTTCTTGCTCAAGCATTCCTGCCTCCTCTGCTCCTTCTTCAGAAGCTCCGTACGCCATGGGCAAGAAGTGAAGGAGATATGCCCTAGAGGCAATAATAAAGTGGTTATTATTTATATCTTTATGTTTATGATAAATGTTTATATATCATGCTAGAATTGTATTAACCGAAACATTAGTACATGTGTGATATGTAGACAAACAAGAAGTCCCTAGTATGCCTCTTAAACTAGCTTGTTGATTAATGGATGATTAGTTTCATAATCATGAACATTGGATGTTATTAATAACAAGGTTATGTCATTGTGTGAATGATGTAATGGACACACCCAATTAAGCGTAGCATAAGATCTCGTCATTAAGTTATTTGCTATAAGCTTTCGATACATAGTTACCTAGTCCTTATGACCATGAGATCATGTAAATCACTTATACCGGAAAGGTACTTTGATTACACCAAACACCACTGCGTAAATGGGTGGCTATAAAGGTGGGATTAAGTATCCGGAAAGTATGAGTTGAGGCATATGGATCAACAGTGGGATTTGTCCATTCCGATGACGGATAGATATACTCTGGGCCCTCTCGGTGGAATGTCGTCTAATGTTTTGCAAGCATATGAATGAGTTCATAAGAGACCACATACCACGGTACGAGTAAAGAGTACTTGTCAGGAGACGAGGTTGAACAAGGTATAGAGTGATACTAAAGATCAAACCTCGGACAAGTAAAATATCGCGAGACAAAGGGAATTGGTAATGTATGTGAATGGTTCATTCGATCACTAAAGTCATCGTTGAATATGTGGGAGCCATTATGGATCTCCAGATCCCGCTATTGGTTATTGGTCGGAGTGAGTACTCAACCATGTCCACATAGTTCTCGAACCGTAGGGTGACACACTTAAAGTTGGATGTTGAAATGGTAGTACTTGAATTATGGAATGGAGTTCGAATATTTGTTCGGAGTCCCGGATGAGATCCCGGACATCACGAGGAGTTCGGAATGGTCCGGAGAATAAGATTCATATATAGGATGTCATTTTATGTGAAATAAAATGTCGCGGAAGGTTCTATGGAAGGTTCTAGAAGGTTCTAGAAAAGTCCGGAAGAAACCACCAAGGAAGGTGGAGTCCACAAGGGACTCCACCTCCATGGCCGGCCAGCCCTAGTGGGGGTGGAGTCCCAAGTGGACTCCACCATAGGGGGCCGGCCACCCCCACATGGGAGGTGGGAATCCCACCTTTGGGTGGGAGTCCTAGTTGGGCTAGGTTTCCCTCCTATGGAAGGTTTTGGTTTCGGGTCTTATTCGAAGACTTGGACACCAACACTTGGGATCCACCTATATAATGAGGGGCCAAGGGAGGGGGCCGGCCACCCCAAGACCATAGCTTGGCCGCCCCCCTTGAGTGGCCGGCCACCCCCTCCCAAACCCTAGCTTTGCTCCTCCACTTCATATTGCCCGCGTAGCTTAGCGAAGCTCCGCCGGACTTCTACACCGCCACCGACACCACGCCGTCGTGCTGTCGGATTCAAGAGGAGCTACTACTTCCGCTGCCCGCTGGAACGGGAGGTGGACGTCGTCTTCATCAACAACCGAACGTGTGACCGAGCACGGAGGTGCTGCCCGTTCGTGGCGCCGGAACCGATCGTGATCAAGATCTTCTACGCGCTTTGCAAGCGGCAAGTGATCGTCTACCGCAGCAACAAGAGCCTCATCTTGTAGGCTTTGGAATCTCTTCAAGGGTGAGACTCGATACCCCCTCGTTGCTACCGTCTTCTAGATTGCATCTTGGCTTGGATTGCGTGTTCGCGGTAGGAAAATTTTTGTTTTCTATGCAACGTTATCCTACAAAGTGGTATCGTAGCCGTGTCTATGCATAGATGGTTGCACGAGTAGAACACAATGGTTTGTGGGCGTTGATGCTCTTGTTATCTTTAGTTTGAGTACTTTGCATCTTTATGGCATAGTGGGATGAAGCGGCTCGGACTAACTTTACATGACCGCGTTCATGAGACTTGTTCCTCGTTCGACATGCAACTTGTATTGCATAAGAGGCTTTGCGGGTGTCTCGTCTCTCCTACTATAGTAAAGATTCAATTTACTCTTCTATTGAAAACATTAGTATCAACGTTGTGGTTCATGTTCGTAGGTAGATTAGATCTCTCTCGAAACCCTAAACCACGTAAAATATGCAAACCAAATTAGAGACGTCTAACTTGTTTTTGCAGGGTTTGGTGATGTGATATGGCCATAATGTGATGATGAATATGTATGAGATGATCATTATTGTATTGTGGCAACCGGCAGGAGCCTTATGGTTGTCTTTAAATTTCATGTTGAGTAGTATTTCAAAGTAGTTGTAATAGTTGCTACATGGAGGACAATCATGAAGACGGCGCCATTGACCTTGACGCTACGCCGACGATGATGGAGATCATGCCCGAAGATGATGGAGATCATATCCGTGCCTTGGAGATGAAGATCAAAGGCGCAAGAACAAAAGGGCCATATCATATCACATATGAACCGCATGTGATGTTAATCCTTTTTATGCATCTTATTTTGCTTAGATCGCGACGGTAGCATTATAAGATGATCCCTCACTAAAATCTCAAGATAATAAAGTGTTCATCCTTAGTAGCACCGTTGCCAAGTCTTGTCGTTTGAAGCACCTCGTGATGATCGGGTGTGATAGATTCAATAAGTACATATGACGGGTGCAAGACAGTTTTGCACATGCGGATACTAAGGTGGCCTTGACGAGCCTAGCATGTACGGACATGGTCTCGGAACACGTGATACCGAAAGGTAGAGCATGAATCATATGGTTGATATGATGAACACTTTGAGTGTTCGCCATTGAAATCACACCTTTTCTCGTGATGATCGGGTTTAGGTGCGGTGGATTTGGTTCGTGTGATCACTAAGACAATGCGAGGGATATTGTTTTGAGTGGGAGTTCACTTAGGTTTTTAATTATGTTGAATTAAAATTTGAACTCAATTTGTCATAAACTTAGTCTAAACTATTGCAAATATATGTTGTAGAGATGGCGTCCCCAATCAATTTTAATCGGTTCCTAGAGAAAGAGAAACTTAAGAGCAACGGTAGCAACTTCACCGACCGGTTCCGTCATGTGAGGATCTTCCTCTCGGCGGAAATCTGCAATTTGTGCTTGATGCACCGCTAGGTGACCCTCCCGCAGAAGATGAATCCGATGAAGTAAAAGCTGTTTACGCGACTCGGAAAACTCGGTACTCTCAAGTTCGGTGTGCCATCTGTGCGATGCCTGGAATCCGATCTTCAAAAACGTTTTGAGCACCATGATCCTCATGAGTTGATGAATGAGCTGAAAGCTATATTCGAGACTCATGCGGCCGTGGAATGCTATGAAGCATCGAAACATTTCTTCACCGTATGATGGAAGAAGGCAGCTCCGTTAGTGAGCACATGCTCGCCATGACCGGGCATGCGAAGAACCTCAGTGACTTGGGAATAGTGATTCCTAACAGATCGGGGATTAATCGTGTCCTTCAATCACCGTCACCAAGTTACAAGAACTTTGTGATGAACTACAATATGCGTAACATGAACAAGGAGTTACCTGAACTCTTTGGCATGCTAAAAGCTGCCGAGATTGAGATCAAGAAAGAGCACCAAGTGTTGATGGTCAACAAGACCACCAGTTTCAAGAAACAGGGCAAGTCTAAGGGAAAATTCAAGAAGGGTGGCAAGAAAGCTGCCACGCCTCCTATGAAACCTAAGAACGGCCCTAAGCCTGATGCTGAGTGCTATTATCGCAAGGAGAAGGGACACCGGAAGCGTAATTGCTCCAAGTATCCTGGCTGATCTAAAGAGCGGCCTTGTCAAGAAGAAGAAAGAAGGTATATCTGATATACATGTTATAGATGTTCATTTCATCGGTTCTCGTTCTAGTACTGGTATTTGATACCGGTTCGGTTGCTCATATTTGTAACTCGAAACAGAACTAAAGAATAAACGACAACCGCTGAAAGATGAAGTGACGATGCGCGTTGGAAACGGATCCAAGGTCAATGTGATCGCAAATGGCACACTTCCTCTACATCTACCTTCGGGATTAGTTTTAAGCCTAAATAATTGCTATTATGTACTGCGTTGAGCATGAACATTATATCTGGATCTTGTTTAATGCAAGACGGTTATTCATTCAAGTCTGAGAATAATGGTTGTTCTATTTTTATGAATAATATCTTTTATGGTCGAGCACCACAAAAGAATGGCTTATTTCTGTTAGATCTCGATAGTAGTGATACGCATATACATAACATTGATGCTAAGCGAATTAAACTTAATGATAATTCTACTTATATGTGGCACTCGCTGCCTTGGTCATATTGGAGTGAAACGCATGAAGAAACTCCATACCGATGGATTACTTGAATCACTTGACTTTGAGTCACTTGATAGATGCGAAGCATGTCTAATGGGAAAAATGACAAAGACTCCATTTTCTCGGTATAATGGAGCGAGCTATCGACTTATTGGAAATCATACATACCGATGTATGTGGACCAATGAGCGTAGCATCGCGCGGTGGTTATCGTTATGTTCTAACCTTCACAGATGATCTGAGTAGATATGGGTATATCTATTTCATGAAACATAAATCCGAAACTTTCGAGAAGTTTAAGGAATTTCAAAGTGAAGTAGAAAATCAACGTAACAAGAAGATCAAATTTCTACGATCCGATCGTGGAGGTGAATATCTGAGTAATGCGTTTGGCATGCATTTAAAGAAATGCGGAATACTTTCACAATGGACACCGCCGGGACCACCTCACCGAAACGGTGTGACCGAACGTCGTAATCTAACTCTCTTAGATATGGTTCGTAGTATGATGTCTCTTACGATTTGCCGTTATCATTTTGGAGTTATGCATTAGAGACAGCCGCATTCACTTTAAATAGAGCACCATCAAAATCCGTAGAAACGACACCGTATGAATTGTGGTTTAATAAGAAACCTAAGCTGTCGTTCCTGAAAGTTTGGGGTTGCGAAGCCTATGTAAAGAAGTTACAACCGGACAAGCTAGAACCCAAAGCGGAGAAATGCGTCTTCATAGGTTACCCTAAGGAAACTATAGGGTACACTTTCTATCACAGATCCGAAGGCAAAATCTTTGTTGCTAAGAACGGAACCTTTCTTGAGAAAGAATTTCTCACTAAAGAAGTGACTGGAAGAAAAGTAGAACTCGATGAGATTGATGAATCTATACTCGTTGATCGCAGTAGCGCAAAGATCGAAGTTGTACTGTACCGCCTACACCGGCAACAGAGGAAGCTAATGATAATGATCATGAAACTTCGAACGAGGAAACCATCGAACCTCGCAGATCGACAAGGGAACGTGCCACTCCTGATTGGTATGATCCTTGTCTAAATGTCATGATTGTAGATAACAATGATGAGGACCCCGCGACGTATGAAGAAGCGATGATGAGCCCGTATTCCAACAAATGGCAAGAAGCCATGAAATCCGAAATGGGATCCATGTATGATAACAAAGTATGGACTTTGGTAGACTTACCCGATAGCCGAAAGGCTGTCGAGAATAAATGGATCTTCAAGAGAAAAACAGATACCGATGGTAATATTACTGTCTATAAAGCTCGACTTGTCGCAAACGGTTTCCGACAACTTCAAGGAGTTGACTACGATGAGACTATCTCACCTGTAGCGAAGCTAAAATCTGTAAGGATTTTGTTAGCAATAGCTGCATTTTTCGATTATGAGATTTGGCGAGATGGATGTCAAAACGGCGTTCCTTAATGGAGACATTGAGGAAGAGTTGTATATGGTACAACCCAAAGGTTTTGTCGATCCTAAAAATGCTGACAAAGTATGCAAACTTCAGCGTTCAATCTATGGACTGAAGCAAGCATCAAGAAGTTGGAACCGACGCTTTGATAAGGTGATCAAAGACTTCGGGTTTATACAGTGTCATGGAGAGGCCTGTATTTACAAGAAAGTGAGTGGGAGCTCGGTAGCATTCCCGATATTATATGTAGATGACATATTATTGATCGGGAATGATATAGAACTATTAAGCGTTGTTAAGGGATATTTGAATAATAGTTTTTCAATGAAAGACCTTGGTGAAGCATCATATATATTAGGCATCAAGATTTATAGAGATAGATCAAGACGCCTAATAGGGCTATCACAGAGTACATATCCTGGACAAGATTCTAAAGAAGTTTAGAATGGACGAAAGTAAGAAAGGGTTCTTACCTATGTTACTGTGCAAGGTATTGAGTAAAACTCAAGGACCGGCTACGCAGAAGAAAGAGAAAGGATGAGTAACATCCCCTATGCTTCAAAGTAGGCTCTATTATGTATGCCATGCTATGTACAAGACCGGATATAGCACATGCCGTTAGTTTGACTAGCAGATATCAAAGTGATCCAGGAATGGAACACCGGACAGCGGTCAAGAATATCCCGAAGTACTTGAAAAGAACTAAGGATATGTTTCTTTGTTATGGAGGTGACCAAGAGCTCGTTGTAACAAGTTACACCGATGCAAGTTGGAACACCGATCCCGATGACTCTAAGTCACAACTGGGTACGTGTTTATATTGAATGGTGTCAAGTAAGCTGGGCAAGCTCGAAGCAAAGTGCACGGTGGCGAAGTCTTCAACAGAATCAGAGTACATAGCGGCTTCAAGAGGCTTCATCGAAGCGGTATGGATGAAGAGGTTCATTGTAGAGCTCGGTGTGGTTCCTAGTGCATTGGACCCATTAATCATTTATCGTGATAACATGGGTGCCATCGCCAATGCACAAGAGCCAAGGTCACACAAGAGGCTGAAGCATATCAAGCTGCGTTACCACTCGATTCGCGAGTACATCGAAGATGGAGAAGTAAAGATTTGCAAAGTACACACCGATCTGAATGTAGCAGATCCGTTGACTAAAGCTCTCCCTAGGGCAAAGCATGACCAACACCAAAATGCCATGGGTGTTAGGTATATTACAATGTAATCTAGATTATTGACTCTAGTGCAAGTGGGAGACTGAAGGAGATATGCCCTAGAGGCAATAATAAAGTGGTTATTATTTATATCTTTATGTTTATGATAAATGTTTATATATCATGCTAGAATTGTATTAACCGAAACATTAGTACATGTGTGATATGTAGACAAACAAGAAGTCCCTAGTATGCCTCTTAAACTAGCTTGTTGATTAATGGATGATTAGTTTCATAATCATGAACATTGGATGTTATTAATAACAAGGTTATGTCATTGTGTGAATGATGTAATGGACACACCCAATTAAGCGTAGCATAAGATCTCGTCATTAAGTTATTTGCTATAAGCTTTCGATACATAGTTACCTAGTCCTTATGACCATGAGATCATGTAAATCACTTATACCGGAAAGGTACTTTGATTACACCAAACACCACTGCGTAAATGGGTGGCTATAAAGGTGGGATTAAGTATCCTAAAGTATGAGTTGAGGCATATGGATCAACAGTGGGATTTGTCCATTCCGATGACGGATAGATATACTGGGCCCTCTCGGTGGAATGTCGTCTAATGTCTTGCAAGCATATGAATGAGTTCATAAGAGACCACATACCACGGTACGAGTAAAGAGTACTTGTCAGGAGACGAGGTTGAACAAGGTATAGAGTGATACTAAAGATCAAACCTCGGACAAGTAAAATATCGCGAGACAAAGGGAATTGGTAATGTATGTGAATGGTTCATTCGATCACTAAAGTCATCGTTGAATATGTGGGAGCCATTATGGATCTCCAGATCCCGCTATTGGTTATTGGTCGGAGTGAGTACTCAACCATGTCCACATAGTTCTCGAACCGTAGGGTGACACACTTAAAGTTGGATGTTGAAATGGTAGTACTTGAATTATGGAATGGAGTTCGAATATTTGTTCGGAGTCCCGGATGAGATCCCGGACATCACGAGGAGTTCCGGAATGGTCCGGAGAATAAGATTCATATATAGGATGTCATTTTATGTGAAATAAAATGTCGCGGAAGGTTCTATGGAAGGTTCTAGAAGGTTCTAGAAAAGTCCGGAAGAAACCACCAAGGAAGGTGGAGTCCACAAGGGACTCCACCTCCATGGCCGGCCAGCCCTAGTGGGGGTGGAGTCCCAAGTGGACTCCACCATAGGGGGCCGGCCACCCCCCACATGGGAGGTGGGAATCCCACCTTTGGGTGGGAGTCCTAGTTGGGCTAGGTTTCCCCCCTCCTATGGAAGGTTTTGGTTTCGGGTCTTATTCGAAGACTTGGACACCAACACTTGGGATCCACCTATATAATGAGGGGCCAAGGGAGGGGGCCGGCCACCCCAAGACCATAGCTTGGCCGCCCCCCTTGAGTGGCCGGCCACCCCCTCCCAAACCCTAGCTTTGCTCCTCCACTTCATATTGCCCGCGTAGCTTAGCGAAGCTCCGCCGGACTTCTACACCGCCACCGACACCACGCCGTCGTGCTGTCGGATTCAAGAGGAGCTACTACTTCCGCTGCCCGCTGGAACGGGGAGGTGGACGTCGTCTTCATCAACAACCGAACGTGTGACCGAGTACGGAGGTGCTGCCCGTTCGTGGCGCCGGAACCGATCGTGATCAAGATCTTCTACGCGCTTTTGCAAGCGGCAAGTGATCGTCTACCGCAGCAACAAGAGCCTCATCTTGTAGGCTTTGGAATCTCTTCAAGGGTGAGACTCGATACCCCCTCGTTGCTACCGTCTTCTAGATTGCATCTTGGCTTGGATTGCGTGTTCGCGGTAGGAAAATTTTTGTTTTCTATGCAACGTTATCCTACAAGAAGAAGAACACCAGCACCTCGGACGCGGCCAAAGTTAGCCGCAACTGGAGCGCCTCCGCCATCTCCAGCCGCGACGTGAACAAGCTGCGCTCCCTCGGCTTCATCTCCGCATCTGAGGACGACATCCGTCTCCCAGGTGCTGTTTCTCGCCCACAGCCTCCGAAGGGCTTCACTGTTATGTTCGTTGCCTTTCTGTTTCGTGGTCTCTCTCTTCCTGCCCACGAGTTCCTTCGCTCCCTTCTATTCTTCTACGGGATCCAGCTTTGGCAGCTGACCCCAAACTCCATTTTGCATTTCTCTATTTTCATTACCGTCTGCGAGGCCTTCCTTGGCATTGATCCCCACTGGGGTCTTTGGAGGAAGATTTTTTATGTGAAGCGTCACAACGACAACAATGGCCCCCCGTCATCGGTGGCGTTGGCTTTGTTGTCAGAAAGGAAGTCGATTACCTCGACTATCCAATGAAGGAATCCGTTCAGGGCTGGCGCAACAAGTGGTTTTATCTGCGAGACCTTGTGGTGCACGGGCGGCGCTCGAATCTCCCCCCTTTCGAAGATGTCTTGATAGCTAAGCCAAAGAAGTCCTGGCGAAACGCCCTTTCTCCCGAAGAGAGGGTGGTAGCTGACAGGCTTTTTGACCAAGTCGTTGCTTTGAAGAATATGGGGGGCTTGACGATGTGCGGCACTGAAGTAGTCTCAGTGTTCCTGCAACGTCGAGTACAGCCACTAATGTCTCGTCCCCACCAATTATGGCTTTATACTGGCAAAAGCAACAAGTCTAGGGTCACCTCTGCCGACCTTTCGGCTGAGGACCTTCGGGACAAAGTCCGCCGTCTGACATGCCTCGGCATGAAGGACAACATTATCTTGACATCGGCTCGTCCCCCTTATGATCTTCACCATCTTCCGACTGAGGTAATTCTTCACCGTTTTTTGCTTGTTGTAATTGCTTCTTTCTTTACTGCGCTTTGTGAGCTTTCTTCTCCCGACAGGCCCCCTCCGTTGCTCAATGCTATCCTCCTCCACCCGAAAGTGGCGTGGAACCAGAGGATGATGATGACGACTCCGAGGAGACCGAGGACGTCCAACACGCCCTTGAGGACAGCGATGTCCAAGAGGAAGATGCTGCCGAGGATGATGCCTTCATTAGGAGCATGCGACGCAAGCAGGTACACGACGATTTTATCACAACGGCTGAAACAAGTCCTAGCGGGCAAGATGTTGATGCCGTTAGGACTGCTTCGCCTCCTCCTATCCAGGAAAGTTCGACAGGTTTTTTTGCTGCTGAAGATGACCTGGACCTGTAAGCATTTTTAGCCCTTCTCTGATACACTCTTTACTGCCTCGCATACTAATTGCGCATTCTTCTTATGTAGCTCTGACGATGATGATGAAGTTCCTCTTGCAAAGAGGGTTAAATTATCTGTTGGAAAAAAGGCATCAGCTAAGGAGCCGAATCCTTCTCCCGCCAAGTCGACGCCTCCTACAAGGACGGTTGTGGAGAAAATTCCCGTGTCGAAGGTTATTCCTCCTGGCGATGCTCCTACTTCGTCGGCTGGCCGTGACCACGTAAGTATTTAATCTATTTTGCTTTTGCTGAGTTTCTTTTGTCAACTGAATCTTCTTGATTTTTCTTGCTTCAGCCGATTTACGCCACAGTCGATGCTGTGGTAGATTTCGCCGAGCAGTTTACCCGACTGGAGGCTGAAAACACTCAGCTTCGAAAGACTGTCAAATCTTCGGCTGATCAGGTGCTAGAGGCCAACAGGCTTGCCACCGACGTCAAGAATGAAAATGCCTTGCTGAAGGAGGAGTTGAAGAAGCTGAAGCAGCAGATGAAGGATGAACAAGATGCCAGACGTGCGGCAGCGATTGCAACCGACAAAAAGGAAGGCGTCCTCCGTGAATCCATCAAGGAATTATTGGGTAAGATTCACGACACATAGTTTCTTTCTTGGTATTGCCTCACTAGTTACTGATCACCTTTTTCTTTCAGAGGCCGCCAATATAACTGTCACTCGACGCCATCAGCTTCGGGAGGACTCTACAGCCGATGCCCTGTTGCTTGCCGCTGAGTCTAATGTCCAAGTCCTTGGACTTCTGCAAAAGACTAAAGGAGCATTGTCGAGGCTATTCTCGATGATCTTCCCGAAGATGAAGCAGGACAAGACTCTCGGCGAGATGGCGGACGCTTTCCTTGTTGATCCTTCCGAGCCTGTGGAGGTATTGAAACGCCGTTCCCGCTTGTATGGGGCGGTCCTTACTTTCCAGCTGCTAATGGGCTATGGGATGGGGTCGGATTTAGAGAGGTTATCTAAGGCATTGCCTGTGGATGATGACAATCATTTAGTCGACCTTGAGCCCTTCAAACGATCGGCAGTGACATGTGCCAATCAGCTCCTGAAGTTGGTAGATGAAGCACAAACCAAGCCTATTCCTGAAGCTGCCCCTGGCTCATCATCTGCAGTCCCTTGGACTCTTGCTTGATTTATTGTAAATAAGACCAATCGGAATTCGACTTAGTCCTATTTTATTTCGGCTCTGTTGCCAATTCGAACAATCTTTTGAATGTAACGAATATGGCCAACGCTCCCGATGGGATTTTTTTATGCTAGTGCTGCTCTGAACTGGGGACTGTACTGCAGATTCCTTCATCTTCTTCCCGTGCCGAGCTTTTTCCAAACCCTTCGAGTAATGATGAATCAGACCTTGTTCGCCGCTTACGTGACCAAGTGTCTTGTTTAAATAAAGACATCACTTCTCTTCGCGCAATGGCAGCCTTGGTGAAGAAAAAGGGGGAAATAGCGACTGCTATCGAGCAGTACGCTCTCGATGGTCTTCATGTTGCTACCGAAAGTTTGGGTTGTAAGTATTGGCACATCTTCCGATTTCTGTCGTAGCTTGAATGTTCTTTCGATTGATATTCGTTCCTTTCCAGTCGTGGCTTCAGATAAATCTGAGGAGAACAAAAAGATCCATGACAAGGTCGAGGCGATGACTGACGTTGCTCACCCGAAGCACGATTTATGGCTGCATCGCCCGAAGGCTGTTTTTATGGCCAAGTTCGAATACCGGGTGGAGAAGGCGCATTATTATTTTGATAAGTTCCACGCTCATCTCACAATGGTTTGGAGGACTTTGTTTCCTCTGGACCAAGCACCCGAGACTTTATCTGCCCTGTTCACCCGATTCAAGTCTCCCGAAAGGATTCGACAGTTGGCGCGGAAAGAACTTCTGGCTGGTGCTGAACTTGCTTTTGCTTCGGTACTGGCATGCCATCCATCTTTAGACTTGAGAGCCGTGGCAAACACTGAGAGGAGTTTAGGCCAATATTATGATATTGCTAGAGGTCCTGCATATACCATTATTTCCAGGATGGAATCATGTCTCGAAAGGGATCTGAGGACCCAAGGGAACCAGGGAGCCCGGTCATGAATGTAATAAGCTTGTATCTGCATAAAATTGTTTTGTACAAATTTACTGCGTGCGTTGCACGCTATGTTAGTTTGATTGGTATTTTATTGTCGAGGGCGGCTGAGTGATCAGTTCAACCTGCTCTCTCGATGACTTCGTTGAATTTTTTGCAATGTTATTGCGAAGTCGATAGGTAAGTATTATGAAAGCGAGACCCGTCGACTTAGTCGAGGGAATTAGACGCTTGGCTTCGTCACGCGGTGCACCAGTTTGAGCCTTATTTTGTGATAATGTAACCATCGACTGCAGCACTCGCGTATTTTCTCGAGGCTTGGATTGGTTGTTTTTGTGTGTCACTAATCTTAGCTCCCGTTGAGAGTATTTAATTAATGACACTGTGTAAGCGTGTTTTCTAGGCCAACGCTTCCGATGGGAGTAAGAGCCAAAGGTAGGGGCCGCAGACGACCTGTTCGGGTGGTAGGGCCTGGATTGAGAAAAAAGGTAGAAAACCTGATTAAAACTTTATTCATAACATAAAAGCAACCTTAAGGGCTGTCGAATAATAAAAGGCAATCGTGTCCTATGTATAGAACCGTCGCAGATGTGCAATGTTCCATGGATTCCCAACATCTTTTCCCGAAGTTGGGTTTTTGAGCCGGTATGCTCCTCCTGGTATCACTTCAGTGACGACGTAAGGTCCTTCCCATGGAGACTCGAGTTTCGAGGGTCTCTCTTGCTTCAGCCGAAGTACCATATCTCCAACTCTAAAGCTTCGGGTGCGTATTCGTCGGCTGTGATAATTCCTCAACGCCTGCTGATACACCGTAGTTCTGGCTAAAGCAATGTCTCGAGCTTCATCAAGGAGGTCTACAGCGTCCTGCAATGCGATGTTGGAAGAGGACTCTGTGTATGCTGTCACTCGAGGGGCTTCAAACCGAACGTCGGCTGGCAGAACTGCTTCGGCTCCATGTACCAAGAAGAATGGGGTGTATTGAGTCAACCTGTTAGGTGTGGTCCGCAAGCTCCAAAGTACAGATGGTAGCTCTTCGACCCAAGCTCCGGCCGCACCCGTAAGGCGTTTCTTGAGGCTATCCCCTATTAGACCGTTGATCCTTTCCACCTGGCCGTTGGTCTGTGGGTGAGCCACCGATGCAAATTTCAGTTTAATTCCTCCATCATCACAAAATTTTCGAAACTCTTTGGAATCAAAGTTAGTTCCGTTGTCTGTGACGATACTGTGTGGCATGCCAAATCGACATGTTATTCCCCTGAAGAATTGAACTGCCATTTTTGCCTTCTGGTTTCGTACCGGTACTGCCTCGATCCACTTTGTGAATTTATCGACTGCGACCAATAGGTACGTGTGTCCTCCAGGCGATGATCTTGGCAGCGGTCCAACTTGGTCGAGTCCCCATTGAGCGAATGGCCACGCCAGAGGTATTGTCACCAGGTCTGTCGCAGGGGCGTGTGGTTTTGGTGAAAACCGCTGGCAGGGGTCGCACTTCATGACCAGATCTTGAGCATCCGATGCCGCTGTTGGCCAGTAAAATCCCGCCCTGAAGGCCTTTGCCACAAGGGCCCTGCTTCCTGCATGATGTCCGCAAGTTCCTTCGTGTATCTCGCGCAACAGTGCTCTTCCATCATCAATGGCGATGCATCTTTGGAAAATACCGGAAATGCTGCGCTTGTAAAGTTCACCGTTTACTATGGTGAAGGCTTTCGATCGTCTGATGATTCGGCTCGCTTCCGTTGGATCCTCCGGTAACTCCTGCTTCGCTAGATACGCTAGAAACGGCTTGGTCCATAGTGGCTCAAGGAGGAGAACTTGTTCGGCAGGAGGAGTTGGAGATTCTTCGGCAGCTCGATGCGGGCTCGCCTCTGATTCATCAGCCGACGGTTTTGGAGGTGCCGACGCCTTTTCTTTTATTGATTGCTGAGTGATCACTTCGTAAAACACTCCGTCTGGAATGGGGGAGCACATGGACCCGATGTTTGCCAAAGTGTCGGCTTCCTCGTTGCTGGCTCTGCCGATATGTTTGAGCTCACATCCTTAAAATTTAGCTTCCATATTTTGATACAGCTGCCGATAGGCGATCATGTTGTCGCTGACCGCATCGCACAGGTTCATTGACTGCTGCACCACCAAGTTTGAATCTCCGTAGATTTCTAGACGAGTTGCCCCGCACGCCTTTGCCATCTTTATTCCGTGCATCAGCGCTTCGTATTCTGCTTCATTGTTCGTTGGCAGGGAGAAATTCATACGCAATATATACTTCATCTTATCTTCCTGCGGTGATATCAACACCACTCCTGCTCCTGCACCTGTGCTCCGTTTCGACCCGTCGAAGTACATTACCCACGACCCCGACATGTCGGGTGCTGCTGGTGTCTGTGATTGGATCCAATCTGCCACGAAATCTGGGAGGATTTGGGATTTTATCGCTGTTCGATTGACGTAAGTTATGTCGTGTGGTGCTATCTCGATAGCCCATTGGGACACTCGACCTGTGGCCTCCGGATTAGTCATTATGTTCTTCAGTGGTGCTTCGCTCACGACGATGATCGGGTGCTCTGTGAAGTAGTGCCGTAACTTGCGAGCTGACCTCCACACTGCGTATGCCAGCTTCTGATGATGGGGGTACCTCTGTCTTGCGGGTGTGAGCACTTCACTGAGATAGTAAACATGCCTCTGCACGCCATGAACTCTCCCTGCTTCTTCTCGTTCGACGACCAAGACGCTGCTAAAGACTTGGGCTGTTGCAGCTATATACATGAGCAGTGTTTCCTTCTCACGGGGGGTTACAAGGACTGGAGATGTCGATAAGATTTTCTTCAGATTGTCGAAGGATTCCTGCGCCTCCTTTGTCCACTCGAACTTTTCTGATTTTTTCATCAAACTGTAGAAGGGCAAAGCTTTTTCCCCTAGCTTGGCGATGAACCTGCTGAGCGCTGCTAATCGCCCTGCCAATTGCTGCACTTGGTGCAGATTCTTTGGCGGCTCCATATCGAAAATAGCTTTGATCTTCAAAGGGTTGGCTTCAATCCCCCTGGCTGAGATGAAGTACCCGAGTACTTGTCCCCCTGGCACTCCAAAGAAACATTTTTTGGGATTCAACTTGATTTTATACTTGTCTCAGTTGTCGAAAGTTTCCCGTAAATCATCGACAAGAGTGGCAGCGTGCTTCGTCTTCACCACGATATCGTCGATGTAGACTTTGATGTTCCTTCCGATCTGCTCTCCAAGGCAAGCCTGCATGCAACGTTGATAAGTTGCTCCTGCGTTTTTCAACCCGAAGGTCATGACGTTGTAACAGAAAACGCCGTGTGGGGTGATGAACGCGGTTAGCTCCTAGTCTTCTTTCTTCAGTTTGATCTGATTATATCCGGAGTACGCATCAAGGAAGGAGAGGCGATCACATCCGGCTGTGGAGTCGACTATCTGATCAATACGAGGCAGCAGGAAGTGGTCTTTCGGACAGTGTTTGTTGAGGCCGGTGTAATCGATACACATACGCAGAGCGGTGGTGTCCTTTTTGGGCACCATGACAGGGTTGGCTACCCACTCAGCTTCCTTGAGCTCTCGAATGAATCCTGCTTTACGGAGTCGATTGATTTCCTCGCCGATTGCTCTCCTCTTTGGTTCGGAAAATCGGCGCATTGACTGCTGCACTGGTTTGGCTGTCGGGTCAACATTAAGGGCGTGCTCAACGAGTTCCCTGGGGATACCTGGCATGTCGGATGGTTCCCATGCAAATATCTCCCAGCGCTCACGGAGGAACTCGATGAGCGCGCCTTCCTATGCGACCGTAAGGTCAGCCGACGTATTGACCGTTTTCTTTGGGTCAGCGGGATGCACCAGCAGCTTCTTGGCTTCCTTTGTAGCGTCAAACTCATCGGATCTTACGTTTCGATTGTCGGCTGGTGGTTGTGTGTGATCCGTGGTAGCGTCGATTGCATTGAGTTCTTCCTTAGCGCCGAACTTTGAGGCGATCTTCTGGAACTCCCTATCGCAGGTGTCTAATCGAGCAAAGCTCCCATGAACGGTTATTGGGGTCCCGTTGTTGCCTGGCATCTTCAGTTTTAGGTACGCATAATGAGGTACAGCCATGAATTTGGCAAACGCGGGCCTGCCGAGGATGGCGTGATATTGAGACTCCCAGTCGACTACTTCGAACTCGATCTTCTCTTTCCTGAAATTGTTGGGCGTACCAAAGACTACATCCAATGATGTTTTACCAAGAGAATAAGCGGGTCGAGTCGGTATAATGCCATGGAACCCTGTATCGGATTCTCTTAGCATATCGACTGTTAAACCCATTGCTCTCATTGTGTTGGCGAATAGTAGGTTCAAGCCACTTCCTCCATCCATGAATACTTTGCTCATATTGTACCCTCCAATCTGCGCCTCAAGGACAAGGGCTGCATGACCTGGTCTAGGGACGG
Organism: Lolium perenne; assembly: GCF_019359855.2. Lineage (NCBI taxonomy): Eukaryota > Viridiplantae > Streptophyta > Magnoliopsida > Poales > Poaceae > Lolium > Lolium perenne. The sequence continues at coordinate 32,255,746 of NC_067250.2, forward strand.
CTTTCGGGTGGTCTGTCCTGTCGAAGGAGATGCTTTGCTCCGACCAGTCGATGAATTCGGGTGTGTCAACCATAGCAACTTCCGCATACTTCACTTCTCGCGAGAATTTCTTGATTTCCCTTTTTGAAAAGCTGGTTTTATGGATCATGTTGACCTGCCCGCGTGGCTCTGGGAACGCTTCGGCTGGTACATACTTGTCTCTTTCCATTGGTTCGTAAGGCTCTGGTACATACGGTTCTGGCGGATAGCTGTAAGACCTTGTCCTCTTCTCCATTATGTGAACTCTTGATATGGCTTCGGCTCTAAGATCATCACAGAACTGTCGGATCTCCAGGAAGTGTCGGTAGTTCCTTAGCAGGTGACTGGATTTCTCTCGACCATCCTTCGGATCAATGTAGGAGTGGAGGTAGCATGGTGCCTCGAGTTGCTCCGTAGCCGATAAATACGGCGAGCGGATGCGGCCATGGATCGGTTGCATGTCCTGCTGCCCTTGTTCGGACTGGCGAGGGTGAGTCGCTGTACGTTCTTCCTCTCCACGGTGCGAGTCCCTTCGTCTTTTCCTTCGTCCTGTTGCGAGGTCGAAACTTCCTCAGCTGCCTCCTTGTGCGTTTCTGGGCGGGATTTCCAAGGTTGCTGCCGGAGCGTCACCTGTCGAGACTGAGGTCCTCGAGCCAGATGTACTTGCCCTAGGGAGGCGAAGAAAGCCTCCGGAGTCGATGATGAAGTGAACGCCTCCGAAAGTTGCGGTCATGCCGTCGCGCGATTCTGCAGAGATCGAGTGCGGCGGCTCGAGATGTGGTACGAACTCAAAGGATCCGCAGCGGATCGGGTCTTTTAGATCTGGTGGCGTTGGTGACTCGAGTACGAACGCCGCAGATGTGACTGGTATTGCCGATGACCTGCCTTGTGCCGACAGGCTTCCCACAGACGGCGCCAATTGTCGAGGGTGCTCCTCGGCAATGCCCTCCGATAGGGGCTTAGGGTTGATGGAATCCTGCAAGCTGACACGAGACATCGGTTCACAGACAAGCGGGGAGAGCAATTTACCCAGGTTCGGGGCCCTCGATGAGGTAAAACCCTTACGTCCTGCCTGTCTGTTTTTGATTATGATGGTAATGGGTTACAATGGAGTGCCGAATAGTTCGGCTGAGATCTCGTCGAGATGGCTAAGTTCTATGGTGACCTAGCTCTAAGCTTTTGGTGGCTAAGATTGCTCAGATTGATTGTGTCCCTCGGCAGCCCCTCTCCTGGCCTTTATATAGGAGGCCAGGTCTCAAGAGGTCTAACCGTGTACGACTAGGTTTACAGTAATTTTAGATCTAATCTTTCCTTGTTCGGCCGCTTCTTTATCTTGCTTGCCAAGGAATCTTCTGGTGTACCACCCGGATGGGCCGCCTTGCCTTCAAGTGCCTTCATGGGCCTCCAACTGATCAATACAGGATAGGGCAACATCGGTTACCCGAAGGGTAATGCCCACGTCAGTGGCGGTACAAAAGGATACAAAGGACCCCATGAGATCTAATATTACATATAGGTCCCTAGCATTTGCAGAAAAGACCTCACTGAAAGATGTAAAAAAGCAATCAGGTCCTTCTCTTTCGCCGCCGTCATGCGAAGAGGCGGGGACGAAACCACTTGCCTCCACGCAGCCGTAGTATGCGACTGCAACCCTCAGGAAGAACCTCACAACGGAGGTTGAAACGCCGGAGTCCATCGCCGGCACTTGGATAGGCCACAAAGTGGCCTTGGATCTGCTCAAAAACATCGCTTCCCAGGACACGCACTTGATTCAGCGCTTCAAGCTTGTGGTAGCAGCAACATCGTTGCCGTCCTCACCCTCGCCTCCATGGCCGGCCGAGAGGAGCAGGTTCGATGTGCTACCTCCTCCGCAGAGCAGAAGAGATACACCTTCCAAGGAGCAGAGAATATGATGCCGAAGTCGCTGAGCTCCTCCTCGCCTCCACGGCCGACCAGGAGCTTGCAGACGTCAAAGATCCTCAGCAGGCGCACCTTTTCCCCCCCGCCGCCGAGGCCGGCCAAGAAAAGGTGTCGCCCGCCGCATCCTCGCTGCAGCAGGAAGAAGACTGCCTTACCTTTATTGAAAGAAGCGCCGCTCAGCTGCTCCCCTTCCCCCTCCGACCACCGGAGCAGGAGAAGAAACCAGAAGAACCCTAAAGATGGTGAGATCCAGGCGGCCAGATCTCGCCAAACGCTTCCACTACCGGGCAAACAGCCCACTACCAGCAAACTGCTGCAACTCCTAAGGAACCTAGCTACTCCGGCGCCATCTCCCCTCCATCTCCAGCCGGCTACTCCGGCGGAGAGGAGAAGGGAGAGGCCCGGCAAGAGGGAGGAAAGGTCCAGGAACTGTTCACGCGTGAGAGAGGGGGAGGGGGAAAGTGAGCGCGGTAGAGCTAAACTCGGATGCTCCTTAGCGAGATGTGTTCTTGGAAGTAAGTAAAGATGACATAGTTCAAAGATTCATGGGAATGACGAGAGCGTAGAGTGAAGAAATAGTAGTGATGTAATTTTATATTTATGCTATCCAAATATCCATCTTGTAAGACTTCATGTTTTGAACTATTTGTATTGTAATTTTGCACATTATAAATGTGTGTAATGAACTTTAATGTTAATAACCTATTTGCTATATATGTTACTCATTTAGCAAAATTTATCACACTTAGAAGAGACGTAATTTTTTTTAGGTGTGCCCACCCTCCAACTTTTTCATGCGTCCGTCACTGTCATCGTACGGTGTTGATCACCGTATTAAACACAGATCGGATCGTGAGTGAGGAGTGACTGCTACTTACTCGCCTACGCGTACCCTGTCCAGCGCAAGTTGCAGGGCAAGCAAGGTATATAAAGACACGAAAGCCGCTCCCAGTAACGCAACGCAAGGTGGTGTACGTACGTGTCCATAATCTCCAATGGACAAGACCGTCGTTCTGTACCCTGGCCTCGCCGTGAGCCACTTCGCCCCCATGATGCAGCTCGCCGGCGCCCTCCTCGAGCGCGGCTACGCCGTCTCCGTCGCGCTCATCGGCCACACCACAGAACACCACGCTGCCTTCGGCGCTATGGTCCGCCGGGCTGCCTCCTCCATGCCGTCCGTCCGCGTCCACACGCTCCTCCCGCCCGTCCAGGACCACCCGGGCGCACCTCCGCCGTTGGCGTCGTTCCTCCTCTGGTACCTTCGACTCGTTGGCAGCTACAACGGGCGCCTCCGCGAGTTCCTCCGCACCTTCCCCCGCGTCCACGCCGTGGGATCCCCTGTTACAACATGTACACCTTCAACGCCAACACCCTCCTCGCCTCCATCCAGCTACCTTCCATGCTCGGCGTCGGGGAGAGCTTCAAGGAGCTAGGAGACAGCCCCGTCGACTTCTTTGGCCTGCCGCCCATGCCGGCCTCATACCTTTTTAGCGATGTGCTCCAGGATCCGGAGAGCGAGACGTACAAAGCGACGATGACAGTGCTGCACCGTCTCCCGGAGGCCGACGGCGTCCTGGTGAACACGTTCGAGTCGCTGGAGCCCAGCGCGGTGGCTGCCCTCAGGGACCCGCGGTGCCTCCCCGGCCGGGTCCTGCCTCCGGTGTACTGCGTCGGGCCTCTACTTGAGAGCGCGCGCGAGGTAACCGTACCGAGGCACGAGTGCCTGGCGTGGCTGGACGGACAACCGGACTGCAGCGTCGTGTACCTGTGCTTCGGTAGCGTGGGGTGGGGAGCCCACTCGGAGGAGCAGCTCAGGGAGATCGCCGTCGGCCTGGAGAACTCTGGCCACCGGTTTCTGTGGGTCGTACGAGCCCCCGACGGCGGCGTCCCGGACCTCAGCGCGCTCCTGCCGGACGGGTTCTTGGAGCGCACCGCCGATCGCGGCCTCGTCGTCAAGCTGTGGGCGCCGCAGGTCGACGTGCTCGGCCACAGGGCCACCGGCGCGTTCGTGACGCACTGCGGATGGAGCTCGGTGCTGGAGGGCGTCATGGCCGGCGTGCCGATGATCTGCTGGCCGCTGTACGCGGAGCAGAAGATGAACAAGTTGCTCATGGTGGGCGAGATGGGGGTCGCCGCGGAGATGGTCGGGTGGCAGCAGGGGCGGGTCCAGGCCGGCGAGGTGGAGGCCAAGGTGAGGCTCGTCATGGAGTGTGAGGAGGGCAAGGCGCTCAGGGCGCGGGCGGCGGTGCACAAGGACGGTGCGGCCGTGTCTTGGAAAGATGGCGGCTCCGGCCGCGCGGCGTTTGCCCAGTTCCTGGCCGAAGTGGACGGCGAAGGGAAGACGAGCAAGAACAACCTCGCGGCTCTCGACTTGCAGACTTGCAGTGTCTGAAAACCTTTGGTCAACGAGCGTAGGATCGCCGCGTTGCTTTCATTAAGAAATGTCCTTGTCCCGAGATCATTTTGTTTGCATGCTAATAAGATTGAGACTTCCCAAGCACAATGGCACTGACTGAAAACCTGGTGCACAAATCGCAAAGCAAAAATCTTTGTAAATTTGACAGAGGAAACATGCACCGGACATTCCATGCACGGGAGAATCGTCACATTGGATTTTCATTTCTACAAGTAACACTTATTTGCAGGCGTACCATGTACGCTGCAGCTGTATCCAAGTGTCGTAGAGTTTACATCTTATAGTGATGAGTTTTTTCATAGATCCTGCCTTGCAGATCATTGTAGTCTTTATAAAAGTGACTCTCCTGCTCTTGACTTGACATCAAGTTCTAGATGGATGGATGGATGTTCTAGCCGATGCAAAGTGAGAGGATTCCCTCTCTGACGACTTTGGTGAACAGTGGGCAACTCTACTACTGAAGCAAGTGGATGCTGAGCCTCCCACTTTCTAGTATCCCACTGGCCATCCCTCGTGAGTGTGACACACACCCCTTAATTACCATACGTACCACACCACTCGGCGGCTGGCCTTATGTCGAGTCTTCCTCTACCGCAAATTCAACTTCGTCATAAGCAAGCCTAGCCAAATCTCCAAGCGGTACTTTGACATCATGAGAAAAGACATCTAAGCATCATTGACTTGGTCAGCTCTTACACGACCAACTACCTAATACTACACAAGATCATCAAACTGTGCTTTGGAGCTTTCTTTAGGATTTGACCCGAACTGTTTAGCAGGCTTTTCTCACAGCTCTATAGAATTGATTTGATGATTGTAACAAATTGCAGATATTCATTTAAGAAGGATAAACAATCTAATCGGTGGCAAACATACATGTTTTCCAAGACCCTGTATGTCATATGGAAGTAGAGGACTTACGGCACATGTTGTTGGGCTGTGTGCGAGCTTGTGTTCGAAACTAGCAAAGGGACGCTGAAAAGCTGCAGTGCTAACACACACCCTGTAGTTTTGAAACAGGCTTCGACACCAGCGAGCTCCGCGTCGAAAAACACCCCTATTGGCCCATCAAGGAACTGACATAGGGATACCTAATTAGTGCCACAAAACTCGGAAATAACCCCAATTCCGGTAACCCATTTTGCTTTCGCGGTCTCAAAAGGAGAAGCCTTGAACGCTTGCAGCTGCCTTCCTATTTCCTTTGAAGCTTGCCTCTTACCTCCAACAAGGGTAGGTTTAAAAGCCGTAGTGCTAACCCACGTCCTGCAGTTCTGAAGCAGGTTTCGATAGCAGCAAGCTCTGCGTCGAAAAGCGAAGCGAGCCGCGCTAGCTTGCGAGCGAGACTATCCAGGTCTACTGATCTAAGAACTCCACGAGCAAACTGAGTGAGCATACCTATGGAAACTAATGTCTTGTTTAAGCAGGACTCTCCTATCTTAGAAGCTAAGGTGAGACATGAAAAGCAGTCAACGAAGGAAGGAAAACACATAACATAAAGCATGTTTAAGCCTATTAAAATAAGTTTAGGAAGCATGTTCAAGCCCATTCAACTAAGATCAAAATATTTGCATGTGACAATTAAACGATTTACATTATCTGGAGTAGTAAGACTGGACTCAAGTTGACTTTCATAAATAGTATGTTTCTATTATTATCTTTATATACGAGTGAATTTTTTCTGTTGTGCATTCGTAACACATATTACCCTATTTAGTGAAGCTTTTACTAAAATTTTCTATTTAGGAGACTATAAACACGGTTGAACCCTATCTTAGCATTTTGCATGTTATTGTTAGATAGAGCATGCGTGCTATGTCGATGTGGCACGACAAAAGGTGTATATATTGGACATCACCATTGACGATTTTTTCGTACTTACTAATATAAAAATACCAACTTCATGTGAGCAAGACATTAAGAATGCAAACATGCAGAAATACAAACACTAAAGTGGTCGGGGTCTCGCAACGATTAGGGGTACCAATCCCGCCTTGCGGGATGGAAACCCACCATTAATTGGGGTCTCACCCATCTCAAATTTGGCTTGCACTTGTTGAAGGGAAGCAAGCTCTTTCCCTGGGCCTGATTCGGAGGATTGGTGATGGGAAAACCACTAAGGTCTGGACCCATAATTGGTTTCTAAGGAGTGAGATGATGAGGCCCATTGCATGTTTATCAGATGAGCCACCACAATTTGTTAGTGAACTGATCGATGCATCCTCTGCATCGTGGAAGCAAGATAGGATCCAGGAGTGTTTTGTTCAGGCCGACTGTGATGTGATCTTGGGTATGCCCTTATGTACCCGGAATATAAGCGACTTCTGGTCATGAAATTTTGAAAAACATGGTATTTTCACGGTCAGGTCGGCTTATTGGTTGTTGGTGAATATAAAGAACCGTAGAGAAGCTTGGTTGGAAGGAAGGGCCTCTAGTTCTGATAGTTCTGATAGTTCGATAGTTCTGCAGAGTCAAAGAGCTGGACTAATCTTTGGAAGGTTAATGTACTTTCAAAGATAAGAGTCTTTGTTTGGAGACTTGCTAAGCAGTCCCTTCCCACTAGTGATTTGCTGCCCATCGACATATTGCCACTTCTAGTCCGTGCTTGTTATGCGGAAGGATAGATTCATGGCATCATTCTCTTTTGGAGTGTCCAATGGCATGGAGTGTTTGGGCCTTAGCTGATGAGGAAGTGGTTGAAAACATGCATGCTACCACAGATCCAAACGCAAGGAGTTAGTTGTTTAACATGGTGGATTCTCTCACCTCGGAGCATTTTGTTCTAATGGGTGTGTCGCTGTGGGCTATTTGGACGGCGCGACGGAAGGCAATTCATGAAGGGGAGTTCCAAAGTCCGTTATCAACCCATTGTTTTGTGAGGCGTTTCTTGGATGAGCTGTCATTAATCCCTAAACTCTCATCCGGTGCAGTGGCTACAGTTCACCGTGTGAGTAATCAAGGATGTACCCCTCCGGGTGAGGGTCTAATCAAGGCAAATGTTGATGCTGATGTTTCTAGGGATAAGTCTACTGGCTCAGTAGCAGTGGTGATGAGGAGAGGTGATGGGCAGTACATGGGATCATCAGCTGTTGTTTTTAAGGGTGTATCTGATCCTCCTACTCTGGAAGCTCTGGCGTGCCACGAAGCTCTCGCCTTGGCTACGGATCTTGCACTTCACCATCCTGTCATCGCGAGTGATTGTTGACATAGGCATCCCAAATGGGCCTGCCGAAGATAGTACCCGGGGTTTACTGAAGGCCCACTACCCGAAGAATAAGAAGATTCGGGAGCCCAAGATGTATTTAAGGAAAGATAGAGTTGTAATAGGAAGTGTTAATTGTAATCTTACGGGATGAGTTAGAAACCTTCCCGGACTATGTAACTTGTACTACACGAATCCCTCGGCTCCGCCTCCTATATAAGGGGGAGTCGAGGGTCACAGAGATCATCGAATCATTGTTTACAAACCCTAGTTTTCATAATCGTCGAGTACTTTTCGGCTGAAACCTTCGAGATCTACTTGCCCTCTACTTCCAACTAAACCCTAGCCTACAATCCATAGGCATTGATAAGTTAATACCTTGTCAATTGGCGCCGTCTGTGGGAACTAGAGGCGTAAGGATCTGATCTCGATGGCACGTTCAAGATCTTCGACATCATCAACTGCAAGCAACGCAATGGATCGAGGTAAACAGATCGCTACTGGTCCTGTCGATTTTGTTCCTCACCCACCCTCCCGTTTGGATGCATATGCGTATCTGGAGGAGCCTATGGAGATGACGTTCGGAAGGTTTCGCTTTCGCGTCGAGAAGGAAGGATCGTATCGTGTCGAAATTCCGATTTCGTCGGGATCATCGGCGGTCGATTCTGATTTTTCAATCTATACATCGTCAACCGAATCAGGAGAAGAAGAAACTTCGTCGACACGCTACGTCAGCACCAGGGCAAGAGAGAAACTTGCCAAGATCTTCAGCGACATGTCGTTTGAGTCATCTGCGGACTCATATATAAGCGATGGCTCAAGCAATGTCGACAGTTATGACTTCATCGACAAATCTATTACAGTGGGCAAGGTCTTCATCAATCTCAACGATGGTGTCACCAAACCCAACATAGATCTGAATACAAAATATCATCAGATTTATGCCATTGAAGATCAAGAGGAAACATCTGAGGCTTTCGACGATCTGGGAAATCCATACGTCGATCCCTCCGATCTGCGACGAGGCCTGGGCAATAAATACGTCGGGCCACAGCCGCGAGACAGAGTTCAACTCTCGCAAGCAGCGTGGGATAGGGCCGCGAGAGCTATGGACGGCTCAGAACCAATGGCCACCACAGCTACGCCAGAGGAGTTGCAAGCATATCAATACAGGCTCGCACGAGCTGCAAGAGAACTGGAAAAACAGACAGCTGAGTTAAACAGAAGAAAGGAGGCAGCTTCTGCATCCAGCAGGAGAAGGGCAGATCTGAGTCGACAATCTAGAACTTCGGGTGATAGCCACAGGGAGGCTCGGAACAGAGCAAGATCAAGGTTAGAACACATACCCGAAGCAGAAAGAGAGCACTTGGTCCAAAACCTCGACATGTCTTTTATGTCGATAGATACAAGAGGAAATATCATCCCTAAGACACCAGAGGCTGGGTATATGGCGACACACGCTTTTATCCTCGCATCTAAACCACCTCCAAGCGATCCAAGGGAAACACTATACAATATGGCGGTAGCAGGAGTTGGAGCTATGGGGACAGCATTTGTATCAACTCCTCCCGAAGGAGCGGCAAGGCAAAATAGTCCACGACCTGCAGCAGCAACAGCGGCAGCCCCTGAAGGACCAAGCGGAGCAAGAGACACGGCAGCACAAGCAAGGGTCGACAGAGCGCGGCAAAGCAGAAGGGAACATCGGCAATCCCCGGAGCTTAACGACGAAGATATGTGCGGTTTGCCATGCTTCACGAGGAGAGTCCGAAAAACTCGAGTTCCTTCAGGATTCAAGTTACCCGACAACTTCAAGAAATTCGGCGGCCTTCAAGATCCAGAGGATTGGCTAGTTGATTATCTCGAGACAGTAAAGCTCACAGGAGGAACCAGAGCAACAGCTATGCAAAGCATCCAGGTGCATCTGAGTGGAGCCGCACGATCTTGGATAAAGAAACTTACCCCAGGATCTATCGACAGCTGGGAAAGCTTCGAAGATGTGTTCGTCAAGAATTTCCGGTCCACATGCAAGAAACCTGCGTCGTTGGAGGAGTTGAGAGCATGTCGACAAAAGCCAGATGAGCCAATGAGAAAATACATCCAAAGGTGGAACATCATCAAAAACTTGGCAGAAAATATATCTGACGAGAGAGCGATAGATGCGTTTGTCGCAGGAATCAGGCGTGGAGATTTCGTCGAGGACTTGGAAGGACCAACCCAAAGACAGTATCCGCGTTAATGGAGATAGCAAACAGATGGGCAGATGGAGAAGATGCTGTCCACAACAAAAGGCACAGGTCGCCAGAGGAGGATCGTGGTCGAAATTATCAACCAAGGCGACGATTTCCTCGGCAGTACCCGAACTATGACGCTCCAGGACAAATTTCGGCAGGTTTTCGGGCAAACACAGGAGGAAACAACAGAGATGATTATCAGAGAAGCAGTGAGCAGCGAGGCGATAACAGGGACGATTCTCGTAACAACAGGCAAAATAGCGGACCTAGGTTCCCGAGGCCTTTCGTTTCCCCCGAAGAAATGATGAATGGGCCGTGTCAGATGCACTTTTTCCTCGACAGCAACGGAAAAAGACAGTCAGGGCACCTGCAGAAAGACTGTCGCAATTTCCAGGCAATGCTAAGGTATGCAGAGAATGCTAACGCGCGGGCAGCACAGAGAAATCCTCGAGAACCCAGGAGCGAGATTCACCTACCACCACCTCCCGTGATTACAGAAGACAATCGACATCAGCTCAGAATAGCGGCAGCACCTCCACCACCACCTTATGTTGATCCTAACTCTAACGGAGCAGTGTCGATGATTCAGAAGGGAAGGCCATCCAATAGAGCTCAGAAAGTAATCTCACGACAGGTGTTTATGGCAGAAAAAATGCCTCCACCAACTGTCGAGTATATTAATTGGTCCGGGCAAGATATAGGCTTCAAAATAGCAGATAATCCGCAGCAAGTTCCTCGAACAGGGCAGTCAGCACTTATTTTACCAGCAGTTATTGCGGGATTCGATGTCTCTCGAGTGTTCATAGACGGCGGCAGCAGCTTAAACCTTATGTATGCAGATACATTGAGGAAGATGAACATATCCCTAGCAAACTTGAAGCCAACAGACACAAGGTTCCATGGTATCACACCGGAGAAACCAAGTTACCCATTGGGGAAGATCAATCTCGACGTTCAGTTTGGAACCCGAGAAAATTATAGAATCGAGAGGCTGGAATTTGAAGTCGTGGATTTTCCGTCGCAATACCACACTTTGTTGGGACGACCAGCATATGCTAGATTTATGGCGGTGCCACATTATACATACCTGTTATGGAGGTTGCCTGGACCAAAGGGACCAATCACGGTCAAAGGAAGCTTCGCCTTAGCCGATAAGTGCGACAAGGATTTTCACCGGATATCAGAAACTTTCGGGATGCAAGCTGAGTATCTGGCGTCAAGGAGTATTACTGACTATGATGTGCTGCCAGACGTTGGAAGGCCAAACAAAGAATCAACTTTCAACACCGAGAAAAATTCTAAGGAGGTGCAGATTCACCCGACAGACCCGAAAAAGACGACGTCCATCGCCAACGACATGGACCTCGCATAGGAAAGCGCGCTCGTCGAGTTCCTCCGTGAGAACTAGAAAATCTTCGCATGGTGTCCAGCTGACATGCCAGGAGTACCCAGGGAACTTGCCGAGCACCACCTCAACTTGGATCCCCTCGCGAGACCAATCAAACAACCCTTGCGGCGTTTTTCGGAACCAAACCGCAAAGCTATGCTATCAGAAGTAAATCGACTTAAGGATGCTGGTTTTATCAAAGAGATATCTACAGAAGCCACATGGGTAGCTAATCCAGTGATGGTGCCGAAGAAACACACGTCAGTCCTTCGCATGTGCGTCGACTTTACGTGTCTCAATAAACATTGTCCTAAGGATCACTTTCCCCTCCCAAGGATCGATCAAATCATCGATTCCACGGCAGGATGTGAACGTCTTTCCTTCTTGGATGCATACTCTGGTTATAACCAGATCAGACTAAAAGAAGACGATGAGGCCAAAACAGCGTTCATAACACCTTACGGCGTGTTTTGCTACAGAACAATGCCTTTTGGTTTAAAAAACGCGGGAGCAACATATCAGAGGATGATGCAGAAGTGTTTGGCGACACAGATTGGAAAAAACGTGCAAGTATACATCGACGATGTCGTCATAACATCAAAAAAGGGGGCAACGCTGATCGAGGATCTCAAGGAAACCTTTGACAACCTCAACAAATTCTGCCTCAAGCTGAACCCGACGAAGTGTTCCTTTGGCGTCCCAAATAGAGAACTTCGGGGTTTCTAGTTTCAGCAAGAGGGATTGAAGCAAATCCCGACAAAATACAAGCTATCGTCACAATGAGGAAGCCAACAAAGTTGAAAGAAATACAGCAGCTTAATCAAGTAGTCGCAGCTTTGAGCAGATTCGTAGCAGTGCCGGGAGAAAAAGCGTTACCATTTTACGCTCTGATAAAGCAAGGAGATAAATTCCAGTGGAACAAAGAGGCCGATAGAGCTTTCGAGGATTTGAAACGCACAATCTCGACACCACCAATTTTAGTGGCGCCGAAGGAAAAGGAACCGCTCCTGCTGTATATTGCAGCCACGCCCCAAGTGGTTAGCACGGTGTTAGTCGTTGAAAGAGAAGAGGAAGGAAAACTCCATGGAGTGCAAAGGCCAGTATATTTCATCAGTGAAGTTCTGTCGCCTTCCAAACAGCGGTACCCGCAGTACCAAAAGCTAGCATATGGAGTAATTGCAACGGCAAGGAAGTTGCGCCACTATTTTTCGGCACACCCGATAATAGTAGTCAATGAAGCACCTCTCTCAAATATACTGAACAATCCAGAAGCTACAGGGCATGTCTCCCTTTGGGGAATAGAACTTTCCCCTCGGGACATCACGTATGAAAAAAGAAAGGCAATCAAGTCGCAAGTTCTGCCAGATTTCATTGCAGAGTGGATGGAGTTACAAAACACGGGACCTCCAGATTTGTCGAGAACTTGGACCATGAACTTCGATGGGTCCAAGAGGGTAGAAGGAGCTGGTGCAGGAGTAGTACTTATATCACCTGAAGGCGACAAGTTGAAATACGTCCTTCGGATGACGTTCCCTAACGCATCTAACAATGAAGCAGAATATGAAGCCCTCATACACGGGATGAAGATGGTGAAAGCTTGCGGTGCAACTCGACTAAAAATCTTTGGCGACTCACAATTGGTGGCTCAGCAAGTTATGAACCAATGTGACGCAGTCAATGATAGCATGATGGCATACAAGGAGGTGTACAATGAGCTCGAGAAGCTGTTTGATGGATGCGAAGTAAACCACATCAGCCGATTGAGCAATGATGAAGCCGATGTTCTCGCAAACATCGGGTCGCAGTGCCTCCCAATCCCGCCAGGAGTATTTTGGGAAGAAATAGCGGAAAGATCCACGAAACCAAAAAAGGTGCAGAAAAAAGCAAAAGAAGAGAAAACTTCGACGCCTCCGAAAGAAACCACGGAGGATGAAGAGGAGCAAGAACTTGTGATGATGGTTCAAATTCCATGGATGCAAGCATATATATCATACATCCTTAGGAAAGAAATACCCGACGATCCAGTTGAAGCAAGGCGAGTTATTCGACGATCCAAAGCTTTCACAGTGATCAAAGGGGAATTATACAAGCGAAGTATTTCGGGCGTCCTGCAAAGGTGTGTCGCACCTGAAGAAGGAAGAATAATTCTGAAGGATGTACACGAAGGAATATGTGGCCACCACGCAAGTAGTCGATCTATTGCAGCCAAAGTTTTTCGAGCAGGATTCTATTGGCTGACAGCAATTGAGGATGCCAAGGAAATAGTAAGGACTTGCGACGCGTGTCAAAGATTCGCCGCCAAACCTCATTCTCCAGCGGCGGAATTAACACCAATACCATTGTCGTGGCCCTTTGCCCAATGGGGACTTGACATGGTGGGCAAGTTGCACAAAGCTTCGCCAGGAGGATATGAGTACTTGCTGGTTGCTGTCGACAAATTCACCAAGTGGATAGAAGCAAAGCCGATAAATTCACCAGATGCAGCATCAGCAATAAAATTCGTGAAGGACATCGTTTTTCGATTTGGAGTACCTCATAGCATCGTCACAGACAATGGCAGCAACTTTACGTCAAAAAAGTTCAAGGCGTACTGTGCAGAGGTAGGCATCAAATTGCACTTCGCGTCAGTTGCACATCCTCAAACCAATGGTCAAGTTGAGAAAGCCAATGGCATCATCTGCAATGGCATCAAGAAACGCCTATTAGGACCACTGGAAAAAGCTCGACATACCTGGCCAGAAGAACTACCAAGTGTGTTATGGAGCATCCGAACAACACCAAATACAGCGACACAGGAGACCCCGTTTTTCCTTGTCCATGGAGCAGAGGCAGTACTACCAATAGAAATAGAGCACGACTCCCCCAGAGTCACATAGTATAATGAAGATGCTTCCAGGAAAGCATTGGAAGACGACGTCGACGCACTTGACGAAGCTCGAGACGAAGTATTATCAAGGGTAACCAAATATTAGCAGGACCTAAAAAATTACCACAGTCGACGTTTGAGACCAAGATCCTTTCAAGTCGGAGACTTAGTTTTGCGACTCAATCAAGAGCGCACTGAAAAACTCGAATCGCCATGGCTTGGCCCCTACATCATAACAGAAGTAATTGAAGGAGGAGCGTACAGGATAAAAGACAAGAAGACAGGGGTTCCCGAGAAAAACCCTTGGAACGTAGCACAGCTCAGGCGGTTCTACGCCTAGAGTCGAAATATAGTCCTTCTCTGTAAAAATACAATGTACTGAAACGCCCGCGAGTTTTCAGACGCACTCTTTTCCTTTTCGGGGCACCGAGTGGGGCCGGAAAGGTTTTTAATGAGGCGGGCTCGCGGTGCTGCAATATAATAAAGATAGTGGAGATATATTTCTTATTATTCGAAACGCCCGGGGGCTCAACGCCTTCAAGTCTCAAAATACGTACAATATAGACTTTCCAAAATATTTCGCCTTGGTACATTAAATACCTCGCCAAATATAAGAAGCCAACAAATTATAAATATAGTGTACACGTCAAAAATGCTCTTGCTTTGGTCCAAGAAACCTTGCAACAAAAATATAGAACTTCGACATTAAGACACTCGGAGGCTCGCAACCTATTCGGTGAAAAAATAATGATATCTTCTTACGAGAAGATGAAAAATCTTCGAGATGGAAAAACAGTACAAACTCTAGCCAGAAGGCTCGGGGGCTCCAACAATATAGAACAATCTACAATATACAACAAAATTCTTCGGAAATACAGACATAATGTTGTCCAATATAGTACAAATCAGTCAAAGCCTAAGATACTATCTATGGACAAGCCTCTGGTTGTTTTATGCTCAGCATAGGACCCCTTGACGAAAAATTCTGAGTCCATCCGAAGAAGTTCATCTATCATCGACTCAGCCACAGGAGTTACCATCTCATTGATTGAGTCAATATCATTCTTTCGCCGCGATTTCTTGGCCAGGCAATCAGCAACAATTTTCGTCAGGTCTAATTTTGGATGGCAAATATTTATCATAATCATGGCGAACCTTGCTCCAGCAGTCAATTGAGCTCGCACAAAATTATGAATGCGGGGAGCATCTCTGAAAACCTCCAGCAATTCAGGAAGAGTCTTGGGAATTACATTCCGAGGAAACAGAGTTTTGTAAACAAGGGTTAATGTTGTCGTGCAAAAATTGAGAAATTCGCGCACTTGGCAAGCACGATCTTGAAACCTGACAATTTGCTGGGTTCGTTCAGGGGAGGCCCAGAATAAACAGCCATGGTTAAGGGAAAGATTGACGAGAAGATTTGTTCTCTCGTTCACTCTTCGATCTTCGGCGGCAGCATCAAGAACTGAGCCTATTAAGCGACAAGGCAAGAAATTTGAAGGGGGGCACAGTAAAATAAAGAGGAGGCATTGCGAGGTTAGAAAAACATACCTAACATATCTGTGCTAGCCTCCAACATTAGCTCGAGCATGCTATTTTCTCGGGTAGTGGCTCCTTTTGCTTCCAATACAGCAGTATCCTTGGCAGCCACAGCTTCTTTGGCTTGTTGGAGAGCAAGTTTTTCTTGTTCAGATGCTTTTCGAGACTGTTCCATCATTGCCAGAGTTTGCTTCTTCATGGACTGAAGTTGTTGTCGAAGTTCTTGCAAATCCTCCGAGAAATGTTTGCTCGAAGAACCTTCAAGGGGGTCGTTATCAACTATCATTTTCTTCGAGAAGGAAGAAGCAGGAGAAGCATCGGCAGAGCAAGGATTGGTCGAATAGTTGTCAAATATTAACTGGAAAAGAAAGTGCCAGGATCAATGATAGTGCCAGAGGGAATTTCATTAATTTCTAGAAATATTTACATAGGCATTACAAAAGAAGTGTCTCCTAAAGGACTACCAGGATAATTGTCGCCATAGCTAAATTGGCGACAAGGGCAAAAGAAACAGAGAAAGAAAATACAAAGAGGCATGCAACTAGACCTCCGGCCTTGATGAGCTAGGAGTTGAAGCTGGTTTGATCCCGAGATAGGCCAGGATTTTCTTCGTGTTGGGCTTGGCTGCCTTAATCAACGACCTCCATCTTGACTGCTCTATCTGATCGGTGTCGCCAACCTTCATCCAATCAACAGTTTGTTGGCTATCGCCGATCAGTGGCAACAAGATTTCGACAAAGAATCTTCATGTTTTCTGGCGCATCTTCACCCAAGGTCTTCTGATGAATTGAAGCTCTGGGCAAGGGCAAGGAAAGTCTTGGGCTCCTCTTTCTTCGGGAAGAAGTAGGGGAACAACGCCGACAGTCCCGCGTCAGCATTCGCCACGCCTTCACGAATTTCGGATCCATGCAGCTCCAGATAAGAAAGTGCGTCAAGGAGAGGATCATTGTCGGGATTTTCCAGGTCAAACTCTTGGTTTGTTTGGCCTGCCATAGGAAACAAACGTTGGTCAAAAACAAGAAACAGCGGGTCCCATAAAAATAGAAGGGATCAATAACATTACCTTGAATGCGTCGATTTTGCGATTTCAGGCGCTTGAGAATCCCCTGCTCACGAGTAGCCTGTGCGGCTTTGTGCTCGTTTAGGGCAGTTTCAGCATCTTCAAGTTTCTTTTGCAGTTCCTCGACACTAGCAGCCTTTGCTTTGGCTTCATCAGCCTCCGCTTTGGCTTCGCTAGCAACAAGTTCGGCTTTCTTGCGGGCCGCTTCACTTTGCTCCAGTTTTTGAGCAAGTGCATCGGCACGTTTGTTGGCCTCTGCAAGTTTCTCTGTCGAAAAAAAAAAGAAGAAAGGTCAAACATTGCGACAAACGACAGGAGCAAGAAGTCAAAAACAATGACAGCAAAAAAAGTTATTACCTTCAGTTCTGCTGGCATATTCACGGTACCCAATGAATTGGGATCCGATGCGGATAAGCTCTTTGATCATGGGCTGTCAAAAAAGAACAAAGAAAGAGAAACATCGGTATGAAAAAAGAGTGAAGGCGTGAAAAAGCAAAATAGAGGAAATATAGATATCAGCAAGAAAATTAAAAAAACTTACATCATCCAAGAGCAGAGTAGAAGAGCTACCCAATTGAGGGGCAGGCTCAATGATCGTTTCAATCCTTGTCCTTTTTGGTGAAGGAGCAAGGGGGCTTGACGGTGGAGTAGTGGTGACGACGTTTCGTTGAGGAGGCGAGGATTCTTCTCCTTCAACTAACGTGTCCGAGGCAAGTAAAGTATGTGACGTGCTCGTCCGGGGAGCCACGTCAACAGTTGGTATTTCTTCCTCATCATCGCTGTGATTAAAAATCGACAGCATAAAAAGCAAGATAAGATAAACATTCCGAATATGGAAATAAGGAGAAATAAAAATGACTTACGAGCTGACGAGGGATTCAAGATAAGGATCGTAAGCTGCCTTCTGATGTGAAGGATCAACTTCTTCGGCTTTGGAAGTGCCGGAATCTTCGACATCATTCCTTTTCCTTTTGCCTTTCGGGGAGACAGCGGGAGGAGGTGATTGTGCCGACGCAGTGCCTTCGGAAGAACCCGCAGATTTTCGAGAATCTACGGGTTCATTTACAAAAGATGGGGCTTCTTGATTGTCATCAGTGACAATCGCCCTTTCTTCGACTTCTCCACCTTCAGGGAGAGGAGGAAGCGAGACAAGGTCTGGATGATTCTGTGCCAAATAAATAGGGAGAGACGTCAGAAGAGGAATTACAAAACAGTTAGCAAAGCAACAACAAGACAGTAGACAAAGATTACCTGGGGGAGTGGATTGGCGGCGCTGAATGGTTTTACACGACAAGAAGCAGGGACAGGATCTTTTTTGCTGAGAGATGAGATTTTTCGGACAAGCTTTTCCAAGTCTTTGACCTCCAAATCCACTGACAGCCGATCTACATCCTCGTTGCCAGCATATCTCCATAGAGGATATTTGCGAGCCTGAAGCGGCTGCACTCTAGTCCTAAGAAAGTATGCAGTAATTTGGATACCCGATAACTCCTTGCCGCGAGTATTTTGCAACTCGTGGATGCGAGCCATCAGGGCTTCTGTCGACACCCGTTCTTCTTCGGTGGCCTCCGCATCCCAGGAGCGGCGGCGAAAAATTTTCTCGGCACCATCAAAAGGAGGGATGTTGTCTTCTGCACATCCATGGTTCTCCTCCTGAATGTACAACCACTTCTTGCGCCATCCTTGAACTGAGTCAGGAAGCTTGACGTCGAAGTAGTCGACAGTGGGCCGAACAGAAATTACAACGCCGCCTATATTATAGGCGACATTGGGCGAGCCATTGCGGCGGCAGAAAAAAATGCGCTTCCATAGCGCCCAGTTAGGCTGGACGCCAAGGAAGGCCTCGCACAAAGTGATGAAAATAGAGATGTGGAGGATTGAATTCGGCGTGAGGTGGTGGAGTTGCAAACCATAGACAAAAAGAAGTTCACGGAGAAAATGATGAATGGGGGCGGAAAGACCGCGGATGAGGTGGTCGACAAAACTTACCCGGTACCCCATTGGAGGGGTTGGGTAGCTTTCCTCACTGGGGAAGCGCAATGCCTGGGGTTTCTTGCTGATCCCCAGCTTCTTCAGCATGTTGACGTCCTGAGAGGAAATCTTCGATCTTTCCCACTCCGCCGTTCCGAGATCCACGACGGCCATGGAGGACTCCGGCGTGTTATGCCTTGTCAAGCGATGAGGTGGCATCAATAATGGCGCAGGATTCTCAGCAGGGAGGCAAAGAGCTTAGGAAGCTGTGGATCGCAGGAGAAATTTGCAGCGGAGAGAAGGAAGACGGCGCGGGCGGAAGTGTCCAAGGAGGAAGAAGACGAATTTATATAGGGGTGCGGTGAAACGACGAACCGTTGGATAAGGAAAATGTGTGACAGATGATAGCCACGTGGTATCAAGGGTAAAAAAGTAATTCAACGTCGCGGAAGTTACGGTGCGTGCGCCAGAAAAAGCGGAGGACGTGTGTCCCCCACTTGCACGACGTGTCATGATAGTGGATTAATTGGGCCCGCATGGCAGCGAGGAAAGGCTTGTCACAAATTTTTGACAGGCAATCGTGGCTATCGTCAGCAACAACGTCATCTTGACAGAAGGAAAAATTCGACTCAACAGCTTCATAAAAGGCGACACGGAAAAATAATGATTGAGCCTTTGATCAAATACAAGTTTCTGATCAAATGCTCGGGGGCTACTTTGGAAAAAAGAAAAAGATCTAGAAAGACAAAATAGAAATGGCGTGAGCCTATGACCAAATACAAATATTTGTTCATAGCCTCGGGGGCTACTCCCATCGGGAGCGCTGTTCGCGCACCCGAGAAATTATAAAACTTCGGGAGATAAAAGGAGAATATAGCGGCATGAGGCGTGGAGCCTACAACCAAGAACAAATCCTTGGCTGTAGCCTCGGGGGCTACTCCCATCGGGAACGCTACTCGCGTGCCCGATGAAATTATACAGAAGAAATAAAAGAAAGAGAAAAAGAAAGATAGAAGAGCAAAAGAGTATATTTCGAGTTAAAATTAACTCTACATATACTCCCATCGGGAGAATAGTATAAGTCATCTTTGACTCGATAAAATGTGCCATTCCAACAGCCGAAAAAGCACTCGACAATATATTCTCAGAACGCCAAAGTTGCGATTAATTTCTGAATGCCGCAAACTTGCGAAGGTAAGACCCCAGATCCGTTCTGCTGGGCGTGGCATCGCCGAAGACTGCGTCACATTTTTATCCGTATCAACAGATACGAAGAAAAATCCTAACGGACGCGTTAG
Organism: Lolium perenne; assembly: GCF_019359855.2. Lineage (NCBI taxonomy): Eukaryota > Viridiplantae > Streptophyta > Magnoliopsida > Poales > Poaceae > Lolium > Lolium perenne. Next base: position 32,275,648 of record NC_067250.2, read on the forward strand.
GTACCCGATAAATTTTACTGGGACTCGACAGAATGGTAAGACCTTAAGCGGCGCCTGTCGAAGTTTACACCAGTATCCCGAGGTCATGTCCAGGGACGTGATCTTGAAGTAGGTTTTTGCGGATTGCCACGAGAGCAGTTAACTAGTACCTGATCCGTCAGATGAACTAGCCCCAACTACCATTATCCCTGTACAATATACTCCCTCCGTTCCTTTCTATAGTGCCTATTGATTTTTCACATTTGTTTCAAAATATAAGAGTAGAGGCTGTGTTTTTTGCGTTTTAGTCCTTCCACCGATCAGGTGAGTTCCGCATATACGGAAACCAATCTGTTAGGTTCCTTAAAATCTGGAAACCAACGTACGCATCCTGGACACCCACGCACGCACGTACGACTCTCTCTGTCTCACATCTCCAGGATTAGATTTCCTCTCTCGTTTATGGAAACCCACGTACATCACGCGAGCTGCGGTTATGGAAACCCACGTACATCACGCGATCTATTTTCTGTTTGTACCGATCTGTTTCTGTTTCCTATTCTCTCTCAAATCGCTAGGGAGTTTTGTGTTAAAAAGATTGCTTGCGCTAATTTCCGTGCCAAAAAACAATAGGCATTATAGAAAGGAACGGAGGGAGTAGAATTTTATGTGAATAAATATAGAAAAGTCGAAGCTGTCGAATAAAAATAAACAGTGGAGATTTTCCTTGACTCTACGATTCAAGCAAAATCTCGGGGGCTACTGACATAGGCATCCCAAATGGGCCTGCCGAAGATAGTACCCGGGGTTTACTGAAGGCCCACTACCCGAAGAATAAGAAGATTCGGGAGCCCAAGATGTATTTAAGGAAAGATAGAGTTGTAATAGGAAGTGTTAATTGTAATCTTACGGGATGAGTTAGAAACCTTTCCGGACTATGTAACTTGTACTACACGAATCCCTCGGCTCCGCCTCCTATATAAGGGGGAGTCGAGGGACACAGAGATCATCGAATCATTGTTTACAAACCCTAGTTTTCATAATCGTCGAGTACTTTTCGGCTGAAACCTTCGAGATCTACTTGCCCTCTACTTCCAACTAAACCCTAGCCTACAATCCATAGGCATTGATAAGTTAATACCTTGTCAATTGTAGACATGTGGTATTAGATATTGCTGCTGGAACTGGAGGCCAATATGCTGCAATAGTGCAAGAGATAAATATTCAGAGATCAGATTTTCAGGAGGCATCTTTTACGTTTGAGGGCAGAAGCTCAAATATGGAGGCTCCTAGTTTAGCTCGCTTTGCTTTATCGTTAGACCAGGGGCACTACCTATGGCCGCTTCAGCCCCATGATACTATGTCGATTCCTGTAATTCTAAATGTTGATCAATAAAGTGGTAGTTACTCTCAAAAAAAAAGTAGCGGAACATGCCGCCCATCCTAGACCGGGCCAATTATATCTGACTGGACCAAGTGACATTGCCACGGGCCATTAACAAGCTTAGATACCCTGAAAAATGAATTTTTAACCTTCCGAAGACTGGGCAGCCTAGTATTGTCCCCAAGATGCTCTGCCTGGGCGTACAACATACAAATGTGATACTGAAAGTAAATATAGGTCTATCTGGACATGGTGTTTTGGCTCATAGGTTTAAATGCACCTATTATGAAAAATGCATTTGAAATTTTATGTGCGAACGTAGCATATTTGAACGTAGCATATGTTAGCAGGCATAGAATGTCCAGATCTATGCACACGTAGGAATTTTTTTATATTTCTTTTGACATTTTAAAATATGTTGTTTAGATAAACGTGTGCATCTACACCTATGGGCCAAAATGAATATGTGGACGTGTAAGCGCCTACTCTACTCCTAGCGTTTGAAAAACGAGAAACTACAAATTCCAGATGACAAAAGCAAAGTAAATTTACAAACAACGCGAGGGCTGCCAACATCTCAAGCATTGCAAAAGCATCTTATGAACCCAATGACCTCCAGAAGCAAGGTACATATTTATTGATCACTTATAAAGTGTTCATTGAAAAGGAAACGTACAACACACGTGCTGAAATAGATGGCTACAAATCCATGCATCGATGATGGATCCCATTTTATTACAACCCTTCTACAGCTACTAGCTAGGGTTTGCCCATGTTTAGGCCGAGTCTTTGGCTATGTTGACGTAGCGGTAGGCCGCCTCTATCATTTCGTTGTGCAGTTTAAGTTTCTTTAGCCAGCGTTTGGCAATTATACGATGGGCCGCCTCGGTGAAGTGTCCGTCCCAATACAAATACTGAGACGGGTCCTCGCACACTGTCGCACCGGGCATGCCACAACCGGCAGTGATGTTGAAGTTGTACTCCCCACCTCCACCGCAGCAACAGCTCAGGACATCTGAGGTAAGCCCTGCAATTATTCAAACCAGATAGTTTTCATAAGAAGCTAGAACAAACAAACAACATGGCATCACGAGCTTATTCGTGGAAGGGTACTGACCAAATTTCCAAGGATACTTGACCATTCTGATTACTGGGGTGAAGAAATCGGCGTAGATGACCTGAACACTTGAGTGATTTTTCTGGATGGCCTCCAGGTCCTTCCGCAGCAGGGTGTTGTGATGCTCGGCTAGCTCGTTGAAGCTCTTCAGGCACCCGGTGTCATCCTCGTAGCTCGCCGGGTCGGTACTAGGGAAGAAGAACAAATTCGGTGGCGTGCATCCCAACGGCGGGATCCCGGGTACGACCACGGTCTTCGCCCCGTGGTTGATTAGCCTCTGCACAAATTTTAACAGTCACATATATTTCTTGGGCATGAGTCATGACTCATGACCCATGACTTATTACAACTAGATTGGATAGTTACCTTGGTGGCCTCGGTGATGTTTCCGACTACACTTGGGACAATGGAATACACTTGTGGCAGGGGCATTCCCAAAATCGAGAAGCTATAATCGTTGACACCAAATTCTCCCAAGAAAAAAAGCGAACTGTTGAAGAAGCCCGACGGGCATGCTGCAAGACGCGGTGCAAGTTAACTGCCGCCATGGATTTTATATATATATATATATATATATTAACCACAATAAAATCGAGAAATGTTTGGGAGGACAATGAAGCCGTGGCTCCAATGGTCTCTTGCCATCCGATGCTTGCCCAAATCGAGTTAAGAGGAAAGAATAGCGCTAGATCTTGAGTTAAAGTTATGTGACTACTTTGCGTCGGTAGATAAAATGTTCAATTTGGAAGATAAAATATGGATAACTTTGACCTGCCTCCAAGCTAGTTGTAGGTTCTAACTTGTGCCCCAACCAGCTAGCAGCAGCACTACTCAACTCAGCTTAATTATTTTGACACTACTCACAAAATATAATAATTTTACTGACACGCATAGATCTCGGAAAGAAATCACTGACACGCATAGATCTCCGAAACAAATACTGATACGCATAGATCTCGGAGAAAAAAACTACTGATACGCATAGATCTCGATTTTTTTTTGTACTGACACGCAACAGGTACCGAGTGCCATTTAAATAGTCTGTATAGATCTGCGTTTGTGTAGACCAACAAATTGTTTTTTCCTGTTAATCACTCTCAAATGTAGTGGAAGAGGGTTGGAGGTCTGGAGCCGTGGCACAATGGAGCAGAAAGAAAGCTCTCATATGCAATATGCTTTGTGTTAGAACTGTGCAAAGTGTTTACCTTCGGCAGGGCTGCACAGGGAAGGCTTGAGCGACTCGAACAACTGCAGCTGCACCTTCATGGTGGTGTCCAGAGCAAGCATGCTTGCAATCGGGATATCTTTGAAGAAGCTGACGTTGAGAGCGGTGGCGGCGGAGATGGCGAAGTTGGCACCATGGCTGAAATTTCCGTTTTCCGACAGGGACGGCGTGACCAACGGCAGTCCTAGCTTCTGTGCTGCACTCCAGCAAACGAAGCACACATCACGGCTAGACCAAGCACAAAACACCACTAGACATTCTCTACAGCCATGGAGCGTAGAGCAGTACTCAAGAACAGGAGGTCGTACCGATGAAGTCGATGATGAGGCGGCCGTCGGTGCTGCGGCCCGTGGGGCGGCCAAAGTACGTCTGGCCGTATGGAAGCTTCGCAGTGGGGTCGAATGGTACCTTGTTCTTGGCATTCATGATCCTGCCATTTCCGGTGTCGGCGAAGGTGTCGCCGAAGCTGAAGATTTTGTCGAAGCTCCCGAGAGAAGAGATGGCTGGTTCCACGGACGCGAGGAGGAGAAGCGAGAGGATGGAGCAGAGGAGCTTCATCGTGCTACCAAGGCGGGGTGGAGGGGACGAGAGGGATGAAGTTAATCGAGTACGTGCTCCGGATATTTATGCACAGGACCCCGGTGGTTGGTGGCAAATTGGTAATATTTCTTTTCCAGGATGCAAATTGGTAATGTGAGATTTTTTATTCGGGTTAAAATGTGAGGTGCTTCACGTCGCGGGTTAAACGAGTGCTCCATATTGAGGCTCGCATGCAACGTGGTCGCTGGAGAACAAGTACTGACTTGCATTAATGGGCTGGCCCCGATCCGTATGAAGGCAGGCATGGGTGATGCGGTAGTGCGCAGTGGATCTGGCAGGCATCTACAATTAGTAACTTGATTCGTGCAACAGATATACTACTAATATATAGGATGCAGATGCAGAGGAGCTTCATCGTGCTAGCAAGATAATGGACTACGTGCTCCTCCGATGGAAATGGCCGGATATTTAGCGCATCTTCAACCGGGTGAACCTATATCGAATGCTCAAAAGAGGTCGCGAGCCGATATATTTTAACCGCTGTGTTCGTTTGCGTCTGAGTGCTTTCAGCGGAACGACCTATTTTTTGTTTTACAAAATATTTTAAAACATTATCTACTACATAGAAACTATACAACTAGTTGTAGAAACCTAGACTACTTGCTTCCCTATGGTCCGCCTTCGTCATTGCCTCCCTCCCTCATCTGCTTCGCTGCCACCCGTTGTGCGGTCGCTAGAGCTCGGTGCACCGCCGCGTCCTCTAGCAGGCGCAGGCGCAACGTCTCGTTCGCGGCGTCCTCGGTCTTCTTGAGCGTCTCGAAAGAGTCGACAAGATTCCTCTGCTTCGCCGCATTATCCTTCGAGGTAGGCGCATCAGGGTCGTTGGAAGACCATGAGATGTCGGAGTCGTCCTCTGCGGCTGCGTCGTTCCATCTCGGCATCGAACGCCGCGTGGCCCGCCCGCTCCTCCTCTGCTTCTTTCTCCACGTTAGCCAGGAACTTGACGTCCCTGACCGGGTCAAGGAGGTCGCATGTGCTGTCGTCGTCGTCGAACTCCTCGTCGGAGCTCGAGGCCGGGGGAGGTGGACTCGAAGGTGGAGGTGGAGGCGCGGCAGCCTGGCCGCTGCTCATGGTGGCTACGACGGAGGTTGAGCGGCAGCGACGCAACGGTGGAGGTTGTGCGGCAGCTAGGGTTAGTGTGTGCGGAGATGAGATTTATATAGGCCAGAGGCAGGCGACGACCGTGGCACGCGTGGCATCGCCATTACTTCGTGCACAGAGGTAGGCGACAATCGCGCACCACGCGAGGCATCGCCATGACCGTGGCACGCGTGTCATCGCCATTACTTCGTGCACAGAGGTAGGCGACGATCGCGCACCATGCGAGGCATCGCCATTAACGTGGCACAGACTGCCGAAGCGACGCGCCTGAGAAGACGCATCGAGCTAGGGTCGTTGCCAGCCGGGCCTGACGAAAGGCTCGCTAGACGCGAGCGGACACTTTGCGCGTCCGCGGAGACGCATCCGAGGCGCATATTTGGACCAGGTTTGCATTGCCGCGGACGGCCCGGTCAGTTTGCGTCGTCCCGCTGGAGGTGGTACCAGACGCATTTTTCGGCCCGACGAAAGTAAACAGTCGCTCAGCGTCCATTTGCGTCGCTCCGTTGGAGATGCCGCGACACATTTTTTATATCCGTTTGCGTTGGGCATTGACACAAAAAGTGGTCACATGTCCGCATGTGTCATCCCCTTCTCGAGCGGCAGAGATGCGTTTTTTTATCGCAAGGGTCTGTCATGCACTGATTAGGGAGGAGAGAGAAAGCTTCCATTTGTGTGGTGTAGAATGACCACCACATGAAAGGGAGAGAGAAGGGATCATACACGCATACACATTTTTAACGCATATTTGGTATATGTTTGCGTTAGAACGAACGCGCTAGAGCGCTTTTTTATCCACGCAGACACAAACAAATACAAATAGATGATTTACGTTATCCCGTTGCAGATGCTCTTATGCACAGAACGTCAGGACGCCTGTGGTTGGTGGCAACCTGGTAACGTCATTTTGTTTTTGTGTTATGCTCTATGTGAAGTGCTGATCAAGGAGTGAGATCTAACTCATACTCCGTATTTTTTTTAGAGCATCTCCACTCGTTTGCCCTCCCCACGCCGAAATCCGGGGAAATTTACGTCCGGATTGGATGTAAATTTGGCGTGGGGAGGAGTAGTTTCCCAGCCGCGTGCGAAGACAACAATCTAAATTTGAATAACGGAAACTTGACAAACTACGGCTTAAAACGGGCGAATTTAGACTAAATTTAATGATATTTACTATATAGAGGACGAAGTTCATACATAGAGGCCGAATTCGACTATATTTCGAATTCGGCTAGGGGAATACAACTGTAAATTTTAAAACACGGCGCTCTACATGCCCAAATGGCGGTAGAACACCGTGTAGTCGCCGCCGTCGTCGTCGGAGCCGTCGTCGTCAAACTGCGGCGGCGCGGCCTGGCTGCTGCCCTGGCCGGCGTCTCCCCACCGGCCGCTGGTGCGACGCGGGGACGGCGATGGCTTGTACCATTCGTCGTCCGAGGCTTCGAGGTCGACGACGGGGACGGCGACGCCGGATGGAGGTGTTGCAGGCCGGCGGTAGCGAGCGACGTCGTCGGCGGCGGTTGGAGCGGCGGCGCGGGCGGCGAGTTGACGCGCGGCGGCCAGGTCCAGCAGCCGCCGCTGCTCCACCTCCTCGCGCTCCCGCCCGCGCCTCGACCACTCCGGCGCGGCGTCCTCGGGGAGGGCGTTGTCGGCGGGCACTGTGTCCTTGAGCGACCTGGCGATCGCCTCCGCCACGGCGGCATCCTCCGCGCGCTTCGCCTCCTCCTTGGCGAGCTTGTTTGCAGCGGCGTTGGTGGCGGCCGCGGCGTCCTCCTTCTTCGCCGACTTCCTCTTTCGCCCACGCTGCGGGGAGGAGGGTTGGTCGCGGATGACGAGGGCGCCGCTGCTGCGCCCTCTGCTCGGCGGTGGAGACGCCGGCTCCTTCTTGACGCGCGCCGGTGTCGACGGAGACGTCGCCTCCCTTTTCACCGGCGCCAAGGATGGCCTCGGCGCCGATCCGGAAGACGACGAGCTGGCAGCCATGCGCCGTGGCTGCCAGATGTTTCCCCGGCGGCGGCTGGCCGATGCCCTCGATGGAGGGGGCATCGTCAGCACCGGGAAGTTGCCGCCCTCGATGTGCTCGAGGACGTTCTCCAGCGTCCTGTTCGGCGCGCTCCACCAACGCCGCCGACCCGCGGCGTTGTTGCGCGGAGGCGGAGGCAGCGGGCCGTCGTAGGCCGCCAGCTCCCGCTCCCACCGCCGGAGGAAGAACGAGTTCCACCTCGTGTAGTTGTCGGGGTGGTGGCGCGGGTCGGCGCGCTCTTCGTCCGTCATCGTCATCCGAGCCTCCTCGATGTCGACGTCGAGGGCGTGGCCCCGGGGCGGCGGCGGGATTGGTACGCCGCCAGCGCTTAGCCACCACCCGCCGCCGGGAGGCCTGGTGTCTGGCGGGCAGGGGTACCCCGCCTGGTGGAGGAGGTGCCCCTCCCACGCGTGGAGCGACCGGCGGGGGAAGCCGTTGTTGGCTGCGCCGTCGTCGTCGTAGAACGCCATCGGGAGAGTGGAGGGAGAGTGGAGGGAGAGGGGAGCAGGGATACGCGTCGCGGCGAGCGGAGCGGCGTATATAGGCGCGGCTGGCGCCGGGGATTAATGCCGCGTGGAATGCGACGCGTCCGCGGCGAACTGACCGGCGGCAGCTTTTACTGCGCGCGGAAGACGATGCGTGCACGGAAGACGATGCGTGTGTCGCTGACCGGTCGGGGGCCACCTCCGCGGCGAAGACGAAACGAAAGCGCGGGAGAGATTTCTCGCCGTTTCGCGCGCTTTCGCTTCGTCCGGAGTCCCCGATCGCTCCCCAGTAGGCCAGGGTTGGCGTGGGCTCGTCGGATGGATGAAAGCCCAAATCCGACGGAAAACGAGGAATCGGGGGCGCGGCTGGGACATTTTTCACCGTCCGGATGAAAAAAATGGCACGTCGGAAGCCTGTTCGGGAAGACGAGTGGAGATGCTCTTAGGGTAAGATCAAACTCATATTGATCTCCGAAATCGCGGCAGGCCCGCATGCCGCATGGGTGCTGGCCGATGGGGCACAAGACTGACTTGCTTTAATGGGCTGGTCTTGATCCGTACGAAGGCCGGCATGGTGATGCGCTAGTGCACAGTGGATCTGCCAGGCATCCACGTGGTGGTCTCTTTTTTCTTTCGAGAAATCCACCGATGTAGTATTAATAACATCATTAAGATTAGTATAAATAGCCTAAAAAGTAAAAGAATTATAAATTGGTACTCGTATCCCCAGCGATGACTGTAGACACTAACAAATCGAAGGCGCGCCGCTTTTCTCGTCCCTCCATCCCTGAAGTTAGGCAAAATTAGTCATAGTCTTTGTAGTAGACAGTTGGAAAGTCGTCGTGCTAAGGTCTCAAAGGACCAGCGTACAAGAGCAGCAACCATCGCCAACAATAACAATCAGAGACGCACATGAAACCACACCAACAAACACGAAAATTGATTGGATCCCAGAAAATCCGACGGACACATAACTTCATGCGCCCTCCATCAGCGCTAGATGCACCACAAAAGCGAGGATAGAACGGGGAGCACCTTATTCTAACTTCATGAATCCGTCACCTCACCGGCCCAAAAAAAAGAGACTGAAAAGAAAACTAATTAAAAGCAAAAACTTCCCGCCGGCGAAAGACCGGAGTCCACCACACCTCCAAAGCCCCAAGACCACCGAAAACGGAGCGGACCGACTATATCGCCGGCAAGGAGGACGGAACCCTAGAGGTTTTGTGGCTTTTTTCGCCCAAATAAATTAAGACAACTAAAAACCACCATCCAACAAGATATTGAAGATAACCCAAGCAAATCAAACATATTCGAAGACATGGTTACTTGATGAGGCTATTACTTACATAATTTTATGGAACTGATACTTCCAGTAAACATTGATAATGAATGTGACAGTCCTTCCTTACTACTCAGGTTGTAGAAGATAGCTGCGATAAGGAAGCAACTACTCGTGCATTCGACCATACATGGAATCTTGATGCTCAAAATGATAACTTCAGTGCAAATCAGGGTGCAAACAGTTCGTTGGTGGAAGAAGCCATGAAAATGAAGTTAAAGTAGTTGAACAATATAAATGAAGAAGATAGTGATAAATTCTCAGAAAATGAGAAACAATTTTCTGAGCAATTAAAACCGAAAAAAAGAAGAAAGTAAAACCAGAAGAAGAAAGCAACATTTCACCACAGAAAAGAAAACCCGATGATTCTTTTTTCACACTAAACAAACAGAGGGTAAAGAGTGAAGAAAAATGAAACACAAATGAAAAATACTGAAAGAAAGAGGGAAAGAAGTAGATACTGAAAGAATTAGAAAAGTAAAATTCATAATAAAGAATGAATGACTGAAGCAAGAGAAAATGACACCCAAAATATAGGGAGCGAACCTTAGGATTTTAGTCCCGTGGAGCAAATGCATTGAGAGCCATTGGATCTTCAGTGTATGGTGGATGGCAATGCTGTCAGGGCCCACACCTGATTTTTTCCTAGCAACTGTTACGTGAGAGCTACGCGCTGGTGCTCTGACGCGAACGTCTGTGCCAGATCAGCATCCAAATGAAAAACAAAGGAGACTGAAGCAAGAGATACTGGAAGAAAAATCAAGAACACAATGATTGAGTCAATAAAGCAGGAGATACCGAGAGAAAACCCGATGATTAAGTGACCACATAATTCAGAAACTTAACACAGAAACCAAGGAACAGAATGATTGAGTGATTGAAGCAGAGATGCTAAAAGAAAAATCGATGATTAGGTGACTGAAGAGATGAGAAACTTAAGACAGAATCAGAGGCAACAAGAATCAGAGATACTTAATAAAGAGCAGCTGAAGAAATTTGACTGAACACTTAAGCAAAAGAAATAAGAAAGGCCAAAGATATTAAAGGTAGAAGAACAAGAATGAGAAAAATGAGAATGCAAACTGAAATAGCTGATAAACTGAACTCTACTAAAGACATGACTGACAAACTAGCTAAACTGAGTGAGGAATACTGAACTGAAAAGACGAAGTGAGAACATAAGAACAAAACTAAACTGCATGTAAAAATAATTGAAGAAAAAACAAGAAGGATGGGATCCAGCTCTTCTAAAAATGTAAAACAAATAAACTGGTAGGCAAAATACTTAAGAGTAATAGTCCTGAACCATAAGACACTACAATATTGATAAACTCAAAAACTGAAAAAACAAATGGACTGAACAATGAAGAATGGGAAGCTGAGGAATGAGTGACTGATAATATGAGAAACTTAAGAAAGAGACTGAAACCAGCGGAAATTCAATTTTGATCTAGGGTGCAAATACTCCTGCTAACGGAAAATACATTTAAACTCTCAAGAAAATTCTAAATAAAAACTCCACACATACATGTCAACATTCTATATGTGCACGCAAGTCTCGCGGAAAATTGACATTTTTTGTGTCCTGTGTAAAAAGATAAAGATATGTCCTTATGAAGAGCTTTTTTAAAGCAGTAGCAGCTAGATATGAAATCCCTAACCCCAACGCAGAAACAAGCAGCCCGACTACAGCCCGCCACTAACCCCAAACCCAAGCTCCCCTGCGGCAGCGAAATAGGAGACTGACTTCACAGCTCTAGCGATGAGCTCTCCACCACGGTCAACCAAACCCTCACACATGCGAGCGGAAATACAGAGCGAAAAAGAAACAGACGGAAGAACAGAGTACAGCGTCCATGCCTTTCACACTCAGCCAGCCACTATTGCGTTGACTGCGGGGTCCATGTGGATCTCTCCGCCATGGCAGCCTTTGCCTGCCACCTCTCTCTCCCACCAGAGCAAGGAATGAAAATTTTAAGAAAAAAGAAAAAAAGACCCTGATGCTACGTTGACTTGGCCCAGTGCGAGCCCAGAAATGAGACCTGCGATTTAAGACAAAAATGCGGTGTAATCCCTACCTCCCTCTCTGCCACTTCGCTTAGCTCTCACAGAAACACAAATGCACAGATTTTGTCGGGATGCCCCGGTATGGCAAAGTCCCTGAGTTAACAAGCGCGCACTTCGCAGATCAAGGAAATACCAAGTGTAGCGAAAGATATGAAGAAACCAATGGAATAGAGAAGAAACGGTGCGTACTGGGCCAACCGACCTCGCCTCCGGGACCGGCTGGCACGCTCCATGCGGCCCGCTCCGGCTCGGCTCCGGCTTCCGGTTTCTCCCCCGGCCTGCCCCAACTCCACCAGCGCGTTGGGCCGACTCCGGATTCGGCCTATCTGGATTCGGCCTCCTCTTCCGCTGGGCCGCCAGCGACCGCCCCGACCGGCCTCTCCGCAGCTATACACCGACCTGGTCGGTCAGTGCAACGCACCGCACACCCCCGCAACTCGGGGCGGTTCAGTGGGCCGCGGCCCATCCCAACAGGTAAGCTTTTTTTTTTCTTTTTCTTTCCTTTTTGCTGTTTTATCTTTTCTGTTTATATTTCCGTTTTTAAAATCTAACAACTTTTTTGGAAACACAAAACTATTTTTTGAGATAGAATATTCCGTAAAATTTGAACATTTTCAAAACTGAACAAATTTTAGAATTTGAACAGTTTTACATTTGAACAATTTTAAAATTTGAACAATTTTTAAAGTTGAACATTTTTTGAAATTGAACATTTTTAACTGAACAATTTCAAAGTTTGAACAATTTTAAAATTTGAACAGTTTCAAAGTTTGAACAGTTTTCAAAAATTTAAATTTGAACGGTTTTCAAATATGAATGGTTTTCAAATTTGAACGATTTTCAAATTTAAACATTTTTTAATTTAAACATTTTCTCAATTTGAACAATTTTTAAAAATTAAAATTTTCAAATCTGAAAAAATATAACAAAAACCGAAAACAGAAAAAAGAAAAGAAAACAGAAAAAGAAATCAGAAAAGAAAAAAAAAGCAAAAACGAACTGCACAGCCTAAACAGACCCAAATGGGCCCGGCCCATACCCGACCAGGGGTGTGCGGTGGCCGGTAGCCACCGACCTGGTCGGTGTATAGGTTTTGCCCTCGATCACCCCAGGTCACCAGGGCAAATCCTATACACCAACCAGGTCGGCCGCTACCGCATGCCGCACACCCCCCGCGCGCGGTATGGGCCGGCCTGATCGGCCCAGTTCGCCAATTTTTTTCTGTTTTCTGTTTTTTCTTTTTTCTTTTTTCTTTCCTTTTCCTTTTTTATTTTCTGATTCTTTTTTGTTTCTTTTTTTTGTTTGTGTTTATTTTGTTATTTTTGTTCAAATTTGAAAATAGTTCAAATTCATAAAATTTTCAAAATTGAAAATTGTTCAAAAATCAAAAAATGTTCAAATTTTAAAAACATTCAAATTTGAAAACTGTTGAATTTGATATCCGTTCAAATTTAGAAAATGTTCAAATCATAAAAGCGTTTAAATTTGAAATCCGTTCAAATATATAAAGCGTTCAAATTTGGAAAAATGTTCAAATTCGAAATATGTTCATAACTAAGAATGTTAATTTTCGGAAAAAAATAAATTTTACAAATTTTAAAAAATGTTCAATTATGTCCATATCCGAAAATGTTCAAATTTCGAAAAAAATTAAATCAAAATCTGAACATTTTTAAAATTTCGAATCTAAACAGATTTTGAAATTTTGTTCTCCGATTTTTGTTTTAAGTTACATATTTAAAAAGGAAAATATTAACAGAAAAGAAACAACAAAAAAATGAAGAAAAACGTACCTACTCTTAATGGACCGCGACCCAACCAACCGACCTGGTCGCTGGGGTGTGCGGTGCCCCGTACAAGCCGACCAAGTCGGTGTACAGCACCCCCCATCACCAGCTCCACGCCGCGCTCGCCCCCAAGCCAACTCAGTCGATCCCTGGCCGTCTCCCTCGCTCGCTCCCCGGCGCCCAACAGCAGCCCCGGCCAGCAGCTCCCTTCATCAATGCCAGCTCCAGCGATCATTGCTCATTTCCATGGTGGCCGGCTGGCCACCCTCCTCACGTGCATACGGGCCAGCTTCATCCAACCGTGCTGGATCCAAGGCCGATGATAAGACCGACCAAGCACCATGTACCACTGCCAAGGTACGATCAAGCTAGGGGTCATTAGCTCCCATAGAATGATCGGGAGATTCAGACCCACCACCTCAACGACACCGCTGCCTTCTCCGCCATGAAGATGCTGTGCCACCTCGCCATCGACGGACCAACCCGTGCCAGTGCATCAGAAGCCACCACCACCGGGCTGCCTCGAGCTCGACATTTCCATGATATGTCAAGCTGGGCGTCCCTGGCAGCCACGACCTCCTGTCCAGTTTCATGGCATTAGAGACGCACAGCGCCGCCATGGACGACAAGTACCTCCGCAACATCGTGGTCAGATTTCTCCTCGCCAACATTGTGCCTTATCTCGACACTCGAGCAATGTTGTGCCACTGGGGATCAACAGGTTGCAGCCGCTGTCGGTCAGCTGCCCTCTGTTGATTCTCTAGGATCACTAGTCTAGATCTTTCCGAGTAGAACTTTGAGATTACAGAGATGTGTACCTTCTCCTTTCCTGGAGGACGATCCTCCCGACGTCCTCATGGTGATGGTGGCGATGGCGACGTGGGTGACGGCGGCGGATCGGTGAGGGAGTGGTGGCGGCGGAGCTTCCCGTCGGCACTGTGCTGAACCTAGATCGGTAGGTGTGTTGGTGGGGCGAGTGGCACTCCGGTCAACCTCGTGATCTGTGCCACCGCCCCCACCACTGTATTTATAGCACAGGCGACAGGGGCCCACCAACCAGATGTGGTTGGGCGCCCCCGATCAGGGCGCGGACGAGGTCAAGGGTCCGAGTTCGAGCCGTTGGGCTCAGACGCGAGGAGATCATCCTAACATTCTCCCCCTTGATCTCAACTTTTCTTTTAACTTTATACTTTCATTTTATTCGTTTCATTTTGGATCGGTACATAGGGCATATTTCTTCGTCACAGCTCTATTGCCGATAGAATCGGACAGCCACAATGCACTTCTCTGTTCTGAAACAAATTCTTTTACTTTTGGACCTCTTATGATCCAGGATAGGTAAGACTTTCCCTTAAACCCATGCCGGCTACGTGCTCCTTGAACACGCTGGGTGGTAAGCCTTTCGTTAGCGGATCCGCAAGCATATCTTTTGTCCTTATATGCTCGAGACTTATAGTTTGATCCTGGACCTTGTGTTTCACAACATAATACTTAACCTCAATTGGTTTCGTAGCTGTACTCAACTTGTTGTTGTGAGCATAAAATACTGCGAGATCATTGTCGCAGTACATCTTTAGTGGTTTGTCAATACAATCTACCACTTTCAAGTCGGGTTTGAATTTCTTTAACCATAATGCCTGCCCCGTGGCTTCATAACATGCTATAAATTCTGCATACATCGTGGATACATATCCAGATGTGGATTTTCCAGATGGTCTGTTTGGAGCTACTCCACGAAATAACTCCCCCTGCGAGGGTGAATACATATCCAGATGTGGATTTTCTATCATCTTTATCCCCCGCAAAATCTGCATCTGAATACCCTCTTATTTCTAGGGAATCAGATCTTCTGTATGTTAGCATGTAACTCTTTGTGCCTTTCACATAACGCAATGCCTTCTTTACCATTTTCCAGTGTTCAAAACCTGGATTTTCTTGATATCTATCGAGTACTCCGGTGATAAATGCTAAGTCAGGGCGAGTGCACACTTGTGCATACTGTAGGCTTCCAATAGCCGAAGCATATGGAACCGCTTTCATTTGATCGAGCTCGTATTGATTTTGGGGACTTTGATGCTTCCCAAAACTGTCGCCCTTGACTATAGGGGCAGGTGTGGCACTGCACTTATGCATATTATACTTACTTAGAATCTTTTCTAAATAAGCCTTTTGCGATAGTCCTAATACTCCATTGTTTCTATCTCGGTGAATTTCTATGCCCAAAACATATGACGCTTCACCAAGATCTTTCATATCAAAATTTGAGGATAAGAACTTCTTTGTCTCTTGCAGTAGACTAACATCACTGCTGGCAAGCAGAATATCATCCACATACAAGATTAGGAAAATATATTTCCCTCTTTTAAAATTTGCATAAACGCAATTGTCCTCAATATTTTCTTTAAATCCAAATCTCTTAATTGTTTCATTAAACTTTAGATACCACTGTCTGGAGGCTTTCTTTAATCCATAAATGGATTTCTTTAGGCTTCTTCATATGAAGTGGGATCACCTTCAATATGAACTCTTTCTGTGTTGTAAACTTTGTAATCAGTCGAAATGGCTGATTTTCTAGCTTTTGTAGACCTTCTAGGGGCCTCAATCTCTGGAGCATTCTGTTCCTCAACTTGTGGCTCAGCTTCAGGAGGTGGCTGTTGTTGCTCCCTTTCATGCTCAACAAATGGTTCATTCGGCTCCTGACGGACAGGTTCCGAATTTTCACTCATCGTTGTCATGGGTGGAGTCACAATAGGCGTTTGCACCACAATCGCAGGGATCGTCGGTACAGGTGCACATGGTAGCGCAAAAATGGCTCTTGAGTCATCGGATTAGGTGCATGCACCCTCTTCTCCTCAAGATCAATTTTCGGAGCTACCATGCTCCCCCTCATCATTTCGTCTTCTAAGAAGACAGCATGTCTCGTTTCCACAAACTTTGTGTATTTCTTTGGACAGTAGAAACGATAACTTTTTGACTTTTCAGGATAGCCAATAAAATGGCAGTTGACTGTTTGGTATCTAACTTTGCGATATTTGGATTGAATACTTTGGCCTCAGCAGGGCTCCCCCACACTTTCAGGTGGTTTAGAGAAGGCACTCTCCATGTCCATAGCTCATACGGCGTTTTGGGCACCGATTTGCTTGGTACTCTGTTTAGAATGTGAATAGCGGTTTTTAACGCCTCAATCCACAATCCCAATGGTAGGGTGGAATAGCTCATCATACTGCGCACCATATCCTTAAGGGTACGATTGCGCCTTTCAGCTACCCCATTCTGCTGAGGTTCGCCCGGCATCGAGTACTGGGCGACTATTCCAGTCTCCTGTAGAAACCTTGCAAAAGGTCCAGGGACTTGGCCATATGGAGTATATCGACCGTAGTACTCCCCTCCACGATCAGACCTGACTATCTTTATTCTTTTATCATGCTGATTTTCAACTTCAGCTTTGAATATTTTGAATTTATCCAACGCTTCTGTTCTTTCTTTTATTGGATAAATATAACCATATCGGGAGTAATCATTCATGAATGTTATGAACGAATCATAGCCATCCACACTTTTCACAGGAAATGATCCACATATCTCGGTGTGAATTTGTAAGGGTATTTTACCCTTATCCATTATTTTGGTATCTATGACACCGTGCTAGAGTATTTGGTCTAATACATGCCTACAAGATGACTTTCAGGTATTAGCCAAAGAGGTATGATGGTATAGCAATGGAACAAAAGGCAACGGGAGACCCCCCCCCAATTCGACGAAAAATCAGCTAGTTTTTCAGAGCCTGGCCGGTCACAGATCCGGTCGGACCGGCCCTGGCACCGGACAGCCCGGTCACCAACCGGACCAGAACCGTGCCATCCGGCGAGTTCTAGTAAAGAAGGCGAGCCCTCCATCTGCGTCCGGTCACCAGCCCGGTTTCGGACCGGCTGCTCCGGTCCATGGCCCGGTCTGACCGGGCGCTGCATCGAGCGGCCCGGCCAAGAATCGGACTGCGCTCGTGACATCCGGACGCCATCCAAGCAAGGTCGAAGCCTGCCCGGTCAAGACCCGGTCCCAGCTCCGGTTGGAAACCGGCCGGCCCGGTCAGGTCTTGGCTCGACCGGGCTGTGGACCGGCCTGTCCGGCGCCAAATCCGGTTGACCGGGTTTCTCGAAGAATCTGGCCGATGTGGCAAGTGACGAACGGACTTATTTCGAAGAACACTATAAATAGGTCTTCTCCTACCTCTGAACAGTTAGGCACTACACTACAAGCTGTTCTTGAGCTCTCTCTCTCATACTCCATTGCTAGAAACACCAAAAGCCTCAGATCTCCCTCCTCCTCCACCCAAACTCAAATCCCTCCGGGGAATCATTAGAGGAGGACCCGATCTACCGTTCTACCAAGCCAAATCTCATTCCCCCTTGTATTCATTGAGAAGCTTGCTTCCTAGGGTTCCTTGGAAACCCTAGGTAGGCAAGAGGAGTCCGGAAGCATCCGGGCTGTGGATTTGCTCCGGGCAAGATTGTGAAGGTTTGGAGGCTACCTCAAAGTCTACCACAAGTGAGTGAGCTATTCCTTCGTGGGATAGGCTCCGGAGAATAGGGTGAGCCTTCGTGGCGCGGGGAATCCTTCGTGGGACCTCCACTCCTCCAAACGTGACGTACCTTGTTGCAAAGCAAGGGAACACGGGAATACATCCTCGTCTCCGCGTGCTATCGGTTATCTCTAACCGAACTCCTTACTTGTGATTTAACTGCCTATGAGAGCCTTCGTGCTCGAGTTAGTTGTATCCTCATATAGGTTGCTTCACCTAGTTTGCATTAGGCTCATCTTTATATTCCGCAAAGCCTAATATTGCAAAGAAAGAATTAAAATTTGTAGAAACCTATTCACCCCCTCTAGGTTTACCATCTCTATACTTTCAATTGGTATCAGAGCCTGGACTCTTATTAAGGGCTTCACCGCCTTAAGAGTGAGATGGATAAACTCTTCGAGGGTCTAGATGACGACTCTAACCTTTCGGTTAAAGAGATGAAATCTAGATTCTTGGCATATGATGCCGAGAAGAAGAAAAAGGAGGATGAGCTACAAAACCAAATGACGAAATGATCGCCATGCTTAAGAACCTAACTGCGGGTGGAACTCCTAGTGGGGCTTCGGCTTCTAAGGAATCCTACCATGATGTTAACCATGACTATCCCAGAAACACTTCACCCATGCCTCATATAAACCATAGTGGGACCGTTCCCCATTACGATGGAACTCACTTTCCACATTGGAAATCTGCTATGGAATCTCATATTCGCACTGCAGTGTGGAGCTATGGGAGCTCATTGTTCATGGACATCGGGAGCCACAAGATCCTACTCGGTTGACCTCCACCGAGTTCTACAACCGTCAACTCAATGCATCCGCACGTGACAAGATTAGAAGTGGCATCAACCGCAAGCTTCTTGATCAAGTCGATGACATTGTCTCCGCTAAAGAGTTGTGGGATCGGATCGTAGTACTCCAAGAGGGAACCGATTTGATCCAATCAGCTCTCTATGAGACCGCAAAGCAAGAGGCCTACCAGTTCATGATTCGAGATGGAGAATCCGTGTTCGATGCCTATGCTAGGCTTGGTGCTCTGAAAGTAAGGGTCAAGGGACTTGGTGTCTGAGAAGTACAATGACGGATTCGAGATGAACGAAGCCTTCATAAAATCCAAGGTCATTGCTATGATTGCCGTCAAACAAGAAGACACCAACCTTGGACTCAACTTGCAAATCATGACCAAGAGTGCCGATCTCAACTCCGATGATCTAGTCTCCTATGTGGCCGCCAATGAAAACATGGCCAAAGCCGGAAAGAGGCTCAAGGCAATGAACCGTGTTGATGAAGCCTCACACAACCATGAAGCGTCACACAACCTTGCTCTCAAAGCTAGAGTCGACCATGAAAGCAAAGAAGACTATGAAATTGAAGAAGATGAAGAGATGACTTCAACTAGTGACATTGCTACCGACTTTGCTTTCTTTGCCAAGAAGTACAAGGCAAAGTTTCCAATGCTCCTCAATGACAAGAAGAAGAAGAGAACTTGCTACAATTGTGATGAAGATAACCACTTTGCAAATGAGTGCCCTTATGAGAAAAGGATAGACAAGCCAAAGTTCATCAAAGGGGTCAAGCCAAGATTGAAGCCGAACCCAATCAACGATCGGTACAAGAAGAACAAGGGAAGAGCTTTTGTTGGGGCCGAGTACTTGTCCGATGAAGAAGAGGAAGATGAGGAGAAGGAGGCCGGAGTGGCCGGTTTAGCTTTCTCTAAGCCCGGTCACTCTTCACATATGACTACTCCAAAGATTACTCCACGGAGAATGATGTTGGCTTTTCCTTCATGGCAAGAACAACTCAAGATGATGACTCCGATGACTCTCCCTCCTCTCCAATCATTGGCTCTTGTCTTATGGCAAGGGAAACCAAGGTAATGGAATCTCCACCTTCCCTATCTAGTGTTCTTGATGATGAGAACGAAGATCAAGAAGAATTAATTGTGCTTAAGGAACTCTATGATGTTAGATGCACCCTTCGTGGTGAAGCTCTTGTCAAGTTTGATTTCTTGATGGACTCACTCAAAGAAAAGGATGAGTCCATTGAGGAATTAGAATATCAATTGAATGAGAAGGAACGGAGATTCAATCTCCTAAGACAAGAGCTAAAAACCGAAAGGTGCACATCTCAAGGTCTTAAGCAACAAATTGAAACTTATGAACTTGATAAAGTTAAGGACCTAGAAACTATTGATAGGGCTCAATTATTGACCCAAGAGCTCAATGTCTCAAAGGAGGTACTTGAAGTTGCTCATGCTTCTCTCACTAGGGATCTTGACCACCTTGAAAGAGCTAACAAGCTTGTCAAGGATGAGCTCAAGAAACTTGGAGAGAACCATGATCTACTTCAAGAATCTTACAAAAGGGCTCTTGGATCAATGAAGGATCCCATTGATGATGAAAAGCTTGCTTGTTCCTCCATTTCCTTTACTAGTGAGCATGCTAAACTTGTTGAGGAACATATTCGCTTACAAGAGGAACATTCCTTACATGTTGAGACCAATGCATATCTTGAGTCCTTGGTGACTAAATATGGTCTTGACTATCATCCTAATGAATCTTCTTGTGAGCAAGAATCTATTCTTGAGAAAAATGTTAGGCTAACAAAGGAACTTGCAAAGTTCACCACCGCCAAGAACAAGATGGGATTGGATGACCTCTTGAGTAAGCAAAGGTCAAACAATCAAAAGTATGGACTTGGATATGTTCCCAAGTCCCACAAGAAGAACAACTACAAGAAGGAGAAACCCGCTCAAGATAAGAACAAGAAGGTCACTAACAATGGCAAAACCTCAAAGGGCAAAGCCACTAGTGGTGACCGCACGGGGCCAAACGATCACTATGCATTATTTGTTGATTATTATGGTGATGTCTATGCTAACTATGTTGGCCCTCCTAATGGCTATGCTTATAGAGAGTACTCAATTTGGGTACCAAAAGATATTGTTGCCATTGCAAAGGAACCCATTAATCGATGGGTTCCTAAATCCTCTACTTGATTTTGTAGGGATATTCCTCCGGTGGTCCAAAATGGGTGTTTGATAGTGGATGCACCAATCATATGACCGGAGGAAAAGGTGTGCTTGATCAATTCATTGAAGATATCAACAAGAAGTCAAGCATTACCTTTGGTGACAACTCAAAGGGAAAGGTACTTGGGTATGGCAAGGTAGCAATCTCTAAGGACTTGTGCCTTGAGACGGTTATGCTTGTTGAACACCTTGGCTATAACTTACTCTCTATATATCATCTTGCCGATGCCGGGTACAATTCATATTTCACTAAATATTATGTGCAAGTCTTTAGGAGTGACAATCTCAAATTGGTCCTTGTTGGATATGTGGAGAACAACCTTTATGTGGTTGACCTCTCGAAAGAGAGCCCCTCCTTCTCCACATGTCTAATGGCAGCCAAGCATGACGAAGGATGGTTGTGGCATCGCCGCCTTGGTCATGTTAACATGAGGAATCTTAAACAACTCCTAAAGGGTGAGCATATTGTGGGACTAACCGGTGTTTCTTTTGAGAAAGATCGTGTTTGTAGTGCATGTGTAGCCGGAAAGCAACTCAAGAAGAAGCATCCCATCAAGAGTATTGTTACCACATCTAGGCCTTTGGAGCTCCTTCATTTGGACCTCTTTGGGCCATCACACTATGATACTCTTGGTGGAAGCAAGTATGGACTTGTCATTGTTGATGATTACTCAAGATACTCTTGGGTCTTTCTCCTTAAGTCTAAGGACGAGACCCATAGAGAGTTCATCACCTTCGCCAAGAAAGCTCAACGTATGTATGAATCCGAGATCAAGGCAATTAGGACCGACAATGGCACCGAGTTCAAGAACTACATTATGCAAGAGTTTGTGGATGATGAGGGCATCAAGCATGAGTTTTCGGCGCCATACACCCCTCAACAAAACGGTGTTGTTGAAAGGAAGAACCGGACTATCATTGAGATGGCAAGAACCATGTTGAGTGAATTCAACTCACCCCACAACTTTTGGGGAGAAGCCATCTCTACGGCCGTCCACTACTCCAACCGGCTCTTTCTCCGTCCCCTCCACAACAAAACCCCATACGAGCTTCTTACCGGTAACAAGCCTAATGTCATGTATATTCGTGTCTTTGGATGCAAATGCCTTGTTAAGAACAACAAAGGAAAGCTCGGTAAATTTGAAACTAGAACCATAGAGGGTATATTTGTTGGATATGCGGAGAACTCTCACGCCTATAGATACTACAACCGGTCCTCCGGGACTGTTGAAGTATCTTGTGACGTGGTGTTCTTGGAGGATAATGGCTCCCAAGTGGAGCAAGTTGTTCCATGTGTTGCAGGTAATAATGATGATCCATCTAGTGCCATCAAGCATATGGGCATTGGACACATCCGGCCCATGGAAGTTCATAATGATGATCAAGATGATGGAGTAGATGTCTCAAGCACGCCACAAGTGGAGCCTAGCTCAACTCAAGCCGAACCATCAAGTGCAACTCAAGAACCATCCTCTACTCAAGATGAGTCTCAATCCGAAGAACAAGAAGAAGATCCTCATTCCATGGAGCAAGATCATGATGACGATCAAGAAACATCCTCAACTCATGATCAAGCTCAAGTGGTCCCTCATGATCAAGTACTAGCAAGAGATGAATTCATTGATCATGAAGGAACCGTTCGGAAGATCAAGGCCGCTACAAGGGCAAGTGACATGAAAGTGGATCAAGTCCTTGGTAGCATCTCAAGAGGAGTGGTAACTCGTAGACACCATGCATTACTTATCACTTATTGTCAACATCATGCTTTTGTGTCTAGTTTTGAACCACTTAAGGTACATGAAGCCTTGGTCGATCCGGATTGGGTAATTGCCATGCAAGAAGAATTGGAGTGTTTCACTCGTAATGAAGTATGGTCTCTAGTTGAGAGACCCAAGGATCATCGCATCAATGTCATTGGGACCAAATGGGTATTCAAAAACAAGCAAGATGAGAATGGCATTGTTATACGAAACAAAGCAAGGTTAGTGGCGCAAGGGTTTGCCCAAATAGAAGGTATGGATTTTGAGGATACCTTTGCGCCGGTAGCCCGTCTTGAAGCTATTCGTCTTTTGCTTGCATTTGCATCTTTCCACAATTTCAAATTATATCAAATGGATGTGAAAAGTGCATTTTTGAATGGTCCCCTAAAAGAAACCGCATATGTGGCTCAACCCGGGTTCAAGACCCATGCCGACCCAACCACGTGTATTTACTCCATAAGGCACTCTACGGTCTCAAGCAAGCTCCACGTGCTTGGTATGAGTTCCTTAGGGATTTCTTACTACATGATGGGTTTTGCATGGGTACGGTCGATTCCACCCTTTTCACCAAGCGGGTTAAAGGGGTGGCCTCTTTATATGTCAAATATATGTTGATGATATTATTTTTGGTGGAACTAACCCCAATCATAACAAAGCTTTTGAGCTATTGATGACTAGGAAATTTGAGATGTCCATGATGGGAGAGTTGAAGTTCTTTCTAGGCTTCCAAGTGAGGCAACTTGCAAAAGGCACCTTCATCTCTCAAGAAAAGTATGTGAAGGACATGCTCAAGAAATTCAACATGACCAATGCAAGTCCAATGAAGACACCCATGCCCGTAAAGGGGCAACTTGGTTCATGTGACGGTGAGAAGGATGTGGACATAAAGGTATACCGCTCCATGATAGGATCCTTGCTCTACCTTTGTGCCTCTAGGCCGGATATCATGCTAAGTGTAGGGATGTGTGCTCGTTTTCAATCCGCTCCCAAGGAGAGCCATTTAGTGGCGGTCAAACGGATACTAAGATACCTTGTTCTCACTCCTACTCTCGGGCTATGGTATCCAAAGGGGTCAACCTTTGAACTCATTGGCTATTCGGATTCAGATTGGGCCGGTGATAAGGTTGATCGGAAGTCTACCTCCGGGCTTGCCAATTTATTGGCCGGTCATTGGTGAGTTGGTCATCCAAGAAACAAAACTCCACCGCCCTATCCACCGCCGAAGCCGAATACATATCCGCGGCATCTTGTTGCACTCAATTGTTATGGATGAAGCAAACCTTGAAAGACTATGGTGTGTCTCTTGGTACGGTGCCTCTTCTTTGTGACAATGAAAGTGCAATAAAGATCGCCAACAACCCGGTTCAACATTGTCGCACCAAACATATTGACATTCGCCATCACTTCCTACGTGATCATGTTGCCAATAAGGATATTGATCTCACTCATGTGGGAACAACCTACCAATTGGCGGATATTTTCACTAAGCCTTTGGATGAAGCCCGCTTTGTTAACTTGAGAGGAGAACTTGGTATTCTTGATCCTAAAAACTTGGATTGACTAACTTCTTGCACTATATTCTTGCATTTATCTTGCTATCTAGCTTAGAGGCATAGCACATATGGCGATAGTCATTCTACCATATCTTGGTATGATGCATACCTATGTGTGCAACATAAATAGACCCAATGTCATTATATGGACCCAAGCATGTCTCTTCGAGGTCTCATGACATTTGCGCTTTCACATAGGGGGAGTAATCCCCCGCCCCTCATTGAGCCTTCATTACAACTTGATTTGACTATATAAGGCCAAATGATCTTATTGCAAAAACTATTTCAAAATGCTCTTATGATCCTTGATATACTTCGAATCATGCCCATTGTAGCTATTTGTATCTTGTTTGCATTTTCACTCCAATGGGTATGCCTAGAGAACTTTGTGTTTTCCAACCCCATGTCTATGCTCATCTCATCATCATCTATCTATCTATATGTACATGTCATCATATGAGCATTCACACACATTCACACTAAGAATAGGGGCAAAACGAGGCAAAATGACACATTTTTGGGAAAATTGACTACAGTCGGTCTTGGCCGGTCGGACCGGCTGTGCGCCGGACCGTCCGATCATCGGCCCGATCGGCCAAGGCGCTCGGACTGGCCGTGCGGGCTGTTATGTTTTGAAGAGGATACCCCTTGGGGATCTTCTTCCTCATTATCCCCACCTCTCAAACCTCCATGGCCGCCGCCTCCACCATCTCCACCACGTCCTAGGCACTTCCCACCACTAGATTCTCCCCAAACTTCACACAACCATAGATCGGGATCTCTCAAGCACCTTCACCAAAGGATTTGGTCCCTCTCAAGCTAGTTTGGGAGATTGTGGGGATTTGGTCCTCAAGCCTTCTTCACGAGTTCTTCTTGCTCTCTTGGGCCAAGAGGACGATGTCTTCGGGTAAATCTTACTCCCTATCCCTCTCCCTCTTGCTTTCCCCTCTCACATTGCCAATTTTTGAGGAAAGTTGAGAAAAGTTAGGGTTAGGGTTAGGGTTAGTAAGTCCTCATGCCACCTAGAGTGTCACACCCCGCCTATGCACATTGTTCACTCTCCCGGTATAATCTATGTTCAAGTTTGTGAGTTTTTGCATGATTTTGTGTCGAATTTCTGGGCAAACATCACAACTCAGCATGACCCGGTCTACAGCCGGTCAACCGGCCTCTCGACCGGCTGGTCCGGCGCAGCGCCCGGTCAACCGGATGGCCAACCGGCTCGTCCGGTCTGTCGTCCGGTCGGACCGGCCCCTGCGCCGGCTCGCCCAGCTTTTTCGCATAATCTCGTCGAAACACTTGAATATAGGCTATGCTTTTGGCTTCCTCACATATGTCGATGACATGTACACTTACCTCTTTGCTATCCTCGCCCTATTTTGCTGATTCACAGTGTGATGACTGGATCGATGCGGACCGTGGCACCGTTGCCAAGCGAGGGAGGCGCTCGGGGTTCCACCGCGGCGTTCTACCGGTCGTGCTCCTCGGACTACGGGTGGCAGCTCAACCGGAGGCCGAATCAAGAGATCTCGCCAATAAGAGGAAAGATAAGCATGCAAGACACGGGATGGTGATGAGGTGCGCCGATTTCCATGTTGGTGATGTACATATTGGGGCATGGAGAAGACTCAGAGAGTCCAACCCCTATCGCTTTGAGGAACCCACTTACACAGGGGGAGATCAATTCTTCTGGACCAACACACAGCAAGTCATGTGGGATGACTTCTATAACTCCCGCGAGCACATGAAGAAAGGCACCATTGTTATGCCCAAGGCCATCAAGGATGTCATTGGACTGTATGAAGCCACCAAGTTTCGCTTTGTGGTTGCTACCTTGAGGCGGATGGGGTTGTATGATCTTATGTGCTTGACACCTACCGATGGGTGCTATTGTCCAACCTTGGTGAGACGGTTTCACCGCACAGTCTTTTTCCATGATGATGCGGCTCGGACTATGACTTGGATGATCGGCAAACAGAAATACACTTGCAACTATCTTGATTTACGTGAAGCTTTGGGGTTTGGTGGAGGGCGTGCTTACGGCTTCAAGATATATTCTCAGAAGTTCCACCGTGGGGACATTGCCATTTGCTATCCGCCGAACCCACACTGGACCTCCCACCATCTCTGGGATGTACTACTCCTACCTCTTACTTGCCAAGCTATTTCGTGAGACTCTCATCGGCAAGTCCGGCGATACAAGTGAATGCCGTGCATATCATCCGAACTTGATGTACTATCGTCACCCCGAGCACCGGCAACTTATTGATGGCTGTGATCTCATCTACTGTGAGTTACGGCGCTGTGTTCGCGAGAGGTTGACTCCTAATCTTGCCCAGTACGTTCAGCTGCTCATCAACAAGGTTGTGCCCGCACCTCTCAATACTCAAGGTGAGCGGGTCGATGGAAGCTTTCAAAGTACTCGCCCAAGGTGATAGCCCGGATGTTCTGAAATGATGCCTTCGAGCGCCGGTCCAAGGCACGCCATGACCATGCTAGCTCCAGCTCCTCTAGTCGCCCACGCATGGTGTCGCACGGTTCTTCTCTCGCTTATGGCAGATGTGCAAAAATACAAATGATGTTGCACATCAAAGTCTCTCTTTGAACCAAGAGACAAGGAGGCGCCAAAATGAGTTCATGGCTGCTAGGAATGTGCCTATCCCTCCTCCTGGCCCCCGAGTTGGAGCCCGTCCACGCACCAAACTCGGGAGATGCCTCTTCTTTACGATGAGATGTTCCAGAACTTTGATCCTTCTCTCGTACTTTGGTGGTCCTACTCCTAGATTTGCTCGTGCACCTCCCGCCGATGATGATGATGAAGAGGATGAAGGTAATGAGGATGATGATGAAGAGGATGACGATGAAGAGGATGACGATGGGGATGGTGATGGCGACTCTCCATCCGCGGGGCACCGATTCTATTGATGGGACGCTAGCGTCTCTCCTCTTTCTTCGCCTTTTTGGTGTTCCGATGCCAAAGGGGGAGAAGAGAGTAGAGTCTAGAATCACGGGGTTCTTTGCTTGTCACAAGCCATTGGGAGTTGCTTTATTTGGATTTTATATGGCTTGTGCGTATTTGCTTTGATTTCTCATGAACCATTTGCTTCTTTGGAGAATTCGTGTATGGATCTGTATGGACGACTTTTATGTGTGGTACTCGAGGTTAGGATAATCATGGTTAATGGATAATCGTGGTTTATGCTTATATATGGTGATTTACTTGTCCATACCATGCTTGTTTTCTAAAGATATTGGGGAGCTTCTCATATTCCACAAATGGTGCACTTTGCATTCAAACGCAAATTCTCCAAGTGCACACATTATGGGGGAGCTGTCGTAATATCTTATATGGAATCAAGGTTTAGAGCTTATCATAATATCTATGTGTTACTCTAGCTCGGTTTGTCATCGTATACCAAAAACGGGGAGATTGTCAGGGTATTTTTCCCTTATCCATTATTTTGGTATCTATGACACCGTGCTAGAGTATTTGGTCTAATACATGCCTACAAGATGACTTTCGTGTATTAGCCAAAGAGGTATGATGGTATAGCAATGGAACAAAAGGCAACGGGAGACCCCCAATTCGATGAAAAATCAGCTAGTTTTGAGCTCGGCCGGTCACAGATCCGGTCGGACCGGCCTCGACACCGGACAGCCCGGCCACCAACCGGACCTTAACCGGTGCCATCCGGCGAGTTCGATAAAGAAGGCGAGCCCTCCATCTGCGTCCGGTCACCAGCCCGGTTTCGGACCCGTGCTCCGGTCCATGGCCCGGTCTGGCGCCGCCAAGAATCGGACTCTGCGCTCGTGACATCCGGACGCCATCCGGTAAGGTCGAAGCCTGCCCGGTCAAGACCCGGCCCAGCTCGGTTGGAAACCGGCCGATACGTGGCCCGATTCGACCGGGCTGTGGACCGGCTTTGTCCGGCGCCAAATCCGGTTGACCGGGTTTCTCGAAGAATCTGCTGATGTGGCAAGTGACCAACGGCCGTATTTCGAAGAACACTATAAATAGGTCTTCTCCTACCTCTGAACAGTTAGGCACTACACTACAAGCTGTTCTTGAGCTCTCTCTCTCATACTCCATTGCTAGAAACACCAAAAGCCTCAGATCTCCCTCCTCCTCCACCCAAACTCAAATCCCTCCGGGGAATCATTAGAGGAGGACCCGATCTACCGTTCTACTAAGCCAAATCTCATTCCCCCTTGTATTCATTGAGAAGCTTGCTTCCTAGGGTTCCTTGGAAACCCTAGGTAGGCAAGAGGAGTCCGGAAGCATCCGGGCTGTGGATTTGCTCCGGGCAAGATTGTGAAGGTTTGGAGGCTACCTCAAAGTCTACCACAAGTGAGTGAGCTATTCCTTCGTGGGATAGGCTCCGGAGAATAGGGTGAGCCTTCGTGGCGCGGGGAATCCTTCGTGGGACCTCCACTCCTCCAAACGTGACGTACCTTGTTGCAAAGCAAGGGAACACGGGAATACATCCTCGTCTCCGCGTGCTATCGGTTATCTCTAACCGAACTCCTTACTTGTGATTTAATCGCTGTGAGAGCCTTCGTGCTCGAGTTAGTTGTATCCTCATATAGGTTGCTTCACCTAGTTTGCATTAGGCTCATCTTTATATTCCGCAAAGCCTAATATTGCAAAGAAATAATTAAAATTTGTAGAAACCTATTCACCCCCCCCCCCCCCCCTCTAGGTTTACCATCTCTATACTTTCAGAATTATTTCTAGTGTTGCTGTGCATCGATTTGCACTCTTTTTTTTAATTTGCTTTAGAAATTTTTCTTAATGCAATCGATGTGCTGTTCTATGGATGAGAATTCTAATGGAGGAAGAATACCATTTTTAACAAGCCTTTCTATTCTCCCCCTCGAAATATGGCCTAAGCGACAATGTCATATTTCGACGATTCATCAGTTCTTTTCTTTTCTTTTGTTCTTTGTCCGACACGGACAACACTTTTTCTCATTCACTTTACACACAGACATCACCTTTTTCACGCAAGGACAATAAATCAAACTCATCATGGAGTAAAGCAACCCCACATAAGCATTATTACAACCATATGGCACACTCGCCATGTCCTTCATGTCCATGTGAACTTTTCTGTCAGCAGTTGCTTCAGCAGCTGGGTCGCACATATCTTTGAAGAACCAGTGAACTGGCTCTTTATTCTTTCAAGATACTCCCCTACGAAAGCACACTCTGTAATTGAGCCCACAATAGCGTTCTCAATTATATTCTTTATAAATGGCACTTAGCCACTTATTATTCTGCCATGCAGCATCATCATCCTTGTCATTTCTGACTGGATCTTTTGGTCTGACCGGCTGTGGGGACCCAGTCCACCTCAGCACAAATCGACCTTCTTTCTTCATTCAGTGTAGTTGTCACCTCTGAGGGTTGGAACATCCTTGATGCAACTTATCAAGTAATACCCTCCTTTAAACCACAATGAAATGAGATCATAACAACAATTGCATGCAATAATCCAACGTTGGTCAAAATTAGAACATACAACTGTTTGTGCAATTAAAACTATGTCACCGTTGGGCAGAAATAGAGATAAATGCACTTCTTATTGCAACAGACCATGATCATATCATTAATAACGTTGGTTAAAAAAATAACATAACCATAATTGTCACGATAATCACTTTAATCATCTCTTTAACATTTTAACTGTCACTTTTGCACATATTATTGCAACAGAACATGATCATGCCATTAATAACGTTGGTCATAAAATGACAGGATCATAATTGTTTCAGCAGTCACTTTAATCAACTTTTAAATTTTCATCGACACTTTTGCATTTTTTTAAATTTAAAATGCATCTTTAACTATTTGCAGCGGAAATTTTTGAATTCAAACTTTGAACTTTAAACTTTTCAGAGGCATTACTATTACTTTATTTCCTAAAACAAATATCTCGTTGGTTCAATTTGCTTAGAAAAATCTAGACAAAATTTGACCAAAAACAGTCCAAAAAATGCCTAAAAGAGCCTCTGTTAAAACAAAAAAAAACAGACAAATCAGAAAGCGTAGACACGGGCCACGGCTGCGGCCTGCTCGGCCAGTGGCTGCGCCCATGTGCGGCAGCGACAACGCTGCGCACACGCTGCGACCTACTCGCGGCCCGCACACGCGGCGCTGCGCGCTGACCCGATCGGCGGCACGGCGGCGACCTCTACACGGCCTGCCACCGCGGCCCGAACGCGCTCGAGCCCGCGTCGCCCACGCGGTAGGGTTTCGATCCCGGCCGTCGGATCCATCCGACGGTCAGCCTTCACTTTCGTATGGTATAAAACCTAGACGGAAACGGTCAAACCCTAAACCTAAACACTTTCCCCCGGCGCCCTTCTCTGCAACCCTCTCTGGCGGCGGCGCCGCCCGGCCGCTGCTCGCACGCGCTCGGCGCACCGCGCCGGCGACGACGAGCCACTTTTCGCTAGTCCTCGCCCCGCGCCTCTTTATGGCTTCTCTCTGTGGCGGCGGGGCTGAGACCATCCGCGCGCGCGCCGCTCCTGGGCAGTAGCCGGCGACGGCCGGCGACGGCAGCAGCCCGCGCCTTCTTTATCGCTGGGAGGCAGCCGTTCGCTCGCCCGCTCGCAGCAGGTGGCTGGCACGAGCCCTTTCCTTTCTATTCCTCCACCACCGTAACCCGACGACTGTGCACCGCGAGAGAGGATCGGCGGCGCCCCCCTCTTCTTGCCGGCGCGTGCGTGCACCCGAGCGTGGGCGCACCGCCGGCAAGCGGCTCAGTGGCGGCGCCCTGTTCTGCCGCGCCATGATCTCGAGCAGCTGCAGCCCGAGGCCGGTCAGTGGCGGCGCGGTTCTTTGCCGGCGAGCACGAGCAGCCGGTGACTGTTGGGGGTGGCGGCGCGGTGGCCCCACTTCCCCTGTTCTTTCTTGCCGGCGAGCCCAAGGCCCCAGCCAGTAGGAATCTTTCTTTTCCCTTTACGAACTAGGGTTTCGAGGATTGATCTAGGGTTTCTACTTTGCTGTTTCGATTTCTTTTCTACCGAAAAAAAATCTAGGACTAGATGCTCTGATACCAATGTTGATTCTCTAGGATCACTAGTCTAGATCTTTCCGAGTAGAACTTTGAGATTACAGAGATGTGTACCTTCTCCTTTCCTGGAGGACGATCCTCTCGACGTCCTCATGGTGATGGTGGCGATGGCGACGTGGGTGACGGCGGCGGATCGGTGAGGGAGTGGTGGCGGCAGAGCTTCCCGTCGGCACTGTGCTGAACCTAGATCGGTAGGTGTGTTGGTAGGGCGAGTGGCACTCCGGTCAACCTTGTGATCTGTGCCACCGCCCCCACCACTGTATTTATAGCACAGGCGACAGGGGCCCACCAACCAGATGTGGTTGGGCGCCCCCGATCAGGGCGCGGACGAGGTCAAGGGTCCGAGTTCGAGCCGTTGGGCTCAGACGCGAGGAGATCATCCTAACACCCTCCACATCCGCTGCTTCGTCACGAGCTAGTGGCGACCACGTCGGAGTGCCCTCGTAAGCACCACTGCCAACCTCCAGCGTCCCTCCCGGCGATCCAATGTCACGACACTACCCCATGATCAGGGATCAATCTCAGCGGTTTTGGAGGTTTTAACGGTTCCAGCCCTTCTAAACCACACCACCCTCAAATTCTCGATGTCAGCATCTCGTCATGCTTGCAGCCTCGTACGGCCGCATCAGCATCTCATCCTGCAAATTGCACGTAGCGCCTTGCCGGTCTTCAACTAACTACATGATCACAACTAACTACATGATCGCAAAATAACTACATGCACAAAAAATTAACTAATGCAGATGCATCGATCAAACATAAATAAAAACAGAAGAGTATCACTTAGAATAACAAGAGGTGCTAGATCATTAATGTCTAGCCTGCCGGAGCCATTTCCACTCGTGAAACTAGCATTGGTACCTTTGTATTTGTGCGACAATTCACGTGCTATCCTCTTGAATTGTGACAGAGCCAGTTGCTACACACAAAAGAAAAGGTAAATGTGAGGGGGGAGCTAGATAAGGAAAAAAAATGAGGGAGCAAATTGAAGAAGAAAAAAAGGAAAAAGACAAACCAATATCATCTTTACAGTGTCCGTTCTGTTCTGTATGGAATTTAAAATCCACTGTTGTATCCATTGCACTTTGATCGTTTGTGAAGCGTGGGAGTTTGTTCTTCGTAGAACAACATTTGGTACATCCATTGACCTTGGAGATTCCCCTGGTTTCAGCCAGAAATTAGGGAACATTTGTTACTAGAAATTCTCTGTTAGTGTCCATCTCAGCTTTATTGGAGAACTTCACAATATTAAAAATACCATCAATGACCTACAAAAACAACATTTGTGCGTAAAAAGAATAACCATGAAACCCAAATAAAAAGCATGAGTACCTGTAGAAGGAAAACAGAACACAAAACAAAACGCCGACCTCGTTATTCAGGTCCGGGATCTGGAGCCGGCTGGTGGTTACTTTCCTCGATGCGGCGCGCTGATGGTCAGAGCCAGAGATCTACTGAAGGCAGTCAACGTATGGAAATCCCCCTCTCTGCTCATGGTGATCTGGAGAGGGGAGAAATACAGGCCTTCTGCTGCTGGGTATCGACTCTGCTCCAGGGGAGTTCTGAAGCTACTCCCAGGAATTCATCCAAGACAGTTCCACGGTTGCTACGGTTGCAGATGGTCAAAGGGCGACCACTCCCACCTCACTCGTCGGCTTAGGTTCCTTCCAGCCAGCGCACGACGGCTCTACTCAGCTTCCAGGCTGACATGCCATCAAGGAGGCTCCTCTGCTCCAGCACAGCTTGCTCCCGCCATCTCATCCCAATTGGCTCCGTCCCCACCTCCGTTGACTGTGTTGTGAAGCTCCAGTGTGTTGTGAAGCTCCAGTTTTCATCCAGTGTCCTTTGTGCAAAAACGTTGGGCAGTGTTGCAATTTCACTTTTTCTGTGTGGCCTTACTGTAACTTGTAACTCCACCGACCACCCCTGTTTACTGAAGCTTCTTGGCCTTTGGGGCCTTCCCTGTTAAAAAAACGAAATGCATCTTATTGTTGAAAGACAATGAAAAACATTCAAAATATATACTGCTTGGTCACCCTTTTCAGTAGATAAAACACCCTGCACAAACAGAAAAGAGGAAGAGCAAAGGTGTTCAAGACAACCTCGCTATGCAGGTGTATACACACAAGAGGCAACGAAAGATATTTAATGAAAGCATGGCCATGCGACCCTCCTTATATCATCTTGCAAGATTTATTTTCAGCTGCCTTCTCCCGAAAGCCTTCACGCGTGGCTGCATCCACACACACACACACACACAATAGTGAGCAG
The DNA here is from genome assembly GCF_019359855.2 of Lolium perenne. Classification (NCBI taxonomy): domain Eukaryota; kingdom Viridiplantae; phylum Streptophyta; class Magnoliopsida; order Poales; family Poaceae; genus Lolium; species Lolium perenne. The sequence continues at coordinate 32,309,027 of NC_067250.2, forward strand.
GTAGGTGGTCAAATGATCGATTGAACTGAGCGAGTGGGGTTTTGTGATCTAGCTCTGAATAATATTTCACAATATGCCCCTTGCAAGCAACAAATCTAGGGACAAACGGGTCCATTGTTCGAACCACAAAGTCCAAGAAATGTAGATAGTACACCTGATCAAGGAAGGAAAATGTCAGCAGTGCAGGTTTATACAGAAAATAGAAATAAACATGCGTGATAAAAGACCCTGAGACAAGAGAAACACCTTGACATAACAAAGGGAAATGATTGCATAGAGAACTCACTGCAAGTAGTGACATAACTCATTCTTTTGCACTTGCTCCCATAAAATTTCCCCGTCTCAATGAGTTCACTGATGAAACGTGCATATACAAGACGACTAATATCAGAAGTACAAAATAATTAGCTCCCTCAATTTCTTGGAAGCTGATAGGTATTTAACATTTCATCGGCCCTTGGAGGTGGGGCATATGAAACATGTAATGGCAACATACATGAAGCATGAGCAAAATATTTTTGTCACTTAGATCATAAGGTAGAACAAAACAAGATCCTTCACCATTTGACAAAATTTCAGCGCCATATTATGCAATCCCAGAAGATAGTGAACTGAGTTCTTTGATATACTAATATGAGTTCTTTGATATACCAATATAACATTTTGATCAACGATAATCTTGGAAGACACAATATCAACACAACCAAACAATCCAGCGAATAAAACAAGATGGGCAATTCAATTTTGATACAAAAAAAAGAACACAACTGAAGCCATACTTTTGCAATCACAACCTTTTTTGGTGGGGCGTCAGCAATCTCAGCGCCTCAGAGAAATATTTGGTGTAATAAAAATGGAATGCACCCCCATATTAACACTATGTGAATAAGGCATTTTGCTCTACAAAAACACAGAACAGAAGGAAATAGAATGGTTGAGGCTGGACACACATTAAGTTAATTATAAGAACAAAATCCCAGATACTAAATCCTTATACAAATCAAATGGGCAAATGTGCATGCAACAAGCCACAGTCTAGACATCGCCACCCTTGCAAAATTACAATAATTCTTCTTCAAACATTTCATAAAAAGAGTAAGACAGATATAACACAGTTCATAAAAAATGTAAAAAGGACTAGGAAGAAGAACTCTGTTACTAAAGAAGCCAATAATGCATTGTCCAAGAACTTCTTTTTCCTTCACTACACCATGAGAAAATCATCACACAAAAGTTTGCCTTAAAAAAGACTAATCAAAACCTACAATTCATAATAAAGTATATGGCGGGAAGAAATGCAAAAATGATCTGAGACTTCAGCAATCAACATGGTGGTGCAGCTGGAAAAAGTTGTCACCCAATGCAAGCAAGCTCACTATCTGGTATACCACGTGTAGCCAAAAATTAAAAAACATCAGCCTTAGCTACAATGAACACAAGTAAAAGACGGTAAGTATTGCCACAGGGGTCTGTGACAATGCATTGTCCACACATGAATGATCGTCTTTGCTTATTAATCACTAAAAAAAATCCTACGTGCACAAATAATTCTACAACCATAGTACCTACCACCTCTGTTGGTGACAATCTCTAGTACGTTCATCTGCAAAGCTCATACCAAACATCGCCTAAGTGGAGGCAAACGTTGTGACAGGCCCAGAAAGTGATTTCCCAGATCTTCTAATCTTAGGATTCATACTGACAGCCACAACACACATGAGAAAATCATCACACAAAAGTTTGCCTTAAAAAAGGCTAATCAAACCTACAATTCATAACAAAGTATATGGCAGGAAGAAATGCAAAAATGATCTGAGACTTCAGCAATTAACATGGTGGTACAGCTGAAAAAGTGTTACCCAGTGCAAGCAAACTCACTATCATCTGGTATACTACGTGTAGCAAAAAACTGAAAATCATCAGCCTTAGCTACAATGAACACAAGTAAAGTATTGCCACAGGGTTCTCGCAAAAAAAAAAAGTATTGCCACAGGGGGTATGTAACAATGCATTGTTCGCACATGAATGATCATCTCTGCTTATTAATCACTAAAAACAAAACAATAAATAAATGCTACGGGCACAAATAATTCTACAACCATAGTACCTACCACCTCTGTTGGTGACAACCTCTAGTATGTTCTGCAAAGCTGATACCAAACATAGCCAGCATTAATCTCTCACGCAAACCATACTGAAGATGATGTGGCGTTGGAAAAATAGAGCATTGTCTGAGGAAAAATTGACAGAACAAAAGCACAAGCACCATTCAAACAAAACATTGCATTCCAAATTTCCGAGTGGATAAAACTGGGTGTATGTCCTACACCATGGTAAAACTGAAGCTACACAAATGTTCTTCACGTGCATACCGCACAAGACACATCATTATTCGATCCAAGGTACATCATAATTCAGACCTAGTATTGTGAAAACAACAGACGATAAATTACCACAAAGAGACATCTCCCAGGGTCATTGTGGTGCCACATCCAATCAATTCCTCAGGTTGGATGGATCACTTGTTCTGCCTGGCCAGTTTAGTCCACTCGGTGTGGAAAGAACCTGGACGGTCGATGCGCTCATAGGTGTGTGCCCCAAACAAGTCCCTCTGTGCTTGGATGAGATTGGCAGGCAACCGGTTGCACCTGTAGGTATCGAAGTATGAAAGGCTTGAAGACATCCCTGGAGTGCTGATCCCAGCTTCCACTGCCCGCGCCACAACCCACCGCCACGCACCCTGCCGCTGCACCATCTCCCTGGCGAACTCCCTGTCCACTATCAAATTGGCCAGCTCAGGGTTCCTGTCATATGCCTGCTTAATCCTGTCAAGAAACCTTGCCCGGATGATGCAGCCGCCTTTCCAAATCCTCGAAAGATCCGCGAGGTTAAGATTCCAGCCCTGCTCCACGCTCTTGGCTCTAAGCAGATTCATCCCTTGGGCGTAGCTGCAGACCTTGGATGCATAGAGCGCCTGCCTCACCCTGTCAACCAGCACTTTCTTGTCGACATTGATCTTCTCCAGAAGCCCAGCCGGCATCCCCTCCTCCTCGAGCACGCTCGCAGCTGCGACGCGCTCGTCCTTGAGGCCCGAGAGGTACCTCCCGTCCAATGAGGCTGCAATGGTGGGCGCAGCCACCGCAAGCTCCGCGGCTTGCTGCACGGTCCACTTGCCGGTCCCCTTCATCCCGGTCTTGTCGAGGATCTTGTCAACCAGCGCCCCACCGCTGCTGTTGTCAGCATCATCGAGTACCGTGAATATGTCAGCAGTAATCTCAACCAAGAAACTCTCCAGCTCTCCCTTGTTCCACTCGGCGAACACATCGGCAATCTCGGCGTTGGAGAGGCCACCGACGCGGTGGAGCACGTCATATGCTTCAGCGATGAGCTGCATATCACCGTACTCGATCCCGTTGTGCACCATCTTGACGAAGTTGCCGGCCCCGCCGGGGCCCACGAAGGTGACGCAGGGCCCATCCTCGGTCTGGGCCGCGGCCTTCTGGAGGATGTCCTTGATGTTGTCGTAGGCCTGGAGGTGGCCGCCGGGCATGAGCGAGGGCCCGTTCCGCGCGCCCTCCTCGCCGCCGGAGACGCCCATCCCGAGGTAGAGCAGGCCGCGGGAGGCGGCGGCGTCGATGCGGCGCTCCGTGTTCTGGTACCACTCGTTGCCGCCGTCGACGATGGCGTCGCCGGCGTCGAGGTAGGGCGAGAGGGCGTCGATGGTGGCGTCGACGGCGCGGCCGGCCTGGACGAGGAGCACGACGGTGCGGGGCCGCGCGAGGGAGAGCACGAAGTCGCGCGGGTCGCGGTGGCCGAGCACCGGGAGGCCGCCCTCGGCGGCGGCGCGGGAGAGCGTGGAGTCGACCTTGGCGGCGGTGCGGTTGTAGACGGAGATCGGGAAGCCCTTCTCGGCGATGTTGAGGGCGAGGTTCTGGCCCATGGTGGCGAGGCCGGCGAGGCCGATGCGCGGCTGCAGGGCCTGCGCCGCCGCGGAAGCGGGAGGGGCCGGCGCCGGGGAAGTCATGGCGTAGGGGGGTGGTGGGAAGGGAAGGGAAGCTAGCGGCTGGTTGGTGTGAATTTGAGGGCGGCGAGGTGGCGGAGAAACGGAGATAGGGGCGGAGATGGTAGGGGTTTGGGGGATAGAAATATTGTTGGGGCGGACTCGTCGAGGCGGCCAAGGGCTGGGGTTGGGGGCGCCCAGCACTTGTGAACATTTTTTGTATACTAATCAGACACACACGTATTGGACTGGTGAACAAGCCCAAAAGTCCAGCCGGCTCCCTGTGGCCCGTCGATCCGTCCAAGGGCCAGCTGCCTCTTGGTTTCATGGGAGTGCCCTCCCACACCAACAAGGCAACTTCTCTTTGGTCCTTTGCCTAGACTCAACCCACATACTCAATCCAGCTACAAACATACACGTACGGTTCAGAAAAAACAGATCTGAACTCGGGTGTAGATACTTCTGGTTTAATAAAAAAAATAAAAATCTAATTTTTGAATAATGAAAATGAACAAGTGTTCTAACTACACATAAAAAATCTCCGAGAAAAGACATATGTGGTGGTCTGTGCAAAAAAGATAAATACGGTGTGCTGTTTGGAACATTTAGATTTGTTTCTTACATCACTCTGATTTGTCTTTTCTGCACTGACCACTACATATATATTTTTCAGGAGATTTTTTGTGTATAGTTACAACACTTATTCATGTTCATTTTCCCAAAATTTCAGATTTTTTATTCTTTCCTATTTTTTGATTTTTTATTCAACCATGAGTAGTGGCGGAGCTAGGGGGCCAGCAGGGGACCCGGCCCCCCCTATGCCAACCTGCAGCAAGCAAAATTGTTTGGTTTAGTGATGATTATAGGGTCTAATCTATAGAAAATAGCTCAGTCGGTCCCCCTTAAACGAAATTTACCTTGATTAGCCCCCTTTGATAGTTCAATCCTGCCTCCGCCGTTGACCATGAGCATCTACACCTGAGTTCAGAAATTTCTTGTCCCTGCGGTTCTTGTATATAAACAAGAAGATGCTAACCCGATATCCTAAAATTGTTTTTTAACTGATAAATTTTAATTATTAGATTAGAAAAACATGCTACCTACAACGGGGCCAATCTTACCTCTACTATATTCACATTTATTTTTAACATCTATGCGTTAGTTTTCAGTCGCACCTAATTCTTTCAATTTCTTCCTTCTCTACTGCGTCATACTCGTTCCTCGCTGACATGGTCAACTAGTCTCGTGGCTCGAGTTTGAGCATCCTGCACTATTGTGTGCCCACAAAAGAGCTCCACATTGTCAAGTGTAATTGGTGCAACCTTCTAGATGTGTAGAAGTTTACCACAATAAACCAAGCTTAATGACTACTAGGTGCCTTGGTCACACGATGAGTACGGTCACCGTTGATGTCACGCGTCGCTAAGAAGGAAGATATGGGTAGAATCATCTACTTTTCTTTGCATCCCTTCCTTTCACTCAGTCAAATTGAACAAGATAGTACTGCTCTCCAAGACTAAAAAAGAAGAAGCGGGTTTTAGAGATGTTGACACTGCAATTAGGTGACTAATGTTATTTTGAAGTGTATACTTAGGTTTTTGTCTCATGCTGGAACTTATGCAACAAGACACCCCCGCACCCCCCACCCCACACACACAATTCAGAAAGAGGAAAGGTATCACCAAGAATATGTTTTTATATATTTTTCTTTTGATTCAGTCATATGTATACCACACTATTTAGAGGGATACTATTGACGAGCTTGATGGGATGAACATAACCAATGTCATATACACATTCCATCCACATCTAGTCCAGAAATATGAGAGAGATAATTACCTACTCTAAATCAGGCCTTACAAGATTTTTAGTGAGCCCGGTATTGAACCCATGTTTTATACTAGATGGACTGGTTCAGGAGACTCAGTACGGCTCAGCCCCCATCTCTGCGTGGTGCGGTGGTGGTGGTGCACGCTGAGATCTCCAGACTATTTTTGGATCCGGTGGGCGGTGTGAGGGCCTTGTCTGCCTAGTAAAGGAGGTAGTCCTTGGGTTCTTCTTGCGCCAAGACAGTGTTCTGCTTGATGTCGGCCCTCATTGATCTAGTCGGTGATGAGTTTCAGAAGGCTTCGTCGGAGATCTTCATTGGGCTTGTGATGCATGTAGATTGCTCCAGGGTGAAAGTCTAATGCCTGGTCTTAATTAGTTGTGTCTTACAATGGCCTTATTGAAGGCAATGTTTTCGAAGCGTGGACTCCGGGTGTTGTCTAGGCAGTGGTTTGTGTTGCATGTACAACGTTTTGTTCACCGTAGTAGGACATTTTGTTTTTGTCTTCCTTTTTAGAAGGGTTGTGTGCATTCGTAGTGTCTTTAGGACATTTCGTTGTTGTAGAGGCTAGATATAATTGGTATATTCGCAATATTAATATATTCTCCTTTTCGAAAAAGGGTTTCCCCCTTGAGCTCATCAAGCTACTTGTTATCGTTGGGTTTGCTACAAAACCCTATACTACCTAGGTCATTTGAAAGAATCCGGGTTGTGGATTTGTGCTTCAGAAAAGATTGTGAGGATTTGGAGATCACATTAAGGCCTACCACTAGTGACTGATTTCCTACTTGGTGGGGGAGGCTCAAGAAGAAGAAGGTATTTTTTTGTAGCATTCGGGGTTACTTCATGATAACACGTACCTCTCCAATGACAACTAGTTTGCTCACGACGGAGTAAGCACTGGGATACATTTTTGTCTATGTTGTCTCAATTATTTCTATATGATCTCTTTCACTTGACTTTTCTATCTTTGTGATATTCTTTGTACTTGAGTTATTGATGGCGTGTAACACACACGTTCGTTGGGAACCCCAAGAGGAAGGTATGATGCACACAGTAGCAAGTTTTCCCTCAGAAAGAAACCAAGGTTTATCGAAACAGGAGGAGCCAAGAAGCACGTTGAAGGTTGTTGGTGGCGGGATGTAGTGCGGCGCAACACCAGGGATTTCGGCGCCAACGTGGAACCTGCACAATGATACGTATCCGACGTATCGATAATTTCGTATGTTCCATGCCACATTATTGATGATATCTACATGTTTTATGCATACTTTATGTCATATTTATGCGTTTTCCGGAACTAACCTATTGACGAGATGCCGAAGTGCCAGTTCTTGTTTTCTGCTGTTTTTGGTTTCAGAAATCCTAGTAAGGAAATATTCTCGGAATCGGACGAAATCAATGCCCAGCATCCTATTTTTCCACGAAGCTTCCAGAACACCCGAGAGCCACCAGAGGGGAGCCCTGGTGGGCCCAGATGATAGGGCGGCGCGGCCAGGGCCTGGGCCGCGCCCCCCTGTTGTGTCATCGCCCCGTCAGCCTTCCGACTCCGCCTCTTCGCCTATTTAAGCCTCCTCGACCTAAAACCTCGACACGGAAAAGCCACGGTACGAGAAACCTTCCAGAGCCGCCGCCATCGAGAAGCCAAGATCTGGGGGACTGGAGTCTCTGTTCCGGCACGCCGCCGGGACGGGGAATTGCCCCCGGAAGGCTTCTCCATCAACACCACCGCCATCTTCACCAACGCTGCTGTCTCCCATGAGGAGGGAGTAGTTCTCCATCGAGGCTCGGGGCTATACCGATAGCTATGTGGTTCATCTCTCTCCTATGTACTTCAATACAATAATCTCATGAGCTGCCTTACATGATTGAGATTCATATGATGATGCTTGTAATCTAGATGTCATTATGCTAGTCAAGTGGATTTTACTTATGTGATCTCCGGAGACTCCTTGTCCCACGTGTGTAAAGGTGACAGTGTGTGCACCGTGTGGGTCTCTTAGGCTATATTTCACAGAATACTTATTCACTGTTATGAATGGCATAGTGAAGTGCTTATTTATATCTCTTTATGATTGCAATGTGTTTTGTATCACTATTCATCTGTGTGCTACTCTAGTGATGTTATTAAAGTAGTTTATTCCTCCTGCACGGTGTAATGGTGACAGTGTGTGCATCGTGTAGTACTTGGCGTAGGCTATGATTGTGATCTCTTGTAGACTATGAAGTTAACTATTGCTATGATAGTATTGATGTGATCTATTCCTCCTTTCGTAGTGTGAAGGTGACAGTGTGCATGCTATGTTAGTACTTGGTTTGGTTATGTTGATCTGTTATGCACTCTAAGGTTATTTAAATATGAACATTGAATATTGTGGAGCTTGTTAACTCCGGCATTGAGGGTTCGTGTAATCCTACACAGTTAGTGGTGTTCATCATCCAACAAGAGGGTATAGAGTCTAGCATCTATCTATTTATTCTGTTATGTGATCAATGTTGAGAGTGTCCACTAGTGAAAGTATGATCCCTAGGCCTTGTTCCTAAATACTGCTATCGCTGCTTGTTTACTGTTTTACTGCATTTATATCGCCTCAATATTACTACCATCAACTGCACGCTTGAGCACTTTTTCAAGCGCACATTACTACTGCTCATATTCATTCATACCACTTGTATTTCACTATCTCTTCGCCGAACTAGTGCACCTATTAGGTGTGTTGGGGACACAAGAGACTTCTTGCTTTGTGGTTGCAGGGTTGCATGAGAGGGATATCTTTGACCTCTTCCTCCCTGAGTTCGATAAACCTTGGGTGATCCACTTAAGGGAAACTTGCTGCTGTTCTACAAACCTCTGCTCTTGGAGGCCCAACACTGTCTACAAGAATAGAAGCACCCGTAGACATCACACAACACAACCAAACTACTTTGCCCCAACGAAACAGTGAGGTTGTCAATCTTACCGGCTTACTGTGAACAAAGGATTAACCGTATTGTGTGGAAGATGATTGTTTGCAGAAAATAGTAAAGAACAAATATTGCAGTAGATTGTATTCGATGTAAAGAATGGACCGGGGTCCACAGTTCACTAGAGGTGTCTCTCCCATAAGATAAATAGCATGTTGGGTGAACAAATTACAGTCGGGCAATTGACAAATAGAGAGGGCATGACAATGCACATACATGATACGATGAGTATTGTGAGATTTAATTGGGCATTACGACAAAGTACATAGACCGCTATCCAGCATGCATCTATGCCTAAAAAGTCCACCTTCAGGTTATCGTCCGAACCCCTTCCAGTATTAAGTTGTAAACAACAGACAATTGCATTAAGTATGGTGCATAATGTAATCAATAACTACATCCTCGGACATAGCATCAATGTTTTATCCCTAGTGGCAACAGCACATCCACAACCTTAGAACTTTACGTCACATCGTCCCAGATTTAATGGAGGCATGAACCCACTATCGAGCATAAATACTCCCTCTTGGAGTTAAGAGCAAAAACTTGGCCAGAGCCTCTACTAATAACGGAGAGCATGCAAGATCATAAACAACACATAGGTAATAGATTGATAATCAACATAACATAGTATTCTCTATCCATCGGATCCCGACAAACACAACATATAGAATTACAGATAGATGATCTTGATCATGTTAGGCAGCTCACAAGATCCGACAATGAAGCACATAAGGAGAAGACGACCATCTAGCTACTGCTATGGACCCATAGTCCAGGGGTGAACTACTCACTCATCACTCCGGAGGCGACCATGGCGGTGAAGAATCCTCCGGGAGATGATTCCCCTCTCCGGCAGGGTGCCGGAGGTGATCTCCTGAATCCCCCGAGATGGGATTGGCGGCGGCGTCTCGATGGGTTTTCCATATCGTGGCTCTCAGATCGGGGGTTTCGCAACGAAGGCTTTAAGTAGGCGGAAGGGCAGGTCAAAGGGCGTAACGGGGACCCACACGGCGGGCCGCGCGGCCAGGGCCCAGCCGCGCCGCCTCGGCGTGTCGTCGCCCCGTGGCCCCACTTCGTCTTCTCTTCGGTCTTGGAAGCTTCGTGGCAAAATAGGACCGGGGCGTTGATTTCGTCCAATTCCGAGAATATTTCTTTACTAGGATTTCTGAAACCAAAAACAGCAGAAACAAGAATCGGCTCTTCGGCATCTCGTTAATAGGTTAGTGCGGAAAATGCATAAATATGACATAAAGTATGCATAAAACATGTAGATATCATCAATAATGTGGCATGGAACATAAGAAATTATCGATACGTCGGAGACGTATCAGCATCCCTGCTTAGTTCTGCTCGTCCCAGCAGTAAACGATAACAAAGATAATTTCTGGAGTGACATGCCATCATAACCTTGATCATACTATTGTAAGCATATGTAATGAATGCAGCGATCAAAACAATGGTCATGACATGAGTAAACAAATGAATCATAAAGCAAAGACTTTTCATGAATAGTACTTCAAGACAAGCATCAATAAGTCTTGCATAAGAGTTAACTCATAAAGCAATAAATCAAAGTAAAGGTATTGAAACAACACAAAGGAAGATTAAGTTTCAGCGATTGCTTTCAACTTATAACATGTATATCTCATGGATAGTTGTCAACATAGAGTAATATAACAAGTGCAATATGCAAGTATGTAGGAATCAATGCACAGTTCACACAAGTGTTTGCTTCTTGAGGTGGAGAGAGATAGGTGAACTGACTCAACATAAAAGTAAAAGAAAGGTCCTTCAAAGAGGAAAGCATCGATTGCTATATTTGTGCTAGAGCTTTTATTTTGAAAACATGAAACAATTTTGTCAACGGTAGTAATAAAGCATATGTATTATGTAAATTATATCTTACAAGTTGCAAGCCTCATGCATAGTGTACTAATAGTGCCCGCACCTTGTCCTAATTAGCTTGGGTTAACACTGATTATCATTGCATACCATATGTTTCAACCAAGTGTCACAAAGGGGTACCTCTATGCCGCCTGTACAAGGGTCTAAGGAGAAAGTTCGCATTGGATTTCTCGCTTTTGATCATTCTTCAACTTAGACACCCATACCGGGACAACATAGACAACAGATAATGGACTCCTCTTTTAATGTTTAAGCATTCAACAACAGATAATATTCTCATAAGAGATTGAGGTTTTATGTCCAAACTGAAACTTCCACCATGATTCATGGCTTTAGTTAGCGGCCCAATGTTCTTCTCTAACAGTATGCATACTCAAACCATTTAATTGTGAAAACCGCCCTTACTTCAGACAAGACGAACATGCATAGCAACTCACATGATATTCAACAAAGAGTTGATGGCGTCCCCAGGAAACATGGTTACCGCACAACAAGCAACTTAATAAGAGATAAAGTGCATAAGTACATATTCAATACCACAATAGTTTTTAAGGCTATTTTGTCCCATGAGCTATATATTGCAAAGGCGAATGATGGAAATTTAAAGGTAGCACTCAAGCAATTTACTTTGGAATGGCGGAGAAATACCATGTAGTAGGTAGGTATGGTGGACACAAATGGCATAGTGGTTGGCTCAAGGATTTTGGATGCATGAGAAGTATTCTCTCTCGATACAAGGTTTAGGCTAGCAAGGTTATTTGAAACAAACACAAGGATGAACCGGTGCAGCAAAACTCACATAAAAGACATATTATAAACATTATAAGACTCTACGCCGTCTTCCTTGTTGTTCAAAACTCAATACTAGAAATTATCTAGACTTTAGAGAGACCAAATATGCAAACCAAATTTTAGCAAGCTCTATGTATTTCTTCATTAATGGGTGCAAAGTATATGATGCAAGAGCTTAAACATGAGCACAACAATTGCCAAGTATCAAATTATTCAAGACATTTTAGAATTACTACATGTAGCATTTCTCGATTCCAACCATATAACAATTTAACGAAGAAGATTCAACCTTCGCCATGAATACTATGAGTAAAGCCTAAGGACATATTTGTCCATATGCAACAGCGGAGCGTGTCTCTCTCCCACACAATGAATGCTAGGATCCATTTTATTCAAACAAAAACAAAAACAAAAACAAAAACAAACAGACGCTCCAAGCAAAGCACATAAGATGTGACTGAATAAAAATATAGTTTCAGGGGAGGAACCTGATGATGTTGTCGATGAAGAAGGGGATGCCTTGGGCATCCCCAAGCTTAGACGCTTGAGTCTTCTTAAAATATGCAGGGGTGAACCACCGGGGCATCCCCAATCTTAGAGCTTTCACTCCTCTTGATCATAGTATATCATACTCCGCTCTTGATCCTTGAAAACTTCCTTCACACCAAACTTCAAGCAAACTCATTAGAGGGTTAGTGCAGAATCAAAAATTCACATGTTCAGAGGTGACACAATCATTCTTAACACTTTTGGACATTGCACAAAGCTACAGGACATTAATGGATCAAAGAAATTCATCCAACATAGCAAAAGAGGCAATGCGAAATAAAAGGCAGAATCTGTCAAAAACAGAACAGTCCATAAAGACAAACCTGGAAGGGGCACTTAACTTGCTCAAACGGAAAAACTCAAAACTAATGAAAGTTGCGTACATATCTGAGGATCACGCACGTAAATTTGCAGATTTTTATGATTTTTTTACAGAGACTTATGCGCGAATTCGTGACAGACAGCAATGCTGTTTCTGTGCAGCAATCCAAATCTAGCATCAACTTTACCATAGAGACTTTACTTGGCACAAAAACATGATAAGGAGAGGTTGCTACAGTAGTAAACAACTTCCAAGACTCAAATATAAAACAAAGGTACTGTAGTAAAAACATGGGTTGTCTCCCATAAGCGCTTTTCTTTAACGTCTTTCAGCTAGGCGCAGAAAGTGTGAATCAAGTATTATCAAGAGATGAAGCATCGACATTACTTTGGGTGTTGGGAGTTGCCTCAACAATGCATGTTATCTTATCTATGTAAGTTTCAGAGGCTCCCTTTTCATTACCCTTAGGCTTACTATTCTCATCAAACAAATTTTCAGGAACAATCCAATCATAATTCTTTTCTAGTGCCTCGAACATTCCTGCGAGCTTGCAGGGTATTGATGTCTTAATATCCCCTACATCATTAACATTATTAGTATACTTTATTCTATCAATGTCCATTTTTTCAAGGGTACTAGCAAAGTTGGTGTAAGAACCAAGCATCTTATATTTAATAAAGACTTTTCTAGCCTCTCTTGCTACACCACCAAATTCTTTAAGAAGGGTTTCTAAGACAAAATCTTTCTTCTCCTCTTCCTCCATATCACCGAGTGTGAGAAACATGTGTTGGATTATAGGATTGAGATTAACAAATTTAGTTTCCAACATGTGTACTAAAGAAGCAACAACAATTTCATAAGTAGGAGCAAGTTCTACCAAGTGTCTATCTTCAAAATCTTCAGCTGTACTAACATGAGTGAAAAAATCTTCTATATTATCTCTTCCAATGATAGACCCACGTCCTACTGGTATGTCTTTTAGAGTGTAATTAGGGGGAAACATGATGAAGTAAACAAAAGGTAAATAAAGTAAATGCAAGTAACTAATTTTTTTGTGTTTTGATATAATGCAGCAAACAAAGTAGTAAATAAAATAACGCAAGACAAAAACAAAGTAAAGAGATTGGATTGTGGAGACTCCCCTTGCAGCGTGTCTTGATCTCCCCGGCAACGGCGCCAGAAAAAGAGCTTGATGGCGTGTAACACACACGTTCGTTGGGAACCCCAAGAGGAAGGTATGATGCACACAGTAGCAAGTTTTCCCTCAGAAAGAAACCAAGGTTTATCGAACCAGGAGGAGCCAAGAAGCACGTTGAAGGTTGTTGGTGGCGGGATGTAGTGCGGCGCAACACCAGGGATTCCGGCGCCAACGTGGAACCTGCACAACACAACCAAAGTACTTTGCCCCAACGAAACAGTGAGGTTGTCAATCTCACCGGCTTGCTGTGAACAAAGGATTAACCGTATTGTGTGGAAGATGATTGTTTACAGAAAATAGTAAAGAACAAATATTGCAGTAGATTGTATTCGATGTAAAGAATGGACCGGGGTCCACAGTTCACTAGAGGTGTCTCTCCCATAAGATAAATAGCATGTTGGGTGAACAAATTACAGTCGGGCAATTGACAAATAGAGAGGGCATGACAATGCACATACATGATACGATGAGTATTGTGAGATTTAATTGGGCATTACGACAAAGTACATAGACCGCTATCCAGCATGCATCTATGCCTAAAAAGTCCACCTTCAGGTTATCGTCCGAACCCCTTCCAGTATTAAGTTGTAAACAACAGACAATTGCATTAAGTATGGTGCGTAATGTAATCAATAACTACATCCTCGGACATAGCATCAATGTTTTATCCCTAGTGGCAACAGCACATCCACAACCTTAGAACTTTCACTCACAGACCCAGATTTAATGGAGGCATGAACCCACTATCGAGCATAAATACTCCCTCTTGGAGTTAAGAGCAAAAACTTGGCCAGAGCCTCTACTAATAACGGAGAGCATGCAAGATCATAAACAACACATAGGTAATAGATTGATAATCAACATAACATAGTATTCTCTATCCATCGGATCCCGACAAACACAACATATAGAATTACAGATAGATGATCTTGATCATGTTAGGCAGCTCACAAGATCCGACAATGAAGCACATAAGGAGAAGACGACCATCTAGCTACTGCTATGGACCCATAGTCCAGGGGTGAACTACTCACTCATCACTCCGGAGGCGACCATGGCGGTGAAGAGTCCTCCGGGAGATGATTCCCCTCTCCGGCAGGGTGCCGGAGGTGATCTCCTGAATCCCCCGAGATGGGATTGGCGGCGGCGGCGTCTCAGTAAGGTTTTCCGTATCGTGGCTCTCGGTACTGGGGGTTTCGCGACGAAGGCTTTAAGTAGGCGGAAGGGCAGGTCAAAGGGCGTCACGGGGGACCCACACAGCAGGGCCGCGCGGCCAGGGCCCAGGCCGCGCCGCCCTGGCGTGTCGTCGCCCCGTGGCCCCACTTCGTCTTCTCTTCGGTCTTCTGGAAGCTTCGTGGCAAAATAGGACCCTGGGCGTTGATTTCGTCCAATTCCGAGAATATTTCTTTACTAGGATTTCTGAAACCAAAAACAGCAGAAAACGGCAACTGGCTCTTCGGCATCTCGTTAATAGGTTAGTGCCGGAAAATGCATAAATATGACATAAAGTATGCATAAAACATGTAGATATCATCAATAATGTGGCATGGAACATAAGAAATTATCGATACGTCGGAGACGTATCAGTTATCTATATTATCATATAGGTTGTTCTTCTAGTTGCATTAGCTATGCTCGCTCCATTTATCCACAAAAGCCTATGACTAGTGAAAGAAAAGTCAAATTAATTTGTAAAACTTATTACCTCTCTAGGTTATCCATCTCAATATTACATAGAGACTAAGTGCAAAAATCCGTGGATGGGTACAAGAGCTTTGCCTAGTTTCCCTTGTGTGCGCGCATATGTGTGCATGGTGTTTTCTATGTTGGCATTTTTTATGCCTAGCCTTTCACACACTAGTACATGCTATGGTACCAAATTAGAAATTCTCGAGTTCGAGTACTAAAGCGTGTTTCTAGTGCGAGTAAATCATGGGTGTGTTTAACTCTACACTAAATGCAAATGGCAGTATATACCAATCATGCTTTCATGTGTATAACGGTGTACTATATATTATTATCAAAATACATTTAAAAAATAGGAATCATATTTGTTTTGGAATATTGTGTGATTATATCTTTCTATGCATGTGAATTTTCTCGTGTCAACCGAAGTACATAAGAAAAAACTTAGAGACCCGTGGCAACGCACGGGTATGCAACTAGTTATGATGCAATATTTAGTGTCTTACGGGAAGCATCCTACGCCTACTAGGTACCCATCTGGCTCCAACTGCAGCGGTGATATTTGTTGATGTCATGATGGTACCTTATCTGGCACATGCTCTTCACATAGGACTACAAAGCATGACCGCTCTCAGCCACGACACATGGAGGTGCACATGGGTAGACAACACGGTGTTGCCTCCATACATATGGTGATGGGGATGACGGGACGGTGGTTCCAGTATGGAAGGCATCATGTGCATGAGAAAAGAGGGATGACTCCATAGAACCATTTTTTCGGTTTTAGCATGCCCCTTAGCATCATGACATTGTACGGTTTCACAAGATCTTTTGCCACCACGTGTAACAAGTGGAAGACAATTCATTTCCACGTCCACAGCAAACATTGAAGTAACCACTGGGAATAGACTCTCGTTCATTGGTTGGGTCGAGTGATATGGGTATTCATGCCAAGGAGAAATACTAGATCTTGTATTCATAGGTTGTATTCGATCAGAAATGTCAATAGTCACCAGTATCGTCTTTCTAAAGTTTTGTCTCAGAGACCGTGTGAGCTTGATGCGTGCAATTAACACACGTCCGTTGGGAACCCCAAGAGGAAGGTGTGATGCAGACAGTAGCAAGTTTTCCCTCAGAAAGAAACCAAGGTTTATCGAACCAGGAGGAGCCAAGAAGCACGTTGAAGGTTGATGGCGGCGAAATGTAGTGCGGCGCAACACCAGGGATTCTGGCGCCAACGTGGAACCTGCACAACACAACCAAAGTACTTTGCCCCAACGTAAAAGTGAGGTTGTCAATCTCACCGGCTTGCTGTGAACAAAGGATTAACCGTATTGTGTGGAAGATGATTGTTTGCGAAGAACAGTAAAGAACAAGTATTGCAGTAGATTGTATTTCAGATGTAAAGAATAGACCGGGGTCCACAGTTCACTAGCGGTGTCTCTCCCATAAGATAAATAGCATGTTGGGTGAACAAATTACAGTTGGGCAATTGACAAATAAAGAAGGCATAACAATGCACATACATATATCATGATGAGTACTATGAGATTTAATCAGGGCATTACGACAAAGTACATAGACCGCCATCCAGCATGCATCTATGCCTAAAAAGTCCACTTTCAGGTTATCATCCGAACCCCTTCCGGTATTAAGTTGCAAGCAACAGACAATTGCATTAAGTATGGTGCATAATGTAATCAACACAAATATTCTTAGACAAAGCATCGATGTTTTATCCCTAGTGGCAACATCACATCCACAACCTTAGAACTTTCTGTCACTGTCCCAGATTTAATGGAGGCATGAACCCACTATCGAGCATAAATACTCCCTCTTGGAGTCACAAGTATCAACTTGGCCAGAGCCTATACTAGCAACGGAGAGCATGCAAGAACATAAACAACATATATGATAGATTGATAATCAACTTGACATAGCATTCAATATCCATCGGATCCCAACAAACACAACATGTAGGATTACAAAGAAACGATCTTGATCATGATAGGCAGCTCACAAGATCGAGCATGATAGCACAATTAGGAGAAGACGACCATCTAGCTACTGCTATGGACCCATGGTCCAGGGGTGAACTACTCACACATCAATCCGGAGGCGATCTTGGCGATGAAGAGTCCTCCGGGAGATGATTCCCCTCTCCGGCAGGGTGCCGGAGGCGATCTCCTGAATCCCCCGAGATGGGATTGGCGGCGGCGGCGTCTCTGGAAGGTTTTCCGTATCGTGGCTCTCGGTACTGGGGATTTCGCGACAGAGGCTTTAAGTAGGCGGAAGGGCAGGTCAGGGGGCGTCACGAGGGGCCCACACGCTAGGGCCGCGCGGCCAGCACCTGGGCCGCGCTGCCCTATTGTGTGGCCACCTCGTGGCCCCACTTCTTATCTCCTCCGGTCTTCTGGAAGCTTCGTGCAAAAATAGGACCCTGGGCGTTGATTTCGTCCAATTCCGAGAATATTTCCTTACTAGGATTTCTGAAACCAAAAACAGTAGAAAACAAAGAATCGGCTCTTCGGCATCTCGTCAATAGGTTAGTGCCGGAAAATGCATAATAACGACATATAATGTGTATAAAACATGTGAATATCATCATAAAAGTAGCATTGAACATAAGAAATTATAGATACGTTTGGGACGTATCAAGCATCCCCAAGCTTAGTTCCTACTCGCCCTCGAGTAGGTAAACTATAACAAAGATAATTTCTGAAGTGACATGCTATCATAATCTTGATCATACTATTGTAAAGCACATGAGATGAATGCAGTGATTTGAAGCAATGATGAAGATAAATGAATCATATAGCAAAGACTTTTCATGAATAATACTTTCAAGACAAGCATCAATAAGACTTGCATAAGAGTTAACTCATAAGCAATAAATTCTTAGTAGAAAGCTTTGAAACAACACGAAGGAAGATATAAGTTTCAGCGGTTGCTTTTAACTTCAACATGTATATCTCATGGATAATTGTCAACACAAAGTAATATAACAAGTGCAATAGGTAAACATGTAAGAATCAATGCACACAGTTTACACAAGTGTTTGCTTCTAAGATAGAAAGAATAGGTAAACTGACTCAACAATAAAGTAGAAGAAAGGCCCTTCGCAGAGGGAAGCATGGATTACTATTTTTGTGCTAGAGCTTTTCATTTTGAAAACAAGAAACAATTTTGTCAACGGTAGTAATAAAGCATATGAGCTATGTATAAGACATCTTACAAGTTGCAAGCCTCATGCATAGTATACTAATAGTGCTCGCACCTTGTCCTAATTAGCTTGGGTTAACACGGATTATCATTGCATAACATATGTTTCAACCAAGTGTCACAAAGGGGTACCTCTATGCCGCATGTACAAAGGTCTAAGGAGAAAGCTCGCATTGGATTTCTCGCTTTTGATTATTCTCAACTTAGACATCCATACCGGGACAACATAGACAACATATAATGGACTCCTCTTTTAATGCTTAAGCATTCAACAACAGGTAATATTCTCATAAGAGATTGAGGTTTATGTCCAAACTGAAACTTCCACCATGAATCATGGCTTTAGTTAGCGGCCCAATGTTCTTCTCTAACAGTATGCATACTCAAACCATTTGATTGTGAAAACCGCCCTTACTTCAGACAAGATGAACATGCATAGCAACTCACATGATATTCAACAAAGGTAAAAGTTGATGGCGTCCCCATAAAACATGGTTACCGCACAACAAGCAACTTACTAAGAAATAAGACACATAAGTACATATTCTTCACCACGATAGTTTTTAAGCTATTTTGTCCCATGAGCTATATATTGTAAAGGTAAAGAATGGAATTTTAAAGGTAGCACTCAAGTAATGTACTTTGGAATGGCGGAGAAATACCATGTGGTAGGTAGGTATGGTGGACACAAATGGCATGGTTATTGGCTCAAGGATTTGGATGCACGAGAAGAATTCCTCTCAATACAAGGCTAGGCTAGCAAGGTTGTTTGAAGCAAACTCAAGTATAAATGGTGCAGCAAGACTCACATATAAACATATTGTAAGCATTATAAGACTTTACATTGTCTCCTTGTTGTTCAAACACCTTAACCAGAAAATATCTAGACTTAGAGAGAACAATCATGCAAACCAAATTTTAACATGCTCTATGTAGTTATTCATTAATGGGTACAAGGTACATGATGCAAGAGCTTAAACAAGATCTATATGAGCACAACAATTGCCAAGTATCACATTATTCAAGACATTATACCAATTACCACATGCGGCATTTTCCGTTTCCAACCATATATCAATGAATGAGGTAGTTCAACTTTCGCAATGAACATTAAAGATAAAGCTAAGAACACATGTGTTTATACGAAACAACAGAGCGTAATATCTCCAATATAAAGAATGCTAGGATCCGACTTTATTCAAACAAAACAAAAATAAAAACAAACAGACGCTCCAAGTAAAGCACATAAGATGTGACGGAATAAAAATATAGTTTCACTAGAGGAACCTGATAAGTTGTCGATGAAGAAGGGGATGCCTTGGGCATCCCCAAGCTTAGACGCTTGGGTCTTCTTAAAATATGCAGGGATGAACCACGGGGGCATCCCCAAGCTTAGACTTTTCACTCTTCTTGATCATATTGTATCATCCTCCTCTCTTGACCCTTGAAAACTTCCTCCACACCAAACTCGAAACAAACTCATTAGAGGGTCAGTGCATAATTCATATATTCAGAGGTGACATAATCATTCTTAATACTTCTGAACATTGCACAAAGCTACTGAAAGTTAATGGAACAAAGAAATCCATCAAACATAGCAAAACAGGCAATGCGAAATAAAAGGCAGAATCTGTCAAAACAGAACAGTCCGTAAAGACGAATTTTAAAATGGCACCAGACTTGCTCAGATGAAAATGCCCAAATTGAATGAAAGTTGCGTACATATCTGAGAATCACGCACGTATATTGGCAGATTTTTCTGAGTTACCTACAGAGAATTCTGCCCAGATTCGTGACAGCAAGAAATCTGTTCCTGCACAGTAATCCAAATCTAGTATTGACTTTACTATCAAAGACTTTACTTGGCACAACAATGCAATAAAATAAAGATAAGGAGAGGTTGATACAGTAGTAAACAACTTCCAAGACTCAAATATAAAACAAAGTACTGTAGTGAAAACATGGGTTGTCTCCCATAAGCGCTTTTCTTTAACGCCTTTGAGCTAGGCGCAGAAAGTGTGAATCAAGTGTTATCAAGAGATGAAGCATCAACAGAGGAGTTTGGAGTTTTCTCAACTATGAATTTTATCTTATCTATGTGAGTTTCA
This sequence comes from Lolium perenne, assembly GCF_019359855.2. NCBI lineage: Eukaryota > Viridiplantae > Streptophyta > Magnoliopsida > Poales > Poaceae > Lolium > Lolium perenne. The sequence continues at coordinate 32,329,604 of NC_067250.2, forward strand.
GAGGCTCCCTTTTCATTATTCTTAGGTTTGCTATCCTTGTCAAACAAATTTTCAGGGACAAGCCAACCATAATTAGTTTCTAGAGCATCGCTCATTCCTAGGAGCTTACAAGGTATTGTTGTCTTAATCTCCCCACCATCATTAATATCATTAGTGTACCTTACTCTCTCCATGTCCATCTTTTTAAGGATACTAACAAAATTGGTATAAGAGCCAAGCATATTGTATTTAATAAAGACCTTTCTAGCCTCTCTTGCTACACCACCAAATTCTTTAAGAAGGGTTTCTAAAACAAAATCTTTCTTTTCCCCTTCCTCCATATCACCGAGTGTGAGAAACATGTGTTGGATTATAGGATTGAGATTAACAAATTTAGTTTCCAACATGCGAACTAAAGAAGCAGCAGCAATTTCATAAGTAGGAGCAAGTTCTACCAAGTGTCTATCTTCAAAATCTTCAGCGGTACTAACATGAGTGAAAAAATATTCTATATTATCTCTTCCAATTATAGACCCTCGGCCTACCGGTATGTCTTTTAGAGTGTACTTAGGAGGAAACATGATTAAATAAACAAAAGGTAAATAAAGTAAATGCAAGTAACTAATTTTTTTGTGTTTTTGATATAGAGAACAAGACAGTAAATAAAGTAAAGCTAGCAACTATTTTTTGTGTGTTTTGTTTAAGTGCAGCAAACAAAGTAGTAAATAAAATAAAGCAAGACAAAAACAAAGTAAAGAGATTGGAAGTGGAGACTCCCCTTGCAGCGTGTCTTGATCTCCCCGGCAACGGCGCCAGAAAAAGAGCTTGATGCGTGCAATTAACACACGTCCGTTGGGAACCCCAAGAGGAAGGTGTGATGCAGACAGTAGCAAGTTTTCCCTCAGAAAGAAACCAAGGTTTATCGAACCAGGAGGAGCCAAGAAGCACGTTGAAGGTTGATTGCGGCGAAATGTAGTGCGGCGCAACACCAGGGATTCCGGCGCCAACGTGGAACCTGCACAACACAACCAAAGTACTTTGCCCCAACGTAACAGTGAGGTTGTCAATCTCACCGGCTTGCTGTGAACAAAGGATTAACCGTATTGTGTGGAAGATAATTGTTTGCGAAGAACAGTAAAGAACAAGTATTGCAGTAGATTGTATTTCAGATGTAAAGAATAGACCGGGGTCCACAGTTCACTAGCGGTGTCTCTCCCATAAGATAAATAGCATGTTGGGTGAACAAATTACAGTTGGGCAATTGACAAATAAAGAAGGCATAACAATGCACATACATATATCATGATGAGTAGGCCTGGGCATTCGGTTTTAACCAAAAATTCGATTCAGTTTTTCGGTTTTTTTATAATTCGGGTAATTAGAAATGAGAACCGAAATTATATCGGTTTTCTAACTAATTTGTAATTCGGTTAGCCGATAATTTGGTTCGGTGTTCGGTTTTTAACCGATTTAGCATAATTGTGATGGGAAATAAAAAGTCAAGCACGTATGATGGCATGCAGTAGCTTGGCAGTTGCCGTGACTAGAAGCTAGACCCACATACACAAGGATGTATACACTACCAGTGCTCCTAACTCCAGGAACCATATGCCATTGTAGTAGTAAACTACTCGTACATAGCTAGATGCTTGGAAGTTTGGTTTGCTTGGAGTTTGCTTGTTTGGGGGCGAAATTAGTTACAACGAATGAAAGTGGAGCTATGTATGAGATGGTTACGCTATCAGTTAACGATATCTCAGTTTTTAAGGTTATTTCGGTTAATAGATGGTCAAAACCGAATTTGCTAATATAAATTCGGTTTCTCATATTTAAGCACCGAAATTGTTTTCGGTTAATTAGGTTTCGGTGTATTCGGTTTCGGTTCCGGTTAGTTCGGTTCGGTGTTCGGTTCTCGGTTTTTTATGCCCACCCCTAATGATGAGTACTATGAGATTTAATCAGGGCATTACGACAAAGTACATAGACCGCCATCCAGCATGCATCTATGCCTAAAAAGTCCACTTTCAGATTATCATCCGAACCCCTTCCAGTATTAAGTTGCAAGCAACAGACAATTGCATTAAGTATGGTGCGTAATGTAATCAACACAAATATCCTTAGACAAAGCATCGATGTTTTATCCCTAGTGGCAACAGCACATCCACAACCTTAGAACTTTCTCACTTTGTCCTGCATTTAATGGAGGCATGAACCCACTATCGAGCATAAATACTCCCTCTTGGAGTCACAAGTATCAACTTGGCCAGAGCCTCTACTAGCAACGGAGAGCATGCAAGAACATAAACAACATATATGATAGATTGATAATCAACTTGACATAGTATTCAATATCCATCGGATCCCAACAAACACAACATGTAGGATTACAAAGAAACGATCTTGATCATGATAGGCAGCTCACAAGATCGAGCATGATAGCACAATTAGGAGAAGACGACCATCTAGCTACTGCTATGGACCCATGGTCCAGGGGTGAACTACTCACACATCAATCCGGAGGCGATCATGGCGATGAAGAGTCCTCCGGGAGATGATTCCCCTCTCCGGCAGGGTGCCGGAGGCGATCTCCTGAATCCCCCGAGATGGGATTGGCGGCGGCGGCGTCTCTGGAAGGTTTTCCGTATCGTGGCTCTCGGTACTGGGGGTTTCGCGACAGAGGCTTTAAGTAGGCGGAAGGGCAGGTCAGGGGGCGTCACGAGGGGCCCACACGCTAGGGCCGCACGGCCAGCACCTGGGCCGCGCTGCCCTGTTATGTGGCCACCTCGTGGCCGCACTTCTTATCTCCTCCGGTCTTCTGGAAGCTTCGTGCAAAAATAGGACCCCGGGCGTTGATTTCGTCCAATTCCGAGAATATTTCCTTACTAGGATTTCTGAAACCAAAAACAGCAGAAAACAGCAACTGGCTCTTCGGCATCTCGTCAATAGGTTAGTGCCGGAAAATGCATAATAACGACATATAATGTGTATAAAACATGTGAGTATCATCATAAAAGTAGCATGGAACATAAGAAATTATAGATACGTTTGGGACGTATCAAGCATCCCCAAGCTTAGTTCCTACTCGCCCTCGAGTAGGTAAACGATAACAAAGATAATTTCTGAAGTGACATGCTATCATAATCTTGATCATACTATTGTAAAGCACATGAGATGAATGCAGCGATTCGAAGCAATGATGAAGATAAATGAATCATATAGCAAAGACTTTTCATGAATAATACTTTCAAGACAAGCATCAATAAGACTTGCATAAGAGTTAACTCATAAGCAATAAATTCTTAGTAGAAAGCTTTGAAACAACACGAAGGAAGATATAAGTTTCAGCGGTTGCTTTCAACTTCAACATGTATATCTCATGGATAATTGTCAACACAAAGTAATATAACAAGTGCAATAGGTAAACATGTAAGAATCAATGCACACAGTTTACACAAGTGTTTGCTTCTAAGATAGAAAGAATAGGTAAACTGACTCAACAATAAAGTAGAAGAAAGGCCCTTCGCAGAGGGAAGCATGGATTACTATTTTTGTGCTAGAGCTTTTCATTTTGAAAACAAGAAACAATTTTGTCAACGGTAGTAATAAAGCATATGAGTTATATATAAGACATCTTATAAGTTGCAAGCCTCATGCATAGTATACTAATAGTGCTCGCACCTTGTCCTAATTAGCTTGGGTTAACACGGATTATCATTGCATAACATATGTTTCAACCAAGTGTCACAAAGGGGTACCTCTATGCCGCCTGTACAAAGGTCTAAGGAGAAAGCTCGCATTGGATTTCTCGCTTTTGATTATTCTCAACTTAGACATCCATATCGGGACAACATAGACAACAGATAATGGACTCCTCTTTTAATGCTTAAGCATTCAACAACAGGTAATATTCTCATAAGAGATTGAGGTTTTATGTCCAAACTGAAACTTCCACCATGAATCATGGCTTTAGTTAGCGGCCTAATGTTCTTCTCTAACAGTATGCATACTCAAACCATTTGATTGTGAAAACCGCCCTTACTTCAGACAAGACGAACATGCATAGCAACTCACATGATATTCAACAAAGGTAAAAGTTGATGGCGTCCCCATAAAACATGATTACCGCACAACAAGCAACTTACTAAGAAATAAGACACATAAGTACATATTCTTCACCACGATAGTTTTTAAGCTATTTTGTCCCATGAGCTATATATTGTAAAGGTAAAGAATGGAATTTTAATGGTAGCACTCAAGTAATGTACTTTGGAATGGCGGAGAAATACCATGTGGTAGGTAGGTATGGTGGACACAAATGGCATGGTTATTGGCTCAAGGATTTGGATGCACGAGAAGAATTCCTCTCAATACAAGGCTAGGCTAGCAAGGTTGTTTGAAGCAAACTCAAGTATAAATGGTGCAGCAAGACTCACATATAAACATATTGTAAGCATTATAAGACTTTACATCGTCTCCTTGTTGTTCAAACACCTTAACCAGAAAATATCAAGACTTAGAGAGAACAATCATGCAAACCAAATTTTAACATGCTCTATGTAGTTATTCATTAATGGGTACAAGGTACATGATGCAAGAGATTAAACAAGATCTATATGAGCACAACAATTGCCAAGTATCTGTTGTCGTCAGAAACCCACCGGCGGGTAGCGACGGGCAACACCGTAGAGCCGGGAACAACCTAGAGCTGCGGCTGGCTGAGGTCCCTCCGAGCGACGGCCCGCAAAGCGTTCTGGTCACACGTCCGATGCTGATGCAAGGGCGTGCCACCTGACCTATACCTGGTCAGGAAGGTGATGGAGATGCCTCGCTTAGTTTCCTGCATGGCATACACGTAAACATTAAATACGAGCCTCGATCGGCTCTCAGGTTATCCTGTGAATCGGCTCAGGGAGCCGATCCACCCATGATTCGTACGAGGTGCACGAATATATGGTGGTCCTGCTTGATCAAGATAAAGCTAATGAGATCTACGACGATTTAGGGTTTTCACCGCATAATCGGATCATCCTACTCACGGTTGGGCCTCGCGGCCACGCACGGTGATCGTAAGCCGATCCTAAACAAGGCCTAAAAACCAACACAAGGTTGATCCCCGGAACATCCTGTTTAGGGCCAGCGAACGACACCCTACGTGCCGCTGGATCCTCCACCCCTTTGTAAGGCCTAACTATTGCAGATATTAAACTAATCCTTGTAGAACAAGGAGCAATCGTAACGGATCAGATCTACTAAATAATGATCAAGCGGGGTGCCGCCCCCACACCTAAGATAGGTGTGAGGGCGGCTAGACATGCAAGGGTTGCACTACGATAGCATGTTACGCGAAGAACTATGCTAACCCTAACACATCTATGATAACTACGCTGCTCGCCATCAACAAGGCTTGATGCACGAGCAACGCATGAACAACGTGGAGCTTGTCTTTGCCTAGATCGCAAGATGCGATCTAGGCAGCATGTTGCTTACCGGTAGAAACCCTCGAGACGAAGGAGTTGGCGATGCGCCGAGATTGATTTGTTGGTTGAACGTTGGTTGTTGTTTATTCCATAAACCCTAGATACATATTTATAGTCCAGGGGACTTTCTAATTTAGGCGTGCACCTAACCGTGCACGGGTAAAATTCTATCTTCTAATCTAAGATGCAATCTACTATAATTAAAGATACACGGGCAATCTAGCCCAAACTCTTCGTGCGGGGCCGCTTCAGAGATCTTCCACGTGTAATTTTCCAAGCCCATCTCCCTTACGGCCCACCTCCTGATTTGGCCAAAATCTGGTGATAACACATGCCCCCCTGGTTTTGGCAATGATAATTTCAAAACCACTCTGTTTTTTTCTTCTTCGAAGGGTCATGTCGTGGCAGAGCAGTCCTGGCGCAGTATTCTTCATCATGATGACCTGTCTTTCCATCTTCTCTGCAAAATTCGATAGCTTTGGTATCGCTTCCTCGGAAACTGCAATGGCATTAAATTACCACCAGGCTTCTCATTATTTAACTGTGCCGATCGATTAGCTCTCTTCATCCCCTTCCTCTGTTCCAGCCATCGGCCCCAAAAAATCCTCTTACGCTACCATGTCTTCTTCCTCCTCTTCTTCTTCCGGTCTTTCCTATGGGTCTTCCTCCTCCCGCGAGACACCTCCGGACGTACGCGCACCAGAAGAATGGGACCAGGAGGACCATGACTTCTCCGTCTGGTCCGAAGATGACAAGTCCCTGACCAGCGGGGATGAAGATCTCCAGTTCCTAGCCGATAGGGAACTGGAATCGGAAAGCGGGGATGACTCGCTCCCCTGGGACGGCTGTCCCTCTTCCGAAGAAGAGAAGGAAGAAGATGAAGATGACTCCCTCGAGGGCTACCCACCGGCGAAACGTCTCCGCATGTGGTGGGACGATGACGACAGCGATGATGACGAGGAGGATGAAGCTCCCATAGAGGGCTATGGGAGCAGCGACGAAGAGCCCATCGGCAGCAGTGCCGATGAGAGCTCCGAGGACGACGACGAGGGCAGCGACGGTCCATAGATAGGATCCACTAGTGTAGGTCTAGTAGCAGCAATTTGGTCAGCAGACCCTTCTTTTTGTACCTCTCCCTTTGAGCAATCGACTCATTCTTTGTAAGGAATCTTGATTATCAATGAAGAATTCCTCCAGTCTTGACTTTGCCGATCCCTTTTATGCTAATTTAGCCGATTATCAATTCGGTCACTGGCTAAAGAGCCGATTGCCACGCACCAGGTCCTCAAAATTTCTGCGCAGTCAGTTGCCCCCCGAGCCTTCATTAAGGCGAGGACAGCAGTGAATCGGCCAAACGTGCCACCATCTGCTTTCCGAGTCATGATGCAGAGCCAGCCGACTCCAAAGAAATCGGCTCCCCAGAGCAGAGAACTTTCAGGGCGAGCTGCCCCCCGAGCCTCGATCACGGCGAGAATAGGCTCTGACCTTAGGTAATCTGGTAATCCGAGATAGCCACCATGAAGAATCAGCCAGACTTGCCCCCATCGATCAGTTTCCTTCCACTGGGCGCCGATGTTCCACTGGTCTTGTATAACGGTACTAAAGTCGATGGCTTTGCATCGGCTGTAAAAAATTTTTTACTGGTCGATTTTTCCCCATCGGCCCCAATATTTTACTGCACCATGTTCTCCTATGCTCACATGTTCATCCGCTTAATGTGCCCCCCGAGCCGAATCTGTCAGGTGACTGCAGATATCGGCTTTGTAATGTAGCCAAGGCATTGTATTTGAACGTCGGCTCTGGTAGGACCATCGTTGACTCCTCCTGACTCATCAGCCGACGTAAACCGCTGTCCAGTAGATTGACGTTGCATACAGGCAAAACATATGATTAGGATAATTTTGGCCGATTGCTGGAATCGGCCTCCATATTGATTGAAGCAATTCAATGAAGGTTCTGTAATGTTCCTTCGTAGATTTTTGGGGCCGATCCAAAGGATCAGCCTCGCCATGTTCGAGTATAAGTTGGTTCTTGCTACTCGATCAGGCCGGTAGCTCTGTTGAGGTCTCGAAAATCTATAGCCACACGCCATCGGCCGTCCTTCTTCTCCACCGGTACGATGCTTGAGAATGCTTTGTCTGATCCTGGAACACCAAACTCCGCTGGAAGGATGAACACCATGTTTGTGCCAGCCGATGTTTCATCATCGGCTTTCCTTTGCTTGGGGTGCCACTCCATTTTCCGTGGACGACCCTCTTCGTCCAGGGTTCGCTGAACTTTCGCAGCCAGATCAGGTCGTGCCTTCCTTAACGTATGCAAGTATAACCTTTCGGCTTCCTCCAGGCCGCGCAATCGCTGAACCCTGCGCTTTTGTGAACGGCTGAGTCCATCAGGGCACAACCTTGGCCGGTGGTACCTGTCTTCTTCTTCTTCTTGTCCCTCGTCTTCTGAATCCTCGAGATCTGCCCAGCGAGGGGACTCAGCGCGTTTGCTTTGTGGCGGGAGAGGCCCTAAGCGCTTGAACACAGACACGTTGGCTGCCTCCTTCTTCTTCTGGTTGCATTATGGGCAATTGCCGATTGTGGGCAATCGGCTCATTCCTGAATCCCAGCGATTAATGCGAAGAAGGGGCAGTCCCAGTGCCTGTCGTTGTCGTCTTGCTCCCTTGATTTTTCCGTGGCACGGCGCTCGTGCTCCTCCTCATCGCGATCGCGCCGACGATGTCTTCTGGCTTCTCTAGCCAGACGATCTCTCTCATCATCATCGCTGGATCGTTGGCGTTGGTCATACTGACTCACATACTTGTTGAGGAGGTGATCAGAGAGGGGTCTTTGATATCTCATGTTCTTCACTTCTCCCTCTGTGACGTAGCGCTTGCCATCATGACGGAGCCGATCGCGTGGAGCGGCCTCTTCTGTGTCCTTGCTATGAGAGCAGCTGCCCTCGTCTCTATCTTTGCCAGAGTGGTTCCCAGGTCCTACCATGTTGATGCTGAACGAGGATCCTGGCTGGCAACCTTCAGGGTAAGTGCACTCTACCATGTTAACGGCGGGGAAGGGCTGGGTGTCGACCTTCATGGCGTATTGGTTGAAAATTAGACGCCCTTTTTCTATCGCCGCTTGGATGTGGCCGACGCCATACCCTGCGGTCGTTGGTGGCATGGGAGAGCGAGTTATGCCATTTGCGGTATGGCTTTCCGTTCAGCTCTTGCACCGTGGGGAATTTGAGACCTTCAGAATCGTCAATCGCTTCTCCTTGAGCAGGAGGTCGAAGATTTGCTCAGTCTTGGTCACGTCAAAATCAAATCCCCGGGCGGGCCTGGTGGCTTTACCCATTTGCGGGATACGGGGTTCCTCCCCGAGTCCATTCAGCCATCGCTACCTCTTGGTCTCCCGCAGGAACTTCGTCTTCCTCTCGCATCGACCAGGACTCATCGCACGCTTGAACTTGTCTTGGTACAGTCCGGGTGGCGCTGTTCATATGCCGATAGTTTCTGAACCATGTGCGCCGGTGAGGGATAATCGCTTGGGAGGCCATGTCCTTGAGCTGTGTTGCAAGGCCTGCTACGCCAACTCGATCGCTTCTTTTTCAGCTTATACGAACCGAATAACCTCGGTTCCTAAGATTCTGAAGCGCTGGATGTATTCTATCACGGTTTCTCCGCGCTTCGACGTAGTTGTGCTAGATCGGCAATGCCGGACTCGGAAGCCTCGAATGGTACCGCATATGGAATCGCTCTTCCAATCGCTTCCAAGTCCGGATGGAGTCTCGGTGGCAAAGAGGTGTACCATCCGAAAGCCGATCCCGTGAGGGACTGTGAGAAGAGCCTCACGCGTAGTTGATCCGACACCGAAGCCGGTCCTAGTTGCGCCAAATATCGGCCCACGTGCTCGATGGAGCTGGAACCATCTGATCCACTGAATTTGGAGAAGTCGTGGAGCCGATATTTAGGTGGTAGCGGGATCATCTCGTAGTCGTCGGGTACGGCTTGGAATAGCCGATGGCCCTTCTTTTCGGCACCATGCCGAACCGGTCTCTCGCAGATGGTACCGATCTGATCCATTGTGCCGGCTGCAGGAGTTGAATTCTCGAAGATTCGCCGGGTGGCGTACTTAGCCAGCCATGTTTGCTTTTCCAGCTCTGAGCCAACTGCGGGAGCTGAGCTCCGGAGGTTCGTCGGGGTGGCGTACTTAGTTAGCCACGTACGCTTCTCAAGCTCTGTCGGCCGACGTCCCTCCCGTTTTCCCGAAGTCCCCGATGTTGTGGCCTGGTTTGTGAGTGCCCGGTTGCCACGCTCGGGCACATACGTGCACGTGTACCCGTGAGGGACCTCCTTAGGCGCCTCGGGCAAGAACCGGTAGTCACTAGGGTCACCACCGATCTTGTAGACGACGAATGCCGGTGTAGCCGGCACTTCTGTGCCGCCAACGCATATGGCAGCGGTGGACGGGACTGGAGTGGCAACTCTCCTTGATGCGTCCCGAGAGCTGGTCCCGACGGCGAGTACGGTGCCTCATGATCTCCTGGATCACGCGAAGAGCGACACGCTCCAACGTGTTGACCAGGTTCTCGAGTGGCGGTGTAGCGAGTGGGCCACCAAGTAGTTGATCTCCCCGCCGCAGGACCTGGTGCGTTCTTCCGACGGGGCAGAGAGGTCTATCCCATCTAGTGCACCATTAGGCGAGAACCCCTTCCACCCGATGCCATGTGAACGGGTTACGTGGAAAGAGCCGATGAGGTCGGCTTCGAGGATGACTTTGATCTCGTCATACTTCTTCTTGAGCTCGTCCGTCAGATCCTCGTACGTGACTGGCGTGCCGTCCGCCATCTCAGATGTAGATGGCGATGTGGTTGATGTAGAAGCTGGTCCCACCGAGCGTGCCAGAATGTGTTGTCGTCAGAAACCCACCGGCGGGTAGCGACGGGCAACACCGTAGAGCCGGGAACAACCTAGAGCTGCGGCTGGCTGAGGTCCCTCCGAGCGACGGCCCGCAAAGCGTTCTGGTCACACGTCCGATGCTGATGCAGGCGTGCCACCTGACCTATACCTGGTCAGGAAGGTGATGGAGATGCCTCGCTTAGTTTCCTGCATGGCATACACGTAAACATTAAATACGAGCCTCGATCGGCTCTCAGGTTATCCTGTGAATCGGCTCAGGGAGCCGATCCACCCATGATTCGTACGAGGTGCACGAATATATGGTGGTCCTACTTGATCAAGATAAAGCTAATGAGATCTACGACGATTTAGGGTTTTCACCGCATAATCGGATCATCCTACTCACGGTTGGGCCTCGCGGCCACGCACGGTGATCGTAAGCCGATCCTAAACAAGGCCTAAAAACCAACACAAGGTTGATCCCCGGAACATCCTGTTTAGGGCCAGCGAACGACACCCTACGTGCCGCTGGATCCTCCACCCCTTTGTAAGGCCTAACTATTGCAGATATTAAACTAATCCTTGTAGAACAAGGAGCAATCGTAACGGATCAGATCTACTAAATAATGATCAAGCGGGGTGCCGCCCCCACACCTAAGATAGGTGTGAGGGCGGCTAGACATGCAAGGGTTGCACTACGATAGCATGTTACGCGAAGAACTATGCTAACCCTAACACATCTATGATAACTACGCTGCTCGCCATCAACAAGGCTTCAGTACGAGCAATGCATGAACAACGTGGAGCTTGTGCTGCCTAGATCGCAAGATGCGATCTAGGCAGCATGTTGCTTACCGGTAGAAACCCTCGAGACGAAGGAGTTGCCGATGCGCCGAGATTGATTTGTTGGTTGAACGTTGGTTGTTGTTTATTCCATAAACCCTAGATACATATTTATAGTCCAGGGGACTTTCTAATTTAGGCGTGCACCTAACCGTGCACGGGTAAAATTCTATCTTCTAATCTAAGATGCAATCTACTATAATTAAAGATACACGGGCAATCTAGCCCAAACTCTTCGTGCGGGGCCGCTTCAGAGATCTTCCACGTGTAATTTTCCAAGCCCATCTCCCTTACGGCCTACCTCCTGATTTGGCCAAAATCTGGTGATAACAGTATCACATTATTCAAGATATTATACCAATTACCACATGCGGCATTTTCCGTTTCCAACCATATATCAATGAATGAGGTAGTTCAACTTTCGCAATGAACATTAAAGATAAAGCTAAGAACACATGTGTTCATACGAAACAGCGGAGCGTAATATCTCCAATATAAAGAATGCTAGGATCCGACTTTATTCAAACAAAACAAAAATAAAAACAAACAGACGCTCCAAGTAAAGCACATAAGATGTGACGGAATAAAAATATAGTTTCACTAGAGGAACCTGATAAGTTGTCGATGAAGAAGGGGATGCCTTGGGCATCCCCAAGCTTAGACGCTTGGGTCTTCTTAAAATATGCAGGGATGAACCACGGGGGCATCCCCAAGCTTAGACTTTTCACTCTTCTTGATCATATTGTATCATCCTCCTCTCTTGACCCTTGAAAACTTCCTCCACACCAAACTCGAAACAAATTCATTAGAGGGTCAGTGCATAATTCATATATTCAGAGGTGACATAATCATTCTTAATACTTCTGAACATTGCACAAAGCTACTGAAAGTTAATGGAACAAAGAAATCCATCAAACATAGCAAAACAGGCAATGCGGAAATAAAAGGCAGAATCTGTCAAAACAGAACAGTCCGTAAAGACGAATTTTAAAATGGCACCATACTTGCTCAGATGAAAATGCCCAAATTGAATGAAAGTTGCGTACATATCTGAGGATCACGCACGTAAATTGGCAGATTTTTATGAGTTACCTACAGAGAATTCTGCCCAGATTCGTGACAGCAAGAAATCTGTTCCTGCACAGTAATCCAAATCTAGTATTGACTTTACTATCAAAGACTTTACTTGGCACAACAATGCAATAAAATAAAGATAAGGAGAGGTTGCTACAGTAGTAAACAACTTCCAAGACTCAAATATAAAACAAAGTACTGTAGTAAAAACATGGGTTGTCTCCCATAAGCGCTTTTCTTTAACGCCTTTCAGCTAGGCGCAGAAAGTGTGAATCAAGTGTTATCAAGAGATGAAGCACCAACAGAGGAGTTTGGAGTTTTCTCAACTATGCATTTTATCTTATCTATGTGAGTTTCAGAGGCTCCCTTTTCATTATTCTTAGGTTTGCTATCCTCGTCAAACAAATTTTCAGGGACAAGCCAACCATAATTAGTTTCTAGAGCATCGCTCATTCCTAGGAGCTTACAAGGTATTGTTGTCTTAATCTCCCCACCATCATTAATATCATTAGTGTACCTTACTCTCTCCATGTCCATCTTTTCAAGGATACTAACAAAATTGGTATAAGAGCCAAGCATATTGTATTTAATAAAGACCTTTCTAGCCTCTCTTGCTACACCACCAAATTCTTTAAGAAGGGTTTCTAAAACAAAATCTTTCTTTTCCCCTTCCTCCATATCACCGAGTGTGAGAAACATGTGTTGGATTATAAGATTGAGATTAACAAATTTAGTTTCCAACATGCGAACTAAAGAAGCAGCAGCAATTTCATAAGTAGGAGCAAGTTCTACCAAGTGTCTATCTTCAAAATCTTCAGCGGTACTAACATGAGTGAAAAAATCTTCTATATTATCTCTTCCAATTATAGACCCTCGGCCTACCGGTATGTCTTTTAGAGTGTACTTAGGAGGAAACATGATTAAATAAACAAAAGGTAAATAAAGTAAATGCAAGTAACTAATGTTTTTGTGTTTTTGATATAGAGAACAAGACAGTAAATAAAGTAAAGCTAGCAACTATTTTTTTTGTGTTTTGTTTAAGTGCAGCAAACAAAGTAGTAAATAAAATAAAGCAAGACAAAAACAAAGTAAAGAGATTGGAAGTGGAGACTCCCCTTGCAGCGTGTCTTGATCTCCCCGGCAACGGCGCCAGAAAAAGAGCTTGATGCGTGCAATTAACACACGTCCGTTGGGAACCCCAAGAGGAAGGTGTGATGCAGACAGTAGCAAGTTTTCCCTCAGAAAGAAACAAAGGTTTATCGAACCAGGAGGAGCCAAGAAGCACGTTGAAGGTTGATTGCGGCGAAATGTAGTGCGGCGCAACACCAGGGATTCCGGCGCCAACGTGGAACCTGCACAACACAACCAAAGTACTTTGCCCCAACGTAACAGTGAGGTTGTCAATCTCACCGGCTTGCTGTGAACAAAGGATTAACCGTATTGTGTGGAAGATGATTGTTTGCGAAGAACAGTAAAGAACAAGTATTGCAGTAGATTGTATTTCAGATGTAAAGAATAGACCGGGGTCCACAGTTCACTAGCGGTGTCTCTCCCATAAGATAAATAGCATGTTGGGTGAACAAATTACAGTTGGGCAATTGACAAATAAAGAAGGCATAACAATGCACATACATATATCATGATGAGCACTATGAGATTTAATCAGGGCATTACGACAAAGTACATAGACCGCCATCCAGCATGCATCTATGCCTAAAAAGTCCACTTTCAGGTTATCATCCGAACCCCTTCCGGTATTAAGTTGCAAGCAACAGACAATTGCATTAAGTATGGTGCGTAATGTAATCAACACAAATATCCTTAGACAAAGCATCGATGTTTTATCCCTAGTGGCAACAGCACATCCACAACCTTAGAATTTTCTGTCACTGTCCTAGATTTAATGGAGGCATGAACCCACTATCGAGCATAAATACTCCCTCTTGGAGTCACAAGTATCAACTTGGCCAGAGCCTCTACTAGCAACGGAGAGCATGCAAGAACATAAACAACATATATGATTGATTGATAATCAACTTGACATAGTATTCAATATCCATCGGATCCCAACAAACACAACATGTAGGATTACAAAGAAACGATCTTGATCATGATAGGCAGCTCACAAGATCGAGCATGATAGCACAATTAGGAGAAGACGACCATCTAGCTACTGCTATGGACCCATGGTCCAGGGGTGAACTACTCACACATCAATCCGGAGGCGATCATGGCGATGAAGAGTCCTCCGGGAGATGATTCCCCTCTCCGGCAGGGTGCCGGAGGCGATCTCCTGAATCCCCCGAGATGGGATTGGCGGCGGTGGCATCTCTAGAAGGTTTTCCGTATCGTGGCTCTCGGTACTGGGGGTTTCGCGACAGAGGCTTTAAGTAGGCGGAAGGGCAGGTCAGGGGGCATCACGAGGGGCCCACACGCTAGGGCCGCGCAGCCAGCACCTGGGCCGCGCCGCCCTATTGTGTGGCCACCTCGTGGCCCCACTTCTTATCTCCTCCGGTCTTCTGGAAGCTTCGTGCAAAAATAGGACCCTGGGCGTTGATTTCGTCCAATTCCGAGAATATTTCCTTACTAGGATTTCTGAAACCAAAAACAGCAGAAAACAGCAACTGGCTCTTCGGCATCTCGTCAATAGGTTAGTGTCGGAAAATGCATAATAACGACATATAATGTGTATAAAACATGTGAGTATCATCATAAAAGTAGCATGGAACATAAGAAATTATAGATACGTTTGGGACGTATCAGAGCTCTAGGGTGAAACACATGTTATGACATTAATTTAAAGGCTAGTTTTGGAAGCGTTTCTTTACGATTGTTGCATCCTTCTTGACGGTGTTGTTTTGATGCTTTGAGTGCTAGCTAGATGGCATGTTTGATGTTTTCTTGGTTTAAGTTTGTGGGAAAGGGTTGTATTTTGTGTGGTACATGTTGTGAGATTTCTAGATAATGTTAGACTAGAAAGTTATTATGTTGTAGTTTCATATGAATAAGTTCGAGTTACATGCATCTTGAAATACTCAGAGGGCCATAAGATCATTTTCGCTGTACAAATATAACCCCTCTCACTTGGTCAAATTATTTATGGGAACTTCTCCATGCACAATCAATCTGGTTATGATTTCATTTTATTGAGATAGGAGGAGATTTTCATTGAGATCCATGTACCTGCATTTGAGAACATTGCCAATTATAGACTAAAAATGCATGTATAATTGCATATTCCTCTTAGGATCAAGATATTCATGTAGATGATGGTTAGAAATAACATTGTAACATATGGTAATCTATTAAAGAGATATGAAAATTAATTGTGGAGAAAGGAAATATTTGACCACTTGTTGTTTATTTGTGCATTAGTTGCCTAATTGAAAGGACACAATTAACCCCATGTGAATTTTTAGGTCAATGTCCAATGGATTCAGGAAATAATTTACTTTCAAGTATATATCAACAAGTGATTATTCCCAAACATGGATGAAACACTGTAAACAAAGGTCCCTACACCCTACATAAAAGGTTATCAATAAGATGTCATCTTCATTTTTTTAGTTTCATGTTTGTTGTTTATTTGAATAGGGATGCCTAAATATGAAGGGGGGGGGATTTTATAAGAGATGGGGATAAACATCATATACACACCCTTAACACTCCACTTAAAGCAGTTTCCCAATAAGCATTTTCTAGGTCCAAGTTCCATGCACCTTTGTGCCTTCGCAAGTCTAGTCGGGTGCCACCAATATTTCTACAGGCTCCCCTTCTGCGAGTAATGGTCATTTTTGGCACACTATATATATAATTGGCCTTCTTCCCCGAGGATTCCTAGATTTAAGATCATACTTAGCTTTGCTACTATTGACCTTTAAAATCTTGATTTCTCTCCATCCCTCCACTAAATCTTACATTTCCTTAAGGGATAAAAGAGAGAAGATCTAGATCTAGATCTGCACCAAGACAAAAGTTGATTCCACATATTGAGTGATATTTATCTTATTAATCTTGGTTTGTGTGGAACCCTAGATGGTTAGATTTTCTTGTGAGCATCCAGTGTTGTGTATTGCCACCAAGGAGTTTTAAAAGTTTCGATCACCTCAAGATCCCCATAGTGGAGGGGCTCTCACTTGGTCAAGAGAGCTCAAGGGAGAAGAAGGCCATATCTATGAGGGATCATTATGGCCTAGGTTTATCATGACCTCTCCAAAGGAAATTAGAGCACCTACTCAAGGACTTATACTTCAGGATACGTCACTGCATCAATCATCTCCTTCCACTTTGATCATTATGTTCTTTCATTTTCTTGTGTTCGTTTACTTCTAGCTTGTTTTCCTTGTGTACCTAGCTTGCTAGTGTAACATTGTCCTACATAATTCTCCACCTATTTTAATTTACGAGAAATTTATTTATCCGCAATTATACCTAAAAGCAACTAAATTTATTAAAATGCGTTGTCTCCTATTCAATTCCCTCTAGTCAACCTTTTTATACCCTTCATTAAGTTTGTCTAGCAAGTGGGCTTGTGTGCCTTTGGTCTTAATAGACCCGAGAAGATAAGAAAAATGTTTGGTTCTCTCTTTATTTCTTCGTAACCAAAAGAAAGATTGAGGAGGGGGTTAGGATGATCAAAATTAGGGTTGAGATGCTTCAAATAATTTGACATAAACCACTTGAAAGGACGAGATATCGCCTAGAGGGGGGGTGAATAGGCGTTTAAAAACTCTTGCGGATTTGCCTTGTAAGAATGCGGAATTAAACTAACGTTTAGTTTACAAGCACAAACCCTAAATATGCTAAGCTCAACTAAGTGTAACTATAACAACTAGAGCTAAGCAAGATAGGCACAAGATATATGTAGCACAAGTGATAGCAAGATATATGTACTTCAAGCACGATGTCTATCACAAGGAAAGAGAGCTCGGGTATAGAAATAACCGAGGCACGTGGAGACGAGGATGTATTCCCGTGTTCCCTTCCTTTGCAAGAAGGTACGTCACGTTTGGAGGAGTGGAGGTCCCACGAAGGATTCCCCGCTGTTGCGGTCAGAAACCCACCGGCGAGCAACGACGGGCAACACAGGAGAGCCGGGAACAACTTAGGGCTGCGGCTGGCCCTGGTCCCTCCGAGCGAGCCCGCAAAGACTCCGGCACGCACGTCCGATGCTGGTGCAAGGGCGTGCCACCTGACCTATACCTGGTCAGGAAGGTGATGGAGATGCCTCGCTTAGTTTCCTGCATGGCATACACGTAAACATTAAATACGAGCCTCGATCGGCTCTCAGGTTGTCCTGTGAATCGGCTCAAAGAGCCGATCCACCCATGATTCGCACGAGGTGTACGAATATATGGTGGTCCTACTTGATCAAGATAAAGCTAAAGCAATCTACTACGATTTGGGGTTTTCACCGCATAATCGGAACATCCTACTCACGATTGGGCCTCGCGGTCACGCACGGTGATCGTAAGCCGATCCTAGACAAGGCCTAAAAACCAACACGAGGTTGATCCCCGGAACATCCTGTCTAGGGCTAGCAAACTTCACCCTACGCGTCGCTGGATCCTCCAACCCTTTGTAAGGCCTAACTATTGCAGATATTAAACTAATCCTTGAAGAACAAGGAGCAACCGTAACGGATCGGATCTACTAAATAATGATCAAGCGGGGTGCCGCCCCTACACCTAAGATAGGTGTAAGGGCGGCTAGATGCATAAGGGTTGCAAGACGACAGCATATGATACGAAGAACAATGCTAACCTTAACACATCTAAGATAACTACGTTGCTCGCCATCAAAAAGGCTTCAGTACGAGCAACGCATGAACAACGAAATAAGCTTGTACTGCCTAGATCGCAAGATGCGATCTAGGCAGCATGATGCTTACCGGAAGAAACCCTCGAGACGAAGGAGTTGGCGATGCGCCGAGATTGATTTGTGGTGAACGTTGGTTGTTGTTTATTTCATAAACCCTAGATACATATTTATAGTCCAGGGGACTTTCTAATTTAGGCGTGCACCTAACCGTGCACGGGTTAAACTCTATCTTTTAATCTAAGATGCGATCTACTATATTACAGATACACGGGCAAACTAGCCCAAACTTTGCATATAAGGCCGATTCACGTATTTCTTCCGTATATAATCTTCAAGCCCATCTTGATCGCGGCCCACCTCTGACTCGGTCAATTTCTGGTGATAACACATGCCCCCCTGGTTTTGGAATTGATAATTCCAAAATCGCTCTGCTTTTTCTTCGTCGGGTCATGTCGTGGCAGAGCAGAACCGTCGCAGTACCCTTCATCATGATGCCTTGTCTTCTCAACTTCTCTGCAAAATTTGATAGCTTCAGCATCACTTCCTTGGAAACTGCAATGGCATTAAATCTCCACTAGGCTCCTTCTTATTTAACTATGCCGATTGATTAGCCCTCTTCATCCCCTTCCTCTGTTCTAGCTATCGGCACCGAAAAACCCTCTTTCCCTGTAGCAATGTCTTCCTCTTCCTCCGTCTCCTCCGGCCTCTCCCTCCAGTCTTCCTCCTCGAGCGAGCTGGAGTGGAACTTTGACCATGTGCCAGACGGTCCACCCGAAGCATTCGCCGGGTCAGATGGCGACCTGCCTCTGACCGATGGGGAAGACGACCTCAAGTTCCTCATCGAAGGGGAGCTGATAAGCGAAAGCGAAGACGACCTCCATCCCTGGGTGAAACCCACCTCCTCCGACGGGAAGGAGGAAGAAGAAGAAGTAGAGGAAGAAGAGGAAAAGGAGGAGGATGATTCCTCCTCCCCTGCTAAGCATCCGCCGGCAAAGCGATTCCGCGCTTGGGCGGACAGCGAGGACGATGATGATGATGAGGAGGAAGAGGAGGAGGATGAATCCTCCTCCTCCGTCGGATATCCGCCGACAAAGCGCTTCCGCTCTTGGGCGGACAGCGAGGATGATGATGATGACGAGGAAGAAGAAGCTCCGGCCGAGGGCTGGGGCAGCAGCGACGAGGAACTTCCTGGGAGCAGCGCCGACGGCAGCGACAACGGCGACGATGAGGACAGCGACGACTAGTAGAGTAGGACTAGTAGTAGCAGTGCACTAGGCACCAGATCCCCCTTTTGAGAGCCATCGGCTCTTTCCTGTAAAGCCGCTCCTTTGAATTAATAAGAATTGTTCTTCCAATTTGTCTTTTAATTAATCCAATTTCAAGCCTTCCGCTCGCCACACCAAGACCGATAGCAACTTATCGGATTTTCTCTTTAGACGCCCATGAAGCCAGACTCAGATATCGATTAGACCGTCAATCAAGCACTTCTCAAATTCAGACTGTGATTTGATACCTGACCATGATATTTCGCAATCCTATAGCCGATGACTGTTCATCGGCTATTTTGAGAATCCAGTCTCCTTCCTTTTCTTGCAGCAACAGGACGGTCCAAACCCTGTAAAAGATGACGGCTTCCCTTTCCGGCTCCTCTCCGTAGCTTTAGCAGTCTTCTTCTGCAAACAGCTCACCGCTTTCGGAGAAGGTCATGATGCAGGGTCAGCCGATGGAACTCCAATCGGCTCCCAAAAGTAGAGCATCTACCAAGTTAGTTGCCCCCCGAGCCTTAATCAAGGCGAGAATATCGGCGAGGATGCACAGATCAAACAAAAAGGCTTTGACCTCAGGTAATCTGGTAATCTGAGACAGCCACCAGGAAGAGTCAGCCAAACTTGCCCCCATTGATCAGCTTTCTTCCACTGAACGCCGATGTTGTAGATGACACACCAACAACTTAATGAGAAAGAGGCTGCCTTGCGTGCCAAATTGATGTTACCGCTGAACTGGCGCAAAGGGTTGTCGGCTCATTGCAGCCGAGGCTGCTCTCATTGTACATTCCCTCCAAGGAAACAGAAGCTCTTGAAGCCGAACTGAAAACCATCTTGGCGAAAATCTGAGCCTTGAGCACATAGCCGGTAGGTCTTGTGTAATTGTACTAGAGTCGATGACTGTGCATCGGCTTTGTTCCTTAGTTCTAAAGTCGATGTCCTTGCATCGGCTGTATATCGTGATGCTAATTTTTTTTTTACTGGCCGATTTTTCTATCGGCCCCTGATGTCTACTTCCCCCTCCTTTTCCTGTAGACAGTGTTGGGCCTCCAAGAGCAGAGGTTTGTAGAACAGCAGCAAGTTTTCCCTTAAGTGGATCACCCAAGGTTTATCGAACTCAGGGAGGAAGAGGTCAAAGATATCCCTCTCATGCAACCCTGCAACCACAAAGCAAGAAGTCTCTTGTGTCCCCAACACACCTAATAGGTGCACTAGTTCGGCGAAGAGATAGTGAAATACAGGTGGTATGAATAAGTATGAGCAGTAGCAACGGTGCCAGAAAATAGCTTGCTGGCGTGTAGTTGATGGTGGTAGTATTGCAGCAGTAGTAACGCAGTAAAACAGTAAACAAGCAGCGATAGCAGTATTTAGGAACAAGGCCTAGGGATTACACTTTCACTAGTGGACACTCTCAACATTGATCACATAACAGAATAGATAAATGCATACTCTACACTCTTGTTGGATGATGAACACATTGCGTAGGATTACACTAACCCTCAATGCCGGAGTTAACAAGCTCCACAATTCAATGTTCATATTTAAATAACCTTAGAGTGCAAGATAGATCAATAGACTAAACCAAGTACTAACATAGCATGCACACTGTCACCTTCATGCATATGTAGGAGGAATAGATCACATCAATACCATCATAGCAATAGTTAACTTCATAATCTACAAGAGATCATAATCATAGCATACGCCAAGTACTAACACGGATGCACACACTGTCACCATTACACCGTGCAGGAGGAATAGAACTACTTTAATAACATCACTAGAGTAGCACATAGAATAGTAGTGATACAAAACTCATATGAATCTCAATCATGTAAAGCAGCTCATGAGATTATTGTATTGAGGTACATGGGAGAGAGATTAACCACATAACTACAGCGGAGTGATACGTCTCCGACGTATCGATAATTTCTTATGTTCCATGCCACATTATTGATGTTATCTACATGTTTTATGCACACTTTATGTCATATTCGTGCATTTTCTGGAACTAACCTATTAACAAGATGCCGAAGTGCCAGTTGCTGTTTTCTGCTGTTTTTGGTTTCAGAAATCCTAGTAACGAAATATTCTCGGAATTGGACGAAATCAACGCCCAGGGTCCTATTTTACCACGAAGCTTCCAGAAGTCCGAAGAGAAGACGAAGAGGGGCCACGAGGGGGCCACACCCTAGGGCGGCGCGGCCCCCCCCTTGGCCGCGCGGCCCTGTGGTGTGGGGCCCCCGTGCCGCCTCTTGACCTGCCCTTCCGCCTACAAATAGCCTCCGTCGCGAAACCCCCAGTACCGAGAGCCACGATACGGAAAACCTTCCAGAGACGCCGCCGCCGCCGATCCCATCTCGGGGGATCCAGGAGATCGCCTCCGGCACCCTGCCGGAGAGGGGATTCATCTCCCGGAGGACTCTACGCCGCCATGGTCGCCTCCGGAGTGATGTGTGAGTAGTCTACCCCTGGACTATGGGTCCATAGCAGTAGCTAGATGGTTGTCTTCTCCCCATTGTGATATCATTGTCGGATCTTGTGAGCTGCCTAACATGATCAAGATCATCTATCTGTAATTCTATATGTTGCGTTTGTTGGGATCCGATGAATAGAGAATACTTGTTATGTTGATTATCAAAGTTATATCTATGTGTTGTTTATGATCTTGCATGCTCTCCGTTACTAGTAGATGCTCTAGCCAAGTAGATGCTTGTAACTCCAAGAGGGAGTATTTATGCTCGATAGTGGGTTCATGCCTGCATTGACACCTGGGACGGTGACAGAAAGTTCTAAGGTTGTGTTGTGCTGTTGCCACTAGGGATAAAACATTGATGCTATGTCTAAGGATGTAGTTGTTGATTACATTACGCACCATACTTAATGCAATTGTCTGTTGCTTTGCAACTTAATACTGGAGGGGGTTCGGATGATAACCTGAAGGTGGACTTTTTAGGCATAGATGCAGTTGGATGGCGGTCTATGTACTTTGTCGTAATGCCCAATTAAATCTCACTATACTCATCATGATATGTATGTGCATGGTCATGCCCTCTTTATTTGTCAATTGCCCAACTGTAATTTGTTCACCCAACATGCTGTTTATCTTATGGGAGAGACACCTCTAGTGAACTGTGGACCCCGGTCCAATTCTCTTTCTTGAAATACAATCATCTTGCAATACTTGTTCTACTGTTTTCTGCAAACAATCATCTTCCACACAATACGGTTAATCCTTTGTTACAGCAAGCCGGTGAGATTGACAACCTCACTGTTTCGTTGGGGCAAAGTACTTTGGTTGTGTTGTGCAGGTTCCACGTTGGCGCTGGAATCCCTGGTGTTGCGCCGCACTACATCCCGCCGCCATCAGCCTTCAACGTGCTTCTTGGCTCCTACTGGTTCGATAACCTTGGTTTCATACTGAGGGAAACTTGCCGCTGTACGCATCACACCTTCCTCTTGGGGTTCCCAACGGGCGCGTGTTGAACGCGTATCAAGCAGCTTTTTCTGGCGCCGTTGCCGGGGAACTGAAGAAAAGAAGATTTCTAACTCCCACGTCAACTACACGCCGGCAAATCTTTTTCTGGCGCCGTTGCCGGGGAGATCAAGACACGCTGTAAGGGGAGTCTCCACTTCTCAATCTCTTTACTTTGTTTTTGTCTTGCTTAGTTTTATTTACTACTTTGTTTGCTGCACTAAATCAAAATACAAAAAAAAATAGTTACTTGTTTTACTTTATAATATCATGCATGTTTTTATTACACTAGTTTGGCATAATGGACAAGAATGATCTTCTTATTCTATTTCCTGATTTAAAACATGGATTGTTTGATGCGAAAATTAAAAAACCTATGGAACCTTATTTGCATGCTGGTAGTAATATTAGTATGAACGCTTTGAACACCATTGTTGATAATAATATAGAAAGTTCTAAGCTTGGGGAAGCTGGTTTTCATGATCTTTTTATTCCCCCAAGCATTGAGGAGAAAATTTACTTTGATGATACTTTGCCTCCTATTTATGATAATAATATTGGTCTTTTAGTACCGCCTGTTATGGAGGATAAATTTGATTATGATTACAATATGCCTCCTATATTTGATAATGAGAATAATAATGATAGCTACTTTGTTGAATTTGCTCCCACTACAACTAATAAAATTGATTATGTTTATGTAGAGAGTAATGATACTTTTATGCATGTGAATAAGAATGCCTTATGTGATACATATATTGTTGAGTTTGTTCATGATGCCTCTGAAAATTATTATGAGAGAGGAAAATATGGTTGTAGAAATTTTCATGTTACTAAAATGCCTCTCTATGTGCTGAAATTTTTGAAGCTACACTTGTTTTATCTTCCTGATCTTGTCATTTTGCTCTTCATGAATTTATTTGTGTACAAGGTTCCTTTTCATAGGAAGCATGTTAGACTTAAATGTGTTTTGGATTTGCTTCTTGATGCTCTCTTTTGCTTCAAACACTATTTCTTGCGAGTGCATCATTAAAATTGCTGAGCCCATCTTAATGGCTATAAAGAAAGAACTTCTTGGGAGATAACCCATGTGTTATTTTACTACAGTACTTTGTTTTTATTTTGTGTCTTGGAAGTTGTTTACTACTGTAGCAACCTCTCCTTATCTTAGTTTTATGTTTTGTTGTGCCAAGTAAAGTCTTTGATAGTAAAGTAAGTACTAGATTTGGATTACTGTGCAGTTCCAGATTTCTTTGCTGTCACGAATCTGGGTCTACCTCCCTGTAGGTAGCTCAGAAAATTAAGCCAATTTACGTGCATGATCCTCAGATATGTATGCAACTTTCATTCAATTTGAGCATTTTCATTTGAGCAAGTCTGGTGCCATTTTAAAATTCGTCAATACGAACTGTTCTGTTTTGACAGATTCTGCCTTTTATTTCGCATTGCCTCTTTTGCTATGTTGGATGAATTTCTTTGATCCATTAATGTCCAGTAGCTTTATGCAATGTCCAGAAGTGTCAAGAATGATTGTGTCACCTCTGAATATGTTAATTTTTATTGTGCACTAATCCTCTAATGAGTTGTTTCGAGTTTGGTGTGGAGGAAGTTTTCAAGGATCAAGAGAGGAGTATGATGCAACATGATCAAGGAGAGTGAAAGCTCTAAGCTTGGGGATGCCCCGGTGGTTCACCCCTGCATATTTCAAGAAGACTCAAGCGTCTAAGCTTGGGGATGCCCAAGGCATCCCCTTCTTCATCGACAACATTATCAGGTTCCTCCCCTGAAACTATATTTTTATTCCATCACATCTTATGTGCTTTGCTTGGAGCGTCGGTTTGTTTTTGTTTTTTGTTTTGTTTGAATAAAATGGATCCTAGCATTCACTTTATGGGAGAGAGACACGCTCCGCTGTAGCATATGGACAAGTATGTCCTTAGTTTCTACTCATAGTATTCATGGCGAAGTTTCTCCTTCGTTAAATTGTTACATGGTTGGAATTGGAAAATGATACATGTAGTAATTGCTATTAATGTCTTGGGTAATGTGATACTTGGCAATTGTTGTGCTCATGATTAAGCTCTTGCATCATATACTTTGCACCCATTAATGAAGAAATACATAGAGCATGCTAAAATTTGGTTTGCATATTTGGTCTCTCTAAGGTCTAGATAATTTCTAGTATTGAGTTTGAACAACAAGGAAGACGGTGTAGAGTCTTATAATGTTTTCAATATGTCTTTTATGTGAGTTTTGCTGCACCGGTTCATCCTTGTGTTTGTTTCAAATAAGCCTTGCTAGCCTAAACCTTGTATCGAGAGGGAATACTTCTCATGCATCCAAAATACTTGAGCCAACCACTATGCCATTTGTGTCCACCATACCTACCTACTACATGGTATTTTCCGCCATTCCAAAGTAAATTGCTTGAGTGCTACCTTTAAAATTCCATCATTCACCTTTGCAATATATAGCTCATGGGACAAATAGCTTAAAAACTATTGTGGTATTGAATATGTAATTATGCACTTTATCTCTTATTAAGTTGCTTGTTGTGCGATAACCATGTTCACTGGGGACGCCATCAACTACTCTTTGTTGAATTTCATGTGAGTTGCTATGCATGTCCGTCTTGTCTGAAGTAAGAGAGATCTACCACCTTATGGTTAAGCATGCATATTGTTAGAGAAGAACAATGGGCCGCTAACTAAAGCCATGATCCATGGTGGAAGTTTCAGTTTTGGACATATATCCTCAATCTCAAATGAGAAAATTATTAATTGTTGTTACATGCTTATGCATAAAAGAGGAGTCCATTATCTGTTGTCTATGTTGTCCCGGTATGGATGTCTAAGTTGAGAATAATCAATAGCGAGAAATCCAATGCGAGCTTTCTCCTTAGACCTTTGTACAGGCGGCATAGAGGTACCCCTTTGTGACACTTGGTAAAAACATGTGCATTGTGATGATCCGGTAGTCCAAGCTAATTAGGACAAGGTGCGGGCACTATTAGTACACTATGCATGAGGCTTGCAACTTATAAGGTATAATTTACATGATACATATGCTTTATTACTACCGTTGACAAAATTGTTTCGTGATTTCAAAATCAAAGCTCTAGCACAAATATAGCAATCGATGCTTTTCCTCTATGAGGACCATTCTTTTACTTTCAATGTTGAGTCAGTTCACCTATTTCTTTCCACCTCAAGAAGCAAACACTTGTGTGAACTGTGCATTGATTCCTACATACTTGCTTATTGCACTTATTATATTACTCTATGTTGACAATATCCATGAGATATACATGTTATGAGTTGAAAGCAACCGCTGAAACTTAATCTTCTTTTGTGTTGCTTCAATGCTTTTACTATGAATTATTGCTTTATGAGTTAACTCTTATGCAAGACTTATTGATGCTTGTCTTGAAGTGCTATTCATGAAAAGTCTTTGCTTTATGATTCACTTGTTTACTCATGTCATATACATTGTTTTGATCGCTGCATTCACTACATATGCTTTACAAATAGTATGATCAAGATTATGATGGCATGTCACTCCAGAAATTATCTGTGTTATCGTTTTACCTGCTCGGGACGAGCAGAACTAAGCTTGGGGATGCTGATACGTCTCCGACGTATCGATAATTTCTTATGTTCCATGCCACATTATTGATGTTATCTACATGTTTTATGCACACTTTATGTCATATTCGTGCATTTTCTGGAACTAACCTATTAACAAGATGCCGAAGTGCCAGTTGCTGTTTTCTGCTGTTTTTGGTTTCAGAAATCCTAGTAACGAAATATTCTCGGAATTGGACGAAATCAACGCCCAGGGTCCTATTTTGCCACGAAGCTTCCAGAAGTCCGAAGAGAAGACGAAGAGGGGCCACGAGGGGGCCACACCCTAGGGCGGCGCGGCCCCCCCTTGGCTGCGCGGCCCTGTGGTGTGGGGCCCCCGTGCCGCCTCTTGACCTGCCCTTCCGCCTACAAATAGCCTTCGTCGCGAAACCCCCAGTACCGAGAGCCACGATACGGAAAACCTTCCAGAGACGCCGCCGCCGCCGATCCCATCTCGGGGGATCCAGGAGATAGCCTCCGGCACCCTGCCGGAGAGGGGATTCATCTCCCGGAGGACTCTACGCCGCCATGGTCGCCTCCGGAGTGATGTGTGAGTAGTCTACCCCTGGACTATGGGTCCATAGTAGTAGCTAGATGGTTGTCTTCTCCCCATTGTGCTATCATTGTCGGATCTTGTGAGCTGCCTAACATGATCAAGATCATCTATCTGTAATTCTATATGTTGCGTTTGTTGGGATCCGATGAATAGAGAATACTTGTTATGTTGATTATCAAAGTTATATCTATGTGTTGTTTATGATCTTGCATGCTCTCCGTTACTAGTAGATGCTCTGGTCAAGTAGATGCTTGTAACTCCAAGAGGGAGTATTTATGCTCGATAGTGGGTTCATGCCTGCATTGACACCTGGGACGATGTGAAAGTTCTAAGGTTGTGTTGTGCTGTTGCCACTAGGGATAAAACATTGATGCTATGTCTAAGGATGTAGTTGTTGATTACATTACGCACCATACTTAATGCAATTGTCTGTTGCTTTGCAACTTAATACTGGAGGGGGTTCGGATGATAACCTGAAGGTGGACTTTTTAGGCATAGATGCAGTTGGATGGCGGTCTATGTACTTTGTCGTAATGCCCAATTAAATCTCACTATACTCATCATGATATGTATGTGCATGGTCATGCCCTCTTTATTTGTCAATTGCCCAACTGTAATTTGTTCACCCAACATGCTGTTTATCTTATGGGAGAGACACCTCTAGTGAACTGTGGACCCCGGTCCAATTCTCTTTACTGAAATACAATCTACTGCAATACTTGTTCTCTTGTTTCTGCAAACAATCATCTTCCACACAATACGGTTAATCCTTTGTTACAGCAAGCCGGTGAGATTGACAACCTCACTGTTTTGTTGGGGCAAAGTACTTT
Organism: Lolium perenne; assembly: GCF_019359855.2. Lineage (NCBI taxonomy): Eukaryota > Viridiplantae > Streptophyta > Magnoliopsida > Poales > Poaceae > Lolium > Lolium perenne. Next base: position 32,357,425 of record NC_067250.2, read on the forward strand.
GGTTGTGTTGTGCAGGTTCCACGTTGGCGCCGGAATCCCTGGTGTTGCGCCGCACTACATCCCGCCGCCATCAACCTTCAACGTGCTTCTTGGCTCCTACTGGTTCGATAACCTTGGTTTCATACTGAGGGAAACTTGCCGCTGTACGCATCACACCTTCCTCTTGGGGTTCCCAACGGGCGCGTGTTGAACGCATATCAAGCAGCTTTTTCTGGCGCCGTTGCCGGGGAACTGAAGAAAAGAAGATTTCTAACTCCCACGTCAACTACACGCCAGCACGGAGCCCTCAGCCTTGGGGGTGGATTACTCCCTCCTCATCATGGAGGCAGCGATGGCGGTGAAGATGGCGGTGAAGACGGCGGTGGAGATGGCTCCGGGGGCAATTCCCCGTCCCGGCAGGGTGCCGAAACAGAGTTCTGTCCCCCGAATTGGAGTTTCGCGATGGCGGCGGCGCCCCTGGAGTCTTTCTGGAGTTTCGTCAATTGGTACCGCGTTTTTAGGTCGAAAGGGATTTTATAGGCGAAGAGGCGGCGCAGGGGGGCACCTGGGGGCGCCACACCCTAGGCCGGCGCGGCCGGGTGCAGCCCGCGCCGCCATGTGGTGTGGTGGCCCCCTGGCCCCTCTCCGACTCTTCTTCGGTGTTCTGGAGCCTTCCGGGAAAAATAGGAGGTTTGGCGTTGATTTCGTCCAATTCCGAGAATATTGCCCGAACTGCCTTTCTGGAACCAAAAACAGCAGAAAACAGGAACTAGCACTGTGGCATCTCGTTAATAGGTTAGTTCCGGAAAATGCATGAAATCATCATAAAGTGCAAGCAAAACATGTAAGTATTGTCATAAAACAAGCATGGAACGACAGAAATTATGGATACGTCGGGGACGTATCAGCATCCCCAAGCTTAGTTCTGCTCGTCCCGAGCAGGTAAAACTATAACAAAGATAATTTCTGGAGTGACATGCCATCATAACCTTGATCATACTATTTGTAAAGCATATGTAGTGAATGCAGCGATCAAAACAATGTATATGACATGAGTAAACAAGTGAATCATATAGCAAAGACTTTTCATGAATAGTACTTTCAAGACAAGCATCAATAAGTCTTGCATAAGAGTTACTCATAAAGCAATAATTCATAGTAAAGCATTGAAGCAACACAATGGAAGATTAAGTTTCAGCGGTTGCTTTCAACTTGTAACAAGTATATCTCATGGATAGTAGTCAACATAGAGTAATATAACAAATGCAATATGCAAGTATGTAGGAATCAATGCACAGTTCACACAAGTGTTTGCTTCTTGAGGTGGAGAGAAATAGGTGAACTGACTCAACATAAAAGTAAAAGAATGGTCCTTCAAAGAGGAAAGCATCGATTGCTATATTTGTGCTAGAGCTTTGATTTTGAAAACATAAAGAGAGCATAAAAATAAAGTTTTGAGAGGTGTATGTTGTTGTCAACGAATGGTAGCGGGTACTCTAACCCCCTTGCCAGACAAACCTTCAAAGAGCGGCTCCCATTTTATTTTATTTTTGGGTGGCACTCCTTCCAACCTTTCTTTCACAAACCATGGCTAACCGAATCCTCGGGTGCCTGCCAACAATCTCATACCATGAAGGAGTGCCTTTTTATTTTAGTTTTATTATGATGACACTCCTCCCAACCTTTGCTTACACAAGCCATGGCTAACCGAATCCTTCGGGTGCCGTCCAACAATCACATACCATGGAGGAGTGTCTATTTTTGTTAATTAATTTGGGACTGGGAATCCCATTGCCAGCTCTTTTTGCAAAATTATTGGATAAGCGGATGAAGCCACTAGTCCATTGGTGAAAGTTGCCCAACAAGATTGAAAGATAAACACCACATACTTCCTCATGAGCTATAAAACATTGACACAAATCAGAGGTGATAAATTTTGAATTGTTTAAAGGTAGCACTCAAGCAATTTACTTTGGAATGGCAGGAAATACAATGTAGTAGGTAGGTATGGTGGACACAAATGGCATAGTGTTGTTTGGCTCAAGGATTTGGATGCATGAGAAGTATTCCCTCTCGATACAAGGTTTAGGCTAGCAAGGTTGTTTGAAGCAAACACAAGCACGAACTAGTACAGCAAAACTCACATAAAATACATATTACAAGCATTATCAGACTATACATCATCTTCCTTGTTGTTCAAACACCTCACTAGAAAATATCTAGACTCTAGAGAAACCACTCATGCAAACCAAATTTTAACAAGCTCTATGTATTTCTTCACTAATAGGTGCAAGGTATATGATGCAAGAGCTTAAACATGAGCACAACAATTGCCAAGTATCAAGTTATTCAAGACATCATACCAATTACTACATGTAGCATTTTCCGTTTCCAACCATATAACAATTAACGAAGCAGTTTCAACCTTCGCCATAAAAATTAAAAGCTAAGAACACATGTGTTCATACGAACCAGCGGAGCGTGTCTCTCTCCCACACAAGCATTTATTCAACAAAAACAAAAACAAGAAACATACTGACGCTCCAAGAAAAGCACATAAGATGTGACCGAATAAAAATATAGTTTCAAGAGAAGGAACCTGATAATTTGTCGATGAAGAAGGGGATGCCCAAGGCATCCCCAAGCTTAGACGCTTGAATCTTCTTGATATATGCAGGGGTGAACCACCGGGGCATCCCCAAGCTTAGAGCTTTCACTCTTCTTGATCATAGTATATCATCCTCCTCTCTTGACCCTTGAAAACTTCCTTCACACCAAACTTCTCATAAACTTCATTAGAGGGGTTAGTACATAATCAAAAACTCACATGTTCAGAGGTGACACAATCATTCTTAACACTTCTGGACATTGCTCAAAGCTACTGGAAGGCAATGGAACAAAGAAATCCACCCAACACAGCGAAAGAAGCAATGCGAAATAAAAGGCAGAATCTGTCAAAACAGAACAGTCCGTAAAGACAAATTTTTAATAAATACTTCCGTTGCTCAGATCAGAAAACTCAAAACTAATGAAAGTTGCGTACATATCTGAGGAACACGCACGTAAATTGGCATATTTTTCTGATTTTTCTACAGAGAAAACAGCCCAGATTCGTGACAGATAGAAATCTGTTTCTGCGCAGAAATCCAAATCTAGTATCAACCTTCGATTAGAGGCTTCACTTGGCACAACAAAACACAAAACTAAGATAAGGAGAGGTTGCTACAGTAGTAAACAACTTCCAAGACACAAATATAAAACAAAGTACTGTAGCAAAATAACACATGGGTTATCTCCCAAGAAGTTCTTTCTTTATAGCCATTAAGATGGGCTCAGCAGTTTTAATGATCCACTCGCGGGAAATAGTATTTGAAGCAAAAGAGAGCTTCAAGAGGCAAATTCAAAACACATTTAAGCCTAACATGCTTCCTATGCAGAGGAATCTTGTACACAAATGAATTCATGAAGAACAAAGTGACGAGCATAAGAGGATAGAACACGAGTAACTTCAAGATTCTCAACATAAAGAGGGGAAACTTAATATTATTAAGATGCATATAACCATATTTCCCTCTCTCATAATAACTTTCAGTAGCATCATTGATGAAATCCACAATATACCCATCACTTAAAACATTCTTATCATGGTTCATATGCATAGAAGTATCATTAATTTTGGCATAAGAAGAGTTCTTCTCACTAATAGTAACTGGAGCAAGATTATTATCAAGAATTTGAACATGGTAAACAAGTTGCATATTAAGGGAATTGTTTTTGGTAATCCAATCATGACTATGACAAGTTTCATAAGGATAGTTATTACCTATATCATAGCATTCTTTATAATAATCATCAAAGATTGGAAGCACAGTGTCATCATAAGAAATAGAATAGTTATCTTTCACAGTCGGTTTATCTGTGTCCACACCATCATTGTTATTAGAAGGAGATGCATCAAGAACATAATTACCAGTAGCAAAAGGATTTTCAAACACCTCTTCCCCAAGCTTAGAGCTTTCTATATCATTATGGGAGGAAGCATGGATAGCACTGACACTATGGCAATTATTATCATCATCATTTTCAGAATTAGTTTCCCAGAGATTTGCAATATCAAAAGTAGTGCGCTCATTCAAATCATGATTGCTAATATATGTAAAGGGCATAGGAAGATCATCGTATTCAGATTCATTATCACAATAATCATTAGGAGCAACATACTTACGGTTACTTAGCGTTATCTCATTCACGCGGGGATATGCCGTTACCTCTTTCTTTTTATTCTCCTTCTTCTTCTTCTTCTTCTTCTTTGTTCCCTTCTTCTTCTTCTTCTCTTCCTTCTCCTCGTTCCCTTCTTTAGGAGGAAGAGGCTTGAAGGGTAGCTTGTCCGCATAACCTGATTTATTTTCAGAAACAATAGAAGAAACTTGGGAGGATCCCTCCTTTTCATTAATTAGTTGAAAACACACAGCGGTCCTATCATATTTTGGCAAGGTGTCATCTTCTAAAATATTTTGTATGTAAGTATTTGTATGGCTATTATCAATGCAATAAGAAAAACACCCATGCAGGACATCATCAATATCAAGATCACTCATATGTAACAAAGAGATTTTTCTCGACAGTTCTTCACACCCCAAAAATAAAGTAAGTTCATCATGCTGATTAGGAGTAATTTCATCATCACAATACAAATTTGCAGCACTCATTGGGTTCAAATTATCATTGGAGGAGCATTGAAAATTAAAATGACCCACTTTATGGCAAACTTCACAAATAAAAGGATAGAGGGCACAAACTTTTTTACCAAGATCATCTAGAGCCCTAAACCACTTTCTAGTTTTTTCATTAATATGATGGATGCAATATTCATCTTTGACTTGATTAATTCCACAAGGTCTATGCATTCCACAAAAATTAACATGCTTATAGGAAATAGCATTCTTAGGAGTTTGAGCATGCTCATTGCAATAATTAACAACAATTTTATTCTTCATGCAAGCCTCTTTAAAAGGTTCATGATACTTATCAAAATTCTTTTTAGGCAATTCAAAATGAGAAGCAAAGGCTTTATAAAGATTTGCAGCAATTTGAGAGTCAAGACCATAAGTAGCACTCATATTTCGAAATTCATCGGTATCCATAAAGGCTTCAATGCATTCATAATCATAATTTATACCTGACTCTTTACCTTCATTGTTCTCCCATCCTTCAGCTTTCTCCTTAATCCGATCAAGAAGATCCCACCTAGCTTCAACCTCCTTGCTTGTGAAAGATCCCTCCGAACACGCGTCCGTATAGTCCTTGTGTTGTCTGAAAGCCTCGCATAAAAATTGTTAACAATAACATTACGGGGGAGCTCATGAATGGGACATTTGAGCATTAGTGACTTCAGTCTCCCCCACGCTTGAGAAATACTCTCTCCATCACGAGGATAAAAGTTATAAATATAATTCCTATCAATATGCACTTCATGAGGAGGATAAAATTTAGAATAAAAGAGAGATGCAATTTCCTCCCAACCAAGAGAATGTCTATTCTCCAACAATTTATACCAATGCGTTGCTTTACCGTGACAAATAAACAGAGAATAGCTTCTTCCTCACTTCATCCATAGAGATACCTGCCCACTTGAATAACCCGCATAATTCGTGCAACAACAGCACATGATCTCTAGGATGGACAGTTCCATCCCCTTTATAATGGTTGTCCATAACACGTTCGATAATTTTCATAGGTATTTTATACGGAATACTTTCAGCAGGTGGATTTAAAATATCAGAAGCATCATTAGAGTTATCGCATATGGGAGATAAAGCATTATCAGAGCAAAATATTTCTTCCAAAGCTGAGGAGCAAAAAAGATTATTTTTATATAAACTAGCTTCCCCAAGCTTAGACTTATCCATAGTATTAGCAGTAATTGCATTCATACTAATAACATCACTACTAGCATGCAAATAAGGTTCCATAGGTTTTTTAATTTTCGCATTAAACAATTCTAAATCAGGAAATAGATTAAAAAGCTCACCAATTTTTTTGTTGTTTTCCATTATGCCTAACTAGTGTAAACAAGAAACAAAAAGTTGCAATTGCAGGATCTAAAGGAAATAGCTTCGAGTACTTACAACGGCGAAAATAGCTTGGTAGCCGAGATCCGGAGTGTGAGTACCTTTTACCTTTCCTCCCCGGCAACGGCGCCAGAAAATAGCTTGATGTCTACTTCCCCCTCCTTTTCCTGTAGACAGTGTTGGGCCTCCAAGAGCAGAGGTTTGTAGAACAGCAGCAAGTTTTCCCTTAAGTGGATCACCCAAGGTTTATCGAACTCAGGGAGGAAGAGGTCAAAGATATCCCTCTCATGCAACCCTGCAACCACAAAGCAAGAAGTCTCTTGTGTCCCCAACACACCTAATAGGTGCACTAGTTCGGCGAAGAGATAGTGAAATACAGGTGGTATGAATAAGTATGAGCAGTAGCAACGGTGCCAGAAAATAGCTTGCTGGCGTGTAGTTGATGGTGGTAGTATTGCAGCAGTAGTAACGCAGTAAAACTGTAAACAAGCAGCGATAGCAGTATTTAGGAACAAGGCCTAGGGATTACACTTTCACTAGTGGACACTCTCAACATTGATCACATAACAGAATAGATAAATGCATACTCTACACTCTTGTTGGATGATGAACACATTGCGTAGGATTACACGAACCCTCAATGCCGGAGTTAACAAGCTCCACAATTCAATGTTCATATTTAAATAACCTTAGAGTGCAAGATAGATCAATAGACTAAACCAAGTACTAACATAGCATGCACACTGTCACCTTCATGCATATGTAGGAGGAATAGATCACATCAATACCATCATAGCAATAGTTAACTTCATAATCTACAAGAGATCATAATCATAGCATACGCCAAGTACTAACACGGATGCACACACTGTCACCATTACACCGTGCAGGAGGAATAGAACTACTTTAATAACATCACTAGAGTAGCACATAGAATAGTAGTGATACAAAACTCATATGAATCTCAATCATGTAAAGCAGCTCATGAGATTATTGTATTGAGGTACATGGGAGAGAGATTAACCACATAGCTACAGCGGAGCCCTCAGCCTCGGGGGTGGATTACTCCCTCCTCATCATGGAGGCAGCGATGGCGGTGAAGATGGCGGTGAAGACGGCGGTGGAGATGGCTCCGGGGGCAATTCCCCGTCCCGGCAGGGTGCCGAAACAGAGTTCTGTCCCCCGAATTGGAGTTTCGCGATGGCGGCGGCACCCCTGGAGTCTTTCTGGAGTTTCGTCAATTGGTACCGCGTTTTTAGGTCAAAAGGGATTTTATAGGCGAAGAGGCGGCGCAGGGGGGCACCTGGGGGCGCCACACCCTAGGCCGGCGCGGCCAGGGTCTGGCCCGCGCCGCCATGTGGTGTGGTGGCCCCCTGGCCCCTCTCCGACTATTCTTCAGTGTTCTGGAGCCTTCCGGGAAAAATAGGAGGTTTGGCGTTGATTTCGTCCAATTCCGAGAATATTGCCCGAACTGCCTTTCTGGAACCAAAAACAGCAGAAAACAGGAACTGGCACTGTGGCATCTCGTTAATAGGTTAGTTCCGGAAAATGCATGAAATCATCATAAAGTGCAAGCAAAACATGTAAGTATTGTCATAAAACAAGCATGGAACGACAGAAATTATGGATACGTCGAGGACGTATCAGCCCCCAACATTTCACTGCACACATGTTCATCTGCACATGTTCACCTGATAGGTGTTCACTGCACACATGTTCATCTGCACATGTTCACCTGATAGGTGCCCCCCCGAGCCGAATTTGTCAGGGAACTGCAGATATCGGCTCTGTAGTTAACCAAGGCACATGTATTTGCACGTCGGCTCTGGTAGGACCAATGTTGATTCTTCCTAACTCATCAGCCGACGTAAAACCGCTGCCCAGTAGATCGATGTTGAATACAAGCAGAACATGTGGTGAGGATAATTTTGGCCGATTGCTGGAATCGGCCTCCATATTGATCGAAGCGCTCAATGAAGGTTTTGTAATGTTCCTTCATAGATCTTTGGGGCCGATCCCAAGGATCGGCGTCGCCACGTTTGCTCATTGGTCCGTTCTTGCTACGCGGTCAGGCCGTTGGATAGGACCAGCCTAACCCCATCCTTTGTCACGTCGATGCGCTCGCCGTCGTCCAAATTGAGTGCATCGTTTAATCCTGGAGCACTAAACTCCGTTGGAAGGATGAGCACCATGTTTGTGCCAGCCGATGTTTCATCATCGGCTTTCCTTTGCTTGGGGTGCCACTCCATTTTCTGTGGTCGACCCTCTTCATCCAGGGTTCGCTGGACTTTCACGGCCAGATCAGGCCGCGCTTTCCTTAGCGTGTGCAGGTATAACCTTTCGGCTTCCTCCAAGCCGCGCAGTCGCTGAACCCTACGCTTTTGGGAACGGCTGAGTCCATCAGGGCACCACCTTGGCCGGTGGTACCTGTCTTCTTCTTCTTCTTCTTCCAAATCCTCGAGATCGATCTTCCACCCGAGGGGACTCAGCGTGCTTGTTCCGAGGCGGGAGAGGCCCTAGACGTTGGAACACGGACACGTTAGCTGCCTCCTTCTTCTTCTGGTTACATTCTGGGCAATTGCCGATTGTAGGCAATTGGCTCATTCCTGAGTCCCAGCAGTGTCTGAAGAAGGGACAGTCCCAGTGCCTATCCTCGTCGTCTCGCTCCCTTGACTTTTCCTTGGCACGGCGCTCGTACTCCTCCTCATCGCGATCATGCCGACGATGTCTTCTGGCTTCTCTAGCCAGATGATCTCTTTCATCATCATCGCTGGATCGTCGGCGTTGGTCATACTGACTCACATACTTGTTGAGGAGGTGATCAGAGAGAGGTCGCTGATATCTTACGTTCTTCACTTCTCCCTCTGTGACGTAGGGCTTGCCATCGTGACGGAGCCGATCGCGTGGAGCGGCCTCCTCTGTGTCCTTGCTACGAGAGCAGCTGCCCTCGTCTCCATCCTTGCCGGAGTGGTGTCCAGGTCCTACCATGTTGATGCTGAATGAGGATCCTGGCTGGCAACCTTCAGGATAAGTGCACCCCACCATGTTAACGGCGGGGAAAGGGTGGGTGTCGACCTTCATGGCGTACTGGTTAAAAATCAGACGTCCTTGTTCTATCGCCATTTGGATCTGCTGACGCCACACCCTGCAGTCGTTGGTGGCATGGGAGAGCGAGTTATGCCATTTGCAGTATGGCTTTCCGTTCAGCTCCTGTACTGTGGGGATTTTGAGGCCTTCGGGTATCTTCAACTGCTTCTCCTTGAGTAAGAGGTCGAAGATTTGCTCAGTTTTAGTCACATCAAAATCAAACCCTCTGGGCGGACCTGGTGGCTTAACCCATTTGCAGGACACGGGGGTTGCCCCCCGAGTCCATTCAGCCACTGCTACCTCTTGATCTCCCGCAGAGCCTTCGTCTTCATCTGCCTCAACCAGGACTACCGCACGCTTGAATTTGTCCTGGTACAAGTCCGGGTGGCGCTGTTCATATGCTGACAGTTTGTGAACCATGTGCGCCAGTGAAGGGTAGTCTGCTTGGGAGGCCATGTCCTTGATTGGTGATGCAAGGCCCACCACTGCCAACTCAACTGCTTCCTTTTCAGTCACACGAGCCGAATAACATCGGTTCCTCAGATTTCTGAAGCGCTGGATGTATTCTGCCACGGTTTCTCCACGCTTCTGACGTATTTGGGATAGATCGGCAATGCCGGCCTCGGAAGCTTCTGAGTGAAACTGCATGTGGAACTGTTCTTCCAACTGCTTCCAAGTCCGGATCGAGTCCGGTGGCAACGAGGTGTACCACCCGAAAGCCGATCCCGTGAGGGACTGTGCGAAGAACCTCACGCGTAGTGGATCCGACGCTGAGGCCGTTCCTAGCTGTGCCAAATATCGGCTCACATGCTCGATGGAGCTGGAACCATCTGATCCACTAAATTTGGAGAAATCAGGGAGCCGATATTTGGGTGGTAGCGGGACCAACTCGTACTCGTTGGGGTACGGCTTGGAATAGCCGATCGTCCTCCTTTTCGGCACCATGCCGAACTGGTCTCTCAGGATCGTACTGATTTGATCCGCGGTGCTGGCTGCAGGAGTCGAACTCTGAAGATTCGCCAGGGTGGTGTACTTAGCCAGCCATGCTTGCTTTTCCAGCTCTGAGCCAACTGCAGGAGCTGAGCTCTGGAGGTTCGTCGGAGTGGCATATTTAGCTAGCCACGTCTGCTTCTCAAGGTCTGTCGCTGACGTTCCTCCTGCTTTTCCAGAAGTCCCTGCTGTTGCGGCCTGGTTTGTGAGCGCCCAGTTACCGCAGTCTGGCACGTATGTGCACATGTACCCGTGAGGGATCTCCTTAGGCGCCTCATGCAAGAACTGGCAGTCACTAGGGTCACCACCGATCTTGTAGACGACGAATGCCGGTGAATTCGGCACCTCTGGTGCTGCCAACACAAATGGCAGCGGTGGACGGGACTGGAGTGGCATCTCTCCTTGGTATGTCCCGAGAGCTGGTCCTGACGGAGAGTGCTGGTGCCTCATGATCTCCTGGATCACCCGAAGAGCGACACGCTCCAAAGTGTTCACCAGGTTCTCAGAGTGGCGGTGCAGCGAATGAGCTACCATGAAGTTTATCTCCTCACGCAGGGACCTGGTGCATTCTTCTGACGGAGCGAACAAGTCTATTCCATCGAGCGCACCTTCAGGCGAGAACCCTTTCCGCCTGATGCCATGTGAACGGGTTCTGTGAAAAGAGTCGATGAGGTCGGCCTCGAGGATAGCTTTGACCTCGTCATACTTCTTCTTGAGCTCGTCGGTCAGATCCTCGTACGTGACTGGAGTGCCGTCCGCCATCTCAGATGTAGATGGCGATGTGGTTGATGTCGAAGATGGTCCCACCAGGCGTGCCAGAATGTGTTGCGGTCAGAAACCCACCGGCGAGCAACGACGGGCAACACAGGAGAGCCGGGAACAACTTAGGGTTGCGGCTTGCCCTGGTCCCTCCGAGCGACGGCCCGCAAAGACTCCGTCACGCACGTCCGATGCTGGTGCAAGGGCGTGCCACCTGACCTATACCTGGTCAGGAAGGTGATGGAGATGCCTCGCTTAGTTTCCTGCATGGCATACACGTAAACATTAAATACGAGCCTCGATCGGCTCTCAGGTTGTCCTGTGAATCGGCTCAAAGAGCCGATCCACCCATGATTCGCACGAGGTGTACGAATATATGGTGGTCCCGCTTGATCAAGATAAAGCTAAAGCAATCTACTACGATTTGGGGTTTTCACCGCATAATCGGAACGTCCTACTCATGATTGGGCCTCGCGGTCACGCACGGTGATCGTAAGCCGATCCTAGACAAGGCCTAAAAACCAACACGAGGTTGATCCCCGGAACATCCTGTCTAGGGCTAGCAAACTTCACCCTACGCGTCGCTGGATCCTCCAACCCTTTGTAAGGCCTAACTATTGCAGATATTAAACTAATCCTTGAAGAACAAGGAGCAACCGTAATGGATCGGATCTACTGAATAATGATCAAGTGGGGTGCCGCCCCTACACCTAAGATAGGTGTAAGGGCGGCTAGATGCATAAGGGTTGCAAGACGACAGCATATGATACGAAGAACAATGCTAACCCTAACACATCTAAGATAACTACGTTGCTCGCCATAAAAAAGGCTTCAGTACGAGCAACGCATGAACAACGAAATAAGCTTGTACTGAGATGCGATCTAGGCAGCATGATGCTTACCGGAAGAAACCCTCGAGACGAAGGAGTTGGCGATGCGCCGAGATTGATTTGTGGTGAACGTTGGTTGTTGTTTATTTCATAAACCCTAGATACATATTTATAGTCCAGGGGACTTTCTAATTTAGGCGTGCACCTAACCGTGCACGGGTTAAACTCTATCTTTTAATCTAAGATGTGATCTACTATATTACAGATACACGGGCAAACTAGCCCAAACTTTGCATATAAGGCCGATTCACGTATTTCTTCCATATATAATCTTCAAGCCCATCTTGATCGCGGCCCACCTCTGACTCGGTCAATTTCTGGTGATAACACCCGCGCCACGAAGGCTCACCCTATTCTCCGAGCCACACCCACGAAGGATAATGGCCCTTTCCTTATGGTTAGCTTTTCCTCCGCTCCGGAGATGGCAAGCTCCACAACCACTTCACAAGCTCCACGAAGGAGAAGCCCGGGCCTCTTCACAATCTTCCTTGAAGAGATCACCGGAGCACCAACCGCCAAGCCAACTAGGAGGTCTCCCTCCAAGAGTAACAAGCTCACGGTCTCACACTCGAACTAATCGTGGTGGAGAGCTCAACACTATGCAATGATGCAAAGCAAGAACAGTAGAGGTGTTCAAATCCTTCACACTAAAATCCCACCCAGGCAACAAATGCTAGGATGAGATTGGAGAGGAAGAACAATGGGGAAAGTCAACAAAAGACTCCAAGATCTAGATCCAAAGGGTTCCCCTCACTTAGAGGAGAAATTGATTGGTGGGGATTGTAGATCTAGATCTCCTCTCTCAAATCCTCAAGAATGGGCAAGAATCATGGGAGGAATCAAGAGGGGAAGGTAGTTCTTCGAATAGCAACAATGGAGGTGAAGAAAGGGGAAGAACTTTTTCAGCCCAAGGTGGAAGAAGGGCTATTTATAGCCCAAGAGAAAATATAACCGTTGGGAAAAAGTTGGGCTGAGTCAGCTGTCGAGGAGGCTGGTCAACCGGGTATGGGACCGGGCGGTCCGGCGCAGAACCCGGTCAGACCGGGCTTGTGACCGGGCCGGCCGGTCCAAACCGGGACACCGACCGGGCAGCAACCGGACGACGGGAAAAGGCCCCTGGACAGTGCCCGGTTGGCACCGGTCCAGTGGCCGGTCGGAACCCGATCGCCCGGTGCCACGACCGGTCCGACAGGACCACAGACCGGTCAGGGGCAGAACAGGTTTTCTTCATTTTACACAGAAAATGCTCCCGAACTCCGATCGACATGAAACCAATTTTGTTGGAAAGATAACGACAAACAGAACCCAACAAGAAGCCGGTGAAGACGTCCAAACTCGAAAACGCAATAGAAGATGCATGCGGATTCCGTTTTCGATGAACTTGGGCTTGTTGTAAAGCTAGCAACAAGCTCAAGAACCTCACACAGAGAAACACCAAGAAGCAATAAGATTTATGGAATGCAAAGCATGCAAAGGGTTGAGCTGCCTAAGACGATGTGATCAAGTTACCCAACCGAAAGCCCATCTTGATAGTGCGGCTATGTATCTTATAACCCGGTCTCCCAACAACCACCTTGAGACCGGTAAAAGGAAAACCTAGAAAGGCCATACCTTTGCCTTGCGCATCCCGCTTGATCTCGATGATATCTCTTCAAGCTCCACTCAAGCCGGAATGCCTCACTTGATCATTGTTGCTTCGTGAAGACTCACAAATGCTCCCCCATACACCATGATGGGAAAGCTCCATTGATGCACATCTTCATATGTCCATTATCACCAAAATGGACGGCAAGCTTCAAGCATATGATCCTCTTGAGATGCTCAGCCTTGAACTTGCCCAACTCAACCTTGATGACGATCACCACTTGACGTCATCCTCTCATGGGCTATATAAGATCTCACTTTTGATGCATGCCCATGGAAAGATACTGATACGTCTCCGACGTATCGATAATTTCTTATGTTCCATGCCACATTATTGATGATATCTACATGTTTTATGCATACTTTATGTCATTATTATGCGTTTTCCGGAACTAACCTATTGACGAGATGCCGAAGGGCCAGTTGCTGTTTTCTGCTGTTTTTGGTTTCAGAAATCCTAGTAAGGAAATATTCTCGGAATCGGACGAAATCAACGCCCAGGGTCCTATTTTTCCACGAAGCTTCCAGAAGTCCGAAGGGGAAACGAAGTGGGGCCACGAGGTGGGGACACAGTAGGGCGGCGCGGCCCAAGCCCTGGCCGTGCCGGCCTAGTGTGTGGCCCCACTAGGACTCCACCGACCTTGCCCTTCCGCCTACTTAAAGTCTCCGTCGCGAAAACCCTACCAAGTTGGACGAAACCAGAGAAAACCTTCCAGAGCCGCCGCCATCGCGAAGCCAAGATCTGGGGGACAGGAGTCTCTATTCCGGCACGCCGCCGGGACGGGGAAGTGCCCCCGGAAGGCTTCTCCATCGACACCACCGCCATCTTCATCAACGCTGCTGTCTCCCATGAGGAGGGAGTAGTTCTCCATCGAGGTTCGGGGCTGTACCGGTAGCTATGTGGTTCATCTCTCTCCTATGTACTTCAATACAATAATCTCATGAGCTGCCTTACATGATTGAGATTCATATGATGATGCTTGTAATCTAGATGTCATTATGCTAGTCAAGTGGATTTTACTTATGTGATCTCCGGAGACTCCTTGTCCCACGTGTGTAAAGGTGACAGTGTGTGCACCGTGTGGGTCTCTTAGGCTATATTTCACAGAATACTTATTCGCTGTTATGAATGGCATAGTGAAGTGCTTATTTATATCTCTTTATGATTGCAATGTGTTTTGTATCACAATTTATCTGCGTGCTACTCTAGTGATGTTATTAAAGTAGTTTATTCCTCCTGCACGGTGTAATGGTGACAGTGTGTGCATCGTGTAGTACTTGGCGTAGGCTATGATTGTGATCTCTTGTAGATTATGAAGTTAATTATTGCTATGATAGTATTGATGTGATCTATTCCTCCTTTCATAGTGTGAAGGTGACAGTGTGCATGCTATGTTAGTACTTGGTTTGGTTATGTTGATCTGTCATGCACTCTAAGGTTATTTAAATATGAACATTGAATATTGTGGAGCTTGTTAACTCCGGCATTGAGGGTTCGTGTAATCCTACACAGTTAGTGGTGTTCATCATCCAACAAGAGGGTGTAGAGTCTAGCATCTATCTATTTATTCTGTTATGTGATCAATGTTGAGAGTGTCCACTAGTGAAAGTATGATCCCTACGCCTTGTTCCTAAATACTGATATCGCTGCTTGTTTACTGTTTTACTGCTTGTTTACTTCCTGCAATATTACTACCATCAACTGCACGCCAGCAAGCACTTTTCTGGCGCCGTTACTACTGCTCATATTCATTCATACCACTTGTATTTCACTATCTCTTCGCCGAACTAGTGCACCTATTAGGTGTTGTCGTCGTGGTGAACAGACAGATGCCATAGGATGGCTTGAGTTGGGGCCGAATGGACGCTAGAGGATTCGGGGGAGGGTTTGTGATTAGATGGGATGAACTTCCGGATGGTTTCCTTAAGAACTTAGCCAAGGCTAGAGGTTGAAGAAGAAAGACACAAGGAAGAACTCGCTATAGATCATCTTCTTTATTGATCTCCACAGGTTACAAGTTTCTCAGTACATGTGTTCGTTGCCCGTGAAGAGGGCTGCCCCCTCTCCTTATATAGGGGGAGAGGGTGGCTTACAAGGCAAGAAACCCTAATGGCATCTTTGACTAGACAAACTACTTTACAAAGTTACTTTAATCATAGATGACACCGGGGTCCTCTTTAATCAGGGAGGCTGACGTTCTCCGGCTTCTTTCTTCGTCATCCTCCTCTTTATCGTCAGCCCTTCGTTTAAAGCTACTTTGCTTAGCTCATCTTTGTCCTCTAGCTCAGGAGAGAATCTTTGACCAGTTCTGCCGACATGCTCACCTTTCCGGTATCCCGGTATCTTCTGCCCGGTTCCGGTATACCCCTCTTGGGGATACCGGTTTGGCTTCACTTTGCCAAGCTCGTATCTTCGTGCTTCGGTATGAAACATTAAACTGGTATCTTTATGGCCTAAACCATCCGGTTTGGCATGCCTTTGGCATACCGGGGGTGATCCCCCCAACATTAGTCCCCGAAGCTGGTATAGTCTGGCGGATTCTATCCAACATACCATGCCAGGTTCTCACGTCTTTGGATACCGGTTTAATCTATCCGGCATTTATCTTAGATCCGGCATCTTTGCCCGGACTCACGTTCTCCCCTTTGCAAGGCATTTTCCGTTATCTTATCCTCCGGCATCTTAGTCATTAAATACCTCCTCGGCGAAGTCGAGAATATCTCGGGCCCCGCGTCTGTCAGAGACATGCGCACTGTGACTGACGCGCCAGTGTCAGGGGTCACTTCCCTTCGGCTTCCGCGCGCGCATTAATTGCTTCACAGCGGATCCCAATCTCCGTTCTGGATCCGTGTGTACCTCCCTGTGGCTTCCTGCTTTACGCGTGTATCGCTGTGCCACGTGGCGGCCCCTGGAGCGAACCGTCGCGGCCCAGCGGTTTTCGGCCCACTTCTCTCTCTTCCTTTATAAGGCGAAACCGCTCCTTCTTCTTCCTCTTCTCGCATTCCCCACTCCTTCGCGCACAGTGCCCCTTGCTCTGCGTGCCTCCGACGCTCCGTTCGCCGCTCGAGCTCCGCCACCCAGCGAATCTTCGCCGCAGCTTCGCCGGACGTCGCCGGACTTCGCCGCGCGAAGAACCTCTGCGGCGCTCCTGTCGCGGTTGCAGTATTGGCGTTTCTTTGAGCCTTTCCTCACCTCGCCGTCGACGGACCTCCTCGCCATCTTCAAGCTTGCCATTTCACCGGCGAGCCACCTCCTTAGCGACTCCGCCGCCCCAGGTTAGGCTCAATCCGTGTTTGCTCCTCTCTTGCTTGCTTTCCAGATCTTGAGTTGGTAGTGTATTTATTTTTCCTTTTCTTTTGTTTTTTCTCTTACTCGTAGATCTCCGCGAGGGGATAAATCGTGGGATTCTTGTTTCTCTGCATCAGATTTCATGTCTAGTGAGGAATCTTCCTCTACCTCTTCTTCTGCCTCCTCTTCCGCTAGCCGGCGCAGCCAATCTTCCGACGGACTAACCGCTGATCTTGTCCAGATGGACATTGATGCCGGTAGCAACCAAGAAACCGGTAGCTCTAGCGACGCTTCCGGCGTAGATCCTGCCGGCATCACACGCGGGGCCTGGATGGGCTCCAACGTTAGCCAGTATGAGATCGACTGGCTTTACCGGTCCCGGAGGATTCCGGAAGGAGTATCCTGCCGGCTCCCTCGTGATGAGATTGAACCGGTGCCTGAACCCGGTGAACGCGTTGTCTTTCTCGCTCACTTCGAGCGCGGCTTCGGCCTTCCTGTCTCTGATTTTTTCCGGACTTTCCTCAATTTTTACCAACTCCAACCTCACCATCTTCCCGGCAACGCCATCTTCTACCTCTCTTGCTATGCCACCTTTATGGAGGCTTACATCGGCATTCGTCCCACTCGCGAGACGTTTGCCCGTTTCTTTGCTCTTTGGATCAATTCCGTTCAGGGCAAGGAAATCCCTAAACCCAAACCCCCCGTACAATGCGGGTCTTGCATCATTGGCTCCCGCCAAGGGAGCCCTTTCTTCAAGTTTACCGGTCTCAAGTCATGCCGGCTATGGCAAGGGACCTTCTTCTATGTGAAGAACAACGCGCCGCAGATCTCATCGATTTGCCACCTTTTAATCCGGCGCCACCCACGAGGGCCAACTGGAGCTACAATCCGAAGGACTCTCACATAGAGACCAACCGGATTATACGCTTCATGAAGCAGCTGATGAAGGACACCAACATCTGCTCCGATGATATCATCCGCACCTTTATCTCGCGGCGGGTGCTTCCTCTTAAGCGCCGCATGCATAAGATGAGCGAGATGTACGGTCCCGGTGATCCTACCAAGATCACCGGAATTCCTCTCAGCAAAAAGGACATTGTCCTCAAGGCTAGGCAGATCTGCTAGACTGCCATGCCGGAAGATTGGGAATGGGGCCTCCGGCCTCTCAGTTCCACTAACCCCCCGACCCAAGAAGTAAGAAATTACACAACTCGGGTCGGTATACTGGTAGCTTTTACACTATGACTAACCCTTTTTCCTCTTTTGCTTTTCAGGCCAAGGACCGCTTCCCCGGCATTGACTCAGACCGGCGAGGCCCTTGCCGGAAGCGGGCTCTAGACAAGTTCGACCCGGACCCCGTTATTCATTGGCAGGACCTGAAGATGGGCCGGACTCCAGCCTCGCGCCTCGGGAAATCTCCACCGGAACCATCCGGTTCGTGTGACGACCTGAACTTGCTTGAGGTAGCTCTTCTTTTTGATCTCTCATACTCTTCTGTTATTGTTTCTCTGTAGATGTTCCCTCAGCCAAAATCAAACCACGGGTCCATGAGCACGTCGCTCCCCTGCAGGCCGAGGCAGGCCATGAGTTTGTGGAGAAACTCATGGCTCAAGGCCAAAAGAACAAGGCCCCGACCTCTGACGCCGGTTCGAGCCAAGCCCCTGCATCCAAGCGCTTCCGGACTGAACCCTTCGCGGGGAAGGTCGCAGGCGTGAGGCGCTACAAGGGCAAGCAGATGCCGACCTCTTCCGGGTAAGGCCCTGTTTTTCTGCTTGTTTTGTTTTTACCAAGCTTTTTTCCAACCCTTTCTTTTTTTCTCTTTTAGCGCCGCGCTCAAGCTTGGCCCCAGGGCTGAGGGCTCTGCCGGATCCGCAAGGACCTCGACTCCTCCTCCTCACTCAAGCCCGGCACCATCTGGTGCCGGTACCACCTCTGCCTTCCCTCTGGGAGGCAGTACAAGTCCGGGGCGCGCGGCCCCTACACCGCCAGATCACCGCGCGGAGGAGGAACTTGTCTCCCCTCCTGAGAACCAAGACACCGGCGCCAGCAACATCGGCGCCGGAGAAGAAGCTGCCGGGCGGGCGGAACCCCTGGTTCCTCCCGTCCCAGAAAAGAAGAAGAAGACCAAGGTGTCTTCCCCCTCTAAGGCCGCGCCGGAAGCTTCCGCGCCGGCAACCTCCAACGCGGGTGACGCGCCTGACGCTCCCCCTTCTCCCAGGACCGCGCCAACGCCACCACCGGAAGCTCCTCACACCGAGCCAGCCGGTGCCACTTCAACGGCACCGCCGCCCAACACCTTGACGCTCGTCAAGGGGAAGGAAACGGCCCCTAGCGCCTCCTCCGGCGGCCAGCGGCACTTGGTGCTGCACGTCTCCGGCGCCGCTAACGTAGCCGGCGAGAAGGCCACCGGCCTACTTGGCCGGATCACCGCGTTCCAGCGCGAAGGCAGGGAGCTGGGGCACTTGCTGCCCTATGCTGAGAAGTGGAACGCCGCGGACATGTCCAAGGCTACCCGCGGCCTGGGCAAGGACCGACTACCGGCGCCTGACCCTGTTGGTGCGCGGTGCTCAGAGGAGCATTTCATGCGGCTGCATCGGGCCGTCAAAGAGCTGGACAGCCTGTGGTTTGACGCCACGAACAACATGATGGTAAATCTCACAAAACTTGTTTCATTTTTTGATTTATCTTGGTTCCTCTTTTTCTGATTTCTTTCTATCTTTTCTTGAACTTTCAACTCATGCCGGTTTCTCTTTTTTGCTAAATCTTGTCTATCCTCCCAGTCCCCGAGTTTCGTGTTGAGAGCGTAGCTCTTAGCGCGAAACTAAACTAGAAACGCGCGCAACCGGCATAGCCAGTCCCCGAGTTTCGGTTTAAGATCTTTGCTCTGAGCTAACATCATTTTCTCGAACAGACCACGGCTGACGCTCGGAAGGTCCTCTTTGAGGAGCTTCTTTGGGAGCACCGGGATCTCGTTGAGGCACATAGCAAGTGCCAAGGTAAATTTCTGCTCCTCCGGCATCTTTTTACCGGAAATCTTTCTTTTTCTCAGTTCTTAACACTTATGATTTTCTGCTTCATCAGCCATCCCAGAAGCTTCTATTGAGGCCCTCAAGGCGCAGCTTGCCGCCGCCCAAGGTATAGCTTCCTGTTTTCCGGTTAACTTGCTTTCTCTGCATTGTATCAGTACAACTTGGCTAACACTTTCTTTCCGGGTCTCAGAGGAGAAGGACAAACTTAGCCGGAAGCACCAGGAGGAGCTGAGCGCCCAAAAGGCCAGCTACAAGGAGCTCAAGGACCAGCTTATCCAGCTGGGTCTTGACCATGCCAAGGCCCTCAAGGCTGCTGAATCCGCCGCGGAGGCCAAGCTGAATGAGGTGCTGGAGGATGCCGGCAACGTCAACGTGGTGTTGCAGGCTGAGCTGGAAGAGGCCGCCAAGGCGCGGAAAGCAGCCGAGGATAAGGCCGCGCTGCTGGATGCGGAACAGAAGGAATACGACCTTCTCGTTACGCAGACTGACGCGCTTGCCCTCCGTAAGTTTCTCTTTTTCCCTTTCCGGTTCCTGCTTATAAGCTTATCTGTTCCGGTAGCATGTACTTAGCTTCTTTTCTTTGTCTCGCAGGGCTCTTCCCGGACTCCCAGGCGCATGCTGCAAAGAAAGTTGGAGAGCGCCGGGTTGCTCAGGCATACAAGAACCTGGCTGCGCCATGGGACCCCTATGACCATCTGGTTGCGCTCAACGCACGGGTTTCCCACATGCGCTGCGTGGATCGGAACCTTTCCGACGTTCCGCAGGTGGCCGCCCAGCTCTACAGGACTCTCTGGCCCGGAGAAGAAGTGCCAGACAGCTTCTCCCTCATCTGCGATCGCCTGAAGGGTGCCGGCCGAAGGATCCGGGAGTGGCAGTGCTCTGCTGCCCGTGCCGGAGCAGACTCAGCGCTTCGCGTTGCCTGCTCCTGGTACCCGGAGCTGGACCTGGACGCCCTCACCAGCGTGCGCGATGAGGCTCCAACCGACCTGGACCCGGTCCTCACCGCTAAGCGGCAGGATCGCGCGTACCACATCGCGGAGTTCGCTGAGGTGCGCACCTTCATCCCCCCTCCTCCAGACGTCAAGGATTATCTGAGCGACGAGGAGGAAGATGAAGACGCTGATGAGGCCGGAGCCGGTGACGCGCCTCCAGAGGGTCCTGACGCCCAAGACGCTCCTCCTGAAGCCCCTGTTGCTTGAACTTTATCTGAATGTTGCTTGTGATATGCTTATCCTGTTGCACTTGGAAACATTGCCCGTTAAATTCTACCCCGGTATGCCGGGGTTCATGATGTAAGATAATACTTAACCTCTCTTTTGGTTGTGGTATAACAGCTTATGTCGGTACACTATACCGGTAGTTAATTAAGTTGTGTTTGCCTTAGCATATTTGCTTGTCGATTTGCTTTTTCTTGCACTGCAATGATTCCGAAATTGTTTCCGCATTCAATTTGATGCATACTTGGCTCTTTTGCTTTGGCTCTGCCTACCTTCTCTGGGCGTTTTTGGCGTATGAGCACAAAGTTCTTTTACCAAGCAAGCACTTTCTTGAATTTAGAAATAACTCAAAATTTTTGCAAAAAACCGGTATAACCGGGGTTAGTTAAATTCTCCGGATTGTTCTTTCCTGCTCTCCCTTTTCGCAGTTCATGTGCTTATCCCCTACCGGTTTATCTTGCTTGCCACGAAGCCGAGTTACGGACAATAGCAGAGTCGAAGATTCCGGTAGGGTCTAGCACACTACTAAACCGGAAAGGAAAAACATTCAATAAGCAACCAGTAAACTAAAAAAAATAAACATGTTTCATGCAACCTTAGTAGGGGTAGTCCCCGAGACTCATTCGAGGTTCCGACATCTTTTATTCATAGCAAATAAGGTACAAAAAAAGGAACTTCTTACACCACAACCTCAAGAGTAGAAAGGACGCAACAAAGCTACATTCCACGGACGCTTAGTCTCCTCTCCGGACCTGTCCGCCTTTCCTTTCTTCCATTCCTGTGCATCAATCAGGTAATAGGCATCGTTGTGGAGAGCCTTGCTCATAATGAAAGGTCCTTCCCATGGGGGGGAAAGCTTGTGCCGGCCTTCAGTGCGCTGCACTAGGCGTAACACGAGGTCCCCTTCCCGGAATACCCTCGGGTTAACCTTCCGGCTGTGATAGCATCTGAGGTTTTGCTGGTAAATGGTTGTTCTTGCCAAAGCTAATTCTCTTGCTTCTTCTAGCAAGTCCACATCGTTTTCTCGGGCCTCCTTTACCTCTTCTTCGATATAGAGTTGCACCCTTGGTGAATCATGGAGAATGTCGGTTGGTATGACCGCTTCTGCTCCATAAACCATGAAGAATGGAGTGTATCTGGTAGACCGGTTTGGAGTTGTTCTTATACTCCACAGTACGGATGGTAGCTCATCGAGCCAACACCCCGGCGATTTTTCCACCGCATCAATGAGTCTTGGTTTGATACCGGAAAGTACCAAAGCGTTTGTTCTTTCAACTTGGCCATTGCCTTGTGGGTGTGCCACTGAGCACAAATCCAACCGGATATTGTTGTCTTCACAAAATCTTTTGAACTCACCTTGAGCAAAGTTGGTGCCATTGTCAGTGATAATGCTATGCGGGTAGCCATACCGCAAAATTACATCTTTTAAGAACTTCACCGCTGTGCGCCCATCACATTTTGCGATGGGTTTCACTTCTAGCCACTTGGTGAATTTATCCACCATGACCAAGATGTGGGTCATGTTTCCCCTTGCTGTTTTGAATGGGCCAACCATGTCTAGGCACCAAACAGCAAACGGCCAAGTTAGCGGTATGGTCTTTAAACTGGATGCTGGGGTATGGTTTTGCTTGGCGTACCTCTGGCACCCATTACATTTTCTTACCAGATCCTCCGCATTTTCCAAAGCCATTGGCCAATAGAACCCATGCCGGAACACTTTTGCCACTAGCGCTCTCGACGAAGCGTGATGCCCACATTCTCCTCGGTGAATTTCTTCGAGCATTTCTTTTCCCTCTTCCAGTTCCACACACCTTTGGAGGACACCGGTAACACTTCTCTTGTACACCTCGCCATTGATGATGGTGTAAGCTTTGGACCTCCTCTGGATCCTTCTAGACTCATTTTCGTCAACCGGCAAGGTGCCGTTCATCAGGAATTCCTTAATAGGTTTAACCCATGATGGTGCCTCCCGGACCAGGAACACCGGCACGTCTACGTCCATGCTATCCACCAGCATTGCTTCTTCCGGTATAGGCACAGCAGTCCCCGAGCTTACCGGAGCAGTCCCCGGGTTTCCTTCGTCGATATCCATTGGTACAACATGTGATTCCGGTACAAAAATTGACTCCGATTCCGGACTCGGTTTGATCGATGGTACTCTTAAGTGAGCTAAGGCTATTCGGGAGGAATTTCTTGCCTGGACGAGTGTAATATCCCAGGTAATGGGGTTACAAAAATAGAGAAAACAGATGTGTGCATTGCATTCATGCATAGAAAATCTGGGGAATTTTCGCGCTTTAAAGTAAAACAGTCACAGTAACTGAAGTTTCACTTGACCTTGGTGGAATTGAAATAGCTCATCAAGTTCAGTGTTATAAACCTCAATGTGACTTTGTTAAAACCTTGATTTGGGTAGATATGATTTGATCCAAGGGGTTAGATCAAATGGAATTAAAACCAACACAAGAACATATTAATCAAGGATCAACTACTTGATCTTATTTAAGATCATAATATGGTATTCCTTGTCATAACATATGCACATATATTCAATTGGAAATCAAGTAACAATAATTGGAGAAACTATTCTTCACTTATCTTCTCCATGTCTTAAACAAATCCATGATCCTACCATGAACCTCATGGTATTCATTTTACTTCATCCTTGGAAACATGACAAGGAGATCAACTCTAGAAATAAATATTCTTCTCTATTTCAAATAGTTAAGCACCAAACCTAGAGAGGTGAGAGTTCTATTATAATTATTAGAGAAGCATTAACAAACCTTGAGTTAAACCTTGGATATACATCCATGTAATCAAATTATCATCTTTCAGAGAAAACCTAGGATGTTAATCAAGACAATCCTTAGAGAGAGAACCCATTTCTGTTAACCATAGGTATTGGTGACCACATCATTATCTTTGGAGAATAAACTTAAGTTAGCATTGTAGTCCTTCTCAAATGAGACAGAGACCATTCATACTAATCCAAGTTTTACCTATTTTAGAATAAAGGACAACCTTTGAACTAAAGTATTAGGTTGTAAACCATTTCCCTTGGAGTGGTGAGATAACCCATTATCACATGGTATAATACCATATCCATGAATTGATAAGGTGAGGAAGTGACTAACCCAATTAAGCTAGACAAATGAAACCTTAGACTAGATACCTAAGGAAATATTAGGAGTACACCATAAACCCTAGAATAACTGTTCTTAAATGAGAGAGCTCAACCTATGGTGTTATACTCAAGATAATTGAGACAACCATAACCATGCCCATTCAAGAAACTATAAAAGAAAGTCTATATTTAGTTGATCAAGACAACACTTGATCTTGGGAGTGAGAAACCAAATTCATCAAAGATACCTTAGCAAGCCAAACCTTGATCATGATAAATTGGGTAATGATCACAAACCCTAAGAGCTTGAGGTAAGGATATTAAGAACAAGTGGATCATGCCTAATCCATGATCATGCTTTGGAGAAATATGAGAATAATCCAAGTGCTAACACTTATATGATTAGAAGATATTATTCACCACATGAAATCATAGGGAGATCACTAATAAGCAACCCTAGGCTTATATCTCAATTCCAACTTGTGAATCACCTGGTGATCATAAGTAGAACCCTATCTCATCTATATTCCATTTATTCCTCAAATAAAGTATCTAACAAAACCTTAGAGTGAAATTCCATACTTTACATGGTGAGAAACCATTAATACATATGACCAAAGTTAACTATAAAAAGAACTATAACCAATGTAGTTACTCAAATGATAAATTGAGGTTAATAATAGAAGCCAATTGGTAGAAGATAAATCTAATTCTCAAACCTTAGTAATAAGGGAAGCACATGAAATATTAAGCAAGTAACCACCTTATCATGGTTAGGGGAGAGTAAACCCTAGCACATGCAATATGGTGTCATCCAATCTCTATAACCTAGAATTAAATCTCAACTCTAGTCTGAGTATCACTTGGGGGATCACAAATAAAACCTAAACCACAATTAAGATTCAACCCATGTGTCATCAGGTAAATAGCAATTGAACCCTAGATTTTCACATCAAATAAATCTTCTGCTTCAATTCTTGAACATAAGAAAAACCTTGTGCTACCTTATGTGGTTAAAACCATATGTGTAGTGATCAACTATTCATCTTGGTGACCAAGAACCACCATGAGGGAACAATACCTACTCTAGATCCTTTCAATGATAACTATAGTGTTAACTTACAAGGGGGATTGTAATGGAAATCATAAAACCCTAATAGCATTAATGCTCACATAAAATCATATGTGAACAACCAACTTCTCAAATAGAAACCAACTCCTAATAATAACCTCTGAAATACATTGAGTTGCAATTAGCAACTCTTATAAATCCTAACAGAATTAATTCACAAGAAAAAGGAAGTTAAAAAATATGAGAATATGAACTCATACATATTTGCTATTTTGAATAAACATACAAGTATGAAATCTAATCAAATATACCATATTTGTTTCAAATAAAGAATAGAGCAATAGTCATTGCACTATATCTTAATTCAGTAAACATAACAAGAAACCTGCAAATAAAATTTGAATTCAAGTCTGAATTCAAAATAGAAAATTCAAAACAGAAATACAAAACAGAAAAAGAAAACAGAAAAGAAAATTAAGAAAAAAAGGAGGCTTACCTCTCGGGCCACCCAGCCCAACAAAAGCCCGCAGAGCAGCCCAACACCATCACCACTTCGCAGCCCAACACCAGCCCGTGTACCGTTTCGTGCGGATAAGGGCGAGGAGAGCGTCGTCTCCTTCTTCGCCACCGTCGACGCACAGGAGGACGCCACGGCGTCGACCAGAGAGCCACGTCCCGGCCGCCATTGCTGACTGCGCGACCACCGACGACCCAAAGATCGTCGTATAAAGCCCTGGCCGAAACCCTAGCTTCCAATTTCTCCTCCTCCCTGCTTCATTTTCCCCCAAATTGAAACCCTAGCATCTCCAGCCATCCCTCACCGTCGTCGATTGGGGCATCCCCGAGCCACGCTGAGGACGCCATCAGCTCCGCCATGCTTGACTTGCTTCGCCTGCGCGAGGAATCGAGGCGGAGCGACCTAAATCAACCCCACCAGGCTCCTCTTCTTCGCGCCCGGCCACCGTCTCCGTCGACGGTGGAGTCGCCGTCCGGCCACCCCGACCTCGCCTGAGCTTTCCTACGCATTCATGGTGAGCTCCTGCACCTCATGGACTGCTTCGCAACCTCCCCAGCTCTCTGTACCGCGCCGTCGTCGTGGACATGCGAGCTCCGCCGCTCGGCCTTGCCGTCGGGCAAGCGCCGGCGACCAAAAGTGAGCGGCGCCACCACCTGTAGACTCCCCGTGTTGCGTAGGATCGCACCAGCACCATCGCGCGCCCGTTGGTCGCCGGAATCTCGCCGTCGTTGCCGGGTCGCCGGCCACTGTGAGCCCCTGGACGTAGTCTCGATTTTGACCAGTCCACGCTCACGTGGCAGCTGGCGTGGACATAGGCCCACTGGTCAGTGACCACGGGTAGAACCAGCAGGGTGCGTTTAGCAATTTCTTTAGTTTTAAATTTCAATTCAAAAATTACAGCAACTTTGCAAAATTATATAAAATCCATATTAACTCAGAAAAATGAAAATAATATATCAAAATTCTTAGAAAACTAAACTCTATCTAATAAAAATATAAAATGAAATTTTTATTTTAAATAAAAATTCAATTAATTAAGACTTGTTAATTAAGCCTTATCTGTTAATTCTAAATTCAATTAAACTTCAATAATTAGAAAGACTTCTAAAAATTAATAAAAACCAGTAAGTAAATCAGGAAAATATTAAAACTAATTTCCTTTACTTTTAACTTATTAAATCCTTAATAAGAGGATTCAAACCCTAATTAATAATTACTTTAATTATTAATTGTTTAAAAATAATAAAATGCAAAATTCAATATTATTTTTAATTCCAAATTATTATTAACCTCAACTTTAAAATGAAGTTATTAAATCTTAGAACCAGATGGTGATTAGAAAACCCTAGTTCCATTATACCTTAAATAGTAGTTCATAAATTCATGTGGGATCCTACAACTCTAATGCCATTCTAACCCAGCTCCATTACTTCACATGAACCCTAAATGGATCCCAAACCTAAACTTAAGTAACATGTGATCATGTTACTTCACCAGTAAACATAAATTCATATATAGCAACTAAATACTAGTTAGAATCCACATAAAATATGGGAAATCCTATCACTACTAACTAGCATCCCATGTGTTCATCTTCATTAGACCTAAATAATCCAGTAGGGCCAACCAAGTGTAAACCCTAGATTCCATTACCAAAGACCACCATCCTTAATTAACCATACTTATCATCACATCCTTGTGATGAACCATAATAGCAACTATACTTGCTATTCTGTATCACATACCATATTCCACAAAACCCTACTAGTGTTGGATACTTATCCACCATTCCATTTAGGAGCCACTCATTCTTTACTTAAATAGAACCAACACAAAAACCTAGACCACCTAAACCCTAATTGTTAAACTTCTTATTATTTAAGAAGTATGTTCTTCAAAAGATATTCTTTTGAAGAAAATAAGGAATCCTCATCAACCCCGCTTATAAGGACCTATAAACCCTAGCCGCTTATCACTAACAAGATAAACCAACCTTGACAACAACCATGTATAATGAATTGCTTAGGATGTCTAGGATTATCTCAACCTTACAAGCCCTAGTTGCTGATGAATCCAACTATGTTGTGATCCATCGTATACTTACTCCAGAAACTACTTGGAACCAGAGTAAATTATAGCAACCTCATCAACCTAATTATCATACTTGTTCTTTATTAAAGAACATGTTCTTCAAAAGTTATTCTTTTAAAGTATATGATAATTAATCATTAACCATACCATATAATACTAAAACTGACCACTTTTCTTTACTTGTTAACATCATGCCAATTATCATTCTTTGTGTGCTCAATTGATTACTGTACTTTATTATCCACCTGTTCATGATACCAAGTAATCACACCTGAATAAGAACCTTGTTTGTGAATCACTCTAAAAAGTGCAACACACCCTGAATCAATTACTACCACTCAATAATCCTAAATCATCGGGATTAGGTCACGCTTAGAGCGATTGCATCTCATTATTATGCATTATTGCATCCTTGCCAATCTTTTAAACATCGTCCTTACCGGACAATGATGCTATTTCAGAATTTGGAGTTATTACGCATCGAAGACCTTGCCTGCATAATCTTGCAGTCAAGAAAGGCAAGTTCATCACTTGCTCATGTCATTTGAGTATTTCTATCAAATTACTTGCAAAGTATTATGGTTATCACTATTGCATGAAAATCAAAACCACTACTTTCATAACTATGAATATGACTAAGTGGTGGGCAATGGAACCATGGATTGTGTTGATATGGTGGAGGTTCCATTGCAAGGGTTTATATCCATCTAGGATTAAACAACAAATGTCGCCAGTGATTCTTGTGCCGTAATATCCGTGTTAACCATAAGATCTGGAGTGGGACAGAGTAGTCAAAAGTGTTTCCACCTCTTGTTCATCAATGGATGCGCTTACCGTAGCAGTTGTATCTTGCGGAGCAACTTGAGGGTGGGGAACCCATTCTAAGTCCCCACGGTTATGCTGTGCATACCGTAGCGGTTGCGGCTTGCGGAACAACTTGAGGGTGGGGATCCCATTCTAATTCCCCACGGTAATGTGGTCTATGATGGGTTGCAGCTACCGGCGAAGGAGTTTGGTTCAATCCCAGACTGTCGTCGTGGTCGGGGTCCACCCTGAAATTACGGGAATAATGGGACCGGCGTGGACCCAGGGTCGGGGCATGCAACAAAGGGTGGGTGTTCGAGGTAGCGGAGGAACATGATTGGCTAGACCTTATACCGGGCCTCACACCATAGGAAGTGTGGACGGGTTGCGCGCCCGGTTGGCACCAAGGTTAAGATCTCTTATGGGTAAAGCAACACACCTCTGCAGAGTGTAAAGAACCGTGACCTGTCACTCCCTGTTCCGGGATATGGAACTGCGAACGCGGCCGGAAAGGAGCTCCATGAAGTTCTAGTAAACCGGTGAAGGCTGACGGACATAGTTCTTCTGAATAAAAGCAACCTTTTGAAGAAATGGTTATGAAAACTTGCATTGGTATTAGACTTTCTGGTCTAATGCCGTAGCTAGTGCATTAAACACCTCTTTCCTATAATGAACTTGTTGAGTACGCTCGTACTCATCCCACTCTTAAATCCCCTGCTTAGATTTGGAGGCATCGAAGGAGGATCTACAGTGCAACTCGAAGGCCGAGGAGTCAACAACTACTTCAAGATACAGGACCCTGTCAGCGGAGTCAGATACGTCATCCAACAAGGAGAAAACCTAGATTAGCAGTAGAAAGGAACTAGCTTCCTCAACCTAGCTCCTACTTAGCTAGAATCTATTCATAGCCTCTTTAGCTAGACAAATACGCTACAAATAGAGTTCGTGATAAGATTAGACTACGAGTCGTTCTTCTGGAGTTTATTTGCAGATTTACCTCATTGTAAAGTAGGAGGCTGTGATGATCTTTTGTAACAGAGTCAATGTTGTAATTCTATAGACATACCTTGGACCCGCATATGTTTCTGTTGTACCACTCTGAGCGATATAATACTAGTGGAACGGTGTTTCATTGGTGTTATATCAGACTTGCATACTACACCATGCAGTGGTATGCCGGGTCACCACAGTTGGTATCAGAGCAAATGCTTTGACCTTAGGATTAAAACCCTTTAAAGGAGACCTATAGGATTGGTAGTGTCTATAGGAAGTTGCCCTAGGTAAACCAAATGCTTCTTATGACTTGAGATGGATATTCACTTGAGAATAATCCTGACACACTTGAGTCAACATTTCTATCTAGCTTACCAAGATAAAATAAAGTTAGTTAGATAATCCCAAACATGTAGTACACCATGAAGCCCTTAAACAATAGATGAGTAGATCCCAGTTGGTATACAATACATGGTAGTCCAAAGAGAGGATACAACCATAAGGAAGTTATCCTATTGGAAGATGTGTACCAACATATGTTATGGTCAAGTAAGAGATATCTAGACCTGTAATTGGAGTAATATCAAAAGATGTAGGTAATTAAGTTATCCTAACAGAAAATGTAGATCAAGTTAAATAATGAGTAAGTAAAATTTATCCAAACTTGTGAAATAATTGATAGTAAGTGAAAACTATGAGTCATATGAGGTAGTATAGACCATGATGAGTCAATCATGGGAGTTAAGGAAGAGTGATAGGAATAATTTATGCATACCTACAGGATAGAGGTAGTAATCATATATGATTCATCTGAGGATCATTATGTGATGAACATCTAAAGTATTTAGGAGGAGTACAATAAGAAGCCAAGTGCTAATCAACAATGCAAGAATTGTGTTCCCAAAACTATGGGAAGTGTGCCAAGCACATCATGACCATAGTCTTAGGATAGAAACACTTGGAAGTATAGGAACTATGCTCAAATAGTTAGGAGTAATTGAGAGTAGCTATATTAGAATCTAGAGGTAGCATGTAAAGTAGTCCTCAACAAGATGGAAGTTAAATTAGTACTTCCAAAGGAAATTAGGTTAACCTTAACTATCCTGCACCACTTAATTTCAAGTTTATCTCATTGCAAATGTGCAATTAAGGTAAATACTGAGACAAATAGTAGAATTCCATATATTCGTGCTAAGTATCACGATATAAACCTATATTATATGGTGTTATATTCTACACATCTCAGCCTGATGTTTAGAGATGTCTTACTCAACTAGTATATTCAGGCTTATGATGATGTGTATTATAAGCACAAAGCTGAATCTTCTTGGATTTTATTGGATTTTCATTGTTTGACTAGATCCATACATGAAGTTTGACTTTGGTATGCAAATGCATGTTGCAATATCAAGTCCTTACTTGATGCTATAGATCTAGAGGGTAATAGTATTTGTGTGAGGAAGTGACGAATTCTGAAGATTTTGAAGACAAGATGAAGGTTCATCAGAAGAAGGAAGCAAAATTGTGGGAAGCAACCACAATATTCAGAAGGAAGTACCAATAAAAATTCATGCTCTACCTCAACAGAGGAGTACTTTAGTACATGAGAAGCATGAGGGTGAGAAATTTGGTGATTATGGTGAAGCTCAAGCAGATCCATAGTCAACATAGAAGAGGGAATGCATGGGAAATCACTTAGAATACTATAATCATAGTGTCAACTAGTGGTTTTCTTGCAAAATAAACCCTGAATGAAAGAAGGTGATATATGAAATCATAGCAGACATAAGAAGACCATAGTTGATATCAAGACCACAATTGGTATAATATCAATACTGCGAGATAAAGTAGAAGATGTCTCGTCTAGTTGATCAGAACCTATAATAGAATCCATTTTTAGATATCAAAT
Source organism: Lolium perenne (assembly GCF_019359855.2). Classification (NCBI taxonomy): domain Eukaryota; kingdom Viridiplantae; phylum Streptophyta; class Magnoliopsida; order Poales; family Poaceae; genus Lolium; species Lolium perenne. The sequence goes on from NC_067250.2 coordinate 32,388,893, forward strand.
AGCCACAGTTGGTATAATAACCACAGCTGGTATCAGTTAGTATTACAAATAGTCCACGATTTAATTAGTTGTAACAAAAGTTCGTGAACAAATAAAAATCTGTCAGCCAAATAGCTAGATCTATAAACATTTAGTCAAAGGATTCACATTGGATGTCCACAATTGAGTGGATACACCACAAAGTTTCTTCGCAAAACCTTAGAGGAATATAAATCATAAACTAGACCTAGACCAACTATTCTAATCATAAGTTCAATAGTTGGAAGAAAAGGAGTTAAAGACCATAAGAAAACTCTAAGGGGTAGAGTAAAGATTGAGTTGGATGTACAATAACTCAATACTTTAAGCAAGATAGAAGAAGAAGGTCTAAACTGAGAGGAAGTTCGATCTTATTTTCATAAGATTATCAAACACTACTGTCAGAAGGATGTCAGACAGAAGTTGAGGTTTATACCTCGAGGAAGTAAGAAGTGGACTATAACTTGAGAAAGTGAGTAATATTTACTCAGAAGTATGATAGCCCAAGTAAATTAAGGCTAAGGAAGTTGGATGAAGGATTGTAGGAGACCAAATAAAGCTCAAGAAGACCCAAAGACCGAAGGAAATTGACCATACCAGAATCACAGACTAATAGAATGATTCCTTTCATGGAACCTAAAGAATCCAAAATAGTTCTAAGTATCAACTATAAACCATGATTGGATGGACTATATAAGTCTAATCCATTATTAGAAAAATAAACCATCACGACCAATTCCATAGTTAGTACCTTATTAAGCACCATTATCGCAATCTTGGTAGTAAGGGAAAACAAAGACCTATTTACCAATTAGGAGTATGTTGTTAAATTAGTCTTGAGTTGAGACTAGCAGCATCAGAATAAATCCCAATCATTGAATCTTCAATGAGAAAGGAAACAAGCTTATAGAGTTGAAAGACTAATTAAAGTTAGAAGCCATGGTTCAGAGACAAGTATTATTAGATTCCAGAGAAAAATCATAGAACTGGAGTAAGAAACTAATGTTCAGAGACAAACCCTAATGGATTCCAGGAAGAATCTGGACAAGTGATATATTCAATTATATCTACCAAGATCACCATGGAGTTCGAGAAAAGACGTAGTCTGCACCAGCCAGATCCACACTCCGGAAACGTGAGAGAGATCAAACTTCGAGGACGAAGTTTAGTTTAAGGGGTAGAGACTGTATTATCCCTGGTAATGGGGTTACAAAAATAGATAAAACAGATGTGTGCATTGCATTCATGCATAGAAAATCTGGGGAATTTTCGCGCTTTAAAGTAAAACAGTCACAGTAACTGAAGTTTCACTTGACCTTGGTGGAATTGAAATAGCTCATCAAGTTCAGTGTTATAAACCTCAATGTGACTTTGTTAAAACCTTGATTTGGGTAGATATGATTTGATCCAAGGGGTTAGATCAAATGGAATTAAAACCAACACAAGAACATATTAATCAAGGATCAACTACTTGATCTTATTTAAGATCATAATATGGTATTCCTTGTCATAACATATGCACATATATTCAATTGGAAATCAAGTAACAATAATTGGAGAAACTATTCTTCACTTATCTTCTCCATGTCTTAAACAAATCCATGATCCTACCATGAACCTCATGGTATTCATTTTACTTCATCCTTGGAAACATGACAAGGAGATCAACTCTAGAAATAAATATTCTTCTCTATTTCAAATAGTTAAGCACCAAACCTAGAGAGGTGAGAGTTCTATTATAATTATTAGAGAAGCATTAACAAACCTTGAGTTAAACCTTGGATATACATCCATGTAATCAAATTATCATCTTTCAGAGAAAACCTAGGATGTTAATCAAGACAATCCTTAGAGAGAGAACCCATTTCTGTTAACCATAGGTATTGGTGACCACATCATTATCTTTGGAGAATAAACTTAAGTTAGCATTGTAGTCCTTCTCAAATGAGACAGAGACCATTCATACTAATCCAAGTTTTACCTATTTTAGAATAAAGGACAACCTTTGAACTAAAGTATTAGGTTGTAAACCATTTCCCTTGGAGTGGTGAGATAACCCATTATCACATGGTATAATACCATATCCATGAATTGATAAGGTGAGGAAGTGACTAACCCAATTAAGCTAGACAAATGAAACCTTAGACTAGATACCTAAGGAAATATTAGGAGTACACCATAAACCCTAGAATAACTGTTCTTAAATGAGAGAGCTCAACCTATGGTGTTATACTCAAGATAATTGAGACAACCATAACCATGCCCATTCAAGAAACTATAAAAGAAAGTCTATATTTAGTTGATCAAGACAACACTTGATCTTGGGAGTGAGAAACCAAATTCATCAAAGATACCTTAGCAAGCCAAACCTTGATCATGATAAATTGGGTAATGATCACAAACCCTAAGAGCTTGAGGTAAGGATATTAAGAACAAGTGGATCATGCCTAATCCATGATCATGCTTTGGAGAAATATGAGAATAATCCAAGTGCTAACACTTATATGATTAGAAGATATTATTCACCACATGAAATCATAGGGAGATCACTAATAAGCAACCCTAGGCTTATATCTCAATTCCAACTTGTGAATCACCTGGTGATCATAAGTAGAACCCTATCTCATCTATATTCCATTTATTCCTCAAATAAAGTATCTAACAAAACCTTAGAGTGAAATTCCATACTTTACATGGTGAGAAACCATTAATACATATGACCAAAGTTAACTATAAAAAGAACTATAACCAATGTAGTTACTCAAATGATAAATTGAGGTTAATAATAGAAGCCAATTGGTAGAAGATAAATCTAATTCTCAAACCTTAGTAATAAGGGAAGCACATGAAATATTAAGCAAGTAACCACCTTATCATGGTTAGGGGAGAGTAAACCCTAGCACATGCAATATGGTGTCATCCAATCTCTATAACCTAGAATTAAATCTCAACTCTAGTCTGAGTATCACTTGGGGATCACAAATAAAACCTAAACCACAATTAAGATTCAACCCATGTGTCATCAGGTAAATAGCAATTGAACCCTAGATTTTCACATCAAATAAATCTTCTCGCTTCAATTCTTGAACATAAGAAAAACCTTGTGCTACCTTATGTGGTTAAAACCATATGTGTAGTGATCAACTATTCATCTTGGTGACCAAGAACCACCATGAGGGAACAATACCTACTCTAGATCCTTTCAATGATAACTATAGTGTTAACTTACAAGGGGGATTGTAATGGAAATCATAAAACCCTAATAGCATTAATGCTCACATAAAATCATATGTGAACAACCAACTTCTCAAATAGAAACCAACTCCTAATAATAACCTCTGAAATACATTGAGTTGCAATTAGCAACTCTTATAAATCCTAACAGAATTAATTCACAAGAAAAAGGAAGTTAAAAAATATGAGAATATGAACTCATACATATTTGCTATTTTGAATAAACATACAAGTATGAAATCTAATCAAATATACCATATTTGTTTCAAATAAAGAATAGAGCAATAGTCATTGCACTATATCTTAATTCAGTAAACATAACAAGAAACCTGCAAATAAAATTTGAATTCAAGTCTGAATTCAAAATAGAAAATTCAAAACAGAAATACAAAACAGAAAAAGAAAACAGAAAAGAAAATTAAGAAAAAAAGGAGGCTTACCTCTCGGGCCACCCAGCCCAACAAAAGCCCGCAGAGCAGCCCAACACCATCACCACTTCGCAGCCCAACACCAGCCCGTGTACCGTTTCGTGCGGATAAGGGCGAGGAGAGCGTCGTCTCCTTCTTCGCCACCGTCGATGCACAGGAGGACGCCACGGCGTCGACCAGAGAGCCACGTCCCGGCCGCCATTGCTGACTGCGCGACCACCGACGACCCAAAGATCGTCGTATAAAGCCCTGGCCGAAACCCTAGCTTCCAATTTCTCCTCCTCCCTGCTTCATTTTCCCCCAAATTGAAACCCTAGCATCTCCAGCCATCCCTCACCGTCGTCGATTGGGGCATCCCCGAGCCACGCTGAGGACGCCATCAGCTCCGCCATGCTTGACTTGCTTCGCCTGCGCGAGGAATCGAGGCGGAGCGACCTAAATCAACCCCACCAGGCTCCTCTTCTTCGCGCCCGGCCACCGTCTCCATCGACGGTGGAGTCGCCGTCCGGCCACCCCGACCTCGCCTGAGCTTTCCTACGCATTCATGGTGAGCTCCTGCACCTCATGGATCGCCGCAACCTCCCAGCCTTCGTACCGCGCCATCGTCGTGGACATGCGAGCTCCGCCGCTCGGCCTTGCCGTCGGGCAAGCGCCGGCGACCAAAAGTGAGCGGCGCCACCACCTGTAGACTCCCCGTGTTGCGTAGGATCGCACCAGCACCATCGCGCGCCCGTTGGTCGCCGGAATCTCGCCGTCGTTGCCGACCCGGTCGCCACCGTGAGCCCCCGGACGTAGTCTCGATTTTGACCAGTCCACGCTCACGTGGCAGCTGGCGTGGACATAGGCCCACTGGTCAGTGACCACGGGTAGAACCAGCAGGGTGCGTTTAGCAATTTCTTTAGTTTTAAATTTCAATTCAAAAATTACAGCAACTTTGCAAAATTATATAAAATCCATATTAACTCAGAAAAATGAAAATAATATATCAAAATTCTTAGAAAACTAAACTCTATCTAATAAAAATATAAAATGAAATTTTTATTTTAAATAAAAATTCAATTAATTAAGACTTGTTAATTAAGCCTTATCTGTTAATTCTAAATTCAATTAAACTTCAATAATTAGAAAGACTTCTAAAAATTAATAAAAACCAGTAAGTAAATCAGGAAAATATTAAAACTAATTTCCTTTACTTTTAACTTATTAAATCCTTAATAAGAGGATTCAAACCCTAATTAATAATTACTTTAATTATTAATTGTTTAAAAATAATAAAATGCAAAATTCAATATTATTTTTAATTCCAAATTATTATTAACCTCAACTTTAAAATGAAGTTATTAAATCTTAGAACCAGATGGTGATTAGAAAACCCTAGTTCCATTATACCTTAAATAGTAGTTCATAAATTCATGTGGGATCCTAAAACTCTAATGCCATTCGGAACCCAGCTCCATTACTTCACATGAACCCTAAATGGATCCCAAACCTAAACTTAAGTAACATGTGATCATGTTACTTCACCAGTAAACATAAATTCATATATAGCAACTAAATACTAGTTAGAATCCACATAAAATATGGGAAATCCTATCACTACTAACTAGCATCCCATGTGTTCATCTTCATTAGACCTAAATAATCCAGTAGGGCCAACCAAGTGTAAACCCTAGATTCCATTACCAAAGACCACCATCCTTAATTAACCATACTTATCATCACATCCTTGTGATGAACCATAATAGCAACTATACTTGCTATTCTGTATCACATACCATATTCCACAAAACCCTACTAGTGTTGGATACTTATCCACCATTCCATTTAGGAGCCACTCATTCTTTACTTAAATAGAACCAACAGTAAAACCTAGACCACCTAAACCCTAATTGTTATACTTCTTATTATTTAAGAAGTATGTTCTTCAAAAGTTATTCTTTTGAAGAAAATAAGGAATCCTCATCAACCCTGCTTATAAGGACCTATAAACCCTAGCCAGTTATCACTAACAAGATAAACCAACCTTGACAACAACCATGTATAATGAATTGCTTAGGATGTCTAGGATTATCTCAACCTTACAAGCCCTAGTTGCTGATGAATCCAACTATGTTGTGATCCATCGTATACTTACTCCAGAAACTACTTGGAACCAGAGTAAATTATAGCAACCTCATCAACCTAATTATCATACTTGTTCTTTATTAAAGAACATGTTCTTCAAAAGTTATTCTTTTAAAGTATATGATAATTAATCATTAACCATACCATATAATACTAAAACTGACCACTGTTCTTTACTTGTTAACATCATGCCAATTATCATTCTTTGTGTGCTCAATTGATTACTGTACTTTATTATCCACCTGTTCATGATACCAAGTAATCACACCTGAATAAGAACCTTGTTTGTGAATCACTCTAAAAAGTGCAACACACCCTGAATCAATTACTACCACTCAATAATCCTAAATCATCGGGATTAGGTCACGCTTAGAGCGATTGCATCTCATTATTATGCATTATTGCATCCTTGCCAATCTTTTAAACATCGTCCTTACCGGACGATGATGCTATTTCAGAATTTGGAGTTATTACGCATCGAAGACCTTGCCTGCATAATCTTGCAGTCAAGAAAGGCAAGTTCATCACTTGCTCATGTCATTTGAGTATTTCTATCAAATTACTTGCAAAGTATTATGGTTATCACTATTGCATGAAAATCAAAACCACTACTTTCATAACTATGAATATGACTAAGTGGTGGGCAATGGAACCATGGATTGTGTTGATATGGTGGAGGTTCCATTGCAAGGGTTTATATCCATCTAGGATTAAACAACAAATGTCGCCAGTGATTCTTGTGCCGTAATATCCGTATTAACCATAAGATCTGGAGTGGGACAGAGTAGTCAAAAGTGTTTCCACCTCTTGTTCATCAACGGATGCGCTTACCGTAGCAGTTGTATCTTGCGGAGCAACTTGAGGGTGGGGAACCCATTCTAAGTCCCCACGGTTATGCTGTGCATACCGTAGCGGTTGCGGCTTGCGGAACAACTTGAGGGTGGGGATCCCATTCTAATTCCCCACGGTAATGTGGTCTATGATGGGTTGCAGCTACCGGCGAAGGAGTTTGGTTCAATCCCAGACTGTCGTCGTGGTCGGGGTCCACCCTGAAATTACGGGAATAATGGGACCGGCGTGGACCCAGGGTCGGGGCATGCAACAAAGGGTGGGTGTTCGAGGTAGCGGAGGAACATGATTGGCTAGACCTTATACCGGGCCTCACACCATAGGAAGTGTGGACGGGTTGCGCGCCCGGTTGGCACCAAGGTTAAGATCTCTTATGGGTAAAGCAACACACCTCTGCAGAGTGTAAAGAACCGTGACCCGTCACTCCTGTTCCGGGATATGGAATCGCGAACGCGGCCGGAAAGGAGCTCCATGAAGTTCTAGTAAAGCGGTGAAGGCTGACGGACATAGTTCTTCTGAATAAAAGCAACCTTTTGAAGAAATGGTTATGAAAACTTGCATTGGTATTAGACTTTCTGGTCTAATGCCGTAGCTAGTGCATTAAACACCTCTTTCCTATAATGAACTTGTTGAGTACGCTCGTACTCATCCCACTCTTAAATCCCCTGCTTAGATTTGGAGGCATCGAAGGAGGATCTACAGTGCAACTCGAAGGCCGAGGAGTCAACAACTACTTCAAGATACAGGACCCTGTCAGCGGAGTCAGATACGTCATCCAACAAGGAGAAAACCTAGATTAGCAGTAGAAAGGAACTAGCTTCCTCAACCTAGCTCCTACTTAGCTAGAATCTATTCATAGCCTCTTTAGCTAGACAAATACGCTACAAATAGAGTTCGTGATAAGATTAGACTACGAGTCGTTCTTCTGGAGTTTATTTGCAGATTTACCTCATTGTAAAGTAGGAGGCTGTGATGATCTTTTGTAACAGAGTCAATGTTGTAATTCTATAGACATACCTTGGACCCGCATATGTTTCTGTTGTACCACTCTGAGCGATATAATACTAGTGGAACGGTGTTTCATTGGTGTTATATCAGACTTGCATACTACACCATGCAGTGGTATGCCGGGTCACCACAGTTGGTATCAGAGCAAATGCTTTGACCTTAGGATTAAAACCCTTTAAAGGAGACCTATAGGATTGGTAGTGTCTATAGGAAGTTGCCCTAGGTAAACCAAATGCTTCTTATGACTTGAGATGGATATTCACTTGAGAATAATCCTGACACACTTGAGTCAACATTTCTATCTAGCTTACCAAGATAAAATAAAGTTAGTTAGATAATCCCAAACATGTAGTACACCATGAAGCCCTTAAACAATAGATGAGTAGATCCCAGTTGGTATACAATACATGGTAGTCCAAAGAGAGGATACAACCATAAGGAAGTTATCCTATTGGAAGATGTGTACCAACATATGTTATGGTCAAGTAAGAGATATCTAGACCTGTAATTGGAGTAATATCAAAAGATGTAGGTAATTAAGTTATCCTAACAGAAAATGTAGATCAAGTTAAATAATGAGTAAGTAAAATTTATCCAAACTTGTGAAATAATTGATAGTAAGTGAAAACTATGAGTCATATGAGGTAGTATAGACCATGATGAGTCAATCATGGGAGTTAAGGAAGAGTGATAGGAATAATTTATGCATACCTACAGGATAGAGGTAGTAATCATATATGATTCATCTGAGGATCATTATGTGATGAACATCTAAAGTATTTAGGAGGAGTACAATAAGAAGCCAAGTGCTAATCAACAATGCAAGAATTGTGTTCCCAAAACTATGGGAAGTGTGCCAAGCACATCATGACCATAGTCTTAGGATAGAAACACTTGGAAGTATAGGAACTATGCTCAAATAGTTAGGAGTAATTGAGAGTAGCTATATTAGAATCTAGAGGTAGCATGTAAAGTAGTCCTCAACAAGATGGAAGTTAAATTAGTACTTCCAAAGGAAATTAGGTTAACCTTAACTATCCCAGACCACTTAATTTCAAGTTTATCTCATTGCAAATGTGCAATTAAGGTAAATACTGAGACAAATAGTAGAATTCCATATATTCGTGCTAAGTATCACGATATAAACCTATATTATATGGTGTTATATTCTACACATCTCAGCCTGATGTTTAGAGATGTCTTACTCAACTAGTATATTCAGGCTTATGATGATGTGTATTATAAGCACAAAGCTGAATCTTCTTGGATTTTATTGGATTTTCATTGTTTGACTAGATCCATACATGAAGTTTGACTTTGGTATGCAAATGCATGTTGCAATATCAAGTCCTTACTTGATGCTATAGATCTAGAGGGTAATAGTATTTGTGTGAGGAAGTGACGAATTCTGAAGATTTTGAAGACAAGATGAAGGTTCATCAGAAGAAGGAAGCAAAATTGTGGGAAGCAACCACAATATTCAGAAGGAAGTACCAATAAAAATTCATGCTCTACCTCAACAGAGGAGTACTTTAGTACATGAGAAGCATGAGGGTGAGAAATTTGGTGATTATGGTGAAGCTCAAGCAGATCCATAGTCAACATAGAAGAGGGAATGCATGGGAAATCACTTAGAATACTATAATCATAGTGTCAACTAGTGGTTTTCTTGCAAAATAAACCCTGAATGAAAGAAGGTGATATATGAAATCATAGCAGACATAAGAAGACCATAGTTGATATCAGAAGACCACAATTGGTATAATATCAATACTGCGAGATAAAGTAGAAGATGTCTCGTCTAGTTGATCAGAACCTATAATAGAATCCATTTTTAGATATCAAATAGCCACAGTTGGTATAATAACCACAGCTGGTATCAGTTAGTATTACAAATAGTCCACGATTTAATTAGTTGTAACAAAAGTTCGTGAACAAATAAAAATCCTGTCAGCCAAATAGCTAGATCTATAAACATTTAGTCAAAGGATTCACATTGGATGTCCACAATTGAGTGGATACACCACAAAGTTTCTTCGCAAAACCTTAGAGGAATATAAATCATAAACTAGACCTAGACCAACTATTCTAATCATAAGTTCAATAGTTGGAAGAAAAGGAGTTAAAGACCATAAGAAAACTCTAAGGGGTAGAGTAAAGATTGAGTTGGATGTACAATAACTCAATACTTTAAGCAAGATAGAAGAAGAAGGTCTAAACTGAGAGGAAGTTCGATCTTATTTTCATAAGATTATCAAACACTACTGTCAGAAGGATGTCAGACCAGAAGCCGAGGTTTATACCTCGAGGAAGTAAGAAGTGGACTATAACTTGAGAAAGTGAGTAATATTTACTCAGAAGTATGATAGCCCAAGTAAATTAAGGCTAAGGAAGTTGGATGAAGGATTGTAGGAGACCAAATAAAGCTCAAGAAGACCCAAAGACCGAAGGAAATTGACCATACCAGAATCACAGACTAATAGAATGATTCCTTTCATGGAACCTAAAGAATCCAAAATAGTTCTAAGTATCAACTATAAACCATGATTGGATGGACTATATAAGTCTAATCCATTATTAGAAAAATAAACCATCACGACCAATTCCATAGTTAGTACCTTATTAAGCACCATTACTGCAATCTTGGTAGTAAGGGAAAACAAAGACCTATTTACCAATTAGGAGTATGTTGTTAAATTAGTCTTGAGTTGAGACTAGCAGCATCAGAATAAATCCCAATCATTGAATCTTCAATGAGAAAGGAAACAAGCTTATAGAGTTGAAAGACTAATTAAAGTTAGAAGCCATGGTTCAGAGACAAGTATTATTAGATTCCAGAGAAAAATCATAGAACTGGAGTAAGAAACTAATGTTCAGAGACAAACCCTAATGGATTCCAGGAAGAATCTGGACAAGTGATATATTCAATTATATCTACCAAGATCACCATGGAGTTCGAGAAAAGACGTAGTCTGCACCAGCCAGATCCACACTCCGGAAACGTGAGAGAGATCAAACTTCGAGGACGAAGTTTAGTTTAAGGGGTAGAGACTGTAATATCCCAGGTAATGGGGTTACAAAAATAGATAAAACAGATGTGTGCATTGCATTCATGCATAGAAAATCTGGGGAATTTTCGCGCTTTAAAGTAAAACAGTCACAGTAACTGAAGTTTCACTTGACCTTGGTGGAATTGAAATAGCTCATCAAGTTCAGTGTTATAAACCTCAATGTGACTTTGTTAAAACCTTGATTTGGGTAGATATGATTTGATCCAAGGGGTTAGATCAAATGGAATTAAAACCAACACAAGAACATATTAATCAAGGATCAACTACTTGATCTTATTTAAGATCATAATATGGTATTCCTTGTCATAACATATGCACATATATTCAATTGGAAATCAAGTAACAATAATTGGAGAAACTATTCTTCACTTATCTTCTCCATGTCTTAAACAAATCCATGATCCTACCATGAACCTCATGGTATTCATTTTACTTCATCCTTGGAAACATGACAAGGAGATCAACTCTAGAAATAAATATTCTTCTCTATTTCAAATAGTTAAGCACCAAACCTAGAGAGGTGAGAGTTCTATTATAATTATTAGAGAAGCATTAACAAACCTTGAGTTAAACCTTGGATATACATCCATGTAATCAAATTATCATCTTTCAGAGAAAACCTAGGATGTTAATCAAGACAATCCTTAGAGAGAGAACCCATTTCTGTTAACCATAGGTATTGGTGACCACATCATTATCTTTGGAGAATAAACTTAAGTTAGCATTGTAGTCCTTCTCAAATGAGACAGAGACCATTCATACTAATCCAAGTTTTACCTATTTTAGAATAAAGGACAACCTTTGAACTAAAGTATTAGGTTGTAAACCATTTCCCTTGGAGTGGTGAGATAACCCATTATCACATGGTATAATACCATATCCATGAATTGATAAGGTGAGGAAGTGACTAACCCAATTAAGCTAGACAAATGAAACCTTAGACTAGATACCTAAGGAAATATTAGGAGTACACCATAAACCCTAGAATAACTGTTCTTAAATGAGAGAGCTCAACCTATGGTGTTATACTCAAGATAATTGAGACAACCATAACCATGCCCATTCAAGAAACTATAAAAGAAAGTCTATATTTAGTTGATCAAGACAACACTTGATCTTGGGAGTGAGAAACCAAATTCATCAAAGATACCTTAGCAAGCCAAACCTTGATCATGATAAATTGGGTAATGATCACAAACCCTAAGAGCTTGAGGTAAGGATATTAAGAACAAGTGGATCATGCCTAATCCATGATCATGCTTTGGAGAAATATGAGAATAATCCAAGTGCTAACACTTATATGATTAGAAGATATTATTCACCACATGAAATCATAGGGAGATCACTAATAAGCAACCCTAGGCTTATATCTCAATTCCAACTTGTGAATCACCTGGTGATCATAAGTAGAACCCTATCTCATCTATATTCCATTTATTCCTCAAATAAAGTATCTAACAAAACCTTAGAGTGAAATTCCATACTTTACATGGTGAGAAACCATTAATACATATGACCAAAGTTAACTATAAAAAGAACTATAACCAATGTAGTTACTCAAATGATAAATTGAGGTTAATAATAGAAGCCAATTGGTAGAAGATAAATCTAATTCTCAAACCTTAGTAATAAGGGAAGCACATGAAATATTAAGCAAGTAACCACCTTATCATGGTTAGGGGAGAGTAAACCCTAGCACATGCAATATGGTGTCATCCAATCTCTATAACCTAGAATTAAATCTCAACTCTAGTCTGAGTATCACTTGGGGGATCACAAATAAAACCTAAACCACAATTAAGATTCAACCCATGTGTCATCAGGTAAATAGCAATTGAACCCTAGATTTTCACATCAAATAAATCTTCTGCTTCAATTCTTGAACATAAGAAAAACCTTGTGCTACCTTATGTGGTTAAAACCATATGTGTAGTGATCAACTATTCATCTTGGTGACCAAGAACCACCATGAGGGAACAATACCTACTCTAGATCCTTTCAATGATAACTATAGTGTTAACTTACAAGGGGGATTGTAATGGAAATCATAAAACCCTAATAGCATTAATGCTCACATAAAATCATATGTGAACAACCAACTTCTCAAATAGAAACCAACTCCTAATAATAACCTCTGAAATACATTGAGTTGCAATTAGCAACTCTTATAAATCCTAACAGAATTAATTCACAAGAAAAAGGAAGTTAAAAAATATGAGAATATGAACTCATACATATTTGCTATTTTGAATAAACATACAAGTATGAAATCTAATCAAATATACCATATTTGTTTCAAATAAAGAATAGAGCAATAGTCATTGCACTATATCTTAATTCAGTAAACATAACAAGAAACCTGCAAATAAAATTTGAATTCAAGTCTGAATTCAAAATAGAAAATTCAAAACAGAAATACAAAACAGAAAAAGAAAACAGAAAAGAAAATTAAGAAAAAAAGGAGGCTTACCTCTCGGGCCACCCAGCCCAACAAAAGCCCGCAGAGCAGCCCAACACCATCACCACTTCGCAGCCCAACACCAGCCCGTGTACCGTTTCGTGCGGATAAGGGCGAGGAGAGCGTCGTCTCCTTCTTCGCCACCGTCGACGCACAGGAGGACGCCACGGCGTCGACCAGAGAGCCACGTCCCGGCCGCCATTGCTGACTGCGCGACCACCGACGACCCAAAGATCGTCGTATAAAGCCCTGGCCGAAACCCTAGCTTCCAATTTCTCCTCCTCCCTGCTTCATTTTCCCCCAAATTGAAACCCTAGCATCTCCAGCCATCCCTCACCGTCGTCGATTGGGGCATCCCCGAGCCACGCTGAGGACGCCATCAGCTCCGCCATGCTTGACTTGCTTCGCCTGCGCGAGGAATCGAGGCGGAGCGACCTAAATCAACCCCACCAGGCTCCTCTTCTTCGCGCCCGGCCACCGTCTCCATCGACGGTGGAGTCGCCGTCCGGCCACCCCGACCTCGCCTGAGCTTTCCTACGCATTCATGGTGAGCTCCTGCACCTCATGGACTGCTTCGCAACCTCCCCAGCTCTCTGTACCGCGCCATCGTCGTGGACATGCGAGCTCCGCCGCTCGGCCTTGCCGTCGGGCAAGCGCCGGCGACCAAAAGTGAGCGGCGCCACCACCTGTAGACTCCCCGTGTTGCGTAGGATCGCACCAGCACCATCGCGCGCCCGTTGGTCGCCGGAATCTCGCCGTCGTTGCCGAATTCGCCGGCCACTGTGAGCCCCTGGACGTAGTCTCGATTTTGACCAGTCCACGCTCACGTGGCAGCTGGCGTGGACATAGGCCCACTGGTCAGTGACCACGGGTAGAACCAGCAGGGTGCGTTTAGCAATTTCTTTAGTTTTAAATTTCAATTCAAAAATTACAGCAACTTTGCAAAATTATATAAAATCCATATTAACTCAGAAAAATGAAAATAATATATCAAAATTCTTAGAAAACTAAACTCTATCTAATAAAAATATAAAATGAAAATTTTATTTTAAATAAAAATTCAATTAATTAAGACTTGTTAATTAAGCCTTATCTGTTAATTCTAAATTCAATTAAACTTCAATAATTAGAAAGACTTCTAAAAATTAATAAAAACCAGTAAGTAAATCAGGAAAATATTAAAACTAATTTCCTTTACTTTTAACTTATTAAATCCTTAATAAGAGGATTCAAACCCTAATTAATAATTACTTTAATTATTAATTGTTTAAAAATAATAAAATGCAAAATTCAATATTATTTTTAATTCCAAATTATTATTAACCTCAACTTTAAAATGAAGTTATTAAATCTTAGAACCAGATGGTGATTAGAAAACCCTAGTTCCATTATACCTTAAATAGTAGTTCATAAATTCATGTGGGATCCTAAAACTCTAATGCCATTCGAACCCGACTCCATTACTTCACATGAACCCTAAATGGATCCCAAACCTAAACTTAAGTAACATGTGATCATGTTACTTCACCAGTAAACATAAATTCATATATAGCAACTAAATACTAGTTAGAATCCACATAAAATATGGGAAATCCTATCACTACTAACTAGCATCCCATGTGTTCATCTTCATTAGACCTAAATAATCCAAAGAGGGCCAACCAAGTGTAAACCCTAGATTCCATTACCAAAGACCACCATCCTTAATTAACCATACTTATCATCACATCCTTGTGATGAACCATAATAGCAACTATACGTGCTATTCTGTATCACATACCATATTCCACAAAACCCTACTAGTGTTGGATACTTATCCACCATTCCATTTAGGAGCCACTCATTCTTTACTTAAATAGAACCAACAGTAAAACCTAGACCACCTAAACCCTAATTGTTATACTTCTTATTATTTAAGAAGTATGTTCTTCAAAAGTTATTCTTTTGAAGAAAATAAGGAATCCTCATCAACCCTGCTTATAAGGACCTATAAACCCTAGCCAGTTATCACTAACAAGATAAACCAACCTTGACAACAACCATGTATAATGAATTGCTTAGGATGTCTAGGATTATCTCAACCTTACAAGCCCTAGTTGCTGATGAATCCAACTATGTTGTGATCCATCGTATACTTACTCCAGAAACTACTTGGAACCAGAGTAAATTATAGCAACCTCATCAACCTAATTATCATACTTGTTCTTTATTAAAGAACATGTTCTTCAAAAGTTATTCTTTTAAAGTATATGATAATTAATCATTAACCATACCATATAATACTAAAACTGACCAACGTTTCTTTACTTGTTAACATCATGCCAATTATCATTCTTTGTGTGCTCAATTGATTACTGTACTTTATTATCCACCTGTTCATGATACCAAGTAATCACACCTGAATAAGAACCTTGTTTGTGAATCACTCTAAAAAGTGCAACACACCCTGAATCAATTACTACCACTCAATAATCCTAAATCATCGGGATTAGGTCACGCTTAGAGCGATTGCATCTCATTATTATGCATTATTGCATCCTTGCCAATCTTTTAAACATCGTCCTTACCGGACGATGATGCTATTTCAGAATTTGGAGTTATTACGCATCGAAGACCTTGCCTGCATAATCTTGCAGTCAAGAAAGGCAAGTTCATCACTTGCTCATGTCATTTGAGTATTTCTATCAAATTACTTGCAAAGTATTATGGTTATCACTATTGCATGAAAATCAAAACCACTACTTTCATAACTATGAATATGACTAAGTGGTGGGCAATGGAACCATGGATTGTGTTGATATGGTGGAGGTTCCATTGCAAGGGTTTATATCCATCTAGGATTAAACAACAAATGTCGCCAGTGATTCTTGTGCCGTAATATCCGTGTTAACCATAAGATCTGGAGTGGGACAGAGTAGTCAAAAGTGTTTCCACCTCTCGTTCATCAACGGATGCGCTTACCGTAGCAGTTGTATCTTGCGGAGCAACTTGAGGGTGGGGAACCCATTCTAAGTCCCCACGGTTATGCTGTGCATACCGTAGCGGTTGCGGCTTGCGGAACAACTTGAGGGTGGGGATCCCATTCTAATTCCCCACGGTAATGTGGTCTATGATGGGTTGCAGCTACCGGCGAAGGAGTTTGGTTCAATCCCAGACTGTCGTCGTGGTCGGGGTCCACCCTGAAATTACGGGAATAATGGGACCGGCGTGGACCCAGGGTCGGGGCATGCAACAAAGGGTGGGTGTTCGAGGTAGCGGAGGAACATGATTGGCTAGACCTTATACCGGGCCTCACACCATAGGAAGTGTGGACGGGTTGCGCGCCCGGTTGGCACCAAGGTTAAGATCTCTTATGGGTAAAGCAACACACCTCTGCAGAGTGTAAAGAACCGTGACCTGTCACTCCCTGTTCCGGGATATGGAACTGCGAACGCGGCCGGAAAGGAGCTCCATGAAGTTCTAGTAAACCGGTGAAGGCTGACGGACATAGTTCTTCTGAATAAAAGCAACCTTTTGAAGAAATGGTTATGAAAACTTGCATTGGTATTAGACTTTCTGGTCTAATGCCGTAGCTAGTGCATTAAACACCTCTTTCCTATAATGAACTTGTTGAGTACGCTCGTACTCATCCCACTCTTAAATCCCCTGCTTAGATTTGGAGGCATCGAAGGAGGATCTACAGTGCAACTCGAAGGCCGAGGAGTCAACAACTACTTCAAGATACAGGACCCTGTCAGCGGAGTCAGATACGTCATCCAACAAGGAGAAAACCTAGATTAGCAGTAGAAAGGAACTAGCTTCCTCAACCTAGCTCCTACTTAGCTAGAATCTATTCATAGCCTCTTTAGCTAGACAAATACGCTACAAATAGAGTTCGTGATAAGATTAGACTACGAGTCGTTCTTCTGGAGTTTATTTGCAGATTTACCTCATTGTAAAGTAGGAGGCTGTGATGATCTTTTGTAACAGAGTCAATGTTGTAATTCAATAGACATACCTTGGACCCGCATATGTTTCTGTTGTACCACTCTGAGCGATATAATACTAGTGGAACGGTGTTTCATTGGTGTTATATCAGACTTGCATACTACACCATGCAGTGGTATGCCGGGTCACCACAACGAGCCCAGCTTGGACAAAGCATCCGCGGCTTCATTTTCTGCGCGCGGCACATGGTGAAACTCACACCCTTCGAAGAATCCGGCAATCTTTTGCACGTGAAACCGGTACGAGGCCATGTTGGCATCTTTTGCGTCCCAATCCCTGGAACACTGTTGTACCACAAGATCTGAATCTCCGTAGCAAATGATCCGGTGTGCACCGATTTCTTTTGCGACCTTAAGCCCATGGATCAAAGCCTCGTATTCAGCGACATTGTTTGATGCCCTGAAATGCACCTGTAAAACATACTGAAGATGATCTCCCTTTGGTGAGGTGAGCACCACACCGGCACCTAGACCCTCTTTGAGTTTGGATCCGTCAAAGTGCATCTTCCAGTATTCTATCTTGTGTTCCGGCGGCTTGTATTGCATTTCCGCCCAATCAACCAAGAAATCAGCTAAAGCTTGTGATTTTATGGCATCCCTTCTTTCATACACCGGTACATATGGTGATATCTGAATCGCCCATTTTGCGATCCTACCGCTAGCATCTTTGTTGCACACGATATCGGAGATGGGTGCCTCACTCACCACCTTCATGGGGTGCTCCTCAAAGTAGTGCTTAAGCTTCGTGGCGGCCATGAACACGCCATAAGTCATTTTCTGGAAGTGTGGGTAGTTTTGCTTTGAGAGGGAGAGCACCTCGCTCAGGTAGTATACCGGCCTCTGGACGGTTTTTCCTTCCTCTTCTCTTTCTACTACCACAACCACACTCACAACCCGGTTAGTTGCTGCTATATATAACAACATGGGCTCTCTCTCCAGCGGCGAAGCCAGTATTGGTGCCGTGGCTAGCATCGTTTTCAGCTCTTCAAACGCCGCGTCTGCCTGAGGGGTCCAGACGAACGTATCGGATTTTTTCATCAAAGCATAGAGCGGCAAGGCCTTTTCTCCTAGCCTGCTTATGAACCGGCTTAGCGATGCCAAGCTTCCGGTAAACTTTTGCACATCTTTTAGTTCCCGCGGAACAGTCATTCTTTCTATTGCCCGGATTTTTACCGGATTTACTTCAATGCCCCGGCTTGACACGAGAAAACCGAGCAGCTTACCGGCAGGGACACCGAAGGTGCATTTTGCCGGATTAAGTTTCATCCGGAATCGTCTTAGGTTATCAAATTTTTGCCGGATATCATCGATTAAGGTGTTTTTTACCTTAGTTTTTATCACAATGTCGTCCACATAGACTTGCACATTCTTTCCAATTTGATCAAATAAGCATTTTTGCATACAGCGCTGGTACGTTGCACCAGCGTTGCGCAAACCAAAAGGCATAGTGACATAGCAATAAGCCCCGTGCGGGGTAATGAACGCAATTTTTATTTGATCTTCCTTTTTCAAGGGGATTTGGTGGAAACCGGAATACGCATCCAGAAAAGACAACAACTCACACCCAGCAGTTGAATCAATCACTTGATCGATCCGTGGCAGAGGGAAAGGATCTCTTGGGCAAGCCTTGTTGAGGTTGGTGTAGTCGATACACATGCGCCACACCTTTGGAGCTTTTGCCTCCAGGTTCTCATCTTTTTTCTTTTCAACCATCACCGGATTGGCCAGCCACTCAGTGTGCGTGACTTCCACAATGAATCCGGCAACCAGCAGTTTTGTCACTTCTTCTCCGATAATCTTCCTCCTATCTTCAGCGAACCGGCGCAGAGGCTGTCGCACCGGCTTGGCATCCTTCCGGACGTTTAGAGAGTGCTCAGCCAGCTCCCTCGGAACACCCACCAAGTCATCTGTAGACCAGGCAAAGATATTCCGATTCTCACGGAGGAAGCTGACGAGCGCGCTTTCCTATGCTTGATCGAGGCCGGCACCGATACGAACGGTGCGCTCTGGGTAAGCCGGATCCAGCACAATGTCCTTTGTTTCATTTGTTGGCTTGAATGCCGGTGAGCCTAAGTCTCCACTCATTGCCGCTAAACTCAACTATGAGGACTGAGCCAGTGCAACCGCAGTTTGCATCCTTCTCTTTTCCTCCGCGATCACCAGCGATTCCGCTAGGTTTGATCCGGCCGATGCTGTTTCTAGTGAGATTTTATAGTTTCCCACCACAGTTAAGGGTCCACGAGGTGCCGGCATTTTCATCTTGAGGTAAGCTGTGTGGGTCGAGGCCATGAAGGCTGCCAACGCTGGTCTCCCCAACAACGCATGGTACGGGCTATCCAGGTCCACCACCTCAAACTCAATGTTTTCAACCCGGCAATTGTCACGTCCTCCAAACGATACATCCACCCGAACTTTTCCTACCGGCGCGCAAGACAGACCTGGGACGATTCCGTGGAACGTCGTACGAGTTGGCTGAAGCATGTTTTCTGTTATGCCTAGCGTATGCATGGTGTGCCGGTACATTATGTTTATGCTGCTCCCATTGTCTATCAGCACCTTGCTGAACTTAACGCGAGTCGTTGACCCTTTCATGATTGGGTCCACCACAAGAGCGTAACCTCCCGGGTTCGGCATGATTTTTGGGTGATCTTTGAACGACCAGGTGATTTCCTGATCTGACCACAACATGTACTTTGGTACTGCCGGCATCACCGCGTTCACTTCCATGGAACGGCGACGTAGGCTTTGCTTGTCTGTCGGCTCAGTGACGAACACGACACAGCATACATCTGGATCCTCATAAACATTCCGGCCCAAAGGTGCCGGTGGAGGTGGTTGGCCATAGCCTTCTCCCACCTTATTGACTTGCTGGTACTGCTGCCTGTTTGGCTGAGGCTGTACCGGTAAAGCATTTGGTCCTGTAAGTGGTGGTGGTGGCGGTAGCTGTTGCTGGCGCAGCATATCCTGTGACGGCGGCAACATTGTGGTGCACCCTTGTGCTTGCGCGTCCTTTACTGCTCCCTTTTGCATCAAGTACTTGGTCCAGGAACAATCCTTTGTCAGGTGGTTTGATGGGTGAGCCGGGTTTGGCGTGTGCCACCGGCAAGGTTGATCCATGGCGGCTTCCATGGTGTATTTCACGGGTTCTTGCCAATTCTTTTTCTGGCCCAGGGTTTCTTTTCGACCCATTGCTTCTTAGGACCCGCCCATGGCTGCGATCCGGTTTTCTGCCTCTGGCTGCCGCTGGCATCAGAGTTTTCTTGCACAGCAGCAACTTGCTGCGGAGCGTACCTTCGATCCGGGAAATCTTCCCTTCTTTTGTTGCTCCGGTTGTCCCGGTATTGTTCCTGGCGCTGCTGAGGCGGGTTTATCTGTTCCGGCTCAGCTTGCACTGCCGGTTGCATTGGGTCTCCCAACGCATAGTTATCCGCCACACGTATCATTTCCGCCAAAGTTGTTGGCATGTTTCGCTGCAGCTTTTGCCACAAAGGCGAACCTCGCCGGCATCCCTGTCTAAACCAAGCAATGGCTTGTGCTTCTATCACTCCTTCACAAGAGTTTCTAATGGAGTTCCATCGGGTCAGGTAATCCCGGTCTGTTTCCTGTAGGCGTTGCACGCACAAAGCGAGCTGCTGAGGCCTGTTGGGCCTTCGGTAGGTGCTACTGAAGTTACTGACAAAGGCTTCCTCAAAGTCCAGCCAGCCATTTATGCTTCCAGCTGGCAAGTTGTTCAACCAGATTCTTGCCGGTCCCACTAAAAATGTGGGCACAATTCTCACGGCCCAACGCCGGTTTCCTCCTCCGGCTACACATCCTCCGCCGCCAGCGACGTATACCGCGGTCACGTAATCCGCGAGCCAATCTTCCGGCTTTGTGGTGCCATCGTATGTTTTGGTGTCACGGGGCAACTGGAAGTTGCGAACCGGTGGTGGTTCTTTCATGATCCTTGGGCCAAAACACTTTGGACCCGGAGGACCTTCTGCCTCTATTATCTCAGACAGGTACACCCTATCCAGACGGTGCCTCGCATCCCGTTCTGGCAGGTGTCTTTCTCCCACGCGCTCTCCCAAAGGATTTCGGTAAGCGGTGAATCTTGTCGAGTCAGCTTCATCGTAGCGTTCCGGTGTCACGGCCCTTGCCTGCCGGTACCTCGGCGGAGGCATTTCCTCCTCATCATACGTTGCCCTTGCAGCCGGATAGTTTTGTCCGGTTTCATATCTACCGGCATGATTGTTTCCGGCATAGCCTCCTTTGGCGTAGCCTCGATCTGCCCCTCGGCTTTTTCTACCGGCATCGTGTTGCCCGGCTTGTTGTTTTCCGGCAAGAACCGGATCGTACACAGTCATCTGCTGTGCGTTCATTTCTTTTTCTCTCCTTCTGTCCGGATGGGGGGACGAAGCCTGCCCATGGGACTTGCTTCCGGCGTTCCTTGTCGAACGCGCGGATTTTGAGGCCGTAGCCTTGTTCAGCTTAGCCAGCTGCTCAGCATTCTGCTGCTCGATAGTTTCTAGCAGCTCTCTAACACGCTCTTGCTGTCTTGCCAAAGCATCTCCGGAAAGCGATTCACATAGCTCTACTGCAGCTTTAGCAGCTTTTATAGTTTTATCCGGGCTGCTGTACTTAGGTTTTTCCACGATGCTAACAGATGCAGAGGTACTTTTGCCGGCAAGAACTTCCTTACGCAGATCCTGATCTAGATTGCGAGCTTTAAGCCGGTTCTCCGGTATCCTAGCAGCACGAGCGCTAACAGAAGCAAAGCCATGGGCAGCGTTGTACTCACGTAAGGTTAGGTTCAGCTCACGCTGCGCCCGGACGATGTCGGCGCCGTTCGCGAGCAGCTTCTGGCGTTGCGCCTCCAGCTCCGCCTGAGCCGCTGCCGGGTCGATGTTCTGCGCGATGGGCGTTGCCAGCACGTTCATCGCCGCTTGGAGTGGTGTTGCTGGTGGCGCGGATGACGCTCCCGCAGCACCAGCGTCGCGCTCCAGCGGTGGCTTGGCCGCACGGGTCGAAGCCGCACGACCAGCACCTTCATCCACAGCTTCTTTCCCTGCACCAACCACGCCGGTCATCATTACCTCGACGCTGCCGGCGGCGCGGCTAGTACAGAGCCACATTGGCGGGTCCGGTGCCACCAGCACCGGCGAGAGGCGCTGGCGCACAGGGACAGTGCCGAGGTAGACGCGGTGGCTGCCGAACTCGATGATGCGGCCGTTCTTGGGGAAGATGCCGCCGTTGGCGAAGCAGCCCGCGTTGTCGTTGATGAAGTCCATGGAGTAGATACGCTGGACTAGCGCAGACACTGTCCGCTCGCCGGTGACCTCGAGGATGCCCGCCCGAATATGAACTCCTGCAAGCGCCACTTCATGCCCCACGGTGGGCGCCAACTGTCGTCGTGGTGAACAGACAGATGCCATAGGATGGCTTGAGTTGGGGCCGAATGGATGCTAGAGGATTCGGGGGAGGGTTTGTGATTAGATGGGATGAACTTCCGGATGGTTTCCTCAAGAACTTAGCCAAGGCTAGAGGTTGAAGAAGAAAGACACAAGGAAGAACTCGCTCTAGATCATCTTCTTTATTGATCTCCACAGGTTACAAGTTTCTCAGTACATGTGTTCGTCGCCCGTGAAGAGGGCTGCCCCCTCTCCTTATATAGGGGGAGAGGGTGGCTTACAAGGCAAGAAACCCTAATGGCATCTTTGACTAGACAAACTACTTTACAAAGTTACTTTAATCATAGATGACACCGGGGTCCTCTTTAATCAGGGAGGCTGACGTTCTCCGGCTTCTTTCTTCGTCATCCTCCTCTTTATCGTCAGCCCTTCGTTTAAAGCTACTTTGCTTAGCTCATCTTTGTCCTCTAGCTCAGGAGAGAATCTTTGACCAGTTCTGCCGACATGATCACCTTTCCGGTATCCCGGTATCTTCTGCCCGGTTCCGGTATACCCCTCTTGGGGATACCGGTTTGGCTTCACTTTGCCAAGCTCGTATCTTCGTGCTCCGGTATGAAACATTAAACTGGTATCTTTATGGCCTAAACCATCCGGTTTGGCATGCCTTTGGCATACCGGGGGTGATCCCCCCAACAGGTGTGTTGGGGACACAAGAGACTTCTTGCTTTGTGGTTGCAGGGTTGCATGAGAGGGATATCTTTGACCTCTTCCTCCCTGAGTTCGATAAACCTTGGGTGATCCACTTAAGGGAAACTTGCTGCTGTTCTACAAACCTCTGCTCTTGGAGGCCCAACACTGTCTACAAGAATAGAAGCACCCGTAGACATCAAGCACTTTTCTGGCGCCGTTGCCGGGGAGGAAAGGTAAAAGGCATTCATACTCCGGTCCCAGGTAAAGTACTTTTCTGTTGCCGTTGTGTATGTGCTCGAAGCTATTTCCTTTAGATCCTGCAATTGCATCTTTTTGTTTCTTGTTTACACTAGTTAGGCATAATGGACAACAATGAGCTTCTTATTCTATTTCCTGATTTAAGACATGGATGGTTTGATGCGAAAATTAAAAAACCTATGGAACATATTAGTATGAACGCTTTGAACACCATTGTTGCTAATGATATGGAAAGTTCTAAGCTTGGGGAAGCTGGCTTTGATGAGCATGATATTTTTAGTCCCCCAAGCATTGAGGAGAAAATTTACTTTGATGATACTTTGCCTCCTATTTATGATGATTATAATGATATTGGTCTTTTAGTACACTTTGTTATGGAGGATAAATTTGATTATGATTACAATATGCCTCCTATATTTGATGATGAGAATAATAATGATAGCTACTTTGTTGAATTTGCTCCCACTACAACTAATAAAATTGATTATGCCTATGTGGAGAGTAATAATTTTATGCATGAGACTCATGATAAGAATGCTTTATGTGATAGTTATATTGTTGAGTTTGCTCATGATGCCACTGGAAATTATTATGAGAGAGGAAAATATGGTTGTAGAAATTTTCATGTTACTAAAACACCTCTCTATATGCTGAAATTTTTGAAGTTACTCGTGTTTTATCCTCTTATGCTTGTTACTTTGCTCTTCATGAACTTGTTTATTTACAAGATTCCTTTTCATAGGAAGCATGTTAGACTTAAATTTGTTTTGAATTTGCTTTTTGATGCTCTCTTTTGCTTCAACTCTTATTTCTTGCGAGTGCATCATTAAAACTGTTGAGCTCATCTTAATGGCTATAAAGAAAGCACTTCTTGGGAGATAACCCATGTTTTTATTTTACTACAGTACTTTTGTTTTATATTTGTGTCTTGGAAGTTGTTACTACTGTAGCAACCTCTCCTTATCTTATTTTATTGCATTGTTGTGCTAAGTAAAGTCTTTGATAGCAAGGTTGATACTAGATTTGGATTACTGCGCAGAAATAGATTTCTTGCTGTCACGAATCTGGGCAGAATTCTCTGTAGGTAACTCAGAAAAATATGCCAATTTACGTGAGTGATACTCAGATATGTACGCAACTTTCATTCAATTTGAGCATTTTCATCTGAGCAAGTCTGGTGCCACTTTAAAATTCGTCTTTACGGACTGTTCTGTTTTAACAGATTCTGCCTTTTATTTCGCATTGTCTCTTTTGCTATGTTAAATGAATTTCTTTGTTCCATTAATGTCCAGTAGCTTTGGGCAATGTCCAGAAGTGTTAAGAATGATTGTGTCACCTCTGAACATGTGAAATTTTGATTATGCACTAACCCTCTAATGAGTTTGTTTCGAGTTTGGTGTGGAGGAAGTTTTCAAGGGTCAAGAGAGGAGGATGATATACTATGATCAAGAAGAGTGAAGAGTCTAAGCTTGGGGATGCCCCGGTGGTTCATCCCTGCATATTTTAAGAAGACTCAAGCGTCTAAGCTTGGGGATGCCCAAGGCATCCCCTTCTTCATCGACAACATTATCAGGTTCCTCCCCTGAAACTATACTTTTATTCCATCACATCTTATGTGCTTTGCTTGGAGCGTCGGTTTGTTTTTGTTTTTGTTTTTGTTTGAATAAAATGGATCCTAGCATTCATTGTGTGGGAGAGAGACATGCTCCGCTGTTGCATATGGACAAATATGTCCTTAGGCTTTACTCATAGTATTCATGGCGAAGGTTGAATCTTCTTCGTTAAATTGTTATATGGTTGGAATCGGGAAATGCTACATGTAGTAATTCTAAAATGTCTTGAATAATGTGATACTTGGCAATTGTTGTGCTCATGTTTAAGCTCTTGCATCATATACTTTGCACCTATTAATGAAGAAATACATAGAGCTTGCTAAAATTTGGTTTGCATAATTGGTCTCTCTAAAGTCTAGATAATTTCTAGTATTGAGTTTTGAACAACAAGGAAGACGGTGTAGAGTCTTATAATGTTTACAATATGTCTTTTATGTGAGTTTTGCTGCACCGGTTCATCCTTGTGTTTGTTTCAAATAACCTTGCTAGCCTAAACCTTGTATCGAGAGGGAATACTTCTCATGCATCCAAAATCCTTGAGCCAACCACTATGCCATTTGTGTCCACCATACCTACCTACTACATGGTATTTCTCCGCCATTCCAAAGTAAATTGCTTGAGTGCTACCTTTAAATTTCCATCATTCGCCTTTGCAATATATAGCTCATGGGACAAAATAGCCTTAAAAACTATTGTGGTATTGAATATGTACTTATGCACTTTATCTCTTATTAAGTTGCTTGTTGTGCGATAACCATGCTCCTGGGGACGCCATCAACTCTTTGTTGAATATCATGTGAGTTGCTATGCATGTTCGTCTTGTCTGAAGTAAGGGAGATTTACCACTCATTAAATGGTTAGAGCATGCATAATGTTAGAGAAGAACATTGGGCCGCTAACTAAAGCCATGAATCATGGTTGAAGTTTTAGTTTTGGACATATATCCTCAATCTCATATGAGAACATTAATTGTTGCTACATGCTTATGCATTAAAGAGGAGTCCATTATCTGTTGTCTATGTTGTCCCGGTATGGGTGTCTAAGTTGAAGAATGATCAAAAGCGAGAAATCCAATGCGAACTGTCTCCTTAGACCCTTGTACAGGCGGCATAGAGGTACCCCTTTGTGACACTTGGTTGAAACATATGTCATGCAATGATAATCCGTGTTAATCCAAGCTAATTAGGACAAGGTGCGGGCACTATTAGTATACTATGCATGAGGCTTGCAACTTGTAAGATATAATTTACATGATACATATGCTTTATTACTACCGTTGACAAAATTGTTTCATGTTTTCAAAATAAAAGCTCTAGCACAAATATAGCAATCGATGCTTTCCTCTTTGAAGGACCTTTCTTTTACTTTTATGTTGAGTCAGTTCACCTATCTCTTTCCACCTCAAGAAGCAAACACTTGTGTGAACTGTGCATTGATTCCTACATACTTGCATATTGCACTTGTTATATTACTTTACATTGACGTTATCCATGAGATATACATGTTATAAGTTGAAAGCAACCGCTGAAACTTAATCTTCCTTTATGTTGCTTCAATACCTTTTACTTTGAATTATTGCTTTATGAGTTAACTCTTATGCAAGACTTATTGATGCTTGTCTTGAAGTACTATTCATGAAAAGTCTTTGCTTTATGATTCAGTTGTTTACTCATGTCATTACCATTGTTTTGATCGCTGCATTCATTACATATGCTTACAATAGTATGATCAAGGTTATGATGGCATGTCACTCCAGAAATTATCTTTGTTATCGTTTACCTGCTCGGGACGAGCAGGAACTAAGCTTGGGGATGCTGATACGTCTCCGACGTATCGATAATTTCTTATGTTCCATGCCACATTATTGATGATATCTACATGTTTTATGCAAACTTTATGTCATTATTATGCGTTTTCCGGAACTAACCTATTGACGAGATGCCGAAGGGCCAGTTGCTGTTTTCTGCTGTTTTTGATTTCAGAAATCCTAGTAAGGAAATATTCTCGGAATCGGACGAAATCAACGCCCAGGGTCCCGTTTTTCCACGAAGCTTCCAGAAGTCCGAAGGGGAAACGAAGTGGGGCCACGAGGTGGGGACACAGTAGGGCGGCGCGGCCCAAGCCCTGGCCGCGCCGGCCTAGTGTGTGGCCCCACCAGGACTCCACCGACCTTGCCCTTCCGCCTACTTAAAGTCTCCGTCGCGAAAACCCTACCAAGTTGGACGAAACCAGAGAAAACCTTCCAGAGCCGCCGCCATCGCGAAGCCAAGATCTGGGGGACAGGAGTCTCTGTTCCGGCACGCCGCCGGGACGGGGAAGTGCCCCCGGAAGGCTTCTCCATCGACACCACCGCCATCTTCATCAACGCTGCTGTCTCCCATGAGGAGGGAGTAGTTCTCCATCGAGGTTCGGGGCTGTACCGGTAGCTATGTGGTTCATCTCTCTCCTATGTACTTCAATACAATAATCTCATGAGCTGCCTTACATGATTGAGATTCATATGATGATGCTTGTAATCTAGATGTCATTATGCTAGTCAAGTGGATTTTACTTATGTGATCTCCGGAGACTCCTTGCCCCACGTGTGTAAAGGTGACAGTGTGTGCACCGTGTGGGTCTCTTAGGCTATATTTCACAGAATACTTATTCGCTGTTATGAATGGCATAGTGAAGTGCTTATTTATATCTCTTTATGATTGCAATGTGTTTTGTATCACAATTTATCTGCGTGCTACTCTAGTGATGTTATTAAAGTAGTTTATTCCTCCTGCACGGTGCAATGGTGACAGTGTGTGCATCGTGTAGTACTTGGCGTAGGCTATGATTGTGATCTCTTGTAGATTATGAAGTTAATTATTGCTATGATAGTATTGATGTGATCTATTCCTCCTTTCGTAGTGTGAAGGTGACAGTGTGCATGCTATGTTAGTACTTGGTTTGATTATGTTGATCTGTCATGCACTCTAAGGTTATTTAAATATGAAGATTGAATATTGTGGAGCTTGTTAACTCCGGCATTGAGGGTTCATGTAATCCTACACAGTTAGTGGTGTTCATCATCCAACAAGAGGGTGTAGAGTCTAGCATCTATCTATTTATTCTGTTATGTGATCAATGTTGAGAGTGTCCACTAGTGAAAGTATGATCCCTAGGCCTTGTTCCTAAATACTGCTATCGCTGCTGGTTTACTGTTTTACTGCTTGTTTACTTCTGCAATATTACTACCATCAATCGCACGCATGACAAGCACTTTTCTGGCGCCGTACTACTGCTCATATTCATTCATACCACTTGTATTTCACTATCTCTTCGCCGAACTAGTGCACCTATTAGGTGTGTTGGGGACACAAGAGACTTCTTGCTTTGTGGTTGCAGGGTTGCATGAGAGGGATATCTTTGACCTCTTCCTCCCTGAGTTCGATAAACCTTGGGTGATCCACTTAAGGGAAACTTGCTGCTGTTCTACAAACCTCTGCTCTTGGAGGCCCAACACTGTCTACAAGAATAGAAGCACCCGTAGGCATCAGATACCTAACCCACATAGACAACACAAGGGAACATATATGATGGGTTAGTTCATAAAGCATAATTGACACGGCTTACCATACCACATGACTTCTCGTGGCACATTCTTCATGCTTCATGTGTTGACCAAACTTGAATCTATTCTTCACTCTTTGTATTGGTCAACCTTGTATCTTCTCATGCTCTATCATACTATCTTGAGGTGTATATAGAATTCTTCATTTGCTTGCATGCTCTAAATCTTAGTCATCCATAGCTCAACTTATGAGACTATCATGACACTGACTTAGAGCCATAACTTGAATTCTTCACTTGGAATCAAGCACTCAAGATCTTGATCATTCATTGCTTATCACATAAGCTAGAGCATGGCTAATATTGAGTTCCACATAAGAACTCCATCTTCATTTCTTCTTCTTGATCATATCACATATATATCTTTAAATCGATGATCTTGATGCCAATACACAAGGTATATCTTTATCTTCATGGCATCCATACTTGAATCCAACACATGGACTACAAGTAGTACCTATGGAATATACCTTCATATAAACTCAATGAAAACATTAGTCCATAGGGGTTGTCATTAATTACCAAAACCACACATAGGGGCAATATACCCTTACACCACTTCTAAGCCCGATGGTATAAGAAACGGTCAGAGTTTCTGGCATGCGAACACAATTAGGGCATGTCGTGCCGCGGTGCTAGCGCCATTAGGGCATGTGCAATGGTCCGTCTTATCTTGCCACGTAATCTTTTTTTAGCAACCGACAGGAGCACTGCTTTTTCATTAAGTAAGAGGGAAAACCCAACCAAAATGTACAAGAGAGGGCATATTCAGATTAAGGTGGTAATATGCATGAAAACCACCATAAGATAAAACCAATGGAGAAAAACATATTCTGGTTCGCCCGGGATGGTCGACCCGAAGCCGTTGATAACACGATCTCTCTAGAGGATGTCTTCCCTGGCGATATTCGCCACCTCCAGGTAGGTTAGACAGCGTCCAGTGAAGATGCGTTGATTCCGTTCCTTCCACGCATTCCAGAGCACATACAAGAAGAGGCCACTGATGTGTTTCTTTTTCTTCTATGGCTTTCCGTCAATCATGGCATCCCACCAGTCAGATATGGAATGGAAGTCGAGGCGATGGTCGGCGATGTCATCATTGTCCCAAGATTTCATCAAATTCCATATAGCCGCAGTTTAAAGGCAGTTTCTGCAAAGGTGGTCAGCCGTCTCAGGCTCGCTGAGGCACAAGGGGCAGCGGGGATCATGGGGCCAACCCCTGATGGCAAGCATATCCGCGGTGAGGAGCTTTCCTTGAAGGACCAGCCAGCCAAACAACTTGCATTTGGGCTCCGCGTGGGCTGACCAAATCTTCATGGCATCGAATCTAGCATGGCCATCGAAGAACTGAGCACTGTAGGTCGCATCGAGGTGAGGGTCCAAAGATGGAGTCCGACAGCTCGGGGGTAAGGGTAATGGATTGAATGGATTGAATAGTATCCCATACCTCAATGTATTGCGCCAGCTGGATAAGCGAGTTAATCGTGGTGACGGAGCGAATCCAGTTCTTGTCGCTCATCTCTTTGGCAACCGTGCCATTTTTCTGGTAGGAAATTTTGAAGAGGTCAGGTGCTCATTGAGAGTGGGGGTCCCATCCGCACCAGTTGTCATGCCAGAAGGAGGCCATCTCCCCATTGCCAATGGTAACCTTGGTAGAGGCTCTGGAAAGAGCCATGTCGGCGTCGTCACAGGGTAGTTTAGAGCCATCCCAAGTGCGCTCAGGATCAGTCCATTGGAGCCAAGGCCAACGCAGCCGCAGTGCACGTCCAGATCTCTTAATATCTGGCGACCCGAGACGCCCCAGATTCTTCGGTCTACACACTGTTTTACAGTTCATAAGCGCTTTTCCTTGGGCCGCATGTTGATCCTATCTCGAGCCCATTTAGGCAGAGGGATGGCAGTAGCGTGGTATATACCAGTAGCCATAATCACCGTCTTAGCGAGGATGACCCTTCCAGACCGTGCAAGGTTCTTCCCAATCCATCCCGACAGTTTGCCCGCGATCTTGTCGGTGAGAGGTTGCAGATCCACCTTCCGAAGGCGGCGAAATCTAGATATAAAATAAAACATGATCTATAATGGGCTATTTTTTAGTTTTATCTTTAGTAACGAGACATACTAAACATGTGGTGAGAGAGATTGTGTTAAGAGATGATCTCTTAGCTAAGAGAAGGCAAAGTTTTTTTTTCATCTTCCTCTTCTTCACCTCAACGTTTATCCTACGTGACACTGCTAAGATATCACCATTGTATATGCCCTTAGCGCCCAAATTTTAACATGGATGAATTGATCGTAATTTTAAAACTTCAGAATGCTTCACAAGAGAGAAAAATATTTCAAACGAGCACACATTCTCAAGAGAGAAAAACCTTTCTGCCTTGTCCCTCATCACCAACAAAAAAATATCTTCCTCGTAATTCCTCATCAATTAAAGAAACAACATGGTCAGTCTGATCAGAGAGTGGAGGACCCAGCCAAACAAAAGGAGAAAAATGAACCAACATATTTACTACGCAGAGTACAACAATGCTAATAGATCATCATCAGTCACAAGTTGTTGAAGGTGTGTGTTCCCCGGTTGTATCCGTAATAGGAGAGGTACCATCTGACGAACTTCTTGAGCCCCATCTCCAGGCTCGTCGTGGGCTTGTACTCGAGCTGCTCCCGCGCGAGGCTGATGTTGGCGTGCGTGAAGGGCACGTCCCCGTTCCCCGGCATCTCCACCACGTTCTTCTTCGCCTTAACCCGGAGGTACCGCTCCAGGATGGACACCAGCGTCGGCACCGTCACCGGCGCCGTGTTCCCCAGGTTGAAGATCCTGTACGGCGCCGGCCCACGCTTCCTCCCTCCCGTCCCCGTGCTCCGGCCCGCCGTGTCGAGCGACGACAGGCACCCGCGCACGATGTCGTCGATGTATGTGAAGTCCCGTGCGAGGTCGACGTGGTCCTTGCCACGGTACACGGTGATGGGCTTCCCCTGGAGGATGTTGCGGGTGAACGAGAAGTACGCCATGTCGGGGCGGCCCCATGGCCCGTACACGGTGAAGAAGCGGAGGCCGGTGACGGAGAGGCCGTAGATGTGGTTGTAGGTGTGTGTGATCTCCTCGCCGGCCTTCTTGGTGGCGGCGTAGAGCGAAGCGGGACGGTCCGTGCGGTGCGCCTCCGAGAATGGCACAGCGTCATTGAGGCCGTACACGGAGGAGCTGGACGCCCACACGACGGCCGGCTGCGGGTCGGCGTCCTTGCAGGCCTCGAGGAGGGACACGAGGCCGGCGATGTTGGAGTGCACGTACGACGCCGGGTTCTCCATGGCGTACCGGACCCCGGCCTGGGCGGCGAGGTGGAGAACGTGGGTGAAGGGCACCACGTCGAAGAGCTTGGTGAGGAGGCGGCCGTCGTTGATGTCGCCCTCCACCACGAACACGCCGTGCGACGCCAGCAGCGCGCGCCGGGCCTTCTTGAGCGACGGGTCGTAGTACTTGTTGAAGTTGTCAATGCCCACGACGCCGTCGCCGCGCTTCCGAAGGGCCAGCGAGCAGTGCGTGCCCACGAACCCGGCGGCGCCGGTCACCAGCACGGACAGGCCGGCGCCCTCCGCCGACCCTGGCGGCCGGCGTGGCGATGCCGACGCGCGGATCTGGCGCTCCCAGTGCAGCCCGCCCCAGGACGCGGCGAAGTAGCGCGACGAGGTGTCGACGAAGGAATGGAAGCTGAGGTATGTGGCGGTCATGGCTACCAGGAAGAGCGCCCACAGGAACATGGTCCCCGTGGACGCGAAGCACCGGTGCAGCTGCCGGCTCATCGTGCCCGCACGCTCGATCTTCACCTTCCCCGGCGTGGACGGCAGCATGTCCTCCTCATCAGCCACCACCCGCATCCTCTGCTCATGCAAGCAAATTAACAAAAGGAAAGAGGAGACCAACGGCCGGCCGGCCCGCCGGCGACGACGTACTCCTCAATCGGTCGATCGATCCTCCTATCGTATCGATCCAACTTGATCATCAGCTGCTCGTCGCAAAAGATCAAATCCTTGCCTCCGCTGAGATCGATCTCGTTGCGCGAGCGCTGTCGCCGATCATTCTCGTTCCACGAAATTTCCGGCGCCTGCTAAGGAGGGCGTGGGTTATAAATAGGAGCGGGTTTTGTGTTTCGGGGCCCGGCGATGTTGGTGGACACACCTGTAATTTATCCTGGTTTATTTTTAGCCTCTTGGAAGACAAGACAAGAGTGCTCATGTTTGCTGTGCTCGAGGGACATCGTGTTAAAGACCCCACCGTCAGTCACACTTACACCATAGGTACCCATGACCCGCGTATCCATGAGTTTGTAAATGGGGTAATATCGTAACCATTGAGTAGAGCAGGTACGGTTATGTGATCGTAGAACCCATTTCTGCATACCCATTTATTCATCTAAATTTTACAAGTGAGTAGCCATATTATTTTAAACTACTTAATTTCCCCCTAATCATGTCTTCACGTTGCGTTGCTACGTTGAATCTCACGCTTTTCGGTCTCACAATCGCGGGTAGATTAGTGAGGATTAGATCTATTTAGGATCGCTTCGCTTCTTGTCATATTTTTGATTAATTTGATGTGTGGCACATGTATTTTTACCGGCAGGTACCCATTTACCCTGTCGGGCGATGGGCACGGGAAAAACTTGTACCTGTTGACGGGTATGGGTACGGGTGACGGGTAAGATCTAAGGCAATGGGTATGGGATGGCTCTACCCGTACACATACCCCGCAGGTGCCATCCCTATCCTCGATCCAAGGACAGCAGGGGTGCGTTGATCGACCAAAGCGAACCGAAGCTGACCGGACCATGTAAAGCCAACTCGAGACAAGCAGCCGACATAGACCAAGCATATAGAGTGTATAAGAGCATCTCCACCAGCGACTCCCATACAATAGTCGGTAAGACACATGCTGACTACATATTGAGATCTCCAGTGAGCAGTGTCGGCTAAAAATATATTGTTTCCCACACCGGTAGTTCCCCAAACCAGTTTACAAAAAGAAAAGGTGGAGAGCACGCCCAACTGCTGCTCCAGGACGCGCAACGCATAGAGCAAGCATATGAGCAAAGCATATGATAGAGTGGAGTGGTTGTTTCTAGAAGGCATGGTGGAGAAGTCTCATATCGCTTTGTGCTCCAAGGTAGAGGTTTTCGGCGATGTTGAACAAGGCACAAAATGGTGGTTTGATTAATGGTACTCCTTCCGATCCATATTAGTTGCCACTAATATAAATGTATCTAGATATATTTTAGTTCTAGGTACATCCATACTCGTGGCAAGTAATATGAATCGGAGGGAGTATAAAACTTGCTCCTACTGCTCCTAGAGTAAACCATCTCTTGTTTGCCGATGATTCACTACTTCTTATGGAGGCCAATGTCTAAAGTGTAGAAGGTATAAAAGTTATTTTGCAAGTGTATGAGTGCTCGGGTCACATGATAAACAGAGACAAATCATCTGTGATGTTTAGTTCTAATGCAAGAAATAATTTTAGTAACTTGATGCTACAAGCTTTGGAACTTGGACCACAAGCAAAAGTGGGGAAGTACCAAGGATTACCAACATATATTGGTCGGTCTAGGAAAAGGTGATTTGCCTATATAAAAGAAAGAATTTGGAAGAGGATACACATTATTCCTGGAGGGGTTTCCCATCTGCAATACGCAGATGATACGATCATCATGATCCAGCCGGAGGATCTGGCCATCGCCAACTTGAAGTTCCTCCTTATCTGTTTTGAGAACATGTCAGGGCTCCGCATTAACTTTCACAAGAGTGAGGTCATGGTCATGGGGACCTCGGACCTGGAGAAGCAGAGGATTGCCAACATGTTAAACTGTAAACAAGGGTCGTTTCCCTTCACATACCTTGGCCTTCCCATCTCTGACCATGCCATTACGGCCGCGGATTGGGGTCCGCTGACTGCCAAGGTCGCTAAGCGGGCAGACCCGTGGACGGGCAAATTCATGTCCTCGGCGGCACGTCTTATTCTGGTAAACGCTTGCTTGTCTAGCCTGCCCCTGCACGCCATGGGTGTGTGCATGCTGGGAGATGGTATCCACGACGTCATCCGCAAGCATCGCGCGAAATTCTTTTGGGAAGCTAATGGCCCAAAGAAGAAGTATCACTGGGTTAGGTGGGACGCGCTATGCATGCCCAAGTCCATGGGGGGGCTAGGCATTATGGACACCAAACTCATGAATGTGTGCCTCATGGCGAAATGGGTGTGGAAAATCATGAGTGGGGCTCATGGCTTGTGGGCGGATATTATTCGCAGCAAGTACCTTAATGGTAGGGACATTTGGGTAGACTCGCACCCAAGAGGATCACAATTCTGGAACACGCTCCAGAAGGTCAAGCGAGTGCTCTGTTTGGGGACAAAGCATCAGGTGGTTAGTGGGACATCGACCCGGTTCTGGCACGATTGGTGGCTAGGACCGAGACCCTTTCGGGACAGATTCCCATCACTCTTCGCCATCACGGCAGACCCAGAAGCCTCGGTGGCTCATGCCGCGGCCAACGGGTTTTGGGACATTCCCCTGCGCAGGGAGCTTGGCAGCCTGGAGCGCAGGGAGCTAAATGACATCCAGAGGGATCTCCAGATGGTGCGTCTGAGGGCCGGGCAGGATACCATCCGGTGGTCTCTCGAACCCTCTGGAGATTTTTCGGTGCGCTCCCTTTACCTCAAGTTGTGCCAAGGCACGCCACGGAAACATTATGGGGTGCTCTGGAGGATCGATGTTCCTCTCAAGATCAGGATCTTCCTTTGGCAGCTCATGCGTAAACGCCTACCCTCTAATGACAATATTCGTAGGCGAAGGGGGCCATCTTCGGGGAGATGTGCCCTTTGTGGAGAGATGGAAGACACGAACCACATCTTCTTCACCCGTGTCCTTGCCAGATTCATGTGGAGCGCAGTTAGGGTAATACTGCAATGTACTTGGAACCCCACGTGTCTGGCGGATGTGTATAGGCTCCTCCAGCAGTGCAGAGGCCAAACAAAACGGGTCTACTAGATTAGTTGTGCGGTGCTGTGCTGGTCCCTATGGAACATGAGAAACAAATTTACCATCGAGGGGCGCTTCCCTGGCCATCCTGCTGACTGCATATACAAAATGTCTCTTTATCTTCAGGTGTGGAAGCAAGTGACTAGGAGACAGGACCGTGATGCGGTGGAGCTGACCATTGGCAGACTACGCGAGCTCCACGCCTCCTCCAGGATGCAGACATAGCATACCTTACTGCCTTTATCTTACCTTGTATTAGGACTATATGTGTTTGCTTTTCATATGTTGGGGCACATGGATGTGTTAGACCGTGATCTGTGTTATCCTCCGGTTTGCCGGTGTGAGTTGTATCGCTACCTTCAGTTGTATGTTGTGGCTTCATTAATTTAAAGCCGGGCTCTGCTCGAGCCTTCAGTCTAAAAAAGAAGAGGATACAAGGATGGAAGGAGAACCTCATGTCAACAGCGGCAAACGAGATTCTTATTAAAGCAGTGGCTAACACGGTTCCTACTTATGCTATGGCATGTTTCGATCTCTCGAAAACTCTATGTGATGATACATCAAAGATGGTCTGCCAATATTTGTGGTTGCAAAATGATTAGGTCAATAGAATGCATTGGGTAGGATGGAAAAAAATGAAACTACCTAAGGAAGGAGGCAGCCTTGGGTTTCATGACTTGTAATCTTTTAACATGGCCATGCTCGCCAACCAGGGGTGGAGACTAGTACAAGCTTCAGAGACCCTTCGTGATCGTGTCTTACGTGCAAAATATTTTCCGAACGGTGATGTTTTATCGGCCAGATTTGAGCTATGTGTGGAGGAGTATGTTCAAAGGGATAAATATGTTGAAGGAAGGTGTCATTTAGCGTATTGGCAATGGTTCTAATGTTCGTATATGGAAGGATCCGTGGTTCCCTATGAGATTGACACGCCAACCGTCTACACATAGGGGTGACTGCGAGCTTGAGTTGGTGTTAGAGTTAATTCATGAAGCCACTAATTCATGGAAACATAACCTTCTTAAACAACGTTTCCGCAAATAAGATATTCTTGTTATCATGAGCATACCCCTGCGACCAAGCTCTGAAGACTTCATCTTGTGGCACTTCGACGACAAGCGTACCTTTTCAGTTAAGTAGGCCTACAAAGTGCATGTTGAGATGGAGCGTTGACTGGCAGTACGACAGGAAGGACAAGGCTCTGACTTTACCACTCTGAAAAGAGAATATTTTTAGCAAGATTTGGAAGGTGTTCAGTGTCCACCAAAGGTTCACCATTTTATGTGGAGATTTGCGTACAACTGCCACCCGCGGTACATGAACATTGCACGCCAAGGTGTGGAGCTAGACATTAAATGTGATGTCTGCCATAATTATTTCGAGGACGGTGGGCACCTTTTTCTAACCTGCAAGTTCGCAAAACAAAGATGGCGTGCACTGCAGTTGCAAGATGTGAGGCTCAACAAGCTTCTACCATGTTGTTCTACTTCTGAAGTGCTACAGGAAATATTGCTCTTGCCGGAAAGAGAAAAGCTATAGGTTATTTCTTTCCTCTGGAGCTGGTTGTCTGAACAAAATAAATGGAATCATGGGGAGCAACAACAGACCATAGAACAATTTCGGTTTGCTGTCATGAGACATACTCCATTCGTACAGAAATGTATGATGTTTTAGCCATCTTATAGGTACGGTTCACTCACTTTTGTTATATCTAGTCTACTTTTAGTGCGTAGGTTCACTTCATTTAGTTTGTATCTAGTCTACTTCAAAAATATCTAAAACATCTTACATGTGCATGAAGGGAGTACATACGAATGGCAACACTTCCTAGCAAAAAAAGGAGTCTGTGATTGCTCCTGTTGGTCGTTGGAGAGCACCACCTAAAAAAATTCGTCAAAATCAACACTGATGCAACCTTTATGGAGCAGGCACGAAACGGAGGATGGCGAGCTATATGCAGAAACAGTGATGCTGATGTGTGTATTGCTTCTGTTCGAGCACCGATGCATGCGAAAGATGGCTAGCTTCCAAGCTGAGCATTTAGCTCTTTCCAAAGCAATCGACATGGCAGATATTTCAGGTATTGGAAGAGTGGTGTTTGAAACGGACCGCATCAATGTGAAAAATGCTTTGTCATCAAACGAGTGTGATCTTGGACGATGGGCGAGTTCTCTTTAGTGACATGAAATTTCCTCTAAACATGTGTTTTATCAATGCTTGTGTGCAGTATGCCAAACCGGCTCATGAGCTTGCGGCTTTGGGTGTAGGTGTAGCTCATGAAGACCATGTGTTATGGATCTCGAGCTACCTTGATTCTGCCACCCGTTCACAGATGATTATGCTGTGTCCTAATGGAATACCAGTGTTTCATGTCAAAAAAATGATGTTGCTCTTAGTTTCTTCCTTTTTTTGTGAAAAATCCACTTATCTATTAATAATCATCAATAGTAGTAGAAGTAGTCCTAAAATTAATAAAAATTGAAATTATCAATCCAATTCCTCTAATTCAGAATGTATCGTGAGGATCCCCTAGTTGGTACTGTTGGCATATGAAGTTCAATTACTTGAAAACTCGCAAGTTCATTAGGTCATGCATGTGTAATGTGTTGCAACTCAGGAAAGCTCTTCTCCCATGTATTACAAGGTCACATTCTCTTCTTGTTCATGATGACCAACTCGTTATAATTGTGGATTTGTTAGGTACATGTTGTCGCAGGGATGATGGAGCCATGAGTTGAGCTCAAGGAGCGGAGCTAGACAAATTAGTCTTGTAATCCGTATGAGGGTGGCTAAAGTAGCTGAAACACCATATGCAATGGGTAGACATGGCTATCTTAGTATCTTTCTTAAGAAAATCATGGCCATATGGGGCAGTGGCCCCTGCTCGTCCTACTTGTCTGCATCCCTACATTGTCGCACTATCAACGATGATCTCCGATAACAAGGTGAGTACAATGGTTTGATCTGTTGATGATTGAAACATCATGGGAGGACCCGAACTAGATGCGACATTGCTTCCCCAGCACAAACTTGGGGGAGATCTCTCCTCAAGTACGAGGGGATGTTAAGACCCTGCCATCTTCTACATGAAGCAAAACCAGAAGCCAAAGGTCACCAGTTGCAACAGATTGACCAAAGCATTTGGTGGATTTGAACCGAAAGTACATGAGGTCTGATTGGACAACAGGAACCGCGACGCGAGACACGCTCCTAGCATCGACAAACACGTATAAAGAGGAAGCACACGATAAAAACACCGTCCGGTTCAATCACAACATTGGTGGTATGAATGAATGTTCTGAGGTTATACCCTACTTTTTATCTTTTTCTATGATATATCGACCCAATTACTCTAATTCAGAGTGTATTGTGAGGATCTCCTAGTTGGTACCTAGGGCATGTTTTGATGGTGCCAAAATTTTATCTATCAAAACTTCAGCCATGAAGCTTTACAATTTAGGAAACCTCCAATTAAGTTGTGAAGATCGACCCAAACTCTATTGTAAAGGTTCGATTGCCACCTCCAACTGCAATGTATAGTTTGTCGAGCCATCTTGAATTGTGTGAGGTCAAGAGGAGAATAAGGTGAGCCCTAGTGACTCTTAGGGACCATTTCTTCCATCACACCCCTTCAAAGGAGATTAGCTTTCCCTGGGAGTGAACTTTGGGATACATCATTGTCTTTTCGCGGTAAAATGCGCTAAAAATTGACATTTCACCCCCACATCCATCTGCGACCATAACCCGTCGTCATCGATTCTAGTTGAATTCGACCAATCACCTCCGGATTCGAGGGTAGACCCCTCCGATCTACTTATGTGCAAAATGGCGTTAGCCAATTCAGCTAGTGGCGGCCGTGTTTCTTCACCTCGCAGAGGCGGCTGATCGTCAGTGAGGCAAGCACCGAAGACCTTGCCGAGCAGAGCGGGCATCTCCGACTAACTGGGAACCCTCTCACGGCGATACCCAAACTACCACCCATGGGTGGGGGTCATTCCATGCAATCATGACGGCGAGGCAGGACATCGAGGGTGGTGCGGCCCATGGTGCAAATGGGGCTACCTACGGTTCCCTCCTCTGACTCAGACGATGACGTGGACAAGGTGACGCTCACCAACATGGAGAAAGAACACTGCCACCTTCTCATCGCGTGCTGATGTCTATGCACGCTTCTATTCCTGTAGACAGTGTTGGGCCTCCAAGAGCAGAGGTTCGTAGAACAGCAGCAAGTTTCCCTTAAGTGAATCACCCAAGGTTTATCGAACTCAGGGAGGTAGAGGTCAAAGATATCCCTCTCAAGCAACCCTGTAATTAAGATACAAGAAGTCTCGTGTGTCCCCAACACACCTAATACACTTGTCAGATGTATAGGTGCACTAGTTCGGCGAAGAGATAGTGAAATACAAGTAATATGGATGATTATAAGTAGTAATTGCAATCTGAAATAAAAATGGCAGCAAGCGAACATGTAGCAGAACTTGTTGGAAACGGTGTTTCAATGCTTAGAAACAAGGCCTAGGGATCATACTTTCACTAGTGGACACTCTCAACAATGATCACATAATTGAATAAATAAATGCTACTCTCAAACACTCTCTTGTTGGATAACAAACACCATTCATTGTGTAGGGCTGCAAAAGCACACCTCAAGCCGGAGTAAACAAGCTCCACAACGTCATAAAGGAATCACACACGATGTGCACACTGTCACCATCACACCGTGGAGAGTGACTCCGGAGTTCATATTAAAGTATTTACTAGAGTGCATAATAGACAAGAGTAACATCTACATATTCAACTAGATTACAAAGCTCATGATCACATAAAGATCACACCATGGGAGAGCCCTCAGCCTCGGGGGAGAACTACTCCCTCCTCATCATGGGAGACAACAACAACGATGAAGATGCCGATGGAGTCGATGGAGATGGCTCCGGGGGCAATTCCCCGTCCCGACGGCGTGCCGGAACAGAGATTCTGTCCGCCGAAACTTGTCGTCGATGGCGGCGGCGCTGCGAACCCGTGGAATATTACTGCATTCTTTAGGGTTTTCGCATCTGGGGTAATATATAGGCGAAGGGGCAGCGTCGGGGGAGCCAGGGGGCTCCCTCACCACACCTGGGCGCGGCAGTGGGGCCCCCCACGCCGCCTTATGGTGTGGGCCCCCTGCTGGCCTTCCTCGACTCTTCTTCGGAATTCTGGAACACTCCGTGTAAAATAGGGCCGTGGGCTTTTGTTTCGTCCAATTCCGAGAATATTTGTAGAAGTAATTTTCTGGAACAAAAAACAGCAGAAAACAGGAACTGGCACTTCGGCATCTTGTTAATAGGTTAGTCCCGGAAAATGCATAAAAATGATATAAAGTGTATATAAAACATGTAGCAATTGGTATAATATAAGCATGGAACATCAGAAATTATAGATACGTTGGAGATGTATCAAGCATCCCCAAGCTTAGTTCCTACTCGCCCTCGAGTAGGTAAACGATACCAAGAATAATTTCTGAAGTGACATGCTACCAACATAATCTTGATCAATACTATTATAAAGCATATGAGATGAATGAAGTGACTCAAAGCAATGGTCTATAGTTTGCTAACAAAAAAATAATGACTAAACAACTGAATCATATAGTAAACACTTTTCATGAATAGTACTTTCAAGACAAGCATCAAAAAGTCTTGCATAAGAGTTAACTCATAAAGCAATAGATTCTTAATAAAAGGTTTTGAAGCAACACAAAGGGGCCTTGCCACATCTGTTCGCGTGGTCAGAAAAGGACTCCACACATTGGAGCTGCCCTGAGAATGACTTGTTGTTCCTTTCTTTCTCTCCCTGAAGCCTTATCCCTTCGCCTCCTTGAGAGTCGCCCTTCCAAATCCGGGCCGTCCTGATGCCTGCCACGGCGGCGCTGCCGTCCGGTGGAGGCTAAGGAAAGGCGCCGGGATCCCCTCTGTACATACTAGCTATAGCTATGGCAGCCGTAGTAGCAGGTTTCGGCTAGATGCCGGTTTTCGGCTTAATGCCGGGAGGAAGGTACCGGTTCTTTACGGCCAGGTCTGGTACCAGCCGGCGGTCGTTCTTCTCGTCGTGGTGCTCCTGTGGATGGAGCCGAAGGCGGTGAGGAGAGGTGCTGCTGGCTACTCCAACAATAAAGTCGTTGCTTGCAGTTGGGCTTCATTTGCAGGTGTTGTTCTGCGTGCTTCTCCAAGTTGCTCTGGTGGCGGAGGGGAGAAGAAGTGGGGTAGTGCTGCTCCTGAAGTTCGATTGTGCTGGAGTAGGGATACTGCAGATTCTAGGAGAACAATCTCGGCAGCTAATGTCTGCTGGCCGACTCCGATTGCCATCAGGTGGCTTACCAAGCCGGTGGTGAAGTCCGGCGATTCAACCTCCAGGTGGAGGCCCGATGAAGATCTAGCGGCGGCGACATGCTTCTCTCCAGAGCCAAGTGGTGTAGTCCCTGGAGCTGGTGAAGAAGGCCGCTGTTCAAGGCCTCAATGTTCAGGCGGCAGGGATGGATC
Organism: Lolium perenne; assembly: GCF_019359855.2. Lineage (NCBI taxonomy): Eukaryota > Viridiplantae > Streptophyta > Magnoliopsida > Poales > Poaceae > Lolium > Lolium perenne. The sequence continues at coordinate 32,431,169 of NC_067250.2, forward strand.
AGATTGCTTTTTACAAATTTTCTTCAGGGTCCTTTTCGTAATACATAGGGACTACTTTGTAATAGTTTTATCCTTTGAGGTTCCTACTGTAACTTGTACCTGTACCGCTGGTTATTAATGAGAGTATCCAGGCCCTTCGGGGCGCTCCAGGTTCAAAAAAAAAAAGCAACACAAAGGAAGATTTAAGTTTCAGCAATTTTTGTCAACTTTCAACATGTATATCTCATGGATAATTGTCAACACAAAGTAATATGATGAGTGCAATAAGCAAGCATGTAAGAATCAATGCACACAGTTGACACAAGTGTTTGCTTCTAAGATAGAAAGAAGTAGGTAAACTGACTCAACATCAAGTAAAAGAAAGGCCCTTCGCAGAGAGAAGCAGGGATTAAATCATGTGCTAGAGCTTTTCAAGTTTTGAAATCATAAAGAGAGCATAAAAATAAAGTTTTGAGAGGTGTTTGTTGTTGTCAACGAGTGGTAGTGGGCACTCTACCCCCCTTGTCAAACAGACTTTCAAAGAGCGGCTCCCATGAAGGACGTTATCTCTACCAGCAAGGTAGATCATCCCTCTTCTCTTTTGTTTACACATGTATTTTAGTTTTATTTATAGATGACACTCCTCCCAACCTTTTGCTTTCACAAGCCATGGCTAACCGAATCCTCGGGTGCCTTCCAACATTTCACATACCATGGAGGAGTGTCTATTGCAAAATTAAGTTGCTTACTGATAAATCAGGGCAAAACATGTGAAGAGAATTATTAATGAAAGTTAATTAGTTGGGGCTGGGCACCCCGTTGCCAGCTCTTTTTGCAAAATTATTGGATAAGCGGATGTATATGCCACTAGCCCATTGGTGAAAGTCTGCCCAACAAGATTGAAAGATAAAACACCACATACTTCCTCATGAGCTATAAAACATTGACACAAATAAGGAGTAATAAAGTTTTGAATTGTTTAAAGGTAGCACATGAAGTATTTACTTGGAATGGCAGAAAAATACCACATAGTAGGTAGCTATGGTGGACACAAATGGCATAAGTTTTGGCTCAAGGTTTTGGATGCACGAGAAGCATTCCCTCTCAGTGAAGGAGATATGCCCTAGAGGCAATAATAAAGTGGTTATTATTTATATCTTTATGTTTATGATAAATGTTTATATATCATGCTAGAATTGTATTAACCGAAACATTAGTACATGTGTGATATGTAGACAAACAAGAAGTCCCTAGTATGCCTCTTAAACTAGCTTGTTGATTAATGGATGATTAGTTTCATAATCATGAACATTGGATGTTATTAATAACAAGGTTATGTCATTGTGTGAATGATATAATGGACACACCCAATTAAGCGTAGCATAAGATCTCGTCATTAAGTTATTTGCTATAAGCTTTTGATACATAGTTACCTAGTCCTTATGACCATGAGATCATGTAAATCACTTATACCGGAAAGGTACTTTGATTACACCAAACACCACTGCGTAAATGGGTGGCTATAAAGGTGGGATTAAATATCCGGAAAGTATGAGTTGAGGCATATGGATCAACAGTGGGATTTGTCCATCCCGATGACGGATAGATATACTCTGGGCCCTCTCGGTGGAATGTCGTCTAATGTCTTGCAAGCATATGAAAGAGTTCATAAGAGACCACATACCACGGTACGAGTAAAGAGTACTTGTCAGGAGACGAGGTTGAACAAGGTATAGAGTTATACCGAAGATCAAACCTCGGACAAGTAAAATATCGCGAGACAAAGGGAATTGGTAATGTATGTGAATGGTTCATTCGATCACTAAAGTCATCGTTGAATATGTGGGAGCCATTATGGATCTCCGTATCCCGCTATTGGTTATTGGTCGGAGTGAGTACTCAACCATGTCCGCATAGTTCTCGAACCGTAGGGTGACACACTTAAAGTTGGATGTTGAAATGGTAGCACTTGAATTATGGAATGGAGTTCGAATATTTGTTCGGAGTCCCGGATGAGATCCCGGACATCACGAGGAGTTCCGGAATGGTCCGGAGAGTAAGATTCATATATAGGATGTCATTTTATGTGAAATAAAATGTCGCGGAAGGTTCTATGGAAGGTTCTAGAAGGTTCTAGAAAAGTCCGGAAGAAACCACCAAGGAAGGTGGAGTCCACATGGGACTCCACCACCATGGCCGGCCAGCCCTAGATGGGGTGGAGTCCCAAGTGGACTCCACCATAGGGGGCCGGCCACCCCCACATGGGAGGTGGGAATCCCACCTTTGGGTGGGAGTCCTAGTTGGGCTAGGTTTCCCCCTCCTATGGAAGGTTTTGGTTTCGGGTCTTATTCGAAGACTTGGACACCAACACTTGGGATCCACCTATATAATGAGGGGCCAAGGGAGGGGGCCGGCCACCCCAAGACCATAAGCTGGCCGCCCCCCTTGAGTGGCCGGCCACCCCCTCCCAAACCCTAGCTTTGCTCCTCCACTCCATATTGCCCGCGTAGCTTAGCGAAGCTCCGCCGGACTTCTACACCGCCACCGACACCACGCCGTCGTGCTGTCGGATTCAAGAGGAGCTACTACTTCCGCTGCCCGCTGGAACGGGGAGGTGGACGTCGTCTTCATCAACAACCGAACGTGTGACCGAGTACGGAGGTGCTGCCCGTTCGTGGCGCCGAAACCGATCGTGATCAAGATCTTCTACGCGCTTTTGCAAGCGGCAAGTGATCGTCTACCGCAGCAACAAGAGCCTCCTCTTGTAGGCTTTGGAATCTCTTCAAGGGTGAGACTCGATACCCTCTCGTTGCTACCGTCTTCTAGATTGCATCTTGGCTTGGATTGCGTGTTCGCGGTAGGAAAATTTTTGTTTTCTATGCAACGTTATCCTACAAGTGGTATCGAGCCGTGTCTATGCATAGATGGTTGCACGAGTAGAACACAATGGTTTGTGGGCGTTGATGCTCTTGTTATCTTTAGTTTGAGTACTTTGCATCTTTATGGCATAGTGGGATGAAGCGGCTCGGACTAACTTTACATGACCGCGTTCATGAGACTTGTTCCTCGTTCGACATGCAACATGTATTGCATAAGAGGCTTTGCGGGTGTCTGTCTCTCCTACTATAGTGAAGATTCAATTTACTCTTCTATTGAAAACATTAGTATCAACGTTGTGGTTCATGTTCGTAGGTAGATTAGATCTCTCTCGAAAACCCTAAACCACGTAAAATATGCAAACCAAATTAGAGACGTCTAACTTGTTTTTGCAGGGTTTGGTGATGTGATATGGCCATTATGTGATGATGAATATGTATGAGATGATCATTATTGTATTGTGGCAACCGGCAGGAGCCTTATGGTTGTCTTTAAATTTCATGTTGAGTAGTATTTCAAAGTAGTTGTAATAGTTGCTACATGGAGGACAATCATGAAGACGGCGCCATTGACCTTGACGCTACGCCGACGATGATGGAGATCATGCCCGAAGATGATGGAGATCATGTCCGTGCTTTGGAGATGAAGATCAAAGGCGCAAGAACAAAAGGGCCATATCATATCACATATGAACTGCATGTGATGTTAATCCTTTTTATGCATCTTATTTTGCTTAGATCGCGACGGTAGCATTATAAGATGATCCCTCACTAAAATCTCAAGATAATAAAGTGTTCAACCTTAGTAGCACCGTTACCAAGTCTTGTCGTTTCGAAGCACCTCGTGATGATCGGGTGTGATAGATTCAATAAGTACATATGACGGGTGCAAGACAGTTTTGCACATGCGGATACTTTGGTGGCCTTGACGAGACTAGCATGTACAGACATGGTCTCGGAACACGTGATACCGAAAGGTAGAGCATGAATCATATGGTTGATATGATGAACACTATGAGTGTTCGCCATTGAAATCACACCTTTTCTCGTGATGATCGGGTTTAGGTGCGGTGGATTTGGTTCGTGTGATCACTAAGACAATGCGAGGGATATTGTTTTGAGTGGGAGTTCACCTAGGGTTTTAATTATGTTGAATTAAAATTTGAACTCAATTTGTCATAAACTTAGTCTAAACTATTGCAAATATATGTTGTAGAGATGGCGTCCCCAATCAATTTTAATCAGTTCCTAGAGAAAGAGAAACTTAAGAGCAACGGTAGCAACTTCACCGACTGGTTCCGTCATGTGAGGATCTTCCTCTCTGGCGGAAATCTGCAATTTGTGCTTGATGCACCGCTAGGTGACCCTCCTGCAGAAGATGAATCCGATGAAGTAAAAGCTGTTTACGCGACTCGGAAAACTCGGTACTCTCAAGTTCAGTGTGCCATCCTGTGCAGTCTGGAATCCGATCTTCAAAAACGTTTTGAGCACCATGATCCTCATGAGTTGATGAATGAGCTGAAAGCTATATTCGAGACTCATGCGGCTGTGGAATGCTATGAAGCATCGAAACATTTCTTCAGCTGTATGATGGAAGAAGGCAGCTCCGTTAGTGAGCACATGCTCGCCATGACCGGGCATGCGAAGAAACTCAATGACTTGGGAATAGTGATTCCTAACAGATCGGGGATTAATCGTGTCCTTCAATCATCCGCCACCAAGTTACAAGAACTTGGGGATGAACTACAATATGCAGAACATGAACAAGGAGTTACCTGAACTCTGTGGCATGCTAAAAGCTGCTGAGATTGAGATCAAGCAAGAGCACCAAGTGTTGATGGTCAACAAGACCACCAGTTTCAAGAAACAGGGCAAGTCTAAAGGAAAATTCAAGAAGGGTGGCAAGAAAGCTGCCACGCCTCCTATGAAACCTAAGAACGGCCCTAAGCCTGATGCTGAGTGCTATTACTGCAAGGAGAAGGGACACTGGAAGCGTAATTGCTCCAAGTATCTGGCTGATCTGAAGAGCGGCCTTGTCAAGAAGAAGAAAGAAGGTATATTTGATATACATGTTATAGATGTTCATTTCACTGGTTCTCGTTCTAGTACCTGGGTATTTGATACTGGTTCGGTTGCTCATATTTGTAACTCGAAACAGGAACTAAAGAATAAACGACAACTGCTGAAAGATGAAGTGACGATGCGCGTTGGAAACGGATCCAAGGTCAATGTGATCGCAATCGGCACACTTCCTCTACATCTACCTTCGGGATTAGTTTTAAGCCTAAATAATTGCTATTATGTACCTGCGTTGAGCATGAACATTATATCTGGATCTTGTTTAATGCAAGACGGTTATTCATTCAAGTCTGAGAATAAAGGTTGTTCTATTTTTATGAATAATATCTTTTATGGTCGAGCACCACAAAAGAATGGCTTATTTCTGTTAGATCTCGATAGTAGTGATACGCATATACATAACATTGATGCTAAGCGAATTAAACTTAATGATAATTCTACTTATATGTGGCACTGTCGTCTTGGTCATATTGGAGTGAAACGCATGAAGAAACTCCATACTGATGGATTACTTGAATCACTTGACTTTGAGTCACTTGATAGATGCGAAGCATGTCTAATGGGAAAAATGACAAAGACTCCATTTTCTGGTATGATGGAGCGAGCTACTGACTTATTGGAAATCATACATACCGATGTATGTGGACCAATGAGCGTAGCATCGCGCGGTAGTTATCGTTATGTTCTAACCTTCACAGATGATCTGAGTAGATATGGGTATATCTATTTCATGAAACATAAATCCGAAACTTTCGAGAAGTTTAAGGAATTTCAAAGTGAAGTAGAAAATCAACGTAACAAGAAGATCAAATTTCTACGATCTGATCGTGGAGGTGAATATCTGAGTTATGAGTTTGGCATGCATTTAAAGAAATGCGGAATACTTTCACAATTGACACCGCCGGGAACACCTCAACGAAACGGTGTGTCCGAACGTCGTAATCGAACTCTCTTAGATATGGTTCGTAGTATGATGTCTCTTACTGATTTGCCGTTATCATTTTGGAGTTATGCATTAGAGACAGCCGCATTCACTTTAAATAGAGCACCATCAAAATCCGTAGAAACGACACCGTATGAATTATGGTTTAATAAGAAACCTAAGCTGTCGTTCCTGAAAGTTTGGGGTTGCGAAGCCTATGTAAAGAAGTTACAACCGGACAAGCTAGAACCCAAAGCGGAGAAATGCGTCTTCATAGGATACCCTAAGGAAACTATAGGGTACACTTTCTATCACAGATCCGAAGGCAAAATCTTTGTTGCTAAGAACGGAACCTTTCTTGAGAAAGAATTTCTCACTAAAGAAGTGACTGGAAGAAAAGTAGAACTCGATGAGATTGATGAATCTATACTCGTTGATCGAGTAGCGCAAAGATCGAAGTTGTACTGTACCGCCTACACCGGCAACAGAGGAAGCTAATGATAATGATCATGAAACTTCGAACGAGGAAACCATGCGAACCTCGCAGATCGACAAGGGAACGTGCCACTCCTGATTGGTATGATCCTTGTCTAAATGTCATGATTGTAGATAACAATGATGAGGACCCTGCGACGTATGAAGAAGCGATGATGAGCCAAGATTCCAACAAATGGCAAGAAGCCATGAAATCCGAAATGGGATCCATGTATGATAACAAAGTATGGACTTTGGTAGACTTACCTGATAGCCGAAAGGCTGTCGAGAATAAATGGATCTTCAAGAGAAAAACAGATGCTGATGGTAATATTACTGTCTATAAAGCTCGACTTGTCGCAAAGGGTTTCCGACAAATTCAAGGAGTTGACTACGATGAGACTTTCTCACCTGTAGCGAAGCTAAAATCTGTAAGGATTTTGTTAGCAATAGCTGCATTTTTCGATTATGAGATTTGGCAGATGGATGTCAAAACGGCGTTCCTTAATGGAGACATTGAGGAAGAGTTGTATATGGTACAACCCAAAGGTTTTGTCGATCCTAAAAATGCTGACAAAGTATGCAAACTTCAGCGTTCAATCTATGGACCGAAGCAAGCATCGAGAAGTTGGAACCGACGCTTTGATAAAGTGATCAAAGACTTCGGGTTTATACAGTGTCATGGAGAGGCCTGTATTTACAAGAAAGTGAGTGGGAGCTCTGTAGCATTCCTGATATTATATGTAGATGACATATTATTGATCGGGAATGATATAGAACTATTAAGCAGTGTTAAGGGTTATTTGAATAATAGTTTTTCAATGAAAGACCTTGGTGAAGCATCATATATATTAGGCATCAAGATTTATAGAGATAGATCAAGACGCCTAATAGGGCTATCACAGAGTACATATCTGGACAAGATTCTAAAGAAGTTTAGAATGGACGAAAGTAAGAAAGGGTTCTTACCTATGTTACTGCAAGGTATTGAGTAAAACTCAAGGACCGGCTACGGCAGAAGAAAGAGAAAGGATGAGTAACATCCCCTATGCCTCGGCAGTAGGATCTATCATGTATGCCATGCTATGTACTAGACCGGATATAGCACATGCTGTTAGTTTGACTAGCAGATATCAAAGTGATCCAGGAATGGAACATCGGACAGCGGTCAAGAATATCCCGAAGTACTTGAAAAGAACTAAGGATATGTTTCTTTGTTATGGAGGTGACCAAGAGCTCGTTGTAAACGGTTACACCGATGCAAGTTGGAACACCGATCCCGATGACTCTAAGTCACAATGCAGGTACGTGTTTATATTGAATGGTGCTGCAGTAAGTTGGGCAAGCTCGAAGCAGTGCACGGTGGCGAAGTCTTCAACAGAATCAGAGTACATAGCGGCTTCAGAGGCTTCATCAGAAGCGGTATGGATGAAGAGGTTCATTGTAGAGCTCGGTGTGGTTCCTAGTGCATTGGACCCATTAATCATTTACTGTGATAACATTGGTGCCATCGCCAATGCACAAGAGCCAAGGTCACACAAGAGGCTGAAGTATATCAAGCTGCGTTACCACTCGATTCGCGAGTACATCGAAGATGGAGAAGTAAAGATTTGCAAAGTACACACTGATCTGAATGTAGCAGATCCGTTGACTAAAGCTCTCCCTAGGGCAAAGCATGACCAACACCAGGATGCCATGGGTGTTAGGTATATTACAATGTAATCTAGATTATTGACTCTAGTGCAAGTGGGAGACTGAAGGAGATATGCCCTAGAGGCAATAATAAAGTGGTTATTATTTATATCTTTATGTTTATGATAAATGTTTATATATCATGCTAGAATTGTATTAACCGAAACATTAGTACATGTGTGATATGTAGACAAACAAGAAGTCCCTAGTATGCCTCTTAAACTAGCTTGTTGATTAATGGATGATTAGTTTCATAATCATGAACATTGGATGTTATTAATAACAAGGTTATGTCATTGTGTGAATGATATAATGGACACACCCAATTAAGCGTAGCATAAGATCTCGTCATTAAGTTATTTGCTATAAGCTTTTGATACATAGTTACCTAGTCCTTATGACCATGAGATCATGTAAATCACTTATACCGGAAAGGTACTTTGATTACACCAAACACCACTGCGTAAATGGGTGGCTATAAAGGTGGGATTAAGTATCCGGAAAGTATGAGTTGAGGCATATGGATCAACAGTGGGATTTGTCCATCCCGATGACGGATAGATATACTCTGGGCCCTCTCGGTGGAATGTCGTCTAATGTCTTGCAAGCATATGAAAGAGTTCATAAGAGACCACATACCACGGTACGAGTAAAGAGTACTTGTCAGGAGACGAGGTTGAACAAGGTATAGAGTTATACCGAAGATCAAACCTCGGACAAGTAAAATATCGCGAGACAAAGGGAATTGGTAATGTATGTGAATGGTTCATTCGATCACTAAAGTCATCGTTGAATATGTGGGAGCCATTATGGATCTCCAGATCCCGCTATTGGTTATTGGTCGGAGTGAGTACTCAACCATGTCCGCATAGTTCTCGAACCGTAGGGTGACACACTTAAAGTTGGATGTTGAAATGGTAGCACTTGAATTATGGAATGGAGTTCGAATATTTTTTCGGAGTCCCGGATGAGATCCCGGACATCACGAGGAGTTCCGGAATGGTCCGGAGAGTAAGATTCATATATAGGATGTCATTTTATGTGAAATAAAATGTCGCGGAAGGTTCTATGGAAGGTTCTAGAAGGTTCTAGAAAAGTCCGGAAGAAACCACCAAGGAAGGTGGAGTCCACATGGGACTCCACCACCATGGCCGGCCAGCCCTAGATGGGGTGGAGTCCCAAGTGGACTCCACCATAGGGGGCCGGCCACCCCCCACATGGGAGGTGGGAATCCCACCTTTGGGTGGGAGTCCTAGTTGGGCTAGGTTTCCCCCCTCCTATGGAAGGTTTTGGTTTCGGGTCTTATTCCAAGACTTCGACACCAACACTTGGGATCCACCTATATAATGAGGGGCCAAGGGAGGGGGCCGGCCACCCCAAGACCATAAGCTGGCCGCCCCCCTTGAGTGGCCGGCCACCCCCTCCCAAACCCTAGCTTTGCTCCTCCACTCCATATTGCCCGCGTAGCTTAGCGAAGCTCCGCTGGACTTCTACACCGCCACCGACACCACGCCGTCGTGCTGTCGGATTCAAGAGGAGCTACTACTTCCGCTGCCCGCTGGAACGGGGAGGTGGACGTCGTCTTCATCAACAACCGAACGTGTGACCGAGTACGGAGGTGCTGCCCGTTCGTGGCGCCGGAACCGATCGTGATCAAGATCTTCTACGCGCTTTTGCAAGCGGCAAGTGATCGTCTACCGCAGCAACAAGAGCCTCCTCTTGTAGGCTTTGGAATCTCTTCAAGGGTGAGACTCGATACCCTCTCGTTGCTACCGTCTTCTAGATTGCATCTTGGCTTGGATTGCGTGTTCGCGGTAGGAAAATTTTTGTTTTCTATGCAACGTTATCCTACACTCAGTACAAGGCTTTGGCTAGCAAGATTGTTTGAAGCAAACACAAGTATAAACCGGTACAGCAAAACTTACACAAGAACATATTGCAAGCATTATAAGACTCTACACTGTCTTCCTTGTCGCTCAAACACTTTTACCAGAAAATATCTAGACCTTAGAGATACCAATCATGCAAACCAAATTTCAACCAAGCTCTACGGTAGTTCTCCACTAATAGGTTTAAACTACATGATGCAAGAGCTTAAACATGATCTACTTGAGAGCTCAAAACAATTGCCAAGTATCAAATTATTCAAGACAATATACCAACTACCACATGAAACATTTTCTGTTTCCAACCAAATAGCAATAAATGCAGCGGCTTTTAGCTTTCGCCATGAATATTAAAGTAAAACGAAGAACACAAGTGTTCAAATGAAAAAGCGGAGCGTGTCTCTCTCCCACACAAGCATGTTAGGATCCGATTTATTCAGAAAACTAAAATAACAAAACTAAAATAAAAGCACACGGACACTCCAAGTAAAGTGCATAAGATGTGACAGAATTAAATATAGTTTCACTAGAGGTGACCTGATAAGTTATTGATGAAGAAGGGGATGCCTTGGGCATCACCAAGCTTAGACGCTTGAATCTTCTTGAAATATGCAGGGATGAACCACGGGGGCATCCCCAAGCTTATACTTTTCACTCTTCTTGATCATATTATATCATCCTCCTCTCTTGATCCTTGAAAACTTCCTTCACACCAAACTCAAAGCAATCTCATTAGAGGGTTAGTGCATAATTAAAAATTCACATGTTCAGCAAGGACACAATCATTCCTAACACTTCTGAACATTACCCAATGTTACTGAAATTTAATGGAGCAAAGAAACCCACTCAAACATAGTAAAAGAGGCAATGCGAAATAAAAGGCACAATCTGTCAAAACAGAACAGTCCGTAAAGACGAATTTTTTCGAGGCACTTCACATGCTCAGATGGAAAAGCTCCAGTTGAATGAAAGTTGCGTACATATCTGAGGATTACTCATGAATTTTTTCAGAGTTTTTAGATTCTTCTACATAGAGAAAAACTCAAATTCGTGACAGCTAAAAAACTGTTTCTGTGCAGAAATCCAAATCTAGTATCAACTTTCTATCAAAGACTTTACTTGGCACAACAATGCAAGAAAATAAAGATACAAAGGTATTGCTACAGTAGTAACAAGCACCTTGACTCAAATATAAAACAAAAATTGCAGAAATAAAATAATGGGTTGTCTCCCATAACCGCTTTTTTTTAACGCCTTTTAGCTAGGCATGATAATTTTCATGATGCTCTTATAAAGATGAGAGTTGAATATAAGAGAGCATCAAAGAGCAAATACCAAACACATTTAAGTCTAACCCACTTTCTATGCAAACGAATCTTGTAAGAAAACAAATTATTGAAGCATGAAGCTACTATCATAGAAAGACAAAGCAAGTGCAACTTCAAAATTTTCAACAAAAAGAGAGGTGACTTACTATTATTGAGATATATAAAACCATGTCTCCCTCTCTCATAATAATTTTCAGTGGTATCATTGATAAACTCAACAATATAGCTATCGCATAAAGCATTCTTATCATGATCCACATGCATAAAAGTATCATTACTCTCCACACAAGCATAATCAATTTTATTAGTAATAGTGGGAGTAAAACTATCACATCCATCATTATAATCATCATAAATTGGAGGCATACAATAATCATAATGAATTTTATCCTCAATAGTAGATGGACTGAAAATATCACAATCACCATAACGAACTTGAATATGATAGACAAGCTGTATATTAGAGAGATGGTTTTGGGTAATCCCTCCATAACTATGACAAGTTTCATGAGGATGACTGTAATTATAACCTATGTCATAGTATTCTTTATAATAATTGTCAAAGATTGGAGGCATAGTGTCATCATAAGAAATAGAATAGTTATCTTCCAAAGTGTGTTCATCTGTAAACATACATCATTGTTACTAGAAGGAGAGGTATCAAACATACAATCATCAGTAGCAAAAGGATTTTCAAACACCTCATCCCCAAGCTTAGAGCTTTCTATATCATCATGGGAAGAAACATGGATAGTACTAATACTATGGCAATTATTAACATCATCATTTTCAGAATTAGTGTCCCAGAGATCTTCAATATCAAAAGAAGTGTGCTTTTCCCAATCATGATCACTAATATAAATAACAGGCATAGGTTCATCATCAAGTTCAGAATCATCGAATTCAGAATTATAAGTATCAATTGTAATAGGAGCAACAAGTTTGGGAGAAGATACCGTTTCCTCTCTCCTTTTACTCATCTTCTTCTTCTTCTTCGTTCCCTTCTTCTTCTTCTTTTCCTCTTTAGGAGGGAGACTCTTGAAAGGAACCTTCTCCACATAACCTGGTTTATTATTAGAAACAATAGAAGAAACTTGGGAGGATACCTCTCTTTCATTAATAAGAACAAAACACATATTAGTCCTGTCATATTTTGGTAAAGTCCCATCCTTTATAACACTTTGTATGTAGGTGTTGGCATGGCAATTATTAACACAATAGCGATAACATCCATGCAACACACTATTCATATCAAGATCACTCATATCTAACAAAGAAATTTTTCTTGATAACTCTTCACACCCCAAAAATAAAGTAAGTTCATCATGCTGATTAGAAGTGATCATGTTATCACAATATAGACTTGAAGTACTCATTAAATTTGAAATACTATTATCATGACCAGAACATTGAAAATTAAAATGACCTACTTCATAGAAAAGTTCACAAATAAAAGGATGGAGGTCACAAACTTTTTCACCAAGATCTTTTAGAGCCTTGTGCCACATTCTAGTTTTTTCATTCCTATGATGGATACAATATAAATCTTCGATTTTATTAATTCCACAAGGTCTATGCATTCCACAAAAATTAACATGCTTATAAGATATAGTATTTTCAGAAGTTTGGGCATGTTTATTGCAATCATTAACAACAATTTCATTTTCCATGCAAGTGTCTTTGAAAGATTCATGATACACGTCCCAATTTTCTTTAGGAACATTAATATGAGAAGCAAAGGTTCTACAACAATCAACAATAATTTGAGAATCAAGACCATAATTATCACTAAGCTTTTGAAAACCAGCAGTTTCAATGAAAGACTTAATGCATTCATATTCATAGTTTATACCTGATTCTTTACCTTTGTCGTTCTCCCAATCTTCAGTATTGCTTTGAATTCTTTCAAGAAGATCCCATCTAGCTTCAACCTTCTTACTTGTGAAAGAACCCTGTGAACATGCATCTACATAATCCTTATAATGACTTGAAAGCCTTGCATAAAAATTAGTAACAATTATTTCCTCAGAAAGATCATGGTTAGGACATTTGAGTATTAATGTTTTTAGTGTTCCCCAAGCTTGAGCAATGCTTTCTCCATCATGAGGGTAAAAATTATAAATGCGATTCCTATCTAGATGCACTTCAGGAAGAGGATAAAATTTAGAGTAAAAGAGAGATTCAAGCCGTTTCCAATTCGATGGTTGTTCATCCAGCTGCCTATACCACTCCTTTGCTTTGTCCTTAAGTGACAATGGAAATAGTTTCCTCATAACATTTTCTCTTGATAAACCTGCAATCTCAAATAACTCACCAAGTTCTGTAAGTTTAGACAAGTGAACACTTGGATGGACTGATCCATCCCCTACATATTGATCATTCATAACCCTTTCAACAATTTTCATAGGTATTTTAAAAGGAATACTTTCAACAAGTGGATTTGGAATATCACAAGCATCATCCGAATTACCACATATTGGAGACAAAGCATTATCAAGGCAAAATACTTCTTCCAAAGCTGAGGAGCAAAAAAGATTATTTTTATATAAACAAGCTTCCCCAAGCTTGGGTTTTTCCATAGCATTAAAAATAATGGTGTCCAAAAAATTTATACTAATAACATTACTACCACTATTATGCAGACAAACTTTCATAGGTTTTTTAATTTTCTCTTCAAAAGCATCATGTCCTAATTCAATATAAATTTCATAAAGATCTCTAATTTTTTTGTTGTTTTCCATTAAGCCTAACTAGTGAAATAAAAACAAGAAACAAAAAGATATAATTGCAGAATCTAAAGGAAATAGCTTCGAGCACTCACACACCGGCAACAGTGCTAGGAAATAGCTTAGTAGTCGGAGGATGTGAATACATTTTACCTTACCTCCCCGGCAACGACGCCAGAAAATATCTTGATGTCTACGCACGCTTCTATTCCTGTAGATAGTGTTGGGCCTCCAAGAGCAGAGGTTCGTAGAACAACAGCAAGTTTCCCTTAAGTGAATCACCCAAGGTTTATCGAACTCAGGGAGGTAGAGGTCAAAGATATCCCTCTCAAGCAACCCTGCAATTAAGATACAAGAAGTCTCTTGTGTCCCCAACACACCTAATACACTTGTCAGATGTATAGGTGCACTAGTTCGGCGAAGAGATAGTGAAATACAAGTAATATGGATGATTATAAGTAGTTATTGCAATCTGAAATAAAAATGGCAGCAAGCGAACATGTAGCAGAACTTGTTGGAAACGGTGTTTCAATGCTTAGAAACAAGGCCTAGGGATCATACTTTCACTAGTGGACACTCTCAACAATGATCACATAATTGAATAAATAAATGCTACTCTCGAACACTCTCTTGTTGGATAACAAACACCATTCATTGTGTAGGGCTGCAAAAGCACACCTCAAGCCGGAGTAAACAAGCTCCACAACGTCATAAAGGAATCACACACGATGTGCACACAGTCACCATCACACCGTGGAGAGTGACTCCGGTGTTCATATTAAAGTAACCTCTAGAGTGCATAATAGACAAGAGTAACATCTACATATTCAACTAGATTACAAAGCTCATGATCACATAAAGATCACACCATGGGAGAGAGAGATGAACCACAGAGCTACCGGTAGAGCCCTCAGCCTCGGGGGAGAACTACTCCCTCCTCATCATGGGAGACAGCAACAGCGATGAAGATGGCGATGGAGTCGATGGAGATGGCTCCGGGGGCAATTCTCCGTCCCGGCGGCGTGCCGGAACAGAGATTCTGTCCCCCGAAACTTGTCGTCGATGGCGGCGGCGCTGCGGAACCCTTGGTGGAATATGACTGGATTCTTTAGGGTTTTCGCATCTGGGGCAATATATAGGCGAAGGGGCAGCGTCGGGGGAGCCAGGGGGCACCCTCACCACACCTGGGCGCGGCAGTGGGCCCCCCGCACCGCCTTATGGTGTGGGCCCCCTGCTGGCCTTCCTCGACTCTTCTTCGGACTTCTGAAACACTCCGTGGAAAATAGGGCCGTGGGCTTTTGTTTCGTCCAATTCCGAGAATATTTGTAGAAGTAATTTTCTGGAACCAAAAACAACAGAAAACAGGAACTGGCACTTCGGCATCTTGTTAATAGGTTAGTCCCGGAAAATGCATAAAAATGATATAAAGTGTATATAAAACATGTAGCAATTGGTATAATATAAGCATGGAACATCAGAAATTATAGATACGTTGGAGACGTATCACGTATCGAACTAGTTTCGCAAAAAAATAAGAACTAGTGTAGGAACTAGTTCCCCTTTTGTATCATCACTAACTATGTAAATTATGTGTGTAATTAGAAGAAATCGTCCGAACTAGGATCAAAAATCCGGCAGGAACGGTTGTTTCCAATTTTATAGTTCACGTATTTGTGTCTTTTCAATAAAGAAAATATATTAATATCATGAAAAATACCAATTACACTCAACCTCTGTAACAACGCAATACCGTAATGGTAGTACAGATGCATCCAACCAAAAAAAAAGCTTAAAAAGAAAAGTCTCACTACAATGTTCCAATCTTTGTAGCAATAGCCCAAACACCACCAAGACAACACATAAAGTCCAAGTTCTCAAAAGGAGACTCCTCAACGAAGAAAACAGTGCACAAGCGCCCGTCATCGCCCGAATGATTACCCAATAGGTAAAACGAGTTTTTGTCGCCTCTCATCGAGATATAGGTAAGTTCCTCATTGTCGTAAATACTCGAACCACCATTCCTATTCCTCAGACCATGACTCCCATGTCATTCTCCGCCTCTGACTTCACCATGGAACTAAAAGACATGTCCTATGATGACAACAAATAGCATAACTTCGCGCCACTCCCTCCTACACTAAATGGTTGGATAAAACATGGGTGCACACGATTGAATCCCATCCGATCCAGCAATCTTCGGGCATGAGGCGCCCAAGGGAGTTCGCCAGCGGGGCCTTCCGAAACCCGACACTTCGCCCAGATCAAGGAGGACAAGCACCCAACAGATGTTCGTCTTGGTACGAGAGGAATCCTAGGACCACCACTTTTATTCGAACTAGTCAACAGACCTGACTAGGAGGCCAAGCCCGGCCACTCTCGACCAGGTCCAGCCGACACCAGCATGCAAGCCATCGCTTTCCCGTGTGTCGCTGACGTGGCCGATCTTGGGATGCACCGCCCCGCCAAGATATCGTGGAGACCATGGCCGAGCACCACCAAGTAGATGGCAGGAACGCCACCAAGCTTAACCCCGCGCCGCCCTAACAACCGCGTAGGCCACTACAGCCGAGCAAAATAGGAGGGCCGCCACCCTTCGTCAAAGCCACCCCGTGCCGCTACGGAAGGAGACCTGGTGGAACATGTTATCGATCGCTAGCGACGACTACTAGGCTCTCGACAACCTCATGCAGCGGCCGCCGTCTCGGTTCTGTCATAAGCAACTCCAGGCCCTAATGGGAGAAACGGCCGTTTGGTCTAGTAAGCACAGTGGGCCCTCCTCACTTAAACTGCTATCAAGTAACCGTTTGCGTGATCTATTGTTGGTCATCTCAGAAGTTGCAGTTTTTAGCAAAAAAAATCCAAAAATGGTACTAACCCGTTATCACTGTCTCAATTATGGTAGATTTATGTAATTTACTCCACTAACACCGTGCTGCTTGCCTGCTTCCGTAGGATGCGTTCATGGTTCCTAAACTCCAAACACCCAACATCCAACACATATCGAAACTAGCACTGCAACATACGCACTCTGAATTTTAGTACCCGGATGCAGATAGGCAGCTTTGGTCAGTCAGCGGTCTGTATCACTGCAACATTGCTACCCTGCTCTCAGAATAGCTTGACAGCTAAATCTCTTTTGATTTCCCTCTGCACTAGTTTCACCGCCGCATCTCGTCCTGGGATCTCCTCCAAATACCTTAACCACCACCTAGTATCAGTACTAATCACCATGGCCTTTCCCCCATCGCCTCCCCATGCGTAGCTGATTAGCTACCATCTGGGGGGCACACATCACGGCACAGGCTACGCCTCCCTACCTACCATATTGCCATGGACGCCTCGTCGTCGTCTACCGCCGCGGCTCCGCCGCCTACGCACTCCGTGCTCGACACGATCCAGACCAAGCTAAGTCCTGGCGTGCTCCTCATCGTGGCCATCCTGGCCATGGTGTTCTTCATCTTCGGCCTACTCAACCTGCTGGTGCAGAACATCCTCCGGCTGCGCCGCGCGCGGCAGCGGCGCCTGCGCATCGCCGCCGGCGACGTCGATGGAAGCAGCCCCACGGCGCTCCAGGGCCAGCTTCAGCAGCTGTTCCACCTCCACGACGCCGGCGTCGACCAGGCCTTCATCGACGCGCTCCCCGTCTTTGTCTACCGCGCGATCCTTGGCGCCGGCAAGCGCAAGGACCTTGACCCGTTCGACTGCGCGGTGTGCCTGTGCGAGTTCGGCATGGAAGACTCGCTCCGGCTGCTGCCGACGTGCGGCCACGCGTTCCACGTCCCCTGCATCGACGCCTGGCTCCTCTCGCACTCCACCTGCCCGCTCTGCCGCGGCAGCGTCCTCGCCGACAACCCATCGCCGGCGTCCAGCCCGATCGTGCTCGTCCTCGAGTCCGACGACAGCCACCCCGACACAACCACGGACCACGACGCGCCAGGTGGGGTCGACAGCGAGCGGTCCCAGAAGGTAGAGGAGGAGGTCGTCGAGGTGAAGCTCGGCAAGCTCCGGTGCCTGAACGAAGGCAATGCCGATTCCGGGGAGCTCGCCGTGGAAGCCACTAGCAGAAACGACCTCGGACGGAGGCGATGCCTATCGATGGGATCCTACGAGTATGTCATGGACGACCACGCAGCGCTCCGCGTCGCCGTCAAGACGCCCAAGAAGCAGAGACCGAAATCGCGGCGCCGGCACTTGTCGGAGTGTGATTTCAAGAAAGGGGCGTGGGAAACGGCAGTGAAAGAGGCTGCCGCGCCGGTGGACGCCGGAACACGTCGCGTCGACGACGGCGGCGCCGTAGTAACGGCGCGGCTAAGCAAGGACAGCTTCTCCGCGTCCAAGATCTGGATGGTCCCACCAGCCAAGAAGCAAGATGGCCGGACATTGGCCAGTTCGAGGCGCTCGGTGTCATTCCGGTGGCCGGCGATGGCCGAGATGAGCAGGCATGATGGCGTAAACGGGGAGCCTCGGGACGTGGAGTCACAGTCAGGAAACGTCGGCAGCAATGCCGTTCCGTCTGTTGCGGAGAGGAGGCCGCCGTCCCCGAGGACGACGCCTCTCTGGGTCGCCGGCGGGTGGCAGCCGAGCGGCAGCGGTGGAAGCAATTATTGAGCCGCATTTGATTTTGCATTTGTCCTTCTTCTTCTTCAACTTCAGTTTGCACTACGAAGAGAGAAGATTGGTTTGTTTTTGTTCGTTTTTTTTTTTGTTCAGAATGATCATAGTTACAGGAATTTCGTTGTTACATTACAACTACGAGGAATTGACACACGCGTAGCAAAGTAGAAAGACATTCTTCTTGATTGTGACTTGCATTGTGAGATGGATTTCTCAAAAAGTTTTGAGGAAAATTCATATGTAAGCTATAGTGATGATTTGCATTAGAAGTAGTACTCTACAATAGAATTGAAGGAACTTGGAAGCTACTCATGAGGAAAAGAAGCATGGTTTGCATTGTTTTTGTGAAGATGCAACTTCCCAGTTCAGATTTGTCAGGTGCACTGCCATGGAGGATGGTTAACATTGTTTTTGTGATTTGTCATGTCCCTACTGATTTGTGTCTCACTGTCATAACTCATAATTAGCATTTAATGGTGTTATGGTGTGGCACATTTGACTTGCAAAAATCAGGTACCTGTGCATGTGCTGATGTGCATCTGCATGTGATGAGTAGGTGAGAGGAAGCTGGAATGGAAGTTTCAAATTCTTTTCTTCCCATGTTGGGTTAGTTTCGTGAGCTGTTCTTCTAACGGATCGTCTGGAGTTAGTGGACTCTGCGTGCTACAGTACGCAGATTGGTATTTCGTCTACAGGCTGTTGCAACAGTAGTTGCACTTGCACATTCTTCTCACGGAGCCGGTTCTTATCGGTCAATTCATCCACCATCCGCGCTCATTTTGGGCTGTGTCATTTTGCCATGTTTGATCCATTTCAATTTGATATGATATACATTTGAAATTTTATTAAAATCATGATGAAATCTCACAAAATATTTTGAAAAATCGTCATTTTAATTGTAGAATAACTGAAATAGTCTAAATGTGTGGGGAATCTATTTATCATGCTTCTACAATAATTAAATTCTACAAGATTTTATCACAATTTTAATTTAACTTCAGATGTATATCCATACCAGACTGAAATTGGTCAAACATGGAAAAAGGACGCAAACTCAGAAACTCATGGGAGTGATGCGAGAAAAACAAGGAATCATGATGGGTGCGGACGATGGATGATTGACCGGTAATAATCGGCTCCATGAGAAATGTGTTTTCGTAGCTACTGTATTTATTTTCTTTATTGAGATTTTTTGATTTTTCACCGGGGGGGGGGGGGGGGGGGGGGGGGGGGGTTACACCCCACCTGAAATTCCATTACCGAAACGACTCAAAATAACCAGGATTTACACATGCGAGTTTTTACAAAGATATTTTGAAGACAAGCTACCCGCCTAAGCAAAGGAGCCAAGTGTCAGCACCAGCATGGACGCTGGCGGGAAGGCGAGCCCGCCAGAGGTGGGCGTCCTCGTGGGAAGACTGAAGGAGGAAGGGAGGCTCGGGCGATGCTCCTTCCATATATTCCAGCAGCAGAGGAACATGGATGTGCAGTTGGTCACGGGGAAGATCGCGACGGGGGCAGGGTAGGAGTGCAGGAGACGCACATCCGCGTCGGGAGGGTGTCTTCCGCCAACCCTAGCCTAGAACTGACAAGCGATGGTGCAGCCAAACATGATGTGCGGCGCCCTCTCCTCGGGGGCCTGGCATACGCCTCGGCAACGGAAAGGATGCCTTTCTTGAGTAGGGACGCGCGCGAGAGGATCCTCGCCTGCACTAGCAGCCATCCGAACAAACGCACCTTGGACGACGCGGCTTTGTCCTAGACGAAGGAGAAGATGGGGGCGTCGATGCCGCCAAAGCCGCCAAAACAGCACAAGAGGTACATGGCCCGTGTCAAGCCTGCCGCTCAGCTTGGTGCAACGCGCCAGAGCACTGCAGTCTTGAGACACGGTGAGGGAGACGGAGGCCAGCTCCCTGGCCACGACATCAGTCTGTCCCGCGCCAACCAGGGTGAGCTGTGAGACCCAGCTCGAGGCATCACCGGAGTAATCGAACGGCCTTGATCAACCGAGGCTCAGCCGCGACACTGCATCGTCGACGTAGTCAAAAGGCAACGCGCATCCGAGACTACACAGCGCACCGACATGACCTGTGTCGAGGGTGTGGCCGAAAGGTCACGCGCAGCCGAGACGACGCCACTGCGCTTGTGTGTCACCGACCGGAGACAAAGGGCATCACACAGCAGAGACACACCATAGAGCACTCTCACATGGAGCACCCTCACCGTACGTGGGCCGGCGAAACGCCGCCGTAGTCGAAAAGCATAGCACCAACGAGGGCAACCCCAACCCCACCTGGGTCCGATATACCCGAAGGCAGTGGCGTAGCCACCTTTAGGCTGTGTAGTCACTTGACTACACATGTTTTGAGCAAAACCTTTAAAATCAAATGAAAATTCATGCATAAATTTAGGAAATAGTAGAAGATTTAGAGATCTAATATACTTGACATCACAGCTTTATTGTTCTGGCTCCGCCACTGCCCGAAGGGTGGGCTAGCCGAGAGCACGCGCGAAGACCACCCCCACCAGACACACCATACACCTTCGACAAGAATCCAACACAAGAGCCTAGCAACCAACTAGGATGCAATTGTCATTTACACTACAAATTTGAACTGACATGTGGAGTACAAAGTTCAGCTAGGATGCAATCCGGAGCAGTGTCACGTAAGAAGGAGGTACCGAAATGTTCAACTCTACTAGCTAAAATGTGTGTTGAAGTATTAAGCGAACGACTAATATGACTGCATATCAAAGATGACAACTCAGTGTCTATTGCCTTATATTAGTGTCCTCCATTACGACGCCAACCAACGATCGATCTTGGGTATGAGAGTCTCAATGCACTGAACCACAGAAAGAAAGACGATTCGAGGCCAAGATGATGTTAATCAAACCTTCCTCCCGAACAAGCGCAACTACAGACCTTACAGCTAGTGCTTCTACTAATTCTGGCATTGTGATCTCATCAATTCGCTGATTGCACGCAATCAAAAATTTGCTGCTATGGTCCCTAATCACAATGTCGACCTCTATCCGAGAAGTTTTGGGTGAGGGCGGGGACATGAGGTAGCGCATGGTATTGATGCTTACCATGGTGAGAAAACAGCCCTCTTGGGCTAGGATGAGGGAGGATCTAAATTTTCGTCATTTTCAAGCGGCTGCCATTTTGACAGACCCCTAGTTCCCTACACATATGATATATCAATGTGTATAACATACGGCTCGAGCCATCGATCGTCACTAACGTTATTGTTTTCTCTTAGCTGAATTATAAATAAAAATACGTACGAGAGGAAAGAAATGAGTGGGTAAAGTTTTTTTACGAAAACGCTAGAGCTTTCTCGTCAATTGTTGCCCAATAGGAAGAACAAAAGCAAAAGCTTCCCTTCCCAAAGGTTGCAAGACAAATAATATCTGAAGAACCCAAAAAGGGAACTAACAACAGGGAAGGAGAGGGGAACAAGAAAAACTGGCAAGGGTTCATATAAAGTCATCTACAATGCAAAAATTAAAGGGAGTGAAAAAAAATACATCAAAAGGTACTAGACCAGAAACCTGTGCTGTTACTATCAAGCTGGCATAAGTCAATGTTTCGGTAGAGTAGTGGACCACGTAGGTACAGTAAAGTGCACTGGTTTGTTATGCTCTTAACCCGAGCATGCGGAACGTTCATGCTACCTGCATCATTAGCTCACAAATCGGGGCACAAAAGCAGGCGAAGAATTGACTACGCTAAGATGGATGCTGGGAGGTGGGAGCAGCATGCAACATCATGATCTAGAGTGGATGACAAGGTTAGGAACAAGCAAGCATGTGTCTGCTTCAGAAATGGTAGGCCTGGAATCCATAGGTCAAAAGAAAAAGTTTTTGGGCCAATCTTCAAATATGTTATTACCGTTACAAGTCTCACAGTAGTAGCGTCAAAGATTGGACAGTACTATGGCTTGTAGTAGGCTTGGCAGATTGAGCCATGGGGTCGAGTTGTTGAGAGGGGAAATAGTCAAAAAATACCATGATGATCGAATTGTAGCGGTCTTCTATGCTGGTATGCTGTCCGATTTTTTTTAGAAATACAGTACAAACGTAAACGCTCACGTACACGCGTATACACTCACCCCCCTATGAATGCACACACGCACACCCTACCCCTATGAGCACCTCCGAAAGACTGAGCCAGCGGATTGGATCTTGAAATTTACGAAGTCACCCTGTCGACGGAAAAATCGTCTCCCACTGAATGAATATTTCGCTTTTATGAGACACACAGATGTTAAACCTGGGGTTTGAACTCTGATGGGCTGGGGTTACAACCACCCAACCTCAGGTTGGTTCTCGCTATCCGATTTCTTATTCGGAAGGACACCAGATTTTCAGTGTCTTCTAATGATTACAAGTTGCAAAGCAAGTGCACGAGTTTTTTCCCGGAAGCGAGTGGCTCCTCCATAACCTTACAATCTAACACAAGATCTTAGAAGAAGAGAGTGAGAGCATGCAATTCAGCACTCCTGCAAAGTCTGGAATAAACAAGTAGTGACGAGCTCTTGCTGCTCGTGAACCGTGACGGTGATGAAACTCTTAATCGGCCATGGACACTGTTGTTTTCTCCACGTTGGGCCACGCATCTCATCTGATCCCTTGTGATTAAAATCTCTCGTCCCATGCGCCTGCTAGCGCACTGCGTATTCACTAATTAACAAGCTGGCCTTTGACCAGATCCCCAAATGGCAAATCCAACAGTGCAACTACTAACCTTTTTTGTCGGCGTGAAGACTGGCCATGCTTCTCGTTCGAAGAAGAATCGGGTAGCACATGCACCAGAGAATAGATGCTTCTCGTTCGAGTAATAGGAGTAATATCTATATATCTGTACTATAATACTAAAGTTGGTACGTGTAAGGGTTTAATTAGTTTTGTTGCTCAGTCAGACATTAGGTTCGAATTACAGGAAGAAGGAATCACAGAATTCCAGAGGAAGAGGATGGGCTGAAATTTCGGCTTGCACACGGTTGATGTAGTATTCGTGGTTGTACCTTCACTTCAGTTATAGCTTATCGATCTTGACACTGCCATAGAACTCCTCATGGGAACCAATACTGCTCTGAAACTGCAAACCCAGCAGTCCACGTCCAACTAATGCCTTTGGACTGGAAAAATCAGGAACCAATACCCCAATATGGGACAGCTGGATAACCATGGAAATATCCATTGCATGAGAAGGTAAGCTCTCTGAATGAAATAATCAGTGAGGCTCATGCTATCGTAACCATCAAGCACCAGCTGTCTAGCTCCATCTCAAAAGAACGCCAGACATATGAGCATCTCCAACACGGGGACCCAAACGGACGTGTTGGGTCGTTCGTTTTGAGCTGTTTGGATGGCTGCGCGTGATAGTTTTGGCCCAAGGAGGAAGAAGGCTCACACACGCACTGGATACAATGAACACACAGAGAACTTTTCTGCATACGTACTTGTGCTCTTTTCTCTTGTTCTCACTTGACAAACAAACGGTTACAGAGGCCTATAAGTAGTACATGCACAGGCACTCAGTCGAGAACACGACTCCACTAGCCGAGAGATAGGAACTAGTAACCACGATGGCCACACCACTCGGCCACTCTCCTCGCATCTGAAGATCGTGCTCACTATCGCTGCACAACGGCTGATTACCAGGTCACAACTAATCCTATCCATCAGCTGACTCAATCGATCCATGCATGTGTCTCTCTCCTCCTACTAACTAGGCATGCAACTAACATATTCAGACTTGTACCGTACAGGCACAGCACCAAGCTAGCTAAACTCTGACACAACTAACAAGCTTTGCATGTACACCTGACGGTGCACACTGCCGCAACTTTCTACTGAATGAAAACTCTGAAACTTAACTGAAATAAACATGAGCTAATTAACTACACTTAACATCAATAACAATATTAGTTCCAACAATCACCTCCCTAATCTTGTTATCTCTTATTTCTCTCTTGAAGCCCATGGACGCCGATGTCGTCGGTGCAGCGTGTAGACAGCCGCCAACGCTATCCTGCCACACCGATTGCCGCCGTTGCCACTGGCCTCGACGAGAGATGCACCTCCTACGCTTTCACCATGAGTGTGCCGCCATGTGACACGCTCGTTGCCGCATGCTTGCCACCGGCGCCGCAACTTGCCGGTAACTCGCCTCCGTGTTCGCCACCGGTGATGCAGCTCGCCGGTGACTCGCCTTCATATTCGCCACCGGTGCCGCAACTCGCCGGCGACTCACCTTCATGTTGTCGTCGATGCCACATCTCCTCGGTGACTCGGACATGAATGATGAACTCGTCATGGCAATGGCCTCCACGTACGCCATGGCCATCACCTTCTTGTCGCCGGTGACGCGACTTACCGAGCAGCACACCTTCCTCCTTCGCACGTGACGCAGCTTGACGGCGATGGAGACTCAAACCTCGCACGTGGCTCTGATACCAAATGATAGTTTTGGCCCAAGGAGGAAGAAGACTCACACACGCACTGGATACAATGAACACGCAGAGAACTTTCCTGCACACGCACTTGTGCTCTTTTCTCTTGTTCTCACTTGACAAACAAACTGGTTACAGAGGCCTATAAGTAGTACATGCACAGGCACTCAGTCGAGAACACGACTCCACTAGCCGAGAGATAGGAACTAGTAACCACGATGGCCACACCACTCGGCCACTCTCCTCGCATCTGGAGATCGTGCTCACTATCGCTGCACAACGGCTGATTACCAGGTCACAACTAATCCTATCCATCAGCTGACTCAATCGATCCATGCATGTGTCTCTCTCCTCCTACTAACTAGGCATGCAACTAACATATTCATACTTGGCACCATACAGGCACAGCACCAAGCTAGCTAAACTCTGACACAACTAACAAGCTTTGCATGTACACCTGACGGTGCACACTGCCGCAACTTTCTACTGAATGAAAACTCTGAAACTTAACTGAAATAAACATGAGCTAATTAACTACACTTAACATCAATAACAAGATTAGTTCCAACAGCGCGGACACGCGGATAGCGCCCCGCGTCCGCGTATCCGTTTGGGTCGCATGATGCGCCCAGCGCGGCGACCCATAAAGCCGCCACGTGGTTCGTATTTCCTAGGCGGCGTTGCGCCAAGGCAGGCCTCGACGGGACAGCAATGGAGGGCGGGAGAACACGTGGGAAAGTTCCCGCCCGCACAAGGGTCCCGTGCGCGCGAAAAGGCCTAGGGCACGCGCTCGCGCCCAAGTTTCCCGCCAAGGCCGCTGGCTATAAAAGACGGCGCGCGTGGCCTCGCAGACCTCACCCGCTTCGCCAACAGACGAACCACGAGGCCCGGGACGCCGGCCGCGTCCGCCTCGAGGCACGGGACGTGGTGGAACGCGCCAAGCGTGTTGTGTGGGAGCTCGGGTCGTGGGGGAAGCGGGCCGTGACGCCGCAGGAGGCGGAGCGCGAGCGTGCCGAAGCTGAGAGGAGGGCCAGTAGGAGGGCAGACGCGAAGGAACGCCGGCGGGTGGCCACCGCCGGGCCACCCAACTGGTAAAGCTGGAGTGGAATCCTCACGCGTATAGGCCGCCCGTATCGAGTGAAATCCACGGCCGCGGCGGCAAGTCGCCGGCGAGTCGGTAGCTAGGCTAGCAGTAGGTAGTATTAAAAAATGTAATATGTCTAATTTTAATGAAAAATGAAGTTATCTCTCTATTACACGCGGGTTAGGGGAGGACGCGAGCGGGCAGCGCTCGGCGTCCAAACGAGGCCAGATTTAGTCGGGTTTGGGTCGTTCCGGACGCCGCGGTCATCCGTTCTAGGGATGGATCCGCGCACTGGACCGCGTTTTTGTCATGACCGTGTTGGCGACATGACCAAATGATTTTCAGGCAAGTTTCAGTCATGTCGCAGCCAAACAAAGCTTCAGCTGAATAATCATGACCAAACAGCAACAACTCTAGCCAAAACTGAAACCATGCATATTCAGTCACGTCCAGGGAGAACCCTGTGTATGAGGTGGTGGCCAAGGTTGCAATTTAGTTGTGTCCCTTGGTAGAAGCAACGCATTGGTAGTATAGAATTTCTCGTCAGATAAGAGCCTTCCATTGGCACCAAGCTTCCAACTAAATGCTCCATTAGGTAGAAGGCATAGCTGCAGATGTTCCCCTTGCCAGCAAAACTTGGGTTCTTGTGAAACAATGAATCGTGGGAACGCTCAACACCCTTAGGGTTGGCTTTGGTATTATATATATAGTGTACAGAGTTACAATCATACACGTACAAATACAAAGGCTACCGTATATACACAGTCTAACACCCTCCCTCAATCTTAACCATGTCATCGAACATCTAGCAGGTTAAGATTGCGCCGACAGCCTTGAAACAAAGGCAAGGGCAGTGACTTCATGAAGATGTCTGCAAGTTGATCTTTAGAAGAGATAAACTTGATCCGAAGTAGCCTCTGTGCTACACGTTCCCTCACAAAATGATAATCAACTTCGATGTGCTTGGTCCGGACATGAAACACTGGATTAGATGACAAATATGTAGCCCCGATGTTGTCACACCAAAGAACATGAGATTGAGATTGTGGAATCCGCAACTCTCGTAACAGAGACTGTACCCATATCAGCTCAGCAGTGGCATTGTCCACCTCTTTGTATTCAGCTTCAGTACTACTCCGAGACATCGTAGGCTGCTTTCGAGCACTCCAGGCGATCAGATTAGAACCAAAGAACACTGCATATCCCCCCGTGGATCGCCGATCATCGGGATTCCCAGCCCAGTCCACATCCGAGAAGGCAGACAGCAAGCTGGAGGAAGAGGCACACAGCCGCAGTCCATAGGACACCGTATGGCGAACATACCGCAGAATGCGCTTCACAGCTGGCATGTGTGCATCACGAGGAGAATGAAGCTACTGACAGACACGGTTGACCGCATAGGATATATCCGGTCGAGTAATGGTGAGGTACTACAGTCCACCAACCAGGCTGCGATACTCTATCGCATCCGCAGAAGACAAGAGGGTACCATCAACAGAAGTGAGCTGCTCAGAAGAAGACATAGGCGTAGTGGCAGTCTTGCACATAAGCATACCATCACGTCGTAGACCAGTGTCATCATGAGTCACCTCAAGGCTAAGGAAATTATGCAGCTTCCCAAGATCCTTCACAACAAACGCCACACTGAGCGAGGAGACAAGATGATCAGCAGCAGCAACAGACGAGCTGACCAGGATGATATCATCCACATAGACCCGAACATACATAGTGACGTCTGGACGCTGAAGCAGAAACAAGGAAGTATTCGCTGTAGAGGGAATAAAACCATGAGCACGAAGAGCAGCCCCAAGACGCGCGTGCCATGCACGAGGGGCCTGCTTGAGGTCATACAATGCCTTCACCAAGCGACACAGATGGTCAGGACAATCCGGATCCGAAAACCCAGGAGGCTAACGCATATATACCTCCTCTTCAAAGACACCGTGAAGGAAAGCATTCTGGACATCCAGCTGACGAAGAGACCAACCACGGGTAACAGCCAATGAGAGCAAAATGCGGATAGTCGTTGGCTTGACAACAGGACCGAAGGTATCCTCGTAGTCAAGACCATAGCGTTGCTTGAACCCCTTAGCAACCAAGCGTGCCTTGTACCGTTCAATAGAACCATCAGCGTGTGTCTTCACCTTGAAAACCCATTTCCAGTCAATGATACTAATTCCGGACCGGGGAGGTACGAGAGTCCACGTACCATTCTTCATAAGAGCCTGATACTCAAGCTCCATAGCACTTCACCAATGTGGAATCTCCATCGCAGCTGTATAGTGACGGGGCTCAGCAGAAGGATCAGCAATAGCCTGAGACAAGCACGCAGCAAGCCAGGCAACCGTGCCATCAGTGCGCTGACGAGGGCGAGCAATACCACTCTGGTTGCGCGTGTGAGGGCGAGAGACCACAGGGGCGGTTACAGTCGATGACGGAGGGATCGTCGAGGCCGGTGCAGACGAGCTGACAACCGGCAGCACAGGTGGTGTCGAAGCCGATGAGGCGGCAGGAGACTGCAAAACTGGCGTCACAGAAGCGGACGGCCCACACGGCGTGGTGGGCGGTGAAGAAGGTGGGGACGCCGGTGGAGTCAGCCCAGCAGCGGGCGCCGGAGAGGCCGGTGGAGACGGCCCAGCGCCAGGCGGGGGAGAGGCCGGAGGCGACGGCCCAGCTCTAGGCAACAGCGGGGCGGAGGGCAACGGCCCAGGAGGTGCCGGCGCGGGGATGTCGGGCGGCCCTGCATGGGACATGCATGGATCAGCGTGATCGACGTGATCGACACCGTCTTCAGCAGCAGCGCAGACAGGAGCATCTGGGCTATCCAGCAACTCAAGGCGAGCACCTCGTCCGACACCTGCACCATGGTTAGGCAACAAAACGGGCGAATATGCAACATCCTCAAATTTACCAGGCAAAACAGTAGATGAAACTGGAGAAGGTGTATGTGGTTCGGCTATGGGAAGCGGTGCAAAGGGAAACAAGTGTTCATCAAAGACAACATCACGGGAAATATACACACGGTTAGAGGGAACATGGAGACACTTGTAACCTTTATGTAGAGAACTGTAGCCAAGAAACACACACTTTTTAGACCTAAACTCTAGTTTGCGATTGTTATAAGGACGTAGGTGTGGCCAGCACGCGCACCCAAAAACTTTGAGGAATGTATAATCAGGTGGCTCATGAAATAGAATCTCAACAGGAGTTTTCATATTAAGGAGACGTGTGGGTAGACGATTGATCAAGAAGCAGGAAGTGGTAAACCCATCACTCGAGAACCGAAAAGGAACTGAAGCATGCGCAAGTAAGGTAAGGCCGGTTTCAACTATATGACGGTGTTTGCGTTCAGCAGCACCGTTTTGTGGATGTCTATGTGGACAAGCAACACGATGCACAATCCCCTATTTCTGAAAGAAGGTGTTCAGATTACGGTATTCACCTCCCCAATCAGACTGAAGGTGAATAATTTTGTGATGTAGAATGCGCTCAACGTGTGCTTGGAACTGAATAAAAACATCAAACACATCAGACTTGCGTTTAAGTAGATACAGCCATGTAAAACGACTATAGGCATCAATGAAACTGACATAATAATTATGGCCACTGACGGAAGTTTGGGTGTGACCCCACACATCTGAATACACAAGTTCAAGAGGAGCCTTAACAATATGAGTAGACTCAGAAAAAGGTAACTGATGACTTTTGCCTTGTTGACAGGCATCACAAACTGCTAAATCTTTATTACTAGACGCAAACGGTAACTCATGGCGACGAAGAACATGACGAACAACGGGGGTGGCTGGGTGACCAAGACGAGCGTGCCACTAAGAGGGAGCAACACGAACGCCACTGAACACCTGGGAGACTTGGGCGACAGTGGGGGTGGCAGGGGCATCAAGAACATAAAGACCATGGTGACTCCGACTTCTAAGGCGAACGTCCCTTGTGACTCGATCCTTAACAAAAAAATGAAACGGGTGAAACTCAACGAAGACATTATTATCAAGTGTAAGTTTCTTAAGAGACAACAGGTTACGAGTGACAGAGGGGACACGTAGGACATTAAGCAGATGAATATGTTTAGAGGTGAGTGAAAGGAGAGATGCCTGGCCAACATGGGAGATGCGCAAACCTGATCCATCGGCAGTGCGAACCTGGTCAGGGCCGGTGTAGGTCTCCTGCGGGTTGAGCTTGGAGAGCTCATGAGTCAGATGGTCCGTCGCCCCGGTATCCATGTACCAGGTAGGGTCAACAGGGTATGTCGAGGTAGACCCGTGTGTTGCCCCATATGTCGCAAATGCAGCTTGCTTCTCATTGCCCCGGCCATCATTACCAATGCCGAGGAAGTCCGTTTTGAAACGACGGTGAGAGCGGGAAGCAAGGTGCCCTTCAATACCGCACAGCTGGCAAGGAGCCTTGGCACCGTAGGCGGTGCACACCCACGCACGGCCGCGACCGCCCGAGGTGTTACGGGGTGGCTGCGAGGGCTGTGGAGGAGGAGCGCCGCCGGGGGACGAGGCGCGGGGGAGGACCACGTCCGCCACCACCACCCCCGCCACCACGGTAAGCGGCGTTGGCCGTGAGATCGGGGCCATTAGGACGACGAGCACCAAGTCGTTGCTCCGTGTTGAGGAGCCTAGCATACAGATCATGAGGCTTGATTGGTTTATCGTGATCACGCCCTTCAACGTTTTCAACGAGGGAGTCGAACTCTTCACCGAGACCCTTGAGGAGGTAACCGATGAATTCAGAATCACTGAGAGGCTGCCCAATGGAGGAAAGTGTATCCGCCAATTCCTTAGCCTGATTGTAGTACACGGTCACAGTTTTGTCCAGTTTCTGAAGGTCCGCAAGTTTGTTGCGGATAGCATGGGAGCGCGCCATGGTTTGCGAGGAGAAGCTGGGTTCAAGTGTGCTCCAGGCGTCACGTGACGTGGCGGCAAAGAGCACCATACCCGCCACAGAGGGCGTCAACGAGGACTGGATGGCGCTGAGTATCGCCTGATCTTGCGATGTCCATTGGCGATAGGCCGGGTTGGCGACCGGCAGCGGTGCACCGTCGGCGGTGGTCAGGTGAACCACGGTGGAGGGGCACGGAAGCGATCCGTCCACATACCCATCTAGGTAGTAGCTGCGGAAGAGCGGTAGAACTTGAGCACACCAAAGGAGGTAGTTGTCAGGGTTCAGTTTCACCGTGAGGAGATGCGCAAGGTGAATCGGCGGCGGATCACGGGCGACAGCAGCGGCACGAGCCTCAGGAGCGATCGGCAAAGGAGCAGAGGGCGCCACAGGTGGGGGCGCGGCTGAGGCAGAGGGCGGCAGGTTGGGCTGCCCGTACGCCATGGCGGGCGCACCATAGAACAAGGGATGGCCATGGGGGCCAGCACCGTAGTGCGACGTCGTCGCGGGGTGGGGCACGAGCTCGCCGTGACCTGGGAACGGCAGCGCGGGCGAAGGGAGCGGAGCTCCTGTGTTGACGCGGGAGACGGGGGCGGGGTACGACGCCGCTGTAGAGAGCTAGGACAGAGCCGTGGCGAGCGGGCTGGCGCCCGAGACAGAGGAGCCCGCCGCAACCGTGACGCTCGGCGGGGGCACAAGTGGCGGCGGCGGTTGCCCGGCGAGGAGCGCCGCGAGAAACGGAGAGACCAGCGGCCGGTCCATGGCAGAGGACAGCGCTGGTGTAGCAGAGGTGGTCGAGGAGAGAGAGAACGACGCGCCGGCGGCGAAAGAGTTTGCGGCGGCGGCGGCCGAGTTTGCAGCGGAAGACATGACCTAGATCGGTCTAGGCTGATACCATGTGAAATAATGAATTGTGGGAATTTTCTCGCTCAACACCCTTAGGGTTGGCTTTGGTATTATTTATATAGTGTACAGAGTTACAATCATACACGTACAAATACAAAGCCTACCGTATATACACAGTCTAACAGTTCTGAACATGGTGCATGAGGACAAACCCCCTTCTGAATGGTACTGGAACGATGCCCAAGGCAGTGGCCGTATTACCAACGCTTGCTGCTTGATATTCAATTTCAGATCGTCTTTGGTAACTGGACAATCAAGGTCTCTTCAAAGTACAATTTTTTTAACGAAATAAGGTAATCGCCCCTCTGTTCAGATTTTTCCTGCCTGGCCAATATTATCCAGAATTGGATGCATTTGAAGGATGGCCAAGGTAATAGTGCATGGTCAGATAGCATGCCGTCGCCCTGAGCGGTTGTGATTTGAATGAACAACTTACGGAAGAGCTGAATTGGAGCCTCAACACATGACATGAGTGTCTTCAACCAAGCATTGTATCCAACACGTGGGGCTGCATTGCTTCAAGCACCTGCGGAGCGACGAAGGATGCAGGTGCACTCCCAGGAGGTCAGGAACATATCCACATAGTGTTCGTTGCCGGTGCAGTCGTCAAGGCCCATCGTCAGGCTAGTGGAGGGCATCACGGGGCAGGGGACCTTCTCGTGTGTTGGGGTCGCAGTCGGGACAACGGGCGGCGTAGAGTCTACCGGCGTGACTGTGGCGGCGCGGGTGGCAGTCTGACTCTGCACACGGCTTGTGCATTCCGACAAACAGGTCGTGTGCGCCGAACCAGCAAGGTCAGCAGCGTTGACATCGACTACATCATAGATGGCATCACATGACATGAGTGTCGTCAAGCCCCATAGAGGCCGAGAGGTTGGTGGAGACATCACTCATAGCAGGGAATGGTGCCGCGCCGACGAGATAGTCGTAGATACGCGTCAAGCCCCAACCTTCCTTCTAATTTCCCCCATCTTCTCTAGCTCCGGTGAGGTTCCCGCACCACCACCCGAACCATAAGATGCCGACCACCGCAGCCCTACCCTAAAACCAAAGGTTTTCTTCCTCGCCTCCGCTGGTGACGCCACTGTCAGCGGCGGCATCAGGTCCATTAGGACCTCCGGTCATAGTTGACGAGTTAATCTCAGCAATATCCATTGTCATGGACTAGGGTTTTTAGGGAAAGGGGTAGGATTGGTCAGACAAATAAGGTGTCCGATGTATATTGATGGAAGCAAAGTCGCTGGAACAACTAGGGTTACAACGATTCTGCTATGAATTATGTTTTTGCTTCCCTTCTCGACAGATCCTCCTAACCTTTATATAGTAGGCTAGTTCCCGGAGACCAACTCGGGTCGGTTAAAATTTACAATATCAGTTTTCCTTTGTGGGCTATAACTTGCCTATTTTATCTTGTTCTTGGGATTTCGATACTCTGGGCTTCATGGGCTTCACATACTTCTTCCTGGATCCATACCGGGGAAAGCCAACCTTAAGGACCTAATATGATATCCCCATATCAATCGCTATGATCACCTTCTTCCTCTCAGGGCGAGGTGATACTAGGATGGTCGGCTGGCCCGTTGACGTCGAACGGGGTACACGTCGACCCGCTAACCATTGCAACGGGCGTTAATAGGAATTGCCAGACGCGACACGAGTGGTGGTGACGGAGCGGACTTTCTTCTCGAGCGGTGCAGTCGCGGGCGCTGACTCAAGGATTCCGCTGATTGAATTGGCAGTGCTTGTTGGAGAGTGCCTATCCTCACCTTCCAAGCTGTGACCATCTGTTCCGTTTCAAGCCAACCCTCTTCATAGCCACAAATCCGACAATTCCTA
This sequence comes from Lolium perenne, assembly GCF_019359855.2. Classification (NCBI taxonomy): domain Eukaryota; kingdom Viridiplantae; phylum Streptophyta; class Magnoliopsida; order Poales; family Poaceae; genus Lolium; species Lolium perenne. The sequence continues at coordinate 32,464,937 of NC_067250.2, forward strand.
TATGCCGCTCATTGCGGCGCTGATTAACTGTGTCGCGTTCCGTTCTTACACTCGCAACTAATATATGGGCTTGGCCCAGTTGTCTCGTGGCTTTCACTGTCATGATCCCTATATCCCTATATGCCGACCAGGTCGGCACCGGGAATTCCTATATGCCGACCAGGTCGGTGCCTGCACCGCGCCACACACCCCCGCGCGCGGTGTGGGCCGGCCCGGTTAGGCGATTTTTACTGTTTTTTCTTCTTTTTCTTTTTCTTTTCCTTTCCTTTTCTGTTTTCTGTTTTTTTTTTCTTTTTTTTTTCTGTTTTCTTTTTCAGTGTTTCTTTTTTGTTCTCTCATTTTTTCTGTTTAAAAATATTTTTCGAAAATTATAAAATTTGAAAAATGTTCAAGTATGATAAAATTTGAACAAATTTTGAAATTTGAACAAATTTTTAATCTTGAACGAATTTTAAATTTGAACAAACTTTAAATTTTGAACGATTTTTAAATTTTAACGAATTTCAAAATTTGAACAAATTTTTCATCTTGAACGAATTTCCAAATTTTGGAAGAATTTTGAAATGTGAACAAATTTAAAATTTCGAACGATTTTTAAAATTTGAACGAATTTCGAAATTCGAACAAATTTTTAAGTCTGAACAATTTTTGAACTATGGACGATTTCCAAATTTTGAACGAATTTAAAATCGAATGCAAAAAGAAAACAGAAATAAAAAAAACTTACTGGGCCGGCCCACAGGCTGGGGAGGATGTGCGGTGGGTGCACCGCACCGACCAGGTCGGTGTATATCACCACCCGTCGGCACCTGCACCGCGTCGCACACACCCGCGTGCGGTGTGGGCTTGGCCCAGTTAGGTTTTTTTCTTGTTTTTTTCTCGTTTTCTTTTCTTTTCTGTTTTTTGTTTTCTTTTTCTCTATTTTTATTTTCACGTTTTTTCTGTTTAAAATTAATTTTCGAAATTTTCAATTCAAAATCTGAATGAATTTTGAAATTTGAATGATTTCTGATTTTTAACCATTTTTGAATTTTGAAACGGCTTTCAGTTTTCAACAAATTTTGAAAACAAAAAAAATAAAAAAATGTTAGTATTTAAAAAAGAACTATAAACAGAAAAAGGAAAAAAAGTATGAAAAAGAAAAAGGGATTACTTAACGGGTCGTGGCCCAGTTAACTGCCACCGGGTCGGAGGGGTGTGCGGCACCAGTACCTGCCGACCCAGTCGACATCTAGCAGCTCCCTTCCGGAGGGGACTGGAGATGGGCTTTTTCTACCAGTGCATCTTTGGCTGATTCTCTTTGTCGCCCGACCCGGTGTCATTGTTTTTTGTTTTAATTTTGATCGTTTCTGCCACTGGTTTATAGTCTAAGGTCTTCTATCTGGTTTTCTTTTTCTTTTTTATTTTTTTTCTTTATTTTTTTCATTTTACTATTTTTTCTCTTTCTTTTTGTTCATGGGCCCAAAGACATATACATCCGCGAATTTAGAAAAATGTTAACCGAAAAAATATATGTTCAAGGATTAAAAAAATTGGTTATAGGATGCAGAAAACTGTTAACATGTTTCAAAAAAATGTTCATTGGTTCGACAAATTGTTTGTGATGGTTCGGAAAAATGTTCACAAGATTTCAAAAAATGTTCACATCAATTCAAAATAACGATCATGGTGTCCAATGCAAGTTTAAAAATTGTTAATGATATTAAATACATTCACGAATTTGAATAAATGTTCATGAGACTCAGGATAAAATTTCACGGCGTTCAGAAATGGCCATGGTGGTTCAAAAATCAGTTCACAGCGTTAAAAAAATGCTTCTTTTTCATATTTTAAATTTTCTCACGCAATTTGAATTAATGTTCACTCTTTTTTTTTATAAAGTTGCTCATGTTGTTTTATACATGGGCCTTGTGTTTTTTAATTTTGGTGAAATCTTCTAATTTTTACAACACTGTGAACATTTTTTAGGCTATGAACAAATATTTTAAACCACATGTTTTTTATGCAGCCTTTTTTCAGAAAAATGTTTGCCATGTTAAAAGTGTTCACTATTATAATTTTTTTCATGTTTAGAAAAGGTTCATAGTTTTAAATTTCCATTGTTTAAAGCATGTTCACCAAGTTCAATGAATTTTCCTGGGTTTAATTAGTACGTATAGGGTTCTTGGTGCTGAAAAAAAGTCCATGTATTCAGGAAAAATCAAGGGTTCCAAAAATGATCATGGTACAAAAATTGTTCATGCTATCTTTTAAAAAGAAAATATAAAATTGCGGTGGTTCAATAAATGTTCGTTGGTCTCGCTCAAATATTTGAATAAATCTTACACGGGTCCAATGATATTCATATATTTGAAGAAACCCTACTTTCATATTTTTGACTTTCAGTGACTTTCGAGCAGCCGCGTCGATGGCCATGTTTTAAACATAAGGCTGAAGGAGCCCAACTTTAAATTAATAAAGCCCTCAACTGGCTAGGATAAGGTGCCGATTATACAAACTTGAACAAGATAAAAAGAAAAAGGCAAAGCCCTAGAGGAACTACAACGAATTCCACCCGGCAGCGCCACCAAAGTACCCTCTTGTACAAGCTACGAAGATCAACCACGGAAGGAAAGAGACGCGGCAAGCGAAGAGGAAATCACCAGCGTCAAAGAGATGAAGATCCAGCTTCGAGACCGCCTCGCCGTGCTGCTGCCGGAGGAGGGACCCTTCCCTCCTCACCCAGGCTCAAGGGTGTAGTACCACTGGCCACCACTGAACATAGAGGTGGTTGACCGCCCAAAAGCCTTAAACTTGTTGACTGCCACCACTGGCCTCACCATAGCCACACCCAAACCGCACAACCGTCATTGTCACCATACTGTCGGACCTCTGTCCTCTCGTCCCAAAGCGGCGCTTCCAAGGAACGACGCAGTGCGCCATCATCGCCCGGCCGTAGCCTGAGTTTTCACACGGGAAGAAGAGGAATAGGGGGAGGTTACCTCACCAGCCCTTCAAGAAGGAGAACGAGTATTGTCGTTGCCAATGTGGCTGACACAGAGCCAGCCAAGAGTTCCCCCCGGCAACTCCCCACACAACTTGCACGGACGCAGAACGGGCAGTCCGAGGACCAACCATGGCGTGTCTGGCGCAGAGAAACCGAGCAGTGGAGACACCAACGAACAAATGAAGAAAGCGCCGGAGCACTACTACGCCACAACCAGACTTCCGCCGGCTCCTCACCGTCCACGCGGCCAAGAAGATCGGCCAGCACCAACGAACGCCACCCGCCTTCCGGTCGACATCGCCACCCACCGTCCAGGGCCGCCGCCCCGACGTCCAAACTTAGACCGCCGAAGATCTGAGGAAAAACGGGGGACAACAGAGCAAGGGTCTCGCATCCGCAAGCGCGCGACGGCCAGCAACATCACCATGATCCTGGAAATGGCCAGAACAGCACCTGTAGCCCCATGGTTACCTGAGGTGCCAAATCTAGGGACTTGATGGGCTCGGTCGGGCCCGAGGCCCCTGCACCGGTCCAAGTGCGAGGCGGCCAGACTGGCCGCGCTGCCCGTCCGACTCCACTTGCAGGGCGTTGCGCCGCTGCCAGACTACCATGCGTCGTGGTCGACCACCCTCACGTCGTGCCTCCCGCCTCCTGTTGGAGATATGCCCAAGAGGCAATAATAAAAGTGGTTATTATATATCTTTGTGTTTATGATAAATGTTTATATACCATGCTATAATTGTATTAACCGAAACATTGATACATGTGTGTTATGTAAACAACAATGAGTCCCTAGTATGCCTCTTAACTAGCTTGTTGATTAATAGATGATTAGTTTCATAATCATGAACATATGATGTTATTAATAACAAGGTTATATCATTGTATGAATGATGTAATGGACACACCCAATTAAGTGTAGCATAAGATCACGTCATTAAGTTATTTGCTATAAGCTTTCGATACATAGTTACCTAGTCCTTATGACCATGAGATCATGTAAATCACTTATACTGGAAAGGTACTTTGATTACATCAAACGCCACTGCGTAAATGGGTGGTTATAAAGGTGGGATTAAGTATCCGGAAAGTTTGAGTTGAGGCATATGGATCAACAGTGGGATTTGTCCATCCCGATGACGGATAGATATACTCTGGGCCCTCTCGGTGGAATGTCGTCTAATGTCTTGCAAGCATATGAATAAGTTCATAAGAGACCACATACCACGGTACGAGTAAAGAGTACTTGTCAGGAGACGAGTTTGAACAAGGTATAGAGAGATTCCGATGATCAAACCTCGGACAAGTAAAATATCGCGTGACAAAGGGAATTGGTATCGTATGTGAATGGTTCATTCGATCACTAAAGTCATCGTTGAATATGTGGGAGCCATTATGGATCTCCAGATCCCGCTATTGGTTATTGGTCGGAGAGAGTTCTCAACCATGTCCACATAGTTCGCGAACCGTAGGGTGACACACTTAAGGTTTGATGTTGTAATAGTAGAACTTGAATATGGAATGGAGTTCGAAGTATTGTTCGAAGTCTCGGATGGGATCCCGGACATCACGAGGAGTTCCGGAATGGTCCGGAGAATAAGATTCATATATAGGAAGTCATAGTCCAAGTTTGGAAATGATCCGGTGCATTTATGGAAGGTTCTAGAAGGTTCTAGAAAAGTCCGGAAGAAATCACTTTGGAAGGCGGAGTCCCGAAGGGACTCCACCTCCCATGGCTGGCCAACCCTAGTGGGGGAGTCCAAGGTGGACTCCACCAAGGTGGCCGGCCACCCCCCCACATGGAAGGGTGGGAATCCCACTTGGGTGGGAGTCCCATTTTGGGTAGGTTTCCCTACTACATGGAAGGTTTTGGGTTGGGGTCTTATTCGAAGACTTGTAGTCCAACACTTGGGGTTCCACCTATATAATGAGGGGCATAGGGGAGGGGGCCGGCCACCACAAAGCCATAGCCACCCCTAAAGTGGCCGGCCACCCCCTCTCCCAAACCCTAGCCGCCCCACCTCCTCCCTCTCTCCCGCAACGCTTAGCGAAGCTCCGCCGGAGATCTCCATCGCCACCGTCACCACGCTGTCGTGCTGCCGGATTCAAGGAGGAGCTACTACTTCCGCTGCTCGCTGGAACGGGGAGAATGACATCGTCTTCATCAACACCGAACGTGTGACCGAGTACGGAGGTGCTGCCCGATCGTGGCACCGTGATCAAGATCTTCTACGCGCTTTTGCAAGCGGCAAGTGATCGTCTACCGTAGCAACAAGAGCCTCATCTTGTAGGCTTTGGAAATCTTCAAGGGTGAGTCTCGATCATCTCCTCGTTGCTCCCGTCTTCTAGATTGCATCTTGGCTTGGATTGCGTTCTCGCGGTAGGAAATTTTTTGTTTTCTATGCAACGAATCCCTACAGTGGTATCAGAGCCGTGTCTATGCATAGATGGTTGCACGAGTAGAACACAATGGTTTGTGGGCGTTGCTGCTTATGTTGTCTTTAGTTTGAGTACTTTTCATCTTTGTGGCATAGTGGGATGAAGCGGCTCGGGCTAACTTTACATGACCGCGTTCATGAGATTTGCTCCACGCTCGACATGCAACTTGTATTGCATAAATGGCTTTGCGGGTGTCTGTCTCTCCTACTATAGTGAAGATTCAATTTACTCTTCTATTGACAACACTAGTATCACCGTTGTGTTTCATGTTCGTAGGTAGATTAGATCTCTCTCGAAAACCCTAAACCACGTAAAATATGCAAACCAAATTAGAGACGTCTAACTTGTTTTTGCAGGGTTTGGTGATGTGATATGGCCATAATGTGATGATGAATATGTATGAGATGATCATTATTGTATTGTGGCAACCGGCAGGAGCCTTATGGTTGTCTTTAAATTTCATGTTGAGTAGTATTTCAAAGAAGTTGTAATAGTTGCTACATGGGAGAACAATCATGAAGACGGCACCATTGACCTTGACGCTACGCCGACGATGATGGAGATCATGCCCGTTGATGATGGAGATCATGTCCGTGCTTTGGAGATGAAGATCAAAGGCGCAAAGACAAAAGGGCCATATCATATCACATATGAACTGCATGTGATGTTAATCCTTTTATGCATCTTATTTTGCTTAGATCGCGACGGTAGCATTATAAGATGATCCCTCTCACTAAAATATCAAGATAATAAAGTGTTCATCCTTAGTAGCACCATTGCCAAGACTTGTCGTTTCGAAGCATCTCGTGATGATCGGGTGTGATAGAATCAACAAGTGCATACAACGGGTGCAAGCCAGTTTTGCACATGTGGATACTAAGGTGGCCTTGACGAGCCTAGCATGTACAGACTGTAGGATAACGTTGCATAGAAAACAAAAAATTTCCTACCGCGAACACGCAATCCAAGCCAAGATGCAATCTAGAAGACGGTAGCAACGAGGGGATATCGAGTCTCACCCTTGAAGAGATTCCAAAGCCTACAAGATGAGGCTCTTGTTGCTGCGGTAGACGTTCACTTGCCGCTTGCAAAAGCGCGTAGAAGATCTTGATCACGATCGCTTCCGGCGCCACGAACGGGCAGCACCTCCGTACTCGGTCACACGTTCAGTTGTTGATGAAGACGACGTCCACCTCCCGTTCCAGCGGGCAGCGGAAGTAGTAGCTCCTCTTGAATCCGACAGCACGACGGCGTGGTGTCGGTGGTGGTGGAGAAGTCCGGCGGAGCTTCGCTAAGCGTGCGGGACGTGGTGGAGGAGAGAGGCCGCTAGGGTTTGGGAGAGGGGGGCGCCGGCCACTAAGGGGTGCGGCCACCTTGGTGGTTCTTGGGTGGCCGGCCCCCTCCCCTTGGCCCCTCATTATATAGGTGGAACCCCAAGTGTTGGTCTCCAAGTCTTCGAATAAGACCCGAACCAAAAACCTTCCATATGGTGGGGAAACCTACCCAAGCTAGGACTCCCACTAGAGGTGGGAGTTCCACCTCCCATATGGGGGGGTGGCCGGCCCCCTAAGGGGGAGTCCACTTGGGACTCCACCCCCACTAGGGTTGGCGGCCATGGAGGTGGAGTCCCATGTGGACTCCACCTTCCTTGGTGGTTTCTTCCGGACTTTTCTAGAACCTTCTAGAACCTTCCATAGAACCTTCCGCATCATTTTAATTCACATAAAATGACATCCTATATATGAATCTTATTCTCCGGACCATTCCGGAACTCCCCGTGATGTCCGGGATCTCATCCGGGACTTCGAACAAATATTCGAACTCCATTCCTTATTCAAGTTCTACCATTTCAACATCCAACTTTAAGTGTGTCACCCTACGGTTCGTGAACTATGCGGACATGGTTGAGTACTCACTCCGACCAATAACCAATAGCGGGATCTGGAGATCCATAATGGCTCCCACATATTCAACGATGACTTTAGTGATCGAATGAACCATTCACATACAATACCAATTCCCTTTGTCACGCGATATTTTACTTGTCCAAGGTTTGATCTTCGGTATCACTCTATACCTTGTTCAACCTCGTCTCCTGACAAGTACTCTTTACTCGTACCGTGGTATGTGGTCTCTTATGAACTTATTCATATGCTTGCAAGACATTAGACGACATTCCACCGAGAGGGCCCAGAGTATATCTATCCGTCATCGGGATGGACAAATCCCACTGTTGATCCATATGCCTCAACTCATACTTTCCGGATACTTAATCCCACCTTTATAACCACCCATTTACGCAGTGGTGTTTGGTGTAATCAAAGTACCTTTCCAGTATAAGTGATTTACATGATCTCATGGTCATAAGGACTAGGTAACTATGTATCGAAAGCTTATAGCAAATAACTTAATGACGAGATCTTATGCTACGCTTAAATGGGTGTGTCCATTACATCATTCATATAATGATATAACCTTGTTATTAATAACATCCAATGTTCATGATTATGAAACTAATCATCCATTAATCAACAAGCTAGTTAAGAGGCATACTAGGGACTCTTTGTTGTTTACATATCACACATGTATCAATGTTTCGGTTAATACAATTATAGCATGGTATATAAACATTCATCATAAACATAAAGATATATAATAACCACTTTTATTATTGCCTCTTGGGCATATCTCCAACAGTCTCCCACTTGCACTAGAGTCAATAATCTAGATTACATTGTAAGGTACCTAACACCCATGGCACTTTGGTGTTGGTCATGCTTTGCCCTAGGGAGAGCTTTAGTCAACGGATCTGCTACATTCAGATCAGTGTGTACTTTGCAAATCTTTACTTCTCCATCTTCGATGTACTCGCGAATCGAATGAAAATGCAGCTTGATATGCTTCAGCCTCTTGTGTGACCTTGGTTCTTGTGCATTGGCGATGGCACCCATGTTATCATAGTAGATGACTAATGGGTCCAATGCACTAGGAACCACACCGAGCTCTACAATGAACCTCTTCATCCATACCGCTTCTGATGAAGCCTCTGAAGCCGCTATGTACTCCGATTCTGTTGAAGACTTCGCCACCATGCACTGCTTTGAGCTTGCCCAGCTTACTGCAGCACCATTCAATATAAACACGTACCCAGACTGTGACTTAGAGTCATCAAGATCAGTGTTCCAACTTGCATCGGTGTAACTGGTTACAACGAGCTCTTGGTCACCTCCATAACAAAGAAATATATCCTTGGTTCTTTTCAAATACTTCAGGATATTCTTGACCGCTGTCCAGTGTTCCATTCCTGGATCACTTTGATATCTGCTAGTCAAACTGACAGCATGTGCTATATCCGGTCTAGTACATAGCATGGCATACATGATAGAGCCTACTGTCGAGGCATAGGGGATCTGACTCATCCTTTCTCTTTCTTCTGCCGTAGCCGGTCCTTGAGTCTTACTCAAGACCTTGCCTGGTAACATAGGTAAAAATCCTTTCTTACTTTCGTCCATTCTAAACTTGTTTAGAATCTTGTCCAGGTATGTACTTTGTGATAGCCCTATTAGGCGTCTTGATCTATCTCTATAAATCTTGATGCCTAATATATACGATGCTTCACCAAGGTCTTTCATTGAAAAACTATTATTCAAATAACCTTTTACACTGCTTAATAGTTCTATATCATTCCCAATCAACAATATGTCATCTACATATAATATCAGGAATGCTACAGAGCTCCCACTCACTTTCTTGTAAATACAGGCCTCTCCATGACACTGTATAAACCCGAAGTCTTTGATCACTTTATCAAAGCGTCGGTTCCAACTTCTCGATGCTTGCTTCAGTCCATAAATTGAACGCTGAAGTTTGCATACTTTGTCAGCATTTTTAGGATCGACAAAACCTTTGGGTTGTACCATATACAACTCTTCCTCAATGTCTCCATTAAGGAACGCCGTTTTGACATCCATCTGCCAAATCTCATAATCGAAAAATGCAGCTATTGCTAACAAAATCCTCACAGATTTTAGCTTCGCTACAGGTGAGAAAGTCTCATCGTAGTCAACACCTTGAATTTGTCGGAAACCCTTTGCGACAAGTCGAGCTTTATAGACAGTAATATTACCATCAGCATCTGTTTTTCTCTTGAAGATCATTTATTCTCGACAGCCTTTCGGCTATCAGGTAAGTCTACCAAAGTCCATACTTTATTATCATACATGGGTCCCATTTTGGATTTCATGGCTTCTTGCCATTTGTTGGAATCTGGGCTCATCATCGCTTCTTCATACGTCGCAGGGTCCTCATCATTGTTGTCCACAATCATGACATTTAGACAAGGATCATACCAATCAGGAGTGGCACGTTCCCTTGTCGATCTGCGAGGTTCAGTAGCTATCTCGTTTGAAGTTTCATGATCATTATCATTAGCTTCCTCTGTTGTTGGTGTAGGCGGCATAGGAACAACTTCTGGTATTGCGCTACTCTGATCAACTAGTGAAGATTCATCAATCTCATCGAGTTCTACTTTTCTTCCAGTCACTTCTTTAGTGAGAAATTCTTTCTCAAGAAAGGTTCTGTTCTTAGCAACAAAGATTTTGCCTTCGGATTTGTGATAGAAAGTGTACCCTATAGTTTCCTTAGGGTATCCTATGAAGACGCATTTCTCCGCTTTGGGTTCTAGCTTGTCCGGTTGTAACTTCTTTACATAGGCTTCGCAACCCCAAACTTTAAGGAATGACAGCTTAGGTTTCTTGTTAAACCATAATTCATACGGTGTCGTTTCAACGGATTTTGATGGTGCTCTATTTAAAGTGAATGCGGCTGTCTCTAATGCATAACTCCAAAATGATAACGGCAAATCAGTAAGAGACATCATAGAACGAACCATATCTAAGAGAGTTCGATTACGACGTTCGGACACACCGTTACGTTGTGGTGTTCCCGGCGGTGTCAATTGTGAAAGTATTCCGCATTTCTTTAAATGCATGCCAAACTCATAACTCAGATATTCACCTCCGCGATCAGGTCGTAGAAATTTGATCTTCTTGTTACGTTGATTTTCTACTTCACTTTGGAATTCCTTAAACTTCTCGAAAGTTTCGGATTTATGTTTCATGAAATAGATATACCCATATCTACTCAGATCATCTGTGAAGGTTAGAACATAACGATAACCACCGCGCGATGCTACGCTCATTGGTCCGCACACATCGGTATGTATGATTTCCAATAAGTCAGTAGCTCGCTCCATCATACCAGAAAATGGAGTCTTAGTCATTTTTCCCATTAGACATGCTTCGCATCTATCAAGTGACTCAAAGTCAAGTGATTCAAGTAATCCATCGGTATGGAGTTTCTTCATGCGTTTCACTCCAATATGACCAAGACGACAGTGCCACATATAAGTAGAATTATCATTCAATTTAATTCGCTTAGCATCAATGTTATGTATATGTGTATCACTACTATCGAGATCTAACAGAAATAAGCCATTCTTTTCAGGTGCTCGACCATAAAAGATATTATTCATAAAAATAGAACAACCTTTATTCTCAGACTTGAATGAATAACCGTCTTGCATTAAACAAGATCCAGATATAATGTTCATGCTCAACGCGGGTACAAAATAACAATTATTTAGGCTTAATACTAATCCCGAAGGTAGATGTAGAGGAAGTGTGCCGACAGCGATCACATCGACTTTGGATCCATTTCCAACGCGCATCGTCACTTCATCTTTCAGTAGTCTTCGTTTATTCTTTAGTTCCTGTTTCGAGTTACAAATATGAGCAACCGAACCAGTATCAAATACCCAGGTACTAGTACGAGAACCAGTAAGATAAACATCTATAACATGTATATCAGATATACCTTCTTTCTTCTTCTTGACAAGGCCGCTCTTCAGATCCGCCAAATACTTGGAGCAATTACGCTTCCAGTGTCCCTTCTCCTTGCAGTAATAGCACTCAGCATCAGGTTTAGGGCCAGTCTTAGGTTTCACAGGAGGCGTAGCAGCTTTCTTGCCACCCTTCTTGAAATTGCCTTTAGACTTGCCCTGTTTCTTGAAACTGGTGGTCTTGTTGACCATCAACACTTGGTGCTCTTTCTTGATCTCAATCTCAGCAGCTTTAAGCATGGAGAAGAGTTCAGGTAACTCTTTATTCATGTTCTGCATATTGTAGTTCATCACAAAGTTCTTGTAACTAGGTGGCAGTGATTGAAGGATACGATTAATCCCCAGTCTGTTAGGAATAACTATTTCCAAGTCACTGAGTTTCTTCGCATGCCCGGTCATAACGAGCATGTGCTCACTAACGGAGCTACCTTCTTCCATCATGCAACTGAAGAAGTGTTTCGATGCTTCATAGCATTCCACGGCCGCATGAGTTTCAAAAATAGTCTTCAACTCTTTTATCAAACCATGTGGATCGTGGTGCTCAAAACGTTTTTGAAGATCGACTTCCAGACTGCATAGGATGGCACACTAAACTTGAGAGTACCGAGTTTTCCGAGTCGCGTAAACATTCTTTACTTCATCGGTTTCTGTTTTTGCAGGAGGGTCACCTAGCGGTGCATCAAGCACATATTGCAGATTTCCGCCAGCGAGGAAAATCCTCACATGACGGAACCAGTCGGTGAAGTTGCTACCGTTGCTCTTAAGCTTTTCTTTCTCTAGGAACTGGTTAAAATTGATTGGGGACACCATATCTACAACATATATTTGCAATAGTTTAGACTAAGTTTATGACAAATTGAGTTCAAATTTTAATTCAACTTAATTAAAAACTAGGTGAACTCCCACTCAAAACAATATCCCTCGCATTGTCTTAGTGATCACACGAACCAAATCCACCGCACCTAAGTCCGATCATCACGAGACAAGGTGTGATTTCAATGGTGAACATTCAAAGTGTTCATCATATCAACCATATGATTCATGCTCTACCTTTCGGTATCTCGTGTTCCGAGACCATGTCTGTACATGCTAGGCTCGTCAAGGCCACCTTAGTATCCGCATGTGCAAAACTGTCTTGCACCCGTTGTATGCACTTGTTGATTCTATCACACCCGATCATCACGAGATGCTTCGAAACGACAAGTCTTGGCAACGGTGCTACTAAGGATGAACACTTTATTATCTTGAGAATTTAGTGAGGGATCATCTTATAATGCTACCGTCGCGATCTAAGCAAAATAAGATGCATAAAAGGATTAACATCACATGCAGTTCATATGTGATATGATATGGCCCTTTTGTCTTTGCGCCTTTGATCTTTATCTCCAAAGCACGGACATGATCTCCATCATCTTCGGGCATGATCTCCATCATCGTCGGCGTTGCGTCAAGGTCAATGGCGCCGTCTTCATGATTGTCCTCCATGAAGCAACTATTACAACTACTTTGAAATACTACTCAACATGAATTTTAAAGACAACCATAAGGCTCCTGCCGGTTGCCACAATACAATAATGATCATCTCATACATATTCATCATCACATTATGGCCATATCACATCACCAAACCCTGCAAAAACAAGTTAGACGTCTCTAATTTGGTTTGCATATTTTACGTGGTTTAGGGTTTTCGATAGAGATCTAATCTACCTACGAACATGAACCACAACGGTGATACTAGTGTTGTCAATAGAAGAGTAAATTGAATCTTCACTATAGTAGGAGAGACAGACACCCGCAAAGCCACTTATGCAATACAAGTTGCATGTCGAGCGTGGAGCAAATCTCATGAACGCGGTCATGTAAAGTTAGCCCGAGCCGCTTCATCCCACTATGCCACAAAGATGAAAAGTACTCAAACTAAAGATAACATAAGCATCAACGCCCACAAACCATTGTGTTCTACTCGTGCAACCATCTATGCATAGACACGGCTCTGATACCACTGTAGGATAACGTTGCATAGAAAACAAAAAATTTCCTACCGCGAACATGCAATCCAAGCCAAGATGCAATCTAGAAGACGGTAGCAACGAGGGGATATCGAGTCTCACCCTTGAAGAGATTCCAAAGCCTACAAGATGAGGCTCTTGTTGCTGCGGTAGACGTTCACTTGCCGCTTGCAAAAGCGCGTAGAAGATCTTGATCACGATCGCTTCCGGCGCCACGAACGGGCAGCACCTCCGTACTCGGTCACACGTTCGGTTGTTGATGAAGACGACGTCCACCTCCCGTTCCAGCGGGCAGCGGAAGTAGTAGCTCCTCTTGAATCTGAAAGCACGATGGCGTGGTGTCGGTGGTGGTGGAGAAGTCCGGCGGAGCTTCGCTAAGCGTGCGGGACGTGGTGGAGGAGAGAGGCCGCTAGGGTTTGGGAGAGGGGGGCGCCGGCCACTAAGGGGTGCGGCCACCTTGGTGGTTCTTGGGTGGCCGGCCCCCTGGCCCCTCATTATATAGGTGGAACCCCAAGTGTTGGTCTCCAAGTCTTCGAATAAGACCCGAACCAAAAACATTCCATATGGTGGGGAAACCTACCCAAGCTAGGACTCCTACTAGAGGTGGGAGTTCCACCTCCCATATGGGGGGGTGGCCGGCCCCCTAAGGGGGAGTCCACTTGGGACTCCACCCCCACTAGGGTTGGCCGGCCATGGAGGTGGAGTCCCATGTGGACTCCACCTTCCTTGGTGGTTTCTTCTGGACTTTTCTAGAACCTTCCATAGAACCTTCCGCATCATTTTAATTCACATAAAATGACATCCTATATATGAATCTTATTCTCCGGACCATTCCGGAACTCCTCGTGATGTCCGGGATCTCATCCGGGACTCCGAACAAATATTCGAACTCCATTCCTTATTCAAGTTCTACCATTTCGACATCCAACTTTAAGTGTGTCACCCTACGGTTCGTGAACTATGCGGACATGGTTGAGTACTCACTTCGACCAATAACCAATAGCGGGATCTGGAGATCCATAATGGCTCCCACATATTCAACGATGACTTTAGTGATCGAATGAACCATTCACATACAATACCAATTCCCTTTGTCACGCGATATTTTACTTGTCCGAGGTTTGATCTTCGGTATCACTCTATACCTTGTTCAACCTCGTCTCCTGACAAGTACTCTTTACTCGTACCGTGGTATGTGGTCTCTTATGAACTTATTCATATGCTTGCAAGACATTAGACGACATTCCACCGAGAGGGCCCAGAGTATATCTATCCGTCATCGGGATGGACAAATCCCACTGTTGATCCATATGCCTCAACTCATACTTTCCGGATACTTAATCCCACCTTTATAACCACCCATTTACGCAGTGGTGTTTGGTGTAATCAAAGTACCTTTCCGGTATAAGTGATTTACATGATCTCATGGTCATAAGGACTAGTTAACTATGTATCGAAAGCTTATAGCAAATAACTTAATGACGAGATCTTATGCTACGCTTAAATGGGTGTGTCCATTACATCATTCATATAATGATATAACCTTGTTATTAATAACATCCAATGTTCATGATTATGAAACTAATCATCCATTAATCAACAAGCTAGTTAAGAGGCATACTAGGGACTCTTTGTTGTTTACATATCACACATGTATCAATGTTTCGGTTAATACAATTATAGCATGGTATATAAACATTCATCATAAACATAAAGATATATAATAACCACTTTTATTATTGCCTCTTGGGCATATCTCCAACACAGACATGGTCTCGGAACACGTGATACCGAAAGATAGAGCATGAATCATATGATTGATATGATGAACACTTTGAGTGTTCGCCATTGAAATTACATCTTGTCACGTGATGATCGGACTTAGGTGTGGTGGATTTGGTTCGTGTGATCACTAAGACAATTCGAGGGATATTGTTTTGAGTGGGAGTGATAAGGGGTGGCCCGATCTTCTCAGTAAGCAACGGTGGTGATGATGATCACAGGGTGATAGCAGCGGAGGAACACGACGATGTAGTGGATGATAACTTGTATGACGCAACGAGATCTCTCGATTGGTCCCTGTCGCCAATGCAATAGCTCTCAACCCTGCAAGATATTCGCAACTCCACACACTTGCGCACGTAGCCGCCGACCACGAAGCGGTAAGTTGCAACCTTCTAATTCCCAATGGAACAGCAGATCACACAAGGCTTTTTCAGGATCTACACAATATCAAGCAATATGGTGTAGGGGATTCAATAGTTTTGCAGAGCAAACAACTAAGAACTAGGGTTTATCTTAAACGTGGTCTAAAACAGCTAGGGGGTCGTCCAAGGCACTTATATAGGCGTCCGGCACGAGTTCTGGTCGAAAGATACAAGTAAAACCGACCCAGAAATAGATCTGGTCGAGACAGACTCGGACTGGTCCAGTCTGGAACCCGGTTGACCAGGCCAGGGACCGGGCTGGCCGGTCTGGGGTCCGGTCGACCGGGCGCCAACCGGAAACATCGCAAAACTTCGTCCGGTTGGCCCCCAGTACGAGCCTGATTAGCGCCGGGGAAAATCCGGTCTGCCGCCCGGTTGATCGGGCCAGGGACCGGACGGGCCGGCGTGCCGACTGATGTCTACGGGAGCTTCTATTCTTGTAGACAGTGTTGGGCCTCCAAGAGCAGAGGTTTGTAGAACAGCAGCAAGTTTCCCTTAAGTGGATCACCCAAGGTTTATCGATCTCAGGGAGGAAGAGGTCAAAGATATCCCTCTCATGCAACCCTGCAACCACAAAGCAAGAAGTCTCTTGTGTCCCCAACACACCTAATAGGTGCACTAGTTCGGCGAAGAGATAGTGAAATACAGGTGGTATGAATGTATATGAGCAGTAGTAACGGCGCCAGAAAAGTGCTTTGCCCAGGACTGGCGTGTGATGGATGGTGGTAATATTGCGGACAGTACAAATGCAGTAGAACAGTAAACAAGCAGCGATAGCAGTATTTAGGAACAAGGCCTAGGGATTATACTTTCACTAGTGGACACTCTCAACATTGATCACATAAATAAATAGATAGATGCTAGACTCTACACCCTCTTGTTGGATGATGAACACCACTAACTGTGTAGGATTACACGAACCCTCAATGCCGGAGTTAACAAGCTCCACAATATTCGATGTTCATATTTAAATAACCTTAGAGTGCATGACAGATCAACATAACCAAACCAAGTACTAACATAGCATGCACACTGTCACCTTCACGCTATGAAAGGAGGCATAGATCACATCAATACCATCATAGCAATAGTTAACTTCATAATCTACAAGAGATCACAATCATAGCCTACGCCAAGTACTACACGATGCACACACTGTCACCATTACACCGTGCAGGAGGAATAAACTACTTTAATAACATCACTAGAGTAGCACATAGATGAATTGTGATACAAAACTCATATAAATCTCAATCATGTAAGGCAGCTCATGAGATCATTGTATTGAAGTACATAGAGAGATTAACGACATAGCTACCGGTACAGCCCTTAGCCTCGATGGAGAACTACTCCCTCCTCATGGGAGATGGCAGCGTTGATGAAGATGGCGGTGGAGATGGCAGCGGTGTCGATGGAGAAGCCTTCCGGGGGCACTTCCCCGTCCCGGCGGCGTGCCGAAACAGAGACTCCTGTCCCCCAGATCTTGGCTTCGCGATGGCGGCGGCTCTGGATGGTTTCTCGTACCGTGGCTTTTCCGTATCGAAGATTTAGGTTAGGGACCTTTTTATAGGCGAAGAGGCGGCGTCAGAAGGTCAACGGGGCGACGACACAACAGGGGGGCGCCCCCCCCCCTTGGCCGCGCCAGGGTGTCATCTGGTGGCCCTGTGGCCCCTCTCTGGCGACTCTCGGGTGTTCTGGAAGCTTCGTCCAATTCTAAGACTCTGGGCGTTGATTTCGTCCAATTCCGAGAATATTTCCTTACTAGGATTTCTGAAACCAAAAATAGCAGAAAACAGGAACTGGCACTTCGGCATCTCGTCAATAGGTTAGTTCCGGAAAACGCATAAATATGACATAAAGTATGCATAAAACATGTAGATATCATCAATAATGTGGCATGGAACATAAGAAATTATCGATACGCCGGAGACGTATCAGCATCCCCAAGCTTAGTTTCTGCTCGTCCCGAGCAGGTAAACGATAACAAAGATAATTTCTGGAGTGACATGCCATCATAACCTTGATCATACTATTGTAAGCACATGTAATGAATGCAGCGATCAAAGCAATGGTAATGACATGAGTAAACAAATGAATCATATAGCAAAGACTTTTCATGAATAGTACTTTCAAGACAAGCATCAATAAGTCTTGCATAAGAGTTAACTCATAAAGCAATAATTCAAAGTAAAGGTATTGAAGCAACACAATGGAAGATGAAGTTTCAGCGGTTGCTTTCAACTTGTAACATGTATATCTCATGGATAGTTGTCAATGCAAAGTAATATAACAAGTGCAATATGCAAGTATGTAGGAATCAATGCACAGTTCACACAAGTGTTTGCTTCTTGAGGTGGAGAGAGATAGGTGAATTGACTCAACAATAAAAGTAAAAGAAAGGTCCTTCAAAGAGGAAAGCATCGATTGCTATATTTGTGCTAGAGCTTTGGTTTTGAAAACAAGAAACAATTTTGTCAACGGTAGTAATAAAGCATATGTGTTATGTAAATTATATCCTACAAGTTGCAAGCCTCATGCATAGTATACTAATAGTGCCCGCACCTTGTCCTAATTAGCTCGGATTACCTGGATTATCATCGCAATGCACATGTTTTAACCAAGTGTCACAAAGGGGTACCTCTATGCCGCCTGTACAAAGGTCTAAGGAGAAAGCTCGCATCGGATTTCTCGCTATTGATTATTCTCAACTTAGACATCCATACCGGGACAACATAGACAACAGATAATGGACTCCTCTTTTATGCATAAGCATGTAGCAACAATTAATTTTCTCATATGAGATTGAGGATATTTGTCCAAAACTGAAACTTCCACCATGGATCATGGCTTTAGTTAGCGGCCCAATGTTCTTCTCTAACATTATGTATGCTCTAACCATTTTAGTGGTAAATCTCCCTTACTTCAGACAAGACGGACATGCATAGCAACTCACATGATATTCAACAAAGAGTAGTTGATGGCGTCCCCAGGAACATGGTTATCGCACAACAAGCAACTTAATAAGAGATAAAGTGCATAAGTACATATTCAATACCACAATAGTTTTTAGGCTATTTGTCCCATGAGCTATATATTGTAAAGGTGAAGAATGGAAATTTTAAAGGTAGCACTCAAGCAATTTACTTTGGAATGGCGGAGAAATACTATGTAGTAGGTAGGTATGGTGGACACAAATGGCATAGTGGTTGGCTCAAGGATTTTGGATGCATGAGAAGTATTCCCTCTCGATACAAGGTTTAGGCTAGCAAGGTTATTTGAAACAAACACAAGGATGAAGCGGTGCAGCAAAACTCACATAAAAAACATATTGTAAACATTATAAGACTCTACACCGTCTTCCTTGTTGTTCAAACTCAATACTAGAAATTATCTAGACCTTAGAGAGACCAATTATGCAAACCAAATTTTAGCATGCTCTATGTATTTCTTCATTAATAGGTGCAAAGTATATGATGCAAGAGCTTAAACATGAGCACAACAATTGCCAAGTATCACATTATCCAAGACATTTTAGCAATTACTACATGTATCATTTTCCAATTCCAACCATATAACAATTTAACGAAGAAGAAACTTTCGCCATGAATATTATGAGTAAAGCCTAAGGACATATTTGTCCATATGCAACAGCGGAGCGTGTCTCTCTCCCACACAATGAATGCTAGGATCCATTTTATTCAAACAAAACAAAAACAAAAACAAACAGACGCTCCAAGCAAAGTGCATAAGATGTGACGGAATAAAAATATAGTTTCAGGGGAGGAACCTGATAATGTTGTCGATGAAGAAGGGGATGCCTTGGGCATCCCCAAGCTTAGACGCTTGAGTCTTCTTGAAATATGCAGGGGTGAACCACCGGGGCATCCCCAAGCTTAGACTTTTAACTCTTCTTGATCGTAGTATATCATCTTCCTCTCTTGACCCTTGAAAACTTCCTTCACACCAAACTCGAAACAAACTCATTAGAGGGTTAGTGCATAATCAAAAACTCACATGTTCAGAGGTGACACAATCATTCTTAACACTTCTGGACATTGCACAAAGCTACTGGAAGTTAATGGAACAATGAAATACATCCAACATAGCAAAAGAGGCAATGCGAAATAAAAGGCAGAATCTGTCAAAACAGAACAGTCCGTAAAGACGAATTTTATAGAGGCACCAGACTTGCTCAAATAAAAATGCTCAAATTGAATTAAAGTTGCGTACATATCTGAGGATCACTCACGTAAATTGGCATAATTTTCTGAGTTACCTACAGAGAATTAGGCCCAGATTCATGACAGCAAGAAATGTGTTTCTGTGCAATAATCCAAATCTAGTATGAACCTTACTATCAAAGACTTTACTTGGCACAACAATGCAATAAAATAAAGATAAGGAGAGGTTGCTACAGTAGTAACAACTTCCAAGACACAAATATAAAACAAAATTACTGTAGTAAAATAAACACATGGGTTATCTCCCAAGAAGTGCTTTCTTTATAGCCATTAAGATGGGCTCAGCAGTTTTAATGATGCACTCGCAAGAAATAGTAGTTGAAGCAAAAGAGAGCATCAAGAGGCAAATTCAAAACACATTTAAGTCTAACACGCTTCCTATGCAAAGGAATCTTGTAAATAAACAAGTTATGAAGGCATAATGCAATAAGCATAGGAAAACTAGACAAGCGCAACTTCAAGATTTTTAGCATATAGAGAGGTGTTTTAGTGACATGAAAATTTCTACACCCATATTTTCCTCTCTCATAATAATGTCCAGTAGCATCATGAGCAAACTCAACAATATAAATATCACATAAAGCATTCTTATCATGAGTCTCATGCATAAAATTATTACTCTCCACATAAGCATAATCAATTTTATTAGTTGTAGTGGGAGCAAATTCAACAAAGTAGCTATCATTATTATTCTCATCATCAAATATAGGAGGCATATTGTAATCATAATTAGATTTATCCTCCATAGTAGGTGGCACCAAAAGACTACTATCATTATAATCATCATAAATAGGAGGTAAAGTATCATCAAAGTAAATTTTCTCCTCAATGCTTGGGGGACTAAAAAGATCATGCTCATCAAAACCAGCTTCCCCAAGCTTAGAATTTTCCATAGAATTAGCAACAATAGTGTTCAATGTGTTCATGCTAATATGTTCCATGGGTTTTTTAATTTTCGGATCAAACCATCCATGTCTTAAATCAGGAAATAGAATAAGAAGCTCATTGTTGTCCATTATGCCTTACTAGTGTAAACAAGAAACAAAAAGATGCAATTGCAGGATCTAAAGGAAATAGCTTCGAGCACACACACAACGGCGCCAGAAAAGTATTTAGTTACCTGAAACCGAAGTATGAGTGCCTTTTACCTTTCCTCCCCGGCAACGGCGCCAGAAAAGTGCTTGATGTCTACGGGAGCTTCTATTCTTGTAGACAGTGTTGGGCCTCCAAGAACAGAGGTTTGTAGAACAGCAGCAAGTTTTCCTTAACGCTGTGTTTGGATGCACAGAATTGAGCCTTGGAAATGAATTGTAGTGCAATACCAAAACCAAGATGGAAAGGAAATGACATCTAATTCAATTATGTTGTTTGGATGTGCATGATATTTATTGTTAGAATCAAAGGATGTCACACAATTCTAATTCCTGTTTGGATGTATAAGCCGTGGAATTGGATGTTTTTGTTAAGTTTTAACAATATAAGTTGTGTACAAATTTGAAAAATAGTATGTATATGTAAAATCCTTTCTCTTCTCTGCAGCTACACACATCTGTAAAATAATGGGCCACCTTTTAGCTCACCCAGGCACAAACAGTATGTACATGGATCGCTTCTGAAAGTCGAATAAAATCCTTTCTGTTCTCTCCCACCTAGCCCGCTGTACCAAATCGAGTGCTATACTGCTATCCCTAAAGCTTGACAGGCCATGATGCGATGTGACCAACGCAGGGACATGTGTTTGAGCTGAGGAAGGCAGCAGCGGGACATCCGCGGTTTAGTAGAGGCCTCGTAAAATTGCAGAGAAGCAGAAGAATCAACGGGAGATGCTAGCGGCCACGCCTGGCCGTGACCCTGACCTTGACGGTGCCCGTCGTGGATCCCTCCCCAAGCTAGCTCGGGGCCTCCGGTCAGCCACGCGTGCTAGCGACCATGGCGGCCGCGACCCCGACCTGACGGCGCATTGGTTTATCTTGAGCTTCCATGACGTGACCATGTCTCCCTGCCAACGGGACCCCGGACCGCCACCCCAATCGCCGCCGCTTCCTCTACAGCCGCCGTTCCCCATCAAATTGTTTCAACTAGGATTTGGGGCGCGGTCTTGGAGGGGCGAAGCAAGGCTGGGTAGGAGACAGGGAGAGGACGGCCGCGAAAAGGAGAGGAGGGCCGGGTAGGGCACAAGGAGAGGAGCGCGGGGACGAGCTCACCACTGCCGGCGGCGGCGACTGGTTTCAGGTCGCGTCGCGGGTGTCGAGCAGGAGAGAACGTGACGGGACAGGAACGAAGCGGTACAAGGTCGCGGAGGAGCGATTCTGCGAGAATACGGAGGTCTCAACCTCCGAATTGACCCAGCGCTAAAAACCCCTCCGCGGGTGCGGGTTGGAATTGGCCTCCAATTTTAAGATGGAGATTCCACACGCACCCAAACAATGGAATTGAAGGCTCAAATTCCAATTCCCCAATTTCTGGTCTAATTCAGTGCATCCAAACATAGTGTAAGTGGATCACCCAAGGTTTATCGATCTCAGGGAGGAAGAGGTCAAAGATATCCCTCTCATGCAACCCTGCAACCACAAAGCAAGAAGTCTCTTGTGTCCCCAACACACCTAATAGGTGCACTAGTTCGGCGAAGAGATAGTGAAATACAGGTGGTATGAATGTATATGAGCAGTAGTAACGGCGCCAGAAAAGTGCTTTGCCCAGGACTGGCGTGTGATGGATGGTGGTAATATTGTGGACAGTACAAATGCAGTAGAACAGTAAACAAGCAGCGATAGCAGTATTTAGGAACAAGGCCTAGGGATTATACTTTCACTAGTGGACACTCTCAACATTGATCACATAAATAAATAGATAGATGCTAGACTCTACACCCTCTTGTTGGATGATGAACACCACTAACTGTGTAGGATTACACGAACCCTCAATGCCGGAGTTAACAAGCTCCACAATATTCGATGTTCATATTTAAATAACCTTAGAGTGCATGACAGATCAACATAACCAAACCAAGTACTAACATAGCATGCACACTGTCACCTTCACGCTACGAAAGGAGGCATAGATCACATCAATACCATCATAGCAATAGTTAACTTCATAATCTACAAGAGATCACAATCATAGCCTACGCCAAGTACTACACGATGCACACACTGTCACCATTACACCGTGCAGGAGGAATAAACTACTTTAATAACATCACTAGAGTAGCACATAGATGAATTGTGATACAAAACTCATATGAATCTCAATCATGTAAGGCAGCTCATGAGATCATTGTATTGAAGTACATAGAGAGATTAACCACATAGCTACCGGTACAGCCCTTAGCTTCGATGGAGAACTACTCCCTCCTCATGGGAGATGGCAGCGTTGATGAAGATGGCGGTGGAGATGGCAGCGGTGTCGATGGAGAAGCCTTCCGGGGGCACTTCCCCGTCCCGGCGGCGTGCCGGAACAGAGACTCCTGTCCCCCAGATCTTGGCTTCGCGATGGCGGCGGCTCTGGATGGTTTCTCATACCGTGGCTTTTCCGTATCGAAGATTTAGGTCAGGGACCTTTTTATAGGCGAAGAGGCGGCGTCAGAAGGTCAACGAGGCGACGACACAACAGGGGGGCGCGGGCCCCCCCTTGGCCGCGCCAGGGTGTCATCTGGTGGCCCTGTGGCCCCTCTCTGGCGACTCTCGGGTGTTCTGGAAGCTTCGTCCAATTCTAAGACTCCGGGCGTTGATTTCATCCAATTCCGAGAATATTTCCTTACTAGGATTTCTGAAACCAAAAACAGCAGAAAACAGGAACTGGCACTTCGGCATCTCGTCAATAGGTTAGTTCCGGAAAACGCATAAATATGACATAAAGTATGCATAAAACATGTAGATATCATCAATAATGTGGCATGGAACATAAGAAATTATCGATACGTCGGAGAAGTATCACCGACCGGTCTGACCGGGATGTGGACCGGCCTGGACTTCTTCTTCTCCTCTCGCGCATGCCTCCCGCTCCTCCCTCGCGCGTCCATGAGATATCTTCATGTCCAGCTCCATGTCCAGCTTCACGTCCATCTTCATGTCCAGTTGCTCCTCTACTTCTCGTGCGATGCTCGTCTCCTCTTGATACCTGATGATACATAAGTAATAGGACTTAGGCAGCATAAAGTTATCATCAATCAAAGTATCGTTTAGAAACAAGTTCACCTGTTGTTTAAGTAGCTTCGCACGAGCCCTTGTAATTGGTCCAATCCGAACTTCATTGGACTTGAGCTTCACAGCAGGTTCATCTTCAACTTGCAATGACGGAGGTAGTAGTGAGGTAGGGATGTCCTCATCATCTCCCCCCCCCCCTTCAAAAGGCGTCGACCTCGACGCTCCAAGGTCTTCTCCGTCATATGGTGTCAAATCAGCAACATTGAAAAAATTACTGACACCAAACTCATCAACTGGAAGATCTATTGAGTATGCATTATCATTGATCTTGGCAAGCACTTTGTAAGGACCAGCACCACGAGGCTTCAACTTAGACTTCCGCAGCTTCGGGAACCTATCCTTGCGAAAATGTACCCAGACCATATCACCGGGCTTGAACAACATCTCTTTGCGCTTCTTGTTCATCCTTGCAGCATTGCTCTTGCCTTTCTTCTCTATCAACTCTTTAGTCTTCTCATGGATCTTACGCACAAAATCTGCCCTCTTGGATGCTTCCATATTAACTCTCTCATGTATGGGCAAAGGCAACAAATCAAGTGGAGTAATGGGTTTGAAACCATACACCACCTCAAAAGGACACAGCTCCGTGGTAGAGTGTACGGCCCTATTGTAAACAAACTTCACATGTGGCAAACACTCTTCCCACTCCTTCAGGTTCTTCTTGATCATGGATCTCAACAGTTGTGACAATGTTCTATTCACCACTTCAGTTTGTCCATCAGTTAGTGCACTAAATCAAAAAAAAATGGTGGTACTCTCACAACTCACTCAAAAACTGATAAGAAAAGGAGATCTTACCGTTCCAAAGTAAATTAGTGTTGCTTACCACTTGTAGTAACAACTCGCGCACGGATGTAGCGAAGCGAATATCAAGGGTATAAGACAAATCACACGGCAAAGCAGGATATATGTGGGGCTGTAGGTAGGCTACCTATTTGCACCAATAATAAGCTCTAGCGCTGACCGTAGACAACCAATGATACTCACACAAGGCGATATAATGGGGCAATGCAACTATATGTGGGAAAAGGTTGCAATGCACTAGGGAGACGCTAGCAAAGCTCAACGAGACAGGCACAAGATTGCTCAACTACGGGTGCAGTAAATAAAACTTAGGCCTTCACTTGATTCAACTAGCACTTCACTTTTCTTTTTGGATTTTTCTTTTTGTATAACACACGCAGCTATGTAACTCTTTTTGCTTCTTTTCAATTTCTCTTTTTTTTTTTGATATATGACACAACTCCTTGATAACACGGCCAGCAGAAAAATGCAGAGCACCGATAACCTAACGAGCAGCCTGTCGAGCGGTAAAACTAGTCTCTTCGGGGGAAGTTCCTAGTCACTGTATATCGAAAGACTGTGTCTATAGTTGAGAACAAGCACACTGTACGCTATGTGGACTCGGAGTAACAAAAACTGACACTAGACGACAAAGTAACACAAGATGATAGAGTAAACTCAAACCCTAAAATACTAGATGGAAAGAAAAGATACGCAAAAACAACTACGAAAAGCAACTAAAACTCGAAATTAGTGCAATCTAAGGCTATGGCAAACCCTAACCCTAACTTTTTATGGCTTTTTCTGGATAGGAAAACACTCACAACTCAACTATGGGGTGGATTGTGGATGGCTTACCGAGGAAAACTGGAAATCTGATACCAAGATGATAAGGGGTGGCCCGATCTTCTCAGTAAGCAACGGTGGTGATGATGATCACGGGGTGATAGCAGCGGAGGAACACGACGATGTAGTGGATGATAACTTGTATGACGCAACGAGATCTCTCGATTGGTCCCTGTCGCCAATGCAACAGCTCTCAACCCTGCAAGATATTCGCAACTCCACACACTTGCGCACGTAGCCGCCGACCACGAAGCGGTAAGTTGCAACCTTCTAATTCCCAATGGAACCGCAGATCACACAAGACTTTTTCAGGATCTACACAATATCAAGCAATATGGTGTAGGGGATTCAATAGTTTTGCAGAGCAAACAACTAAGAAGTAGGGTTTATCTTAAACGTGGTCTAAAACAGCTAGGGGGTCGTCCAAGGCACTTATATAGGCGTCCGGGACGAGTTCTGGTCGAAAGATACAAGTAAAACCGACCCAGAAATAGATCTGGTCGAGACAGACTCAGACTGGTCCGGTCTGGAACTCGGTTGACCGGGCCAGGGACCGGGCTGGCCGGTCAGGGGTCCGGTCGACCGGGCGCCAACCGGAAACGTCGCAAAACTTCGTCCGGTTGGCCCCCGGTACGAGCCTGATTAGCGCCGGGGAAAATCCGGTCTGCCGCCCGGTTGACCGGGCCAGGGACCGGACGGGCCGACGTGCCGACCGGTCTGACCGGGCTGTGGACCGACCTGGACTTCTTCTTCTCCTCTCGCGCATGCCTCCCGCTCCTCCCTCACGCGTCCATGAGATATCTTCATGTCCAGCTCCATGTCCAGCTTCACGTCCATCTTCATGTCCAGCTGCTCCTCTACTTCTCGTGCGATGCTCGTCTCCTCTTGATACCTGATGATACATAAGTAATAGGACTTAGGCAGTATAAAGTTCTCATCAATCAAAGTACCGTTTAGAAACAAGTGCACATGTTGTTTAAGTAGCTTCGCACGAGCCCTTGTAATTGGTCCAATCCGAACTTCATTGGACTTGAGCTTCACACCAGGTTCATCTTCAACTTGCAATGACGGAGGTAGTAGTGAGGTAGGGATGTCCTCATCAGGGAGTTCACCTAGATTTTTAATTATGTTGAATTAAAATTTGAACTCAATTTGTCATAAACTTAGTCTAAACTATTGCAAATATATGTTGTAGATATGGCGTCCCCAATCAATTTTAACTAGTTCCTAGAGAAAGAAAAGCTTAAGAGCAACGGTAGCAACTTCACCGACTAGTTCCGTCATGTGAGGATTTTCCTCGCTGGCGGAAATCTGCAATATGTGCTTGATGCACCGCTAGGTGACCCTCCTGCAGAAACTGAAACCGATGAAGTAAAGAATGTTTACGCGACTCGGAAAACTCGGTACTCTCAAGTTCAGTGTGCCATCCTATGCAGTTTGGAAGTCGATCTTCAAAAACATTTTGAGCACCACGATCCACATGAGTTGATCAAAGAGTTGAAAACTATTTTTGAAACTCATGCGGCCGTGGAATGCTATGAAGCATCGAAACACTTCTTCAGTTGCATGATGGAAGAGGGTAGCTCCGTTAGTGAGCACATGCTCGTTATGACCGGGCATGCGAAGAAACTCAGTGACTTGGAAATAGTTATTCCTAACAGACTGAGGATTAATCGTATCCTTCAATCACTGCCACCTAGTTACAAGAACTTTGTGATGAACTACAATATGCAGAACATGAACAAAGAGTTACCTGAACTCTTCTCCATGCTTAAAGCTGCTGAGATTGAGATCAAGAAAGAGCACCAAGTGTTGATGGTCAACAAGACCACCAGTTTCAAGAAACAGGGCAAGTCTAAAGGAAAATTCAAGAAGGGTGGTAAGAAAGCTGCCACGCCTCCTGTGAAACCTAAGACTGGCCCTAAGCCTGATGCTGAGTGCTATTACTGCAAGGAGAAGGGACACTGGAAGCGTAATTGCTCCAAGTATTTGGCGGATCTGAAGAGCGGCCTTGTCAAGAAGAAGAAAGAAGGTATATCTGATATACATGTTATAGATGTTTATTGTGGGGACCCCGGACTAGCTGTCCGAAATTCCCTGTTATGTATACAGTTCACGATCCCATGATCAGTGCGCCGTGAACACATAACCGAACTGATATCAAATTACACCATCCATTACAAAGCGGAATAAGAAAAATTACAATATGGTCACATGACCAGTACTTACATAATAGCCTCGGAGGGCCTAACTAAACATCAGAGTAGCATCATCACTTCAGCAGCGCAGTACCCAAGTCATCCGCCATAACCCTACAGTAACCGATCGGGAAGACGTTCCTAGCTCGCATAGACGTCGCCAACTCCTTCTTCATCCGTCGTGTTCCTCCAAGTCTGGCCAAGTAAATAGCCAGGGACAAAGCCGTGAGTACATTGGGAATTGTACTCGCAAACCATTAAGAAGGTGAATACAAGTCTAACTAGAGAAGACAAGAGGGAGAGAATAGTTTCTCTTATGGATATAGCATGCATGAGAAGATCAGTTTCTCTTGTGGATATAGCATGCATGAGAAGATCAGTTTCTCTTGTGGATATAGCATGCCGGCATCTCAAGTGATGCGGATACTATGGTGTTTTCAAAGACATCATGCTAACCTAATAAGAGGGAAGGTAGCATACCGCCCTCTCAATTGATGGGGACGCTAGGGAAGTCCTATGACATATCTATATCTTTATTGAAGAAGAGTTAGCATATCGCCACCTCATTTGATGGGAATGCTAGAGAGATCCTATGACATATCTATATCTTTATTGAAGAAGATACTTCAAAAGAGTTCTACAACATAAAACACTAGGATGGGGGTAACCCAATTTATTTCCTTTCCGACCATCTCCATATGGTCAACCAAACCATTTCCGTACCCTTCCGGTACTCCGAAAACAAGTTCATTTCTTTCCTTTGTCAAACACTTTCATAAACAAAACACATTAGGCTAAGCAACAGCCATTCCAACCGTCCATGACCGCGGACACGGCTATTCGAATAGATTTGACTCTGCAGAGTTTGCACACTTTCCCCACAAGATCCGCGAGTTTATCATGTGGGCATCATCCCTGCATATCAACTATGCCATGACAAAATCTCGGACATAGCCTTTCGCCTATTCGACTTAGCACGGGATCCTACCCTATGGAGTATGTACCTCCCCGGCACCGTGGCAGCTCACCTCCTTTGAGCGTGGCTCCACCGCCAAGCCAGGAGACCCATAGTGTCTTCCGGACGGGTCAGCCCCGAAGGCCTCCCGTTATACTATTGTCTCCACCAACGACAATCCGGATTCAGGGGTAACCTTACCCTTATATAGTTGTGCGGTGTCCCATGTTAAAAGAACAAACTACGAGCTAAGCCCCGTCCCACTCCAGGGTAATGTGGTTGCGCGGGTTAATTGTCACGGGTGAATACTTAGGCACCAAAGTTTTCGAAAACAAGATTTTCTTTTCAACCATCTTTGCCAAGATCCTTTCCTTTCATAAACACACACTTGGGTAAGTCCAACTCACCCAAGGTTTTCAAAAACATTTACAACAAGGTAAACCTTGAGGGGTTCCCATCCTATAGTTTCATGAATGGAACTAAAACATCACCATGGCCGAGATGAAGGTCATCACGCCCATGAGGGAATGTGTGAGTGGCGTAAAGAGGATCATACTTGCTTAAGGTAAGCATGTATAATGACAACATAAGAGGAAACATTTTCAGATTGGTGGTGCTAAGTGTACAAGTTAGATAGTGGAGTATCACTATCCAACCAACTTTCCCATGGGTACACGGCATACTTTTCTCTCAAGTTGAGAATACGCCAAGATCATGACATTGATACCTCTATACTACAAAGAGGGTGGATGTGGTGTAAGTTACTATCTTGAGATGGAACATGCTCAAGTTGAGCATACAAGATAACCAAGTGAAATAGCACGGCCATGATACCATGCATCCCATAATCACAAAGACAATAGTGGAGTATCACCACTAGGGAGTTCCCCACTTGAAAATCACACATAGATGACATGAATAGAGAGAGTAACACACATAGAATTAAGGTGCTTTGGACATCAACAAATGACATCCAACTAGACACCAAATTAGAGATCAAAAGATGGCTTGCCTTGGCTTATTTGTCCCCGGACTTCTTCAACTCCATAAATATAAGAATCCCAACAATATAAATAAAATCCTCGTCCGATTCCACTTCTTCTTCTCCGGAATTGTTCGCATCTATCGCCGGAAAATATAAAAGGAACACAATCAATCACATTGCATCAACAAGACAACATTCATCAATCAACAACTAACCATGCAGCCAAGGTATAACATACTAAGGACCTATAGATACCACAAAACAACTTTAAGAGTTTTAGTTTAGAAAACCCCATTTATTTACCTAGTAAAGGTATGAGTGCATCACAACTTAGCAATTGCCTCTCTCGGGTATCACCATGGTATAAACCAAATATCCCCTGGTAGATAACATCCTAAAGAGGACAAGTGCATTAGTTTGACATCAAATACATTCACAAAGCATTTTCAAACATTTTTGGAAAAGTAGAAAACAGTTTTCCTAACTTAATTTGTTCCCATAACACTACAACCAAAATAGGAAGCAAACCATATTCCACATCATTTGGAAACTTAAGCAAAACAAAAGAGCTAATGTTAGGTTGCAGAGGTTTTGTTTTGCAAGCATAAAACAAAGGTTGCCCACCTCTACTAAAAAGAGTTGGTCAAGGGTTTTAGATAAACCGAAAAGTTTTGTTTCAATAATGCATGTCACACATAAACATTACTAACAGCAACAAATATGTATGAACAGAGACTAATAATATTTTTCCTAGATGGCCAGTACTAATACAAGACTAACCCAATTGTAATCACCCAAAAATATTAAACCTACAATTTTAGGAATTTCTTTGAATCTGACTGTACAGAAAACAAGATCTATAAGCCATAAATCGTAGAAAAATCCTAAAAATATGAGGCCACTGGCATTTGAAAGATATTTAAACAAAGATTCACACACAATTGGATTTGGGTTCAAATTGTTTCTGAAACTCTCACAGATGGATTTACAAGGTTACTGCATGTTTTCACCATTTGCTTTAACTATGGAGTTGCAGAATAGATAAAGGTTTGAAACTTGTTTGAGATGATTAAGAAAACATTCAGTAATCCTACAGAATTGGAATCACTCAATTAGGTTCAAAAATGGATTTTTTGATGAATTAAAATCTAACAGCCATGTCTGCAGAACTCACAGAACAAGTTTAATTCACCAAAAATCATACACAAATCACAAAAATATGAGGTCTGCTGCATCTGAAAGGTATTGAATAGGTGGTTCTTACCCAGTTGGTTTCATTCAAAAATTAGTTTCCAAGCTCCTGGTTTAATTCGACAAAGTCAGATCTGACCAGATCTTGATCTGCGAACCATTTCAGTTTCAGGAGGTCAACCGAAGGTACGGGAGATGGCTTTCAAGCGCAGTTGAGTTTGCTCAAAAAGGTTTTGTAAAACGGAAGAAATCTAACAAACAGTGATTCTGCATGTTTGCAGAACTTTATTTACCATGAAAAATCCGTAACGAATTTGAGGATGAGATCAACGCCTAGTTGTAGATCTTTTCAATACCTATCTGTGGAACTTTGAATCACTCAATTTCGATCTGCACACAAGATTTGGCGGATTTTACAAGTTCGTACCAGAATCTGAAACAGCAAGATACAGAAATTACTGCAAGGTTTTGGACGAACTTTGCTCAAGAACTTCAGATCTGAGGATAGCTCAACCTTCTCCATGCTTGGACCAACATGCACCTGCATCAAGATCCAATCTTGTGAGAGGGGAGAAGAGAAAGGGAGCTGGATTCATCAAAGGTTAGGGGAGAAGAGAGTGAGAGAGATGCTCTCATGGTGAGGATGAGCTTGAGGAAGGAGGGGAGCTCCATCTTGGTGGCTTTCCATGGCCATGGCCGGCCATGCAAGCAAGGGGCAGCAGCATTTCGTGGGGAAGTGGTGGAGGAGAGTGTGAGGGAATGGAGGAAGAGAAATGAGAGCCAAAGGTGAAGGGGGTGGCCGGCCAAGCTCTTTATATAGAGGGAGAGGGGTGGCTGCCTCCTTTTTTTGATTGGCCAAGGTGGGTGGCTGCCCATTTAATTGTTGGGGTAGTTGGGAGGCAAGGCTTGCAAGAGAAGAAAATGAGGAGCACAATGGCTGGCCAAAATTGTCATGCCAACACAATGGTCAGCTCCATTTTTGCCAAACACAAGTGAACAATGAGAGAGGTGCACAACATTCACGTGTATAGACCAAGGCATGATGTTGAGAAGATAATGCCAATGAGTGACTTTGATAATGATAAAAATAGGAGTAGATGCATATAGATAAAAAAGGGGTATGAAGGTGACATGTGCCATGAGAATAATCTTCACCACTTTGGTGGAGACCAACTTATGATGAAGTTAGTTCCCAAGGTAGAGTTAATGAATAGAAGTTTTCATTTGAATTCAAACTTGGAAATATTGGGGTTGACCACATGCAACAATGCATGAGCATGTCAAGGTAGATGGGATGGTGATGGTGGCTTAGCCAATGATAGAGCAAGATTAAGAGAGATGGTGAGTGAAGTATCCATATACTCACAAGGATGAATATATTGACATAAATCATCAATTTATGAGATCAAGGTGATGATGGAAGAGAATATAAAGTACTCTACAATGAGAGGTCAATTGGAAGTGGTTGGAGAGTATCAAATGATTATCCATTTGATCAAGAATTGGAGGATGGAGGGGATACAATGTGGTGGATCAGAGATGTGCATAAGATGTGCAAGGGTTGCCATTTGAAAAAGAGTTTAATTGAAAGGTATGGGACACACCTCAATTGTCTAGAGACAATTGGGAATGAACCCAAGTGAAATGGAATCTTGAAGATGTTGGGAGAAAACTAGTTGGAACATAGGAGTTCAAAATATTCTACTTACTTTCTCAAGTAAAGTAGAGTTTTCTCAATTTTAAAGTAAACAAGAAATGGTATAGGTACCATAAACAAGCCTTTTGTTAAAAACAAAGCAAAATAGAGAGTAATGTTTTAGAAATCAGTGCTTGGTAGAAATGGGATGAAAAACAAAACCCATTTCAGTTCTTTGTTTTCTTTGAAGAAATATCTTGAAAAGATTTAATAAAACTAGAGGTAGTTTTGTGATGAAACTAGAGAAGGAAAATCAATTGGGTTTTTGAGAAAGAAAACTAATTTAGGGAGAAGTGTTCTCAAGGGTAGATGGTGGCAACAAAATGTACCCATCATTCCCACTCTTGGTTTTGTGAACATTAAACTTGAATAAAAATAAAAACAAGAGGTAAAAGAGGAAGAAGTGATCTGGTGCTGGAACATGGGATAGGATACCAGATCAAGTTGAGTATATGAGTTGCAAGGATTGACTGAGACATGCAGGACGTGGAGGTCGAAGAGGGTATTGCATAGATGGGATCCATGCACTGAGATCAACAATAATAGTTGTGGGTGCTTAGAGATCAATTGCCAAAGTCTGGACATTTTAAGCATGTCAACACAGATGGTCGACATGGCCTCAAAACCAACAAGGATGAGTGGGTATAAGAGAGGGATGTAGCTAGGGGTAGATGATCCCAAGTTTTGAATTAAGTATGATTGAGCTATCTTGTACCACAAAGAGGAAGATCATGATGGCACACTCATGTTACCATCAGAAGAAGAGTTTGATGTAGTAAAAAGGAAAACAATTTTACCTAAGTCACACATGTGTTTTATTAGGTGAGTTGTATGTCTGACCACTAGAGGTGTTGTTCTTTGAAGCAGCTCAAGACAAAACTCAACAGGCAAAACAAGACAATACATCTTCCAACAGATCAAAGCAATTCATCTTAACAGACAGATCAAGGCAATTCATCTAATTGGCTTAAAGAAAAAGTTTTTTGTTCCCCTCCTGATTTTTTTGCATTAAGGACAATTAATCAAGGTTGCAAAAGTTGGGGTGTTACAGATCTTCCACCCTTAAAATAATCTCGTCCCGAGATTACTGAGCGTAGAACTAGAGGGGTTGTAAATTTTAACTAAAGTTAGATTCCATTCTTCTGTAGATGTGCCATTGTAGAGAAGGTCTTTGCTTCATCTTCTATCAGACTTGATGGATTTCTGTCGATGGCGAGCTTCATGAAGAGGTTGACTACTCCGTGCAGATGTTGGATCTGTAGCTTCTTAACGATCCTAGCAGGGTTCATGATTTTTAGGAGAGTTAGCTTAAATTTAGTGGAAGACGAAGTCTTCCACCCTTAAAATTGTTCAGCGGGGTTCCTGAAAACTTAGAGCCTCAGCCACGGGTCTTGTCAGGCGCTTTTGGAGGAGTCATTGATCTCTCGTCTTGAGTCGAACTTCTTCAGAGAAAGTTGTGTAGTCCACGGCTTCAAGAGGGGTCAGTGCATCCCACGTTTCCAACGGTGTGTTAGAAAGGTTTAAAATGTTAGGGTTAGCTCCAATCTTTTAGTGGAAGACGAAGTCTTCCACCCTTAAGATTTTTCATCGGGCTTTCGGAAAAACTCAGAGCGTCTGCCTTGCGGTCATGTCGGGGGCTTCTGAAGAAGTCGTCGATCTTCCTTGTTCAGTTGATGAATCTTCGGGGGCGACGTGCAGACCACCACTTCAAGAGGCACTCACGGTGTTAACTGAGCCATATGGGACGCGCGGCAAGTTAGTAAGTTGATGAAACATCTAGTTGGTATCCATATGAAATAGCAACAGAGGTCGTCGAAGACAATCTTCAGCTTGAGGGTCGGTGTTGACCGGTTAAGAAGTGAGCGGGCCGTTTACACTTAATCTCGAGTCTCCCGGTATCTTCATGAGCTTCACTTGATGAGGACCAGATAAACCATGTGATGTAGCTTGGCTTTGACGCTATTGTCTTCTCAGCTTGTTAGACGGTGTGTTAGAGGGTGATTTCAAGAAGATATCCTTGAGGTTAGCGCGATTATACTCCAAGGTCGGACCAAGTTTGTAGGTCTTCTCGCAGAGGTGCAGTCACTCTTGAAGGTAGGGCTTCTTCTTTCTTGGCGTAGTGGAGATGCTCCAGGTGATCTTGAAGGAAGTTAGCGCAGATCAGGGTAGGGTTAGTTCCTCTGATGGTTGAAAAACAACTGCTAACGGGCTAGAGTTAGAGCCTTTTCGTTAATCCTATCATTGCATGTGACACCCATACAATCATAACCAGAGACAAAATATCACTAACAGAGGCTACTGGTATTTTTCCTATATGCACCGTAACAAAACAAGATCAACACAATTGGAACCATTCAAAAATATTTATTTTTCAATTTTTGAGACTCAACATACTAACCAGAAACAGTGATCAAGTTTTATTTATTAAAAATCGCACAAAAATCCTAAAACTACAAGGTCAGTGGCATCTGAAAGATAATTTCATACTGGTTCTGGTGCAATTGGAATCACATCAATCGGAGCTACCAAACTATTTTTATTAGCAAAACAGTGGCAGATTTCCATTTTTAATTTCTGTTTTACAAATTCCAAACAATTAAAAAGGGCGGGAACGTCTAAATAGCAAGACATACATGCACACAACAAATAGATACAAACACTCAAGGCAGCACATTAGGGAACTACAAGCAATCAGCATACCAAACAAAGCACTCTAAGTATCTAGAGATACCTAACATGTGGGGGTAGCTCAATCGAAGCGATTGAGTTTTTCCTATCCATCCTATAGGTTTGGGGTTGGTCACATATGTCGACGTCTTCATCTTGCTGGCATCGACTTCAACTTGGATCCTTGTAGCATTTGGTGGTGAAGGGGCCGGGTGTTGAGTCGTTGATGTTGAAGCGGAGGAGAAATCTGTATAGAACTTCTAGTCTCGACATCCCGGAAACATGAGGTCTTCGAAGAGGTAGCTGTTGAGGTGCTCCCGAAGTCGATATCTTCTCGTGGCTGGCCTAAAAATTACTAGTCAAGAAACTGAGGACTTGATCCCTGATGACTGCAAAAAGTGCAAGTCCACGGAGGAACAAGGTCAGCTCCCTAACAGACTTTGGTGATAACCAAAGACATGATATTATTATCTCTTTTATGTGCACACTAAGTCGGCCTCCAATCTTCAGTAGTTGTTGTTGGAGATACGTGAGACTTCATAAAAGGTTGATCCATCTTTGACTTCGAGTCTCCGGGTCTGAGTCAGGGACATCGTCCAATCATGTAGGTTTGAAATGGATTAGACAATAGAGTAAAACAAAATTTCAAACATTTTAATCAAGTGGAGAGACAAGAATTTAGAAGTCTTGAAGAAATAAGAGGAGTAGAAGCTATGCTTCCGACTAAAGAAAGAATTTGTTTCATAAATAGTTTTTCCCAAGTAATTGTTTCCTAACTAACGTCCATGCTAACTAAGGTCTCCTACAGTCAGGATAGCTCTGATACCAGCTCTGTGGGGACCCCGGACTAGCTGTCCGAAATTCCCTGTTATGTATACAGTTCACGATCCCATGATCAGTGCGCCGTGAACACATAACCGAACTGATATCAAATTACACCATCCATTACAAAGCGGAATAAGAAAAATTACAATATGGTCACATGACCAGTACTTACATAATAGCCTCGGAGGGCCTAACTAAACATCAGAGTAGCATCATCACTTCAGCAGCGCAGTACCCAAGTCATGTGCCATAACCCTACAGGCAACTGACTGAGAAGACGTTCCTAGCTCGCATAGACGTCGCCAACTCCTTCTTCATCCGTCGTGTTCCTCCAAGTCTGGCCAAGTAAATAGCCAGGGACAAAGCCGTGAGTACATTGGGAATTGTACTCGCAAACCACTAAGAAGGTGAATACAAGTCTAACTAGAGAAGACAAGAGGGAGAGAATATTTTCTCTTATGGATATAGCATGCATGAGAAGATCAGTTTCTCTTGTGGATATAGCATGCATGAGAAGATCAGTTTCTCTTGTGGATATAGCATGCCGGCATCTCAAGTGATGCGGATACTATGGTGTTTTCAAAGACATCATGCTAACCTAATAAGAGGGAAGGTAGCATACCGCCCTCTCAATTGATGGGGACGCTAGGGAAGTCCTATGACATATCTATATCTTTATTGAAGAAGAGTTAGCATATCGCCACCTCATTTGATGGGAATGCTAGAGAGATCCTATGACATATCTATATCTTTATTGAAGAAGATACTTCAAAAGAGTTCTACAACATAAAACACTAGGATGGGGGTAACCCAATTTATTTCCTTTCCGACCATCTCCATATGGTCAACCAAACCATTTCCGTACCCTTCCGGTACTCCGAAAACAAGTTCATTTCTTTCCTTTGTCAAACACTTTCATAAACAAAACACATTAGGCTAAGCAACAGCCATTCCAACCGTCCATGACCGCGGACACGGCTATTCGAATAGATTTGACTCTGCAGAGTTTGCACACTTTCCCCACAAGATCCGCGAGTTTATCATGTGGGCATCATCCCTGCATATCAACTATGCCATGACAAAAACTCGGACATAGCCTTTCGCCTATTCGACTTAGCACGGGATCCTACCCTATGGAGTATGTACCTCCCCGGCACCGTGGCAGCTCACCTCCTTTGAGCGTGGCTCCACCGCCAAGCCAGGAGACCCATAGTGTCTTCCGGACGGGTCAGCCCCGAAGGCCTCCCGTTATACTATTGTCTCCACCAACGACAATCCGGATTCAGGGGTAACCTTACCCTTATATAGTTGTGCGGTGTCCCATGTTAAGAAGAACAAACTACGAGCTAAGCCCCGTCCCACTCCAGGGTAATGTGGTTGCGCGGGTTAATTGTCACGGGTGAATACTTAGGCACCAAATTTTTCGAAACAAGATTTTCTTTTCAACCATCTTTGCCAAGATCCTTTCCTTTCATAAACACACACTTGGGTAAGTCCAACTCACCCAAGGTTTTCAAAAACATTTACAACAAGGTAAACCTTGAGGGGTTCCCATCCTATAGTTTCATGAATGGAACTAAAACATCACCATGGCCGAGATGAAGGTCATCACGCCCATGAGGGAATGTGTGAGTGGCGTAAAGAGGATCATACTTGCTTAAGGTAAGCATGTATAATGACAACATAAGAGGAAACATTTTCAGATTGGTGGTGCTAAGTGTACAAGTTAGATAGTGGAGTATCACTATCCAACCTACTTTCCCATGGGTACACGGCATACTTCTCTCAAGTTGAGAATACGCCAAGATCATGACATTGATACCTCTATACTACAAAGAGGGTGGATGTGGTGTAAGTTACTATCTTGAGACGGAACATGCTCAAGTTGAGCATACAAGATAACCAAGTGAAATAGCACGGCCATGATACCATGCATCCCATAATCACAAAGACAATAGTGGAGTATCACCACTAGGAAGTTCCCCACTTGAAAATCACACATAGATGACATGAATAGAGAGAGTAACACACATAGAATTAAGGTGCTTTGGACATCAACAAATGACATCCAACTAGACACCAAATCAGAGATCAAAAGATGGCTTGCCTTGGCTTATTTGTCCCCGGACCTCTTCAACTCCATAAATATAAGAATCCCAACAATATAAATAAAATCCTCGTCCGATTCCACTTCTTCTTCTCCAGAATTGTTCGCATCTATCGCCGGAAAATATAAAAGGAACACAATCAATCACATTGCATCAACAAGACAACATTCATCAATCAACAACTAACCATGCAGCCAAGGTATAACATACTAAGGACCTATAGATACCACAAAACAACTTTAAGAGTTTTAGTTTAGAAAACCCCATTTATTTACCTAGTAAAGGTATGAGTGCATCACAACTTAGCAATTGCCTCTCTCGGGTATCACCATGGTATAAACCAAATATCCCCTGGTAGATAACATCCTAAAGAGGACAAGTGCATTAGTTTGACATCAAATACATTCACAAAGCATTTTCAAACATTTTTGGAAAAGTAGAAAACAGTTTTCCTAACTTAATTTGTTCCCATAACACTACAACCAAAATAGGAAGCAAACCATATTCCACATCATTTGGAAACTTAAGCAAAACAAAAGAGCTAATGTTAGGTTGCAGAGGTTTTGTTTTGCAAGCATAAAACAAAGGTTGCCCACCTCTACTAAAAAGAGTTGGTCAAGGGTTTTAGATAAACCGAAAAGTTGTGTTTCAACAATGCATGTCACACATAAACATTACTAACAGCAACAAATATGTATGAACAGAGACTAATAATATTTTTCCTAGATGGCCAGTACTAATACAAGACTAACCCAATTGTAATCACCCAAAAATATTAAACCTACAATTTTAGGAATTTCTTTGAATCTGACTGTACAGAAAACAAGATCTGTAAGCCATAAATCGTAGAAAAATCCTAAAAATATGAGGCCACTGGCATTTGAAAGATATTTAAACAAAGATTCACACACAATTGGATTTGGGTTCAAATTGTTTCTGAAACTCTCACAAATGGATTTACAAGTTTACTGCATGTTTTCACCATTTGCTTTAACTATGGAGTTGCAGAACAGATAAAGGTTTGAAACTTGTTTGAGATGATTAAGAAAACATTCAGTAATCCTACAGAATTGGAATCACTCAATTAGGTTCAAAAATGGATTTTTGATGAATTAAAATCTAACAGCCATGTCTGCAGAACTCACAGAACAAGTTTAATTCACCAAAAATCATACACAAATCACAAAAATATGAGGTCTGCTGCATCTGAAAGGTATTGAATAGGTGGTTCTTACCCAGTTGGTTTCATTCAAAAATTAGTTTCCAATCTCCTGGTTTAATTCGACAAAGTCAGATCTGACCAGATCTTGATCTGCGAACCATTTCAGTTTCAGGAGGTCAACCGAAGGTACGGGAGATGGCTTTCAAGCGCAGTTGAGTTTGCTCAAAAAGGTTTTGTAAAACGGAAGAAATCTAACAAACAGTGATTCTGCATGTTTGCAGAACTTTATTTACCATGAAAAATCCGTAACGAATTTGAGGATGAGATCAACGCCTAGTTGTAGATCTTTTCAATACCTATCTGTGGAACTTTGAATCACTCAATTTCGATCTGCACAAAAGATTTGGCGGATTTTACAAGTTCGTACCAGAATCTGAAACAGCAAGATACAGAAATTTACTGCAAGGTTTTGGACGAACTTTGCTCAAGAACTTCAGATCTGAGGATAGCTCAACCTTCTCCATGCTTGGACCAACATGCACCTGCATCAAGATCCAATCTTGTGAGAGGGGAGAAGAGAAAGGGAGCTGGATTCATCAAAGGTTAGGGGAGAAGAGAGTGAGAGAGATGCTCTCATGGTGAGGATGAGCTTGAGGAAGGAGGGGAGCTCCATCTTGGTGGCTTTCCATGGCCATGGCCGGCCATGCAAGCAAGGGGCAGCAGCATTTCGTGGGGAAGTGGTGGAGGAGAGTGTGAGGGAATGGAGGAAGAGAAATGAGAGCCAAAGGTGAAGGGGGTGGCCGGCCAAGCTCTTTATATAGAGGGAGAGGGGTGGCTGCCTCCTTTTTTTGATTAGCCAAGGTGGGTGGCTGCCCATTTAATTGTTGGGGTAGTTGGGAGGCAAGGCTTGCAAGAGAAGAAAATGAGGAGCACAATGGCTGGCCAAAATTGTCATGCCAACACAATGGTCAGCTCCATTTTTGCCAAACACAAGTGAACAATGAGAGAGGTGCACAACATTCACGTGTATAGACCAAGGCATGATGTTGAGAAGATAATGCCAATGAGTGACTTTGATAATGATAAAAATAGGAGTAGATGCATATAGATAAAAAAGGGGTATGAAGGTGACATGTGCCATGAGAATAATCTTCACCACTTTGGTGGAGAACAACTTATGATGAAGTTAGTTCCCAAGGTAGAGTTAATGAATAGAAGTTTTCATTTGAATTCAAACTTGGAAATATTGGGGTTGACCACATGCAACAATGCATGAGCATGTCAAGGTAGATGGGATGGTGATGGTGGCTTAGCCAATGATAGAGCAAGATTAAGAGAGATGGTGAGTGAAGTATCCATATACTCACAAGGATGAATATATTGACATAAATCATCAATTTATGAGATCAAGGTGATGATGGAAGAGAATATAAAGTACTCTACAATGAGAGGTCAATTGGAAGTGGTTGGAGAGTATCAAATGATTATCCATTTGATCAAGAATTGGAGGATGGAGGGGATACAATGTGGTGGATCAGAGATGTGCATAAGATGTGCAAGGGTTGCCATTTGAAAAAGAGTTTAATTGAAAGGTATGGGACACACCTCAATTGTCTAGAGACAATTGGGAATGAACCCAAGTGAAATGGAATCTTGAAGATGTTGGGAGAAAACTAGTTGGAACATAGGATTTCAAAATATTCTACTTACTTTCTCAAGTAAAGTAGAGTTTTCTCAATTTTAAAGTAAACAAGAAATGGTATAGGTACCATAAACAAGCCTTTTGTTAAAAACAAAGCAAAATAGAGAGTAATGTTTTAGAAATCAGTGCTTGGTAGAAATGGGATGAAAAACAAAACCCATTTCAGTTCTTTGTTTTCTTTGAAGAAATATCTTGAAAAGATTTAATAAAACTAGAGGTAGTTTTGTGATGAAACTAGAGAAGGAAAATCAATTGGGTTTTTGAGAAAGAAAACTAATTTACGGAGAAGTGTTCTCAAGGGTAGATGGTGGCAACAAAATGTACCCATCATTCCCACTCTTGGTTTTGTGAACATTAAACTTGAATAAAAATAAAAACAAGAGGTAAAAGAGGAAGAAGTGATCTGGTGCTGGAACATGGGATAGGATACCAGATCAAGTTGAGTATATGAGTTGCAAGGATTGACTGAGACATGCAAGACGTGGAGGTCGAAGAGGGTATTGCATAGATGGGATCCATGCACTGAGATCAACAATAATAGTTGTGGGTGCTTAGAGATCAATTGCCAAAGTCTGGACATTTTAAGCATGTCAACACAGATGGTCGACATGGCCTCAAAACCAACAAGGATGAGTGGGTATAAGAGAGGGATGTAGCTAGGGGTAGATGATCCCAAGTTTTGAATTAAGTATGATTGAGCTATCTTGTACCACAAAGAGGAAGATCATGATGGCACACTCATGTTACCATCAGAAGAAGAGTTTGATGTAGTAAAAAGGAAAACAATTTTACCTAAGTCACACATGTGTTTTATTAGGTGAGTTGTATGTCTGACCACTAGAGGTGTTGTTCTTTGAAGCAGCTCAAGACAAAACTCAACAGGCAAAACAAGACAATACATCTTCCAACAGATCAAAGCAATTCATCTTAACAGACAGATCAAGGCAATTCATCTAATTGGCTTAAAGAAAAAGTTTTTTTGTTCCCCCTGATTTTTTTGCATTAAGGACAATTAATCAAGGTTGCAAAAGTTGGGGTGTTACAGATCTTCCACCCTTAAAATAATCTCGTCCCGAGATTACTGAGCGTAGAACTAGAGGGGTTGTAAATTTTAACTAAAGTTAGATTCCATTCTTCTGTAGATGTGCCATTGTAGAGAAGGTCTTTGCTTCATCTTCTATCAGACTTGATGGATTTCTGTCGATGGCGAGCTTCATGAAGAGGTTGACTACTCCGTGCAGATGTTGGATCTGTAGCTTCTTAACGATCCTAGCGGGGTTCATGATTTTTAGGAGAGTTAGCTTAAATTTAGTGGAAGACGAAGTCTTCCACCCTTAAAATTGTTCAGCGGGGTTCCTGAAAACTTAGAGCCTCAGCCACGGGTCTTGTCAGGCGCTTTTGGAGGAGTCATTGATCTCTCGTCTTGAGTCGAACTTCTTCAGAGAAAGTTGTGTAGTCCACGGCTTCAAGAGGGGTTAGTGCATCCCACGTTTCCAACGGTGTGTTAGAAAGGTTTAAAATGTTAGGGTTAGCTCCAATCTTTTAGTGGAAGACGAAGTCTTCCACCCTTAAGATTTTTCATCGGGCTTTCGGAAAAACTCAGAGCGTCTGCCTTGCGGTCATGTCGGGGGCTTCTGAAGAAGTCGTCGATCTTCCTTGTTCAGTTGATGAATCTTCGGGGGCGACGTGCAGACCACCACTTCAAGAGGCACTCATGGTGTTAACTGAGCCATATGGGACGCGCGGCGAGTTAGTAAGTTGATGAAACATCTAGTTGGTATCCATATGAAACAGCAACAGAGGTCGTCGAAGACAATCTTCAGCTTGAGGGTCGGTGTTGACCGGTTAAGAAGTGAGCGGGCCGTTTACACTTAATCTCGAGTCTCCCGGTATCTTCATGAGCTTCACTTGATGAGGACCAGATAAACCATGTGATGTAGCTTGGCTTTGACGCTATTGTCTTCTCAGCTTGTTAGACGGTGTGTTAGAGGGTGATTTCAAGAAGATATCCTTGAGGTTAGCGCGATTATACTCAAGGTCGGACCAAGTTTGTAGGTCTTCTCGCAGAGGTGCAGTCACTCTTGAAGGTAGGGCTTCTTCTTTCTTGGCGTAGTGGAGATGCTCCAGGTGATCTTGAAGGAAGTTAGCGTAGATCAGGGTAGGGTTAGTTCCTCTGAATGGTTGAAAAACAACTGCTAACGGGCTAGAGTTAGAGCCTTTTCGTTAATCCTATCATTGCATGTGACACCCATACAATCATAACCAGAGACAAAATATCACTAACAGAGGCTACTGGTATTTTTCCTATATGCACCGTAACAAAACAAGATCAACACAATTGGAACCATTCAAAAATATTTATTTTTCAATTTTTGAGACTCAAAATACTAACCAGAAGCAGTGATCAAGTTTTATTTATTAAAAATCGCACAAAAATCCTAAAACTACAAGGTCAGTGGCATCTGAAAGATAATTTCATACTGGTTCTGGTGCAATTGGAATCACATCAATCGGAGCTACCAAACTATTTTTATTAGCAAAACAGTGGCAGATTTCCATTTTTAATTTCTGTTTTACAAATTCCAAACAATTAAAAAGGGCGGGAACGTCTAAATAGCAAGACATACATGCACACAACAAACAGATACAAACACTCAAGGCAGCACGTTAGGGAACTACAAGCAATCAGCATACCAAACAAAGCACTCTAAGTATCTAGAGATACCTAACACGTGGGGGTAGCTCAATCGAAGCGATTGAGTTTTTCCTATCCATCCTATAGGTTTGGGGTTGGTCACATATGTCGACGTCTTCATCTTGCTGGCATCGACTTCAACTTGGATCCTTGTAGCATTTGGTGGTGAAGGGGCCGGGTGTTGAGTCGTTGATGTTGAAGCGGAGGAGAAATCTGTATAGAACTTCTAGTCTCGACATCCCGGAAACATGAGGTCTTCGAAGAGGTAGCTGTTGAGGTGCTCCCGAAGTCGATATCTTCTCGTGGCTGGCCTAAAAATTACTAGTCAAGAAACTGAGGACTTGATCCCTGATGACTGCAAAAAGTGCAAGTCCACGGAGGAACAAGGTCAGCTCCCTAACAGACTTTGGTGATAACCAAAGACATGATATTATTATCTCTTTTATGTGCACACTAAGTCGGCCTCCAATCTTCAGTAGTTGTTGTTGGAGATACGTGAGACTTCATAAAAGGTTGATCCATCTTTGACTTCGAGTCTCCGGGTCTGAGTCAGGGACATCGTCCAATCATGTAGGTTTGAAATGGATTAGACAATAGAGTAAAACAAAATTTCAAACATTTTAATCAAGTGGAGAGACAAGAATTTAGAAGTCTTGAAGAAATAAGAGGAGTAGAAGCTATGCTTCCGACTAAAGAAAGAATTTGTTTCATAAATAGTTTTTCCCAAGTAATTGTTTCCTAACTAACGTCCATGCTAACTAAGGTCTCCTACGATCGGGATAGCTCGATACCGGCACAGTGGGGACCCCGGACTAGCTGTCCGAAATTCCCCGTTATGTATACGATTCACGATCCCATGATCGCGCGCGTGAACACATAACCGAACTGATATCAAATTACACCATCCATTACAAAGCGGAATAAGAAAAATTACAATATGGTCACATGACCAGTACTTACATAATAGC
Source organism: Lolium perenne (assembly GCF_019359855.2). Taxonomy (NCBI): domain Eukaryota; kingdom Viridiplantae; phylum Streptophyta; class Magnoliopsida; order Poales; family Poaceae; genus Lolium; species Lolium perenne. The sequence continues at coordinate 32,509,707 of NC_067250.2, forward strand.
CTCGGAGGGCCTAACTAAACATCAGAGTAGCATCATCACTTCAGCAGCGCAGTACCCAAGTCATCTGCCATAACCCTACAGGCAACTGACTGAGAAGACGTTCCTAGCTCGCATAGACGTCGCCAACTCCTTCTTCATCCGTCGTGTTCCTCCAAGTCTGGCCAAGTAAATAGCCAGGGACAAAGCCGTGAGTACATTGGGAATTGTACTCGCAAACCACTAAGAAGGTGAATACAAGTCTAACTAGAGAAGACAAGAGGGAGAGAATATTTTCTCTTATGGATATAGCATGCATGAGAAGATCAGTTTCTCTTGTGGATATAGCATGCATGAGAAGATCAGTTTCTCTTGTGGATATAGCATGCCGGCATCTCAAGTGATGCGGATACTATGGTGTTTTCAAAGACATCATGCTAACCTAATAAGAGGGAAGGTAGCATACCGCCCTCTCAATTGATGGGGACGCTAGGGAAGTCCTATGACATATCTATATCTTTATTGAAGAAGAGTTAGCATATCGCCACCTCATTTGATGGGAATGCTAGAGAGATCCTATGACATATCTATATCTTTATTGAAGAAGATACTTCAAAAGAGTTCTACAACATAAAACACTAGGATGGGGGTAACCCAATTTATTTCCTTTCCGACCATCTCCATATGGTCAACCAAACCATTTCCGTACCCTTCCGGTACTCCGAAAACAAGTTCATTTCTTTCCTTTGTCAAACACTTTCATAAACAAAACACATTAGGCTAAGCAACAGCCATTCCAACCGTCCATGACCGCGGACACGGCTATTCGAATAGATTTGACTCTGCAGAGTTTGCACACTTTCCCCACAAGATCCGCGAGTTTATCATGTGGGCATCATCCCTGCATATCAACTATGCCATGACAAAAACTCGGACATAGCCTTTCGCCTATTCGACTTAGCACGGGATCCTACCCTATGGAGTATGTACCTCCCCGGCACCGTGGCAGCTCACCTCCTTTGAGCGTGGCTCCACCGCTGCCAGGAGACCCATAGTGTCTTCGGACGGGTCAGCCCCGAAGGCCTCCCGTTATACTATTGTCTCCACCAACGACAATCCGGATTCAGGGGTAACCTTACCCTTATATAGTTGTGCGGTGTCCCATGTTAAGAAGAACAAACTACGAGCTAAGCCCCGTCCCACTCCAGGGTAATGTGGTTGCGCGGGTTAATTGTCACGGGTGAATACTTAGGCACCAAAGTTTTCGAAACAAGATTTTCTTTTCAACCATCTTTGCCAAGATCCTTTCCTTTCATAAACACACACTTGGGTAAGTCCAACTCACCCAAGGTTTTCAAAAACATTTACAACAAGGTAAACCTTGAGGGGTTCCCATCCTATAGTTTCATGAATGGAACTAAAACATCACCATGGCCGAGATGAAGGTCATCACGCCCATGAGGGAATGTGTGAGTGGCGTAAAGAGGATCATACTTGCTTAAGGTAAGCATGTATAATGACAACATAAGAGGAAACATTTTCAGATTGGTGGTGCTAAGTGTACAAGTTAGATAGTGGAGTATCACTATCCAACCTACTTTCCCATGGGTACACGGCATACTTCTCTCAAGTTGAGAATACGCCAAGATCATGACATTGATACCTCTATACTACAAAGAGGGTGGATGTGGTGTAAGTTACTATCTTGAGATGGAACATGCTCAAGTTGAGCATACAAGATAACCAAGTGAAATAGCACGGCCATGATACCATGCATCCCATAATCACAAAGACAATAGTGGAGTATCACCACTAGGAAGTTCCCCACTTGAAAATCACACATAGATGACATGAATAGAGAGAGTAACACACATAGAATTAAGGTGCTTTGGACATCAACAAATGACATCCAACTAGACACCAAATCAGAGATCAAAAGATGGCTTGCCTTGGCTTATTTGTCCCTGGACCTCTTCAACTCCATAAATATAAGAATCCCAACAATATAAATAAAATCCTCGTCCGATTCCACTTCTTCTTCTCCGGAATTGTTCGCATCTATCGCCGGAAAATATAAAAGGAACACAATCAATCACATTGCATCAACAAGACAACATTCATCAATCAACAACTAACCATGCAGCCAAGGTATAACATACTAAGGACCTATAGATACCACAAAACAACTTTAAGAGTTTTAGTTTAGAAAACCCCATTTATTTACCTAGTAAAGGTATGAGTGCATCACAACTTAGCAATTGCCTCTCTCGGGTATCACCATGGTATAAACCAAATATCCCCTGGTAGATAACATCCTAAAGAGGACAAGTGCATTAGTTTGACATCAAATACATTCACAAAGCATTTTCAAACATTTTTGGAAAAGTAGAAAACAGTTTTCCTAACTTAATTTGTTCCCATAACACTACAACCAAAATAGGAAGCAAACCATATTCCACATCATTTGGAAACTTAAGCAAAACAAAAGAGCTAATGTTAGGTTGCAGAGGTTTTGTTTTGCAAGCATAAAACAAAGGTTGCCCACCTCTACTAAAAAGAGTTGGTCAAGGGTTTTAGATAAACCGAAAAGTTTTGTTTCAACAATGCATGTCACACATAAACATTACTAACAGCAACAAATATGTATGAACAGAGACTAATAATATTTTTCCTAGATGGCCAGTACTAATACAAGACTAACCCAATTGTAATCACCCAAAAATATTAAACCTACAATTTTAGGAATTTCTTTGAATCTGATCGTACGTAAAACAAGATCTGTAAGCCATAAATCGTAGAAAAATCCTAAAAATATGAGGCCACTGGCATTTGAAAGATATTTAAACAAAGATTCACACACAATTGGATTTGGGTTCAAATTGTTTCTGAAACTCTCACAAATGGATTTACAAGTTTACTACATGTTTTCACCATTTGCTTTAACTATGGAGTTGCAGAACAGATAAAGGTTTGAAACTTGTTTGAGATGATTAAGAAAACATTCAGTAATCCTACAGAATTGGAATCACTCAATTAGGTTCAAAATGGATTTTTGATGAATTAATATCTAACAGCCATGTCTGCAGAACTCACAGAACAAGTTTAATTCACCAAAAATCATACACAAATCACAAAAATATGAGGTCTGCTGCATCTGAAAGGTATTGAATAGGTGGTTCTTACCCAGTTGGTTTCATTCAAAAATTAGTTTCCAAGCTCCTGGTTTAATTCGACAAAGTCAGATCTGACCAGATCTTGATCTGCGAACCATTTCAGTTTCAGGAGGTCAACCGAAGGTACGGGAGATGGCTTTCAAGTGCAGTTGAGTTTGCTCAAAAAGGTTTTGTAAAACGGAAGAAATCTAACAAACAGTGATTCTGCATGTTTGCAGAACTTTATTTACCATGAAAAATCCGTAACGAATTTGAGGATGAGATCAACGCCTAGTTGTAGATCTTTTCAATACCTATCTGTGGAACTTTGAATCACTCAATTTGGATCTGCACACAAGATTTGGCGGATTTTACAAGTTCGTACCAGAATCTGAAACAGCAAGATACAGAAATTACTGCAAGGTTTTGGACGAACTTTGCTCAAGAACTTCAGATCTGAGGATAGCTCAACCTTCTCCATGCTTGGACCAACATGCACCTGCATCAAGATCCAATCTTGTGAGAGGGGAGAAGAGAAAGGGAGCTGGATTCATCAAAGGTTAGGGGAGAAGAGAGTGAGAGAGATGCTCTCATGGTGAGGATGAGCTTGAGGAAGGAGGGGAGCTCCATCTTGGTGGCTTTCCATGGCCATGGCCGGCCATGCAAGCAAGGGACAGCAGCATTTCGTGGGGAAGTGGTGGAGGAGAGTGTGAGGGAATGGAGGAAGAGAAATGAGAGCCAAAGGTGAAGGGGGTGGCCGGCCAAGCTCTTTATATAGAGGGAGAGGGGTGGCTGCCTCCTTTTTTTGATTGGCCAAGGTGGGTGGCTGCCCATTTAATTGTTGGGGTAGTTGGGAGGCAAGGCTTGCAAGAGAAGAAAATGAGGAGCACAATGGCTGGCCAAAATTGTCATGCCAACACAATGGCCGGCTCCATTTTTGCCAAACACAAGTGAACAATGAGAGAGGTGCACAACATTCACGTGTATAGACCAAGGCATGATGTTGAGAAGATAATGCCAATGAGTGACTTTGATAATGATAAAAATAGGAGTAGATGCATATAGATAAAAAAGGGGTATGAAGGTGACATGTGCCATGAGAATAATCTTCACCACTTTGGTGGAGACCAACTTATGATGAAGATAGTTCCCAAGGTAGAGTTAATGAATAGAAGTTTTCATTTGAATTCAAACTTGGAAATATTGGGGTTGACCACATGCAACAATGCATGAGCATGTCAAGGTAGATGGGATGGTGATGGTGGCTTAGCCAATGATAGAGCAAGATTAAGAGAGATGGTGAGTGAAGTATCCATATACTCACAAGGATGAATATATTGACATAAATCATCAATTTATGAGATCAAGGTGATGATGGAAGAGAATATAAAGTACTCTACAATGAGAGGTCAATTGGAAGTGGTTGGAGAGTATCAAATGATTATCCATTTGATCAAGAATTGGAGGATGGAGGGGATACAATGTGGTGGATCAGAGATGTGCATAAGATGTGCAAGGGTTGCCATTTGAAAAAGAGTTTAATTGAAAGGTATGGGACACACCTCAATTGTCTAGAGACAATTGGGAATGAACCCAAGTGAAATGGAATCTTGAAGATGTTGGGAGAAAACTAGTTGGAACATAGGAGTTCAAAATATTCTACTTACTTTCTCAAGTAAAGTAGAGTTTTCTCAATTTTAAAGTAAACAAGAAATGGTATAGGTACCATAAACAAGCCTTTTGTTAAAAACAAAGCAAAATAGAGAGTAATGTTTTAGAAATCAGTGCTTGGTAGAAATGGGATGAAAAACAAAACCCATTTCAGTTCTTTGTTTTCTTTGAAGAAATATCTTGAAAAGATTTAATAAAACTAGAGGTAGTTTTGTGATGAAACTAGAGAAGGAAAATCAATTGGGTTTTTGAGAAAGAAAACTAATTTAGGGAGAAGTGTTCTCAAGGGTAGATGGTGGCAACAAAATGTACCCATCATTCCCACTCTTGGTTTTGTGAACATTAAACTTGAATAAAAATAAAAACAAGAGGTAAAAGAGGAAGAAGTGATCTGGTGCTGGAACATGGGATAGGATACCAGATCAAGTTGAGTATATGAGTTGCAAGGATTGACTGAGACATGCAGGACGTGGAGGTCGAAGAGGGTATTGCATAGATGGGATCCATGCACTGAGATCAACAATAACAGTTGTGGGTGCTTAGAGATCAATTGCCAAAGTCTGGACATTTTAAGCATGTCAACACAGATGGTCGACATGGCCTCAAAACCAACAAGGATGAGTGGGTATAAGAGAGGGATGTAGCTAGGGGTAGATGATCCCAAGTTTTGAATTAAGCATGATTGAGCTATCTTGTACCACAAAGAGGAAGATCATGATGGCACACTCATGTTACCATCAGAAGAAGAGTTTGATGTAGTAAAAAGGAAAACAATTTTACCTAAGTCACACATGTGTTTTATTAGGTGAGTTGTATGTCTGACCACTAGAGGTGTTGTTCTTTGAAGCAGCTCAAGACAAAACTCAACAGGCAAAACAAGACAATACATCTTCCAACAGATCAAAGCAATTCATCTTAACAGACAGATCAAGGCAATTCATCTAATTGGCTTAAAGAAAAAGTTTTTTTGTTCCCCCTGATTTTTTTGCATTAAGGACAATTAATCAAGGTTGCAAAAGTTGGGGTGTTACAGATCTTCCACCCTTAAAATAATCTCGTCCCGAGATTACTGAGCGTAGAACTAGAGGGGTTGTAAATTTTAACTAAAGTTAGATTCCATTCTTCTGTAGATGTGCCATTGTAGAGAAGGTCTTTGCTTCATCTTCTATCAGACTTGATGGATTTCTGTCGATGGCGAGCTTCATGAAGAGGTTGACTACTCCGTGCAGATGTTGGATCTGTAGCTTCTTAACGATCCTAGCGGGGTTCATGATTTTTAGGAGAGTTAGCTTAAATTTAGTGGAAGACGAAGTCTTCCACCCTTAAAATTGTTCAGCGGGGTTCCTGAAAACTTAGAGCCTCAGCCACGGGTCTTGTCAGGCGCTTTTGGAGGAGTCATTGATCTCTCGTCTTGAGTCGAACTTCTTCTGAAAAAGTTGTGTAGTCCACGGCTTCAAGAGGGGTTAGTGCATCCCACGTTTCCAACGGTGTGTTAGAAAGGTTTAAAATGTTAGGGTTAGCTCCAATCTTTTAGTGGAAGATGAAGTCTTCCACCCTTAAGATTTTTCATCGGGCTTTCGGAAAAACTCAGAGCGTCTGCCTTGCGGTCATGTCGGGGGCTTCTGAAGAAGTCGTCGATCTTCCATGTTCAGTTGATGAATCTTCGGGGGCGACGTGCAGACCACCACTTCAAGAGGCACTCACGGTGTTAACTGAGCCATATGGGACGCGCGGCGAGTTAGTAAGTTGATGAAACATCTAGTTGGTATCCATATGAAACAGCAACAGAGGTTGTCGAAGACAATCTTCAGCTTGAGGGTCGGTGTTGACCGGTTAAGAAGTGAGCGGGCCGTTTACACTTAATCTCGAGTCTCCCGGTATCTTCATGAGCTTCACTTGATGAGGACCAGATAAACCATGTGATGTAGCTTGGCTTTGACGCTATTGTCTTCTCAGCTTGTTAGACGGTGTGTTAGAGGGTGATTTCAAGAAGATATCCTTGAGGTTAGCGCGATTATACTCCAAGGTCGGACCAAGTTTGTAGGTCTTCTCGCAGAGGTGCAGTCACTCTTGAAGGTAGGGCTTCTTCTTTCTTGGCGTAGTGGAGATGCTCCAGGTGATCTTGAAGGAAGTTAGCGTAGATCAGGGTAGGGTTAGTTCCTCTGATGGTTGAAAAACAACTGCTAACGGGCTAGAGTTAGAGCCTTTTCGTTAATCCTATCATTGCATGTGACACCCATACAATCATAACCAGAGACAATTGACACCGCCGGGAACACCACAATCATATCTGAGTTATGATTTTGACATGCATTTAAAGAAATGCGGAGTACTTTCACAATTGACACCGCCGGGAACACCACAACGAAACGGTGTGTCCGAACATCGTAATCGAACTCTCTTAGATATGGTTCATTCTATGATGTCTCTTACTGATTTGTCGTTATCATTTTGGAGTTATGCATTAGAGACAGCCGCATTCACTTTAAATAGAGCACAATCAAAATCCATTGAAACGACACCGTATGAATTATGGTTTAATAAGAAACCTAAGCTGTCGTTCCTTAAAGTTTGGGGTTGCGAAGCCTATGTAAATAAGTTACAACCGGACAAGCTAGAACCCAAAGCGGAGAAATGCGTCTTCATAGGATACCCTAAGGAAACTATAGGGTACACTTTCTATCACAGATCCGAAGGCAAAATCTTTGTTGTTAAGAACGGAACCTTTCTTGAGAAAGAATTTCTCACTAAAGAAGTGATTAGAAGAAAAGTAGAACTCGATGAGATTGATGAATCTTCACTAGTTGATCAGAGTAGCGCAGTACCGGAAGTTGTTCCTGTGCCGCCTACACCGACAACAGAGGAAGCTAATGATAATGATCATGAAACTTCAAACGAGATAGCTACTGAACCTCGCAGATCGACAAGGGAACGTGCCACTCCTGATTGGTATGATCCTTGTCCAAATGTCATGATTGTGGACAACAATGATGAGGACCCTGCGACGTATGAAGAAGCGATGATGAGCCCAGATTCCAACAAATGGCAAGAAGCCATGAAATCCGAAATAGGATCCATGTATGATAACAAAGTATGGACTTTGGTAGACTTACCTGATAGCCGAAAGGCTGTCGAGAATAAATGGATCTTCAAGAGAAAAACAGATGCTGATGGTAATATTACTGTCTATAAAGCTCGACTTGTCGCAAAGGGTTTCTGACAAATTCAAGGTGTTGACTACGATGAGACTTTCTCACCTGTAGCGAAGCTAAAATCTGTGAGAATTTTGTTAGCAATAGCTGCATTTTTCGATTATGAGATTTGGCATATGGATGTCAAAACGGCGTTCCTTAATGGAGACATTGAGGAAGAGTTGTATATGGTATAACCCAAAGGTTTTGTCGATCCTAAAAATGCTGACAAAGTATGCAAACTTCAGCGTTCAATTTATGGATTGAAGCAAGCATCGAGAAGTTGGAACCGACGCTTTGATAAGGTGATCAAAGACTTCGGGTTTATACAGTGTCATGGAGAGGCCTGTATTTACAAGAAAGTGAGTGGGAGCTCTGTAGCATTCCTGATATTATATGTAGATGACATATTATTGATTGGGAATGATATAGAACTATTAAGCAGTGTAAAAGGTTATTTGAATAATAGTTTTTCAATGAAAGACCTTGGTGAAGCATCGTATATATTAGGCATCAAGATTTATAGAGATAGATCAAGACGCCTAATAGGGCTATCACAAAGTACATACCTGGACAAGATTCTAAAGAAGTTTAGAATGGACGAAAATAAGAAAGGATTCTTACCTATGTTACCAGGCAAGGTCTTGAGTAAGACTCAAGGACCGGCTACGGCAGAAGAAAGAGAAAGGATGAGTCAGATCCCCTATGCCTCGGCAGTAGGCTCTATCATGTATGTCATGCTATGTACTAGACCGGATATAGCACATGTTGTCAGTTTGACTAGCAGATATCAAAGTGATCCAGGAATGGAACACTGGACAGCGGTCAAGAATATCCTAAAGTACTTGAAAAGAACTAAGGATATGTTTCTTTGTTATGGAGGTGACCAAGAGCTCGTTGTAACCAGTTACACCGATGCAAGTTGGAACACTGATCCTGATGACTCTAAGTCACAGTCTGGGTACGTGTTTATATTGAATGGTGCTGCAGTAAGCTGGGCAAGCTCAAAGCAGTGCACGGTGGCGAAGTCTTCAACATAATCGGAGTACATAGCGGCTTCAGAGGCTTCATCAGAAGCGGTATGGATGAAGAGGTTCATTGTAGAGCTCGGTGTGGTTCCTAGTGCATTGGACCCACTAGTCATCTACTGTGACAACATGGGTGCCATCACCAATGCACAAGAACCAAGGTCACACAAGAGGCTGAAGCATATCAAGCTGCGTTATCATTCGATTCGCGAGTACATCGAAGATGGAGAAGTAAAGATTTGCAAAGTACACACTGATCTGAATGTAGCAGATCCGTTGACTAAAGCTCTCCCTAGGGCAAAGCATGACCAACACCAGAATGCCATGGGTGTTAGGTACCTTACAATGTAATCTAGATTATTGACTCTAGTGCAAGTGGGAGATTGTTGGAGATATTCCCAAGAGGCAATAATAAAAGTGGTTATTATATATCTTTGTGTTTATGATAAATGTTTATATACCATGCTATAATTGTATTAACCGAAACATTGATACATGTGTGTTATGTAAACAACAATGAGTCCCTAGTATGCCTCTTAACTAGCTTGTTGATTAATAGATGATTAGTTTCATAATCATGAACATTGGATGTTATTAATAACAAGGTTATATCATTGTACGAATGATGTAATGGACACACCCAATTAAGCGTAGCATAAGATCACGTCATTAAGTTATTTGCTATAAGCTTTCGATACATAGTTACCTAGTCCTTATGACCATGAGATCATGTAAATCACTTATACTGGAAAGGTACTTTGATTACATCAAATTCCACTGCGTAAATGGGTGGTTATAAAGGTGGGATTGAGTATCCGGAAAGTATGAGTTGAGGCATATGGATCAACAGTGGGATTTGTCCATCCCGTTGACGGATAGATATACTCTGGGCCCTCTCGGTGGAATGTCATCTAATGTCTTGCAAGCATATGAATAAGTTCATAAGAGACCACATACCACGGTACGAGTAAAGAGTACTTGTCAGGAGACGAGTTTGAACAATGTATAGAGAGATACCGATGATCAAACCTCGGACAAGTAAAATATCGCGTGACAAAGGGAATTGGTATCGTATGTGAATGGTTCATTCGATCACTAAAGTCATCGTTGAATATGTGGGAGCCATTATGGATCTCCAGATCCCGCTATTGGTTATTGGTCGGAGAGAGTTCTCAACCATGTCCACATAGTTCGCGAACCGTAGGGTGACACACTTAAGGTTTGATGTTGTAATAGTAGAACTTGAATATGAAATGGAGTTCGAAGTATTGTTCGAAGTCTCGGATGGGATACCGGACATCATGAGGAGTTCCGGAATGGTCCGGAGAATAAGATTCATATATAGGAAGTCATATTCCAAGTTTGGAAATGATCCGGTGCATTTATGGAAGGTTCTAGAAGGTTCTAGAAAAGTCCGGAAGAAATCACTTTGGAAGGCGGAGTCCCGAAGGGGCTCCACCTCCCATGGCCAGCCAACCCTAGTGGGGGAGTCCAAGGTGGCCGGCCACCCCCCCACATGGAAGGGTGGGAATCCCACTTGGGTGGGAGTCCCACTTTGGGTAGGTTTCCCTACTACATGGAAGGTTTTGGGTTGGGGTCTTATTCGAAGACTTGTAGTCCAACACTTGGGGTTCCACCTATATAATGAGGGGCATAGGGGAGGGGGCCGGCCACCACAAAGCCATAGCTTGGCCGCACCCCTCAAGTGGCCGGCCACCCCCTCTCCCAAACCCTAGCCGCCCCACCTCCTCCCTCTCTCCCGCAACGCTTAGCGAAGCTCCGCCGGAGATCTCCATCGCCACCGTCACCATGCCGTCGTGCTGCCGGATTCAAGGAGGAGCTACTACTTCCGCTGCCCGCTGTAACGGGGAGAAGGACGTCTTCTTCATCAACACCGAACGTGTGACCGAGTACGGAGGTGCTGCCCGATCGTGGCACCGTGATCAAGATCTTCTACGCGCTTTTGCAAGTGGCAAGTGATCGTCTACCGCAGCAACAAGAGCCTCATCTTGTAGGCTTTGGAAATCTTCAAGGGTGAGTCTCGATCATCTCCTCGTTGCTCCCGTCTTCTAGATTGCATCTTGGCTTGGATTGCGTTCTCGCGGTAGGAATTTTTTTGTTTTCTATGCAACGAATCCCTACACCTCCATCAGCCCGCAGTGGGCCGAGCTCGCGTCGCCCGCCGTAGCAGAAGCTCCCAAGGGAGCCGCCGCCGCCCCGAGCACGCCCAGCCCATGGAGCCGCCACGCCGCTGGTGGGCAGGGGGTGCCGCCTGCGCTACCATCACCGCGAGGAGGGGAGGGCCCCCCCAAATTTCTCCTCCTAAGTACTAATAATTAGCGTCGATTAATTTCTTATTAGCTCCAGTTGCAGCTGACTTTTAGGCTGGTCATAGTGGGGAGTAACTTAGACTAGTAACATATGCCATGCTACTAGTCTAGGTTACTACCTTCATAGTGGGTAGTAACTTATATGTTGTGTCATGCATTGTGTTATTTATTATGTTGTAGACTCATTTTTCATTGGGGTGTGTGATGTTATGGTAACATAGCTAGTTACCACCTCACTCTCTTTCTTCATTTATTGGCATGCCATGTCACCAAAATGCCTTGAGATGTGTGATTTTACTAGCTAAGTTACTCCCACCATGAGCAGTCTTATTTTGCTCCTGCAGCCCAATGCCAAAAGGCAACGCTCCAATAGGCCATGACTGAAGTATGTCACCTCACGATCCCGATCCGGCGATCCCAGTCAGCCAGTTCCATTCACATCATCAAGAGCATGATTGGTTGCCCACAAAGGCTTTTCTCGCATGGGGGGAATGAAAATAGGTTGTTTGCTTATCTATGGGTTGAAGATTCCTTGTATCGCATAAACTTTAAAGCAACCAAAAGGTTGGCCTAAAAGAACGCTTGAATCGAGCGTTTTCGCGGGGCTAGGCTCGGGTGAACGCAAAGGTGGGCCCTTGGTGGCTCGAGGCGTGCGAGCAGTGCGAGCATCATTACGTACACTTCTCACTAATCCGCATCATTTTAATCCTCTCTGATCTACAAAACGGTGGGTTTGTTTGAAATAAGGAAAAAGAAGCGTATTGACATTATGAATCAATTCCTTCGACAAGTAGCTTCATCCCGTGTCCCGTTTGAATCTTTTTAGCCGAATTTAGTCAAATTTGTCGTAACCGTCCGCGTGTTTCAAAAGTCTTTCGACAAGTAGCTTCATCTCACTGTTGTGCATGACTTTCATGTTCAAAGTTTTCGGTTTCGACATTCCTATATGAGTAGATCTAAGATTTTCAAGTATATTGCACGTAGATCGGTCTTTTGATGCGACACAGGATGAACACGATCTGATGCACACTTGGCGGACGGAAAATGATGATAGTTACCATGAATAAGACAACGATGTAGAGCAACTCAAGGATGGGTAAGGGGTGGATGAGGAGTGTTAGAGCATCCCCACTCGTCTCCCCGACGAGGCCCCCGAGCGACATTTTTTACATCCGGACGGCGTAATTCAGCCCAGTCGCGCCCCCGGTTCCTCAATTTTATCCGGATTTGGCCCTTCATCCATCCGGAGAGCCCACGCCATCCCCGGTCCCCCGAGGCGCGCTCGAGGACTCCGGACGAAAGAATTTGGCGCGAAACATCGTGTGGACCCTCGTAGTAGGCGACAGGACCGCCAAATCCTGTCGATTTCCCTCCAATTTGCTTGCATATCCCCATTCTCTCCCGCCGAATTTGTGCCATCTCCATTCTCCTCCTTGTCTTTCTCGTAGCCGTCTCCATTCTCCTCCTCGTCTTTCTCGTTCACCACCATGGCGCCGAAGTCGAGGAAGCCGCGGGCGAAGAAGGAGCGGCCACCGGGTGTGTCCAACGCACAGTGGGCGGCGGACGAGCTACGGCGAAACGTCCAGGTTCACGCCGTCGCCGCCCGAGCTCGCGCGGCGGCAACCTGATGACCCACAAGTATAGGGGGTGTATCGTAGTACTTTTGATAAATAAGAGTGTCGAACCCAACGAGGAGCAGAAGGTGTTGACAAGCAGTTTCGATGAAGGATTCACTGTAAATGCTCACAGACAAGTTTTCAGGGGTTTTTGATATAGCAGATAAATAAAATACAAGTAAGTAAAATGCGGGAATAATAATTGCAGCAAGTGGCCCAATCCTTTTTAGCATAAAGGACAAGCTGGTTTGTTTACTTATGATGACCAAACGTTCTTGAGGACACGCGGGAATTTAGTCTAGTGATTTCGCTTCATATAGTTGATTAATCTTCATTGTTTTGATAAGTGTTGTGTGGGTGAACCTATGCTAATGCACCGCCCTTCCTAGGACTAATACATACTTGTGATTAAACCCCTTGCAAGCATCCGCAAATACAAGAAAATAATTAAGATAAATCTAACCACAGCCTTAAACTCTGAGATCCTGCTATCCCTCATGCATCGATATACCAACGGGGGTTCAGGTTACTGTCACTCCAGCAACCCCACAATTAGCAAACGAATACAAGATGCATTCCCCTAGGCCCATAAAGGTGAAGTATCATGTAGTCGACGTTCACATGACACCACTAGAAGAATAAAACCACAACTTAAATATCAAACCATTAAATATTACTCAACATAGTTCACTACTAACATTTAGACTTCACCCATGTCCTCAAGAACTAAACGAACTACTCACAAGACATCATATGGAACATGATCAGAGGTGATATGATGATGAATAACAATCTGAACATAAACCTCGATTCAATGGTTTCACTCAATAGCATCAATAACAAGGAGTAATCAACACCGGGAGAGTTTCCCCTATGAAATAATCAAGATTCAACCCTAGATGTTACAGCGGAGACGAGGTGCAGCGGTGGAGATGACGGTGTCGGTGGTGGAGATGATGATGATGATGATCCCAATGAAGTCCAGCTCGATGACGGTGATGATGGCGACGATTTCCCCCTCCGGGAGGGAATTTCCCCGGCAGATTTCAGCCTGTCGGAGAGCTCTTTTCTCTCTGGTGTTTTCCGCCCCGTGGAGGCGGTTGTGACTCTCCTCGATGATCTCTCGCACCTTAGGGTTTTCGGGAGGTGAAGTACGCGAAAGGGCGATGGCCGAGGGGGTCGTGGGCCCCTCCCCACATGGCGGCGCGCTAGCCCTGGTGGCCGCGCCGGCCTATGGGGAGGGGCCCACGACCCCCTCGGCCATCGCCCTTTCGCGTACTTCACCTCCCGAAAACCCTAAGGTGTGAGGCCCATGGCGGCCCTCCTCGGCCTCCCCTTTTGGCTGGCTCCGTCATCTGGAAAAATAGGTGCTTCGGTATATTTTCCGTCAATTGTTGATCTTCAGAAATATTGTATCCTGACGGTGCTTTTTCCAGCAGAATCCTGACTCCGGTGAGTAATTCTCCAATAATCATGAAACATGCAAAATATGTGAAATAACATAAGTATCATCTCTAAATATGAAATATATCAATGAATAACAGTAAATTATGATATAAAATAGTGATGCAAAATGGACGTATCAACTCCCCCCAAGCTTAGACCTTGCTTGTCCCCAAGCGAAACTGAACTCAGTAAATAAGACCACATGTTTATGGAGTGAAGAGTCGATAAATAAAATATGAACAAGAAGCATCACATTTATTAATTCACACAGGACATTCTTGTAAACAACTTCCTCATATAACTCAACTTGAAACAAGTAAAGGGAAATCACAAATAAAGGTGCATAGGAAATCATAATTGGTGATGGCAAACTTCGTTCTTGGTCAAAGAACAATTAACAGGTTGTACTTATCTTTTGAGCAGTGCCTTTATATTAGAGCTTATATGTCAGATCTTACATGCTCAGTCATAACAATCTCCTCATAATCATTGATAACCTTCAAAGTCATATTCATTCAGATAAAATTTGTACTAAACAAGGAAGAATAAAAGACATGATTAATAGATCACAATATAAATGGTTGGATCACAACAACTCAATTGCTTGCTTGAGATCGAGGGAAATAGGTTTACTGACTCAACACAAAGTAAAAGATAGGCCCTTCGCAGAGGGAAGCAGGGATTAAATCATGTGCTAGAGCTTTTTAAGTTTTGAAATCATATAGAGGGCATAAAAATAAAGTTTTGAGAGGTGTTTGTTGTTGTCAACGAATGGTAGTGGGCACTCTAACCCCTTGCCAAACAGACTTTCAAAGAGCGGCTCCCATGAAGGACGTTATCTCTACCAGAAAGGTAGATCACCCCTCTTCTCTTTTGTTTACACATGTACTTTAGTTTTATTTATGGATGACACTCCTCCCAACCTTTGCTTTCACAAGCCATGGCTAACCGAATCCTCGGGTGCCTTCCAACATTTCACATACCATGGAGGAGTGTCTATTTGCAAAATTAAGTTGCTTACTGATGAATCAGGCAAAACATGTGAAGAGAATTATCAATGAAAGTTAATTAATTGGGGCTGGGAACCTCGTTGCCAGCTCTTTTTGCAAAATTATTGGATAAGCAGATGTGCCACTAGTCCATTGGTGAAAAGTCTGCCCAACAAGATTGAAAGATAAAACACCACATACTTCCTCATGAGCTATAAAACATTGACACAAATAAGAGATAATAACTTTTTGAATTGTTTAAAGGTAGCACATGAAATATTTACTTGGAGTGGCGCAAAATACCACATAATAGGTAGTTATGGTGGACACACATGGCATGGGTTTGGTTTAAGGTTTTGGATGCACGAGAAGCATTCCCTCTCAGTACAGGTTTTTGGCTAGCAAGGTTGGTTAGCAAGCATAAGGGTTGAGGGAAAACAAACAAATATACATGTGATAGAAACAATCATGCATCTTCTTTGTAAGCACAAACAATTTTAACTTCAGAATACTCATTAGCTAACAAGAAAGAAAGATAAAGAAATAATATATCTACATGTACTTCCCTCTTTTCTACTTAAGCCTCCAAGTATTGTTGTTGTTGACCAATGCTAAGTTTGCCAAAACCAAATAGATTTACTTGATGCTCCCAAAGTGATACCAATACTAACAACAAGATCAATCACATAACAGAAATTGCAAACTAAAATAAGGTGTGCAAAACGTAAATGATAAAACTTCTCATTAATATTCCATAGCGATAACTCACACCAAGGGATACATAGATAACCAACTAAAAGAGAGATACTTCCACACTGCAACCATCTTATATGATAACTTCCCTACTCATGATATGACACTACTTGACAGTAAAACGGTAAAAGATAGTGATGATGTGATACCGCGGCACTCCCCCAATCTTGGAACAAACCAAGGGGGCGCCAATACCAATGATGAATTACTCCTTCGGCGGTGATGGTGAATTCTTCCCATCATCAGACTTCCAAGGAAGAGGCTCTCCATCAACAAACGACATCTTGGTCTCAGGAATCCTGAAACTGGCAGCATAGCTTATGTGTTTAAACTTGTTTTCATACTCATAGTTTTGATTCTGAACATCATAAAGTTGCACTTGGAGTTTGTTGGTAGTGTTGTGAAGCGAGAGGATATCGTCCCACAGCTTTGAAGTCTCCTTCTTGTGTTCATCAATAAGTTCAGACACAATTTTGTGGAAGATGTCCACTTCACGTTCAGCCATCCTCTTGTAGGTGAAGACCTCTTGTTCTAGTTTCTCCATCCTGTCCTCCAAACTTCCTTCTCCTTTAGGACCCCGGACATCTTCAATCTGCAACTCTCCATCTACGAGCAGCAATTCCTTGGGATGCATCTTCAACTCGTTCATGTACGGGTTGACGACGTTCTCAAAGAAGCTGTCCTTCGGAGTTCCCAACGAAGACATGGTGGCTCTAGATCTGAAAACAGTATCTGGCAGAAAACAGCTCGAAACAAAACACGACGAGAAGATGATATACGGACCTCGGGGGATCCGGGGGATTATATAGCAAAAAATTTTACGACAGAAGGAAAGCACCAGGTCGAACCAGAGTGGAAGAGGGACTCCGAGGAGCCGTCCCCATATGGCGGCGCGGCCAGGGTGGGGCCTGCGCCACCACGTGGGGACACGCCCTCGTGCGTCTCCTCCGCTCCGATTCGATCTCGTAATTTTTCATATTTTCTAAAAATAGCAAAACATTGTTCAGAAAGTTAAACGCGGACTTTTTATTACCAAAACTGTTACCTATTCGAAGTCAAACTCTGCAGAACTATCAATTTGATCTTTGATGAAAGTTTCCGGAGTCACCACTCGAATAACGTCAACATCTTCATTATAAGAATCTCCAGAGATATAATGCTTGAGTCTTTGTCCATTCACCACTTGTGTGGCATCACCTTTCAGAGAACCAATTCTTATTGCCCCTGAACGATACACCTCCACAATGACATATGGTCCTTCCCATTTTGAGAGTAATTTCCCTGCGAAAAATCTGAGACGAGACCGATACAATAGGACTTTATCTCCAACATTAAATTCTCTTTTAATAATTCTTCTGTCATGCAATTTCTTAACTTTCTCCTTAAAAAGTTTAGCATTTTCATAAGCTTCACTTCTCCACTCATCTAAAGAACTCAATTGTAGCAACCTTTTCTTACCGGCAAGTTTAAAATCTTTATTAAGTTCTCTTACAGTCCAATAAGCTTTGTGCTCTAGTTCTAAAGGTATATGACAAGCTTTTCCATAAACCATTTTATAAGGAGACATACCATAGGATTTTTATAAGCAGTTCTATAGGCCCACAATGCTTCCTTCAACTTACTAGCCCAATTTTTCCTAGATTTATTAACAGTCTTTTGCAAGATAGATTTAATTTCTCTATTTGATAATTCTACTTGCCCACTAGTTTGAGGATGATAAGCTGAAGCAATTCTATGATTAATACCATATTTAGCAAGAGTTTTTCTAAAACCACCATGAATAAAATGAGAACCTCCATCAGTCATAAGATATCTAGGTACTCCAAACCTAGGAAAAATAACATCTAAAAGCATTTTTAAAGAGGTCTCACCATCAACACTTTTTTTGGGTATGGCTTCCACCCATTTAGTAACATAATCAACAGCGACAAGAATATGAGTGTTACCTTCTGAAGAAGGGAAAGGACCCATGAAGTCAAATCCCCAACAATCAAATGGTTCAATAACAAGAGTATAATTCATAGGCATTTCATTGCGTCTAGAGATATTACCAACTCTTTGACATTCATCACAAGATAAAATAAACTTTCTTGCATCTTTAAAGAGAGTTGGCCAATAAAAACCTGACTGTAGAACCTTTTGTGCGGTTCTATCTCCGGCGTGATGTCCTCCATAAACACTACCATGACACTTACTCAATATCTCTTGTTGTTCATATTCGGGGACACATCTTCGCATAATACCATCCACTCCTTCTTTATATAAGTGTGGGTCATCCCAAAAATAATGCCTCAAGTCATAAAAGAATTTCCTCCTTTGCTGAGCTGAAAAGGTTGGAGGCAAGTACTTGGAAACAATAAAGTTAGCATAATCAGCATACCAAGGACTATCTCGCGAGCTCACCTTTATTACAGCCAATTGTTCATTTGGAAAACTATCATTAACAGGAACAAGATCATAAACAATATTTTCCAATCTAGACAAATTATCAGCAACAGGATTATCAGCACCTTTCCTATCTACAATATGTAAATCAAATTCTTGCAAAAGAAGCACCCATCTAATAAGCCTTGGCTTAGCATCTTTCTTTTCCATAAGGTACCTAATTGCAGCATGATCAGTATGAATTGTGACTTTTGAATCAACAATATAAGGGCTAAACTTGTCACAAGCAAAAACTACAACTAATAATTCTTTTTCAGTTGTAGCATAATTTCTTTGTGCAGCATCAAGAGTTTTACTAGCATAATGAATAACATTTAATTTTTTATCTACTCGCTGTCCAAGAATAGCACCAACAGCAAAATCACTAGCATCACACATAATTTCAAAAGGTAAATTCCAATCAGGAGGTTCAACTACAGGAGCAGTTGTTAAGGCTTTCTTTAGAGTTTCAAAAGCTTCCTTACATTCATCATCAAAAACAAAAGGTACATCTTTTTGAAGAAGATTAGTAAGAGGCTGTTATCACCGGAATTTGACCAAGTCAGAGGTGGGCCGCGATCAAGATGGGTTTTAAGATTATATACTAAAGAAGTACGTGAATCGGCCTTATATGCGAAGTTGGGCTAGATTGCCCATGTATCTGTAATATAGTAGATCGCATCTTAGATAGAGTTTCACCCGTGCACGGTTAGGTGCACACCTAAATTAGAAAGTCCCCTGGACTATAAATATGTATCTAGGGTTTATGGAATAAACAACAACCAACGTTCAACCAAACAAATCAATCTCGGCGCATCGCCAACTCCTTCGTCTCGAGGGTTTCTACCGGTAAGCAACATGCTGCCTAGATCGCATCTTGCGATCTAGGCAGCACAAGCTCCACGTTGTTCATGCGTTGCTCGTACTGAAGCCTTGTTGATGGCGAGCAACGTAGTTATCATAGATGTGTTAGGGTTAGCATAGTTCTTCGCGTAACATGCTATCGTAGTGCAACCCTTGCATATCTAGCCGCCCTTACACCTATCTTAGGTGTAGGGGCGGCACCCCGCTTGATCATTATTTAGTAGATCTGGTCCGTTACGGTTGCTCCTTGTTCATCAAGGATTAGTTTAATATCTGCAATAGTTAGGCCTTACAAAGGGCTGGAGGATCCAGCGGCACGTAGGGTGTCGTTTGCTAGTCCTAGACAGGATGTTCCGGGGATCAACCTCGTGTTGGTTTTTAGGCCTTGTCTAGGATCGGCTTACGATCACCGTGCGTGGCCGCGAGGCCCAATCCTGAGTAGGATGATCCGATTATGCGGTGAAAACCCTAAATCATCGTAGATCTCATTAGCTTTATCTTGATCAAGCAGGACCACCATATATTCGTGCACCTCGTACGAATCATGGGTGGATCGGCTCCTTGAGCCGATTCACAGGATAACCTGAGAGCCGATCGAGGCTCGTATTTAATGTTTACGTGTATGCCATGCAGGAAACTAAGCAAGGCATCTCCATCACCTTCCTGACCAGGTATAGGTCAGGTGGCATGCCCTTGCATCAGCATCGGACGTGTGTACCAGAAGGCTTTGCGGGCCGTCGCTCGGAGGGACCTCGGCCAGCCGCAGCCCTAGGTTGTTCCCGGCTCTACGGTGTTGCCCGTCGCTGCCCGCCGGTGGGTTTTGGCAGCAACACATTCTGGCACGCCCGGTGGGACAAGCTTCTACATCAACCACATCGCCATCTACATCTGAGATGGCGGACGGCACGCCAGTCACGTACGAGGATCTGACCGACGAACTCAAGAAGAAGTATGACGAGATCAAAGTCATCCTCGAAGCCGACCTCATCGGCTCATATCACAGAACCCGTTCACATGGCATCAGGTGGAAGGGGTTCTCACCGGAAGGCGCGCTCGATGGAGTGGACCTATCCGTCCCGTCAGAAGAACGTACCAGGGCCGTGCGCCAGGAGATTATCGGCATGGTGACTCACTCGTTGCATCGCCATTCTGAGAGCCTGGTGAATACTTTGGAGCATGTCGCCGTTCGGATGATCAAGGAGGTCATGAAGTATCAGCACTCTCTATTAGAACCAGCTCTCGGGACCTACCAAGGAAAAGTGCCACTTCAGTCCTGTCCACCGTCGTCATTCACATTGGCGGCACCAGAAGTGCCTAATTCACCGTCGTGCGCCGTTGACAGGGTTAACGATACTTACCCTGGGAGGGGCCAGCCAAGATACTCGTTCAACATCAACATGATAGAACTGGGGCACCCCCCTGATGAGGGTAGAGGCGAGGGCAACTGCTCTCGTAGCGAAGATAAGGAAGAAGCTGCTCCACGTGATCGGCCCCGACACTGCCGAAAGATCCTGGTGATGATCAAGATGGAAGCCGATTCTAGCGATCGGCATGTATTATCCGTACCACCTGCTCTCCCAGTATATGGCGTCGACCTCACAGGGGACGGAAAGCTAGGGTATGGGTTTACATCGGCTGATGAGCTAGAGGAAGTCGACATTGGTCCTGGGGATAAGCCGCGACCGACTTTTATCAGCAAGAAGCTAGATCCACAGCTCAGGGGACAGATGATAGCTCTGTTAAAAGAATACCCAGATTGCTTTGCATGGGATTACACGGAGATGCCTGGGTTGGACAGGAGCATCATTGAACATCGGCTCCCCCTTAAGAAAGGATTTCGGCCGTTCCAACAACGAGCACGTCAGATGAGGGCCGAAATTCTGGAAGAAGTCAAGAAAGAGATCGAGAAAATGTTGGCCGCCGGGTTCATCAGGCCATGCAGGTATGCTGAGTGGATCTCCAGTATCGTTCCTGAAGAGAAGAAGGACGGCCGATGGCGTGTGGCCATCGATTTCCGAGATCTCAATAGAGCCACTCCAAAGGACGAGTATCCGATGCCTGTGGCAGAAACGTTGATAAACGCCGCTGCTGGCCACAAGGTGTTGAGCTTCATGGATGGCAACGCCGGCTATAACCAGATCTTCATGGCTCCGGAAGATATACACAAGACCGCATTCAGAGTGCCGGGGCGATAGGCTTGTTTGAATATGTGGTCATGACCTTTGGGTTGAAGAATGCTGGTGCAACGTACCAACGAGCCATGAATTATATATTTCATGATCTGATCGGAAAGTTGGTGGAGATCTATATCGACGACGTGGTAGTCAAATCTGTCTCCATGGAGGGACACTTGGATGATTTACGGCGCGTCCTAGACCGAACTCGGAAATTCGGACTGAGAATGAATCCGAAGAAGTGTGCCTTTGGCGTGACGGCTGGTCAATTCCTAGGTTTTCTGGTTCATGAACGGGGAATTGAGATCGGCCTGAAAAGTCAGGAGGCGGTGCGTACCATGCAGCCGCCAACCACGAAGAAAGAGCTCCAACGTCTCATCGGCAAAATGAATTTCGTCCGACGATTCATCTCTAATCTGTCAGGGCGAATCGAGCCGTTCATGGCGCTGGTGAAAACTAAATCTGACGACGAGTTTCACTGGGGGGCAGAACAGCAACAGGCGTTTGATGAGATTAAGCATTATCTGACGACGCCGCCTGTGCTAGTTCCGCCCCAGCAAGACAGGCCGTTCTACATCTACTTGTCAGTAGCTGACACATCCATCGCTTCGGTAGTGGTGCAACTCTACGAAGGCATGGAAAAGGTCATTTTCTACCTTAGTAGAAGGATGCTGGACGCGGAGACAAGATATCCTGAGGTCGAGAAACTTTGCCTCTGCCTGTTCTTTACCTGCACCAAGCTTCATCACATCCTTTTGACGGCAGAGATCATCGTCATATGCAAGTCAGATGTTGTCAAGCACATGTTGTCGGCCCCTGTTTTGAAAGGCCGACTTGGTAAGTGGATGTTTGCGTTGTCAGAGTTTGATCTCCGGTATCAGCCTGCGAAAGCAGTCAAGGGACAAGCTTTGGCCGATCTTATCGCTGAACGGATCAGTACCAATATAGCAGCACTATCTATACGTGCATGGGCTATGTTCTTCGATGGATCGGCTTGCGACGATGGTTGTGGCATCGGCATACTGCTCGTGTCGCCCCGGGGGGCAGAATACTCCTTCTCCATCAGATTATCTACCCCTTGCACCAATAACGTAGCAGAATATGAGGCAATACGTAAGGGAATGGAGTTACTACTGGAAGCCGGGGCAGAAGCAGTAGAGCTTTTTGGAGACTCCAAGTTGGTGATTAACCAGCTCACGGATGAATATAAGTGCGAGAGTGAATCGCTTTTCCCATATTGGATGGAATGCCGTGAGTTAATGACACAGTTTCGGTACATCAACTTTAATTGGGTCCCAAGATCCCGAAACACCGAGGCCAACAATCTCGCACAAATGGCGTCAGGCTACATAGATACAGCTGACGGGTCAGAAGTTCAGATACAATTCCTGGAACAGGATGATTGGAGAGCCGAAATCTTCAATTATTTAAAAGATTCGGCTCGGGGGGCACCTAAACGGATAAGATACAAAGCCATGAAGTATGTCCTCATAGGAGACGACATGTTCTACAGGACGTTGGAAGGGTTGCTACTCAAGTGCCTGGGACCGACTGAGTCTAATCGGCTCTTACATGAGGTGCATGAAGGCGCCTGTGGAACGCATCAGTCGGCTCATAAGATGAAGTGGCTGATCAGACGATCAGGGTTTTATTGGCCCACCATGCTTGAAGATTGCTTCAATTATTACAAGGGGTGCCAAGCGTGTCAGATGTTCGGGAAGATTCAGATGGTACCAGCATCAGCGATGAACCCCATCATCAAGCCTTGGCCGTTTCGGGGGTGGGGCATGGATATGATCGGCAAAATCCATCCGGCGTCGAGCAAAAAACACGAATGGATTTTGGTTATCACAGATTACTTCACCAAGTGGGTGGAAGCCGTCCCTATGAAGAAGGTGAAATCAGAAGATGTGATCAAGTTTGTGAAAGAACACGTCATTCATAGGTTCGGAATTCCCCAAACTATCACGACCGATGGAGGTTCGGTCTTTGTTTCTAAGGAATTCAGGAAGTTCTGCGATGACATGGGGATTAAACTAATCCGATCATCTCCGTACTATGCTCAAGCTAATGGGCAAGCTGAAGCGTCCAATCAGAGCCTGATCAAGCTGATCAAGAGGAAAATTGACGAGAACCCTAGGGACTGGCATGAGAAGTTATCAGAAGCATTATGGGCCTACCGCATGTCGTGCCATGGAGCTATAAAGACTTCGCCGTACCAGCTTGTCTATGGGCAGGAAGCCGTATTACCTTGGGAAATTACGGCTGGATCAAGACGTGTCACGTTTCAGAATGATCTGACAGCTGAAGAATATGCAGCCTTGATGAGTGATACTATTGAGGACGCAACAGAACTTAGGCTTTGGTCGTTGGAGAAGATTAAGGAGAACAAAGCCAGGGTGGCTCGTGCCTACAATAAGAAAGTTAGACCAAAGGAGTTTCAAATTGGTGATCTAGTATGGGAAGCTGTGTTGCCGTTGGGAACCAGGGACAAGGCATATGGCAAATGGTCTCCTAATTGGCACGGTCCGTACAAAGTTGTCCAGGCCTTGAAGGGTAATGCATACATGCTGGAAGAGTTGAGCGGCGAGAAGTTCCCAGTAGCTGTCAATGGTCAACACTTCAAGAAGTATTTCCCAAGCATGTGGGATGATGGGCAGTAAGATGTGGGGGCCGATTTAAAATCGGCCAGTAAAAAAAAATCACAGCCGATGCGCAGACATCGACTTGAGAAGACATATGGAGATAACAGTATACAAATGCAGCCGATGCACGGGCATCGACTTCAGAATAACGAAGCCGATACACTGATATCGACTCTAGAGGAATAAGCTCAGATTAGCAAGTTAACGGAATCGGTTCAGATCAGAAATCATGATATGTGAGACGAATCTCCTAATGGTTGGTGAGGAGTTCAATCTGATGGTTTGGACGAGAATTAGGCCTACTGAGGCCTGTTGGACTGTGCGTTTAGGCAATAGTTTGGCCTCAGATCACCGTACGAGCCGATGTTTCGCTATCGGCTCTCTGTACGACAACTCCATTCAACAATCGGCAAGGTTGACAAGGAAGCAAAGTTAATTAAAGGATATTCTCTTCGTTAATAAGGGGATTTCTTACAAAAAAAGAGCCGATTGCTCAGGGAAGGAAAAGGGCAAAAGCCAATTACTACTACTGGTCCCTAATCTAGGGGCCGTTGCTGCCCTCGTCGTCGCTGCCTCCGGCGCAGCTGCTGAAAGGCTCCTCATCAGAGCTTCCGTAGCCTTCTACGGGAGCCTCATCTTCCTCATCGTCGTCATCGCTGTCGTCGTCCCACCAGGTGCGGAGGCGCTTCGCTGGTGGGTAACCTTCAAGGGAGTCGTCGTCGTCATCCTCCCCCTCCGCCTCTTCCTCGGAGGAAGTGAAATCATCCCAGGAGAAGCGGTCGTCCTCGCTCTCCGCCTCCTCTTCCCCCTCGACGAGGAATTGGAGGTCGCCCTCTCCGTCGGTCAGGGATTTGTCATCCTCAGACCAGATGGAGGAATCGTGTTCCTCTTTGTCCCACGTCGTTGGGGCGAGAATGTCGTGCGCCGCCAACGAGCCCCACTCCGGTGTCGGCTCGCGGGATGAGGAGGAGTCAGAGAAGACCGATGAGGAAGAAGAGGAAGACATGGCTATGGGAGATTGGGGGTTTTTTGGGAGCCGATGGCCAGAACAGAGCAAGGTGATGAAGTGGCAAACTGCTCAGCGCGGTTAAATAAAGGGGCTATAGTAGAAATTCAATGCCACAGCAGTTTCCGAGGAGGTGGTGCCCAAGGACAACGGTCAAATCACGCGGAAAAGTTGAGAAGATAGGGCATCATGATGAAGAATGCTGCGACGGTTCTGCTCTGCCATGACATGACCCGACGAAGAAAAAACAGAGTGATTTTGGAATTATCAATTCCAAAACCAGGGGGGCATGTGTTATCACCGGAATTTGACCAAGTCAGAGGTGGGCCGCGATCAAGATGGGTTTTAAGATTATATACTAAAGAAGTACGTGAATCGGCCTTATATGCGAAGTTGGGCTAGATTGCCCATGTATCTGTAATATAGTAGATCGCATCTTAGATAGAGTTTCACCCGTGCACGGTTAGGTGCACACCTAAATTAGAAAGTCCCCTGGACTATAAATATGTATCTAGGGTTTATGGAATAAACAACAACCAACGTTCAACCAAACAAATCAATCTCGGCGCATCGCCAACTCCTTCGTCTCGAGGGTTTCTACCGCAGTAGCAACATGTCGCCTAGATCGCATCTTGCGATCTAGGCAGCACAAGCTCCACGTTGTTCATGCGTTGCTCGTACTGAAGCCTTGTTGATGGCGAGCAACGTAGTTATCATAGATGTGTTAGGGTTAGCATAGTTCTTCGCGTAACATGCTATCGTAGTGCAACCCTTGCATATCTAGCCGCCCTTACACCTATCTTAGGTGTAGGGGCGGCACCCCGCTTGATCATTATTTAGTAGATCTGGTCCGTTACGGTTGCTCCTTGTTCATCAAGGATTAGTTTAATATCTGCAATAGTTAGGCCTTACAAAGGGCTGGAGGATCCAGCGGCACGTAGGGTGTCGTTTGCTAGTCCTAGACAGGATGTTCCGGGGATCAACCTCGTGTTGGTTTTTAGGCCTTGTCTAGGATCGGCTTACGATCACCGTGCGTGGCCGCGAGGCCCAATCCTGAGTAGGATGATCCGATTATGCGGTGAAAACCCTAAATCGTCGTAGATCTCATTAGCTTTATCTTGATCAAGCAGGACCACCATATATTCGTGCACCTCGTACGAATCATGGGTGGATCGGCTCCTTGAGCCGATTCACAGGATAACCTGAGAGCCGATCGAGGCTCGTATTTAATGTTTACGTGTATGCCATGCAGGAAACTAAGCGAGGCATCTCCATCACCTTCCTGACCAGGTATAGGTCAGGTGGCACGCCCTTGCATCAGCATCGGACGTGTGTACCAGAAGGCTTTGCGGGCCGTCGCTCGGAGGGACCTCGGCCAGCCGCAGCCCTAGGTTGTTCCCGGCTCTACGGTGTTGCCCGTCGCTGCCCGCCGGTGGGTTTTGGCAGCAACAGAGGCTTTGAAATTTTAGAGAAATCTTTAATAAATCTCCTATAAAAACCAGCATGACCAAGAACACTACGAATACCTTTAACATCCCTAGAATAGGGCATCTTCTCAATTGCTTCAACTTTAGCTCTATCAACTTCAATACCTCTCTCAGAAATTTTATGTCCCAATACAATTCCTTCATTAACCATAAAGTGACATTTCTCCCAATTAAGAACAAGGTTAGTTTCTTCACATCTCTGCATAACTTTATCAAGGTTTCACAAACAATTATCAAAAGAATTCCCATAGATAGAAAAATCATCCATGAATACCTCTACAATCTTTTCACAAAAGTCATGAAAAATAGCAGACATGCATCTTTGAAAAGTAGCAGGAGCATTACATAAACCAAAAGGCATACACCTATAAGCATAAGTTCCATAGGGACAAGTGAAGGTGGTTTTCTCTTGATCTTTAGCTCTAACAGCAATTTGTGAAAACCCAGAATAACCATCAAGAAAACAGAAATGAGTATTTTTAGATAACCTTTCTAGCATTTGATCAATAAAAGCTAAAGGGTAATGATCTTTCTTAGTAACTTTATTAACTTTTCAAAAATCAATGCACATTCTATACCCTACAACTACTCTTTGAGGGATGAGCTCATCATTATCATTAGGTACAACAGTTATTCCTCCTTTCTTAGGAACACAATGCACAGGACTAACCCATCTACTATCAGCAATAGGATATATAATACCAACTTCAAGAAGTTTTAATACCTCATTCCTTACCACATCCTTCATCTTAGGAATTAGACGACGCTGATGTTCAACAACAGGCTTTGCATCATCTTCCATGTTGATGGCATGTTGGCAAATAGAGGGAGAAATCCCCTTCAAGTCATCAAGAGTGTAGCCAATAGCCCCTCGGTGTTTCTTCAACATTTCCAATAATCTGTCTTCCTCAAAATCTGAAAGCTTAGCACTAATAACAACAGGATATGTTTTCTTATCATCTATATAAGCATACTTAAGATTATCAGGTAATGGTTTCAAATCAAAAACAGGATCTTCCTTTGGTGGTGGTGTTGTACCTAGATCTTCAACCGGGAAGTCATGTGTAAGCAAAGGTTGGGGGGAGTGTCATCATCATAACAAAACTAAAATAAAAAGGCACTCCTTCATGGTATGAGATTGTTGGCAGGCACCCGAGGATTCGGTTAGCCATGGTTTGTGAAAGAAAGGTTGGAAGGAGTGCCACGTAAAATGAAAATAATATGGGAGCCGCTCTTTGAAAGTTGTCTGGCAAGGGGGTTAGAGTACCCGCTACCAGTCGTTGACAACAACAAACACCTCTCAAAATGTTACTTTTATTCTCTTTATATGATTTCGAAACTGAAAAAGCTCTAGCACATGATTTAATCCCTGCTTCCCTCTGCGAAGGGCCTGTCTTTTACTTTATGTTGAGTCAGTAAACCTATTTCCCTCCATCTCAAGCAAGCATTTGAGTAGTTGTGATCAAACCATTATATTGTGATTTGCTTCATCATGTCTTTTATTCTTCTTTGTTTAGTACAATTTTTATCTGAATGAATATAACTTGCAAGTTATCAATGTTACAAGGAGACTATTATGATTGAGTATGCAAGTTGTGCCATATAAACTTTAACATGAGAGCGCTGCTCAATGAGATAAATATAATCTGTTAATTGTTCTCTGACCAAGAACGAAGTTTGCCATCACCAACAATGATTCCTTATGCACCTTTATTTGTGATTACCTTATACTTGTTTCAAGTTGAGTTATATGAGGAAGTTGTTTACTATAATGTCTTGTGTGAATGAATATGATGCTTCTTGTCCGTATTTTATTTATCGACTCTTCACTCCATAAACATGTGGTCCTGTTTACCGAGCTCAGTTTCGCTTGGGGACAAGCGAAGTCTAAGCTTGGGGGGAGTTGATACGTCCAATTTGCATCACTATTTTGTATCATAATTTGCTGTTATTCATTGATATATTTCATATTGGGACACAATACTTATGTTATTTCATCTATTTTGCATGTTTCATCATTATTGGAGGATCAAGCACCGGAGCTGTGGATTCTACTGGAAAAAGCACCGTCGAACGCAATATTTCGGAAGATCAACTGTGGAAGGAAATTATACCAAAAATCCTATTTTTCAAGATGACGAAGGAAGCCGGAAGGAGGAGCCAGCTGGACCCAAGGTGGGCCCAGGACCATAGGGCGGCGCGGCCCATGGCTCTGGCCGCGCCACCATGTGGTGTGGGGGCCCACAGCCCCTTTCGCCTCCTTTTCTTCGCGAAACCCTTCGTCCCGAAAACCTAAGCCACGAGGGTACCTCGCGAAGAGTTACAGCCGCCTCTGCGGGGCGGAGAACACCAGAGATAAAAGAGCTCTCCGGCGGGCAGGAATCCGCCGGGGAAATTCCCTCCCGGAGGGGGAAATCGACGCCATCGTCACCGTCATCGAGCTGGACATCATCTCCATCACCATCATCATCATCTCCACCATCATCACCGCCGTCTCCACCGCTGGACATCGTCACCGCCGTAGCAATTTGGGTTTGATCTTGATTGTTTGATAGGGGAAACTCTCCCGGTATCGATCTCTACTTGTTGTTGATGCTATTGAGTGAAACCATTGAACCAAGTTTATGTTCAGATTGTTATTCATCATCATATCACCTCTGATCATGTTCCATATGATGTCTCGTGAGTAGTTCGTTTAGTTCTTGAGGACATGGGTGAAGTCTAAATGTTAGTAGTGAACTATGGTTGAGTAATATTCAATGGTATGATATTTAAGTTGTGGTGTTATTCTTCTAGTGGTGTCATGTGAACGTCGACTACATGATACTTCACCATTTATGGGCCTAGGGGAATGCATCTTGTATTCGTTTGCCAATTGCGGGGTTGCCGGAGTGACAGAAACCTAAACCCCCGTTGGTATATCGATGCAGGAGGGATAGCAGGATCTCAGAGTTTAAGGCTGTGGTTAGATTTATTCTTAATTACTTTCTTGTAGTTGCGGATGCTTGCAAGGGGTATAATCACAAGTATGTATTAGTCCTAGGAAGGGCGGTGCATTAGCATAGGTTCACCCACACAACACTTATCATAACAATGAAGATTATTTAGCCGTATGTAGCGAAAGCACTAGACTAAAATCCCGTGTGTCCTCGAGAACGTTTGGTCATTATAAGTAAACAAACCGGCTTGTCCTTTGTGCTAAAAAGGATTGGGCCACTCGCTGCAATTGTTACTCTCGCACTTTACTTACTCGTACTTTATTCTACTGTTACATCAAAACACACTGAATACTTGTCTGTGAGCATTTACGGTGAATCCTTCATCGAAACTGCTTGTCAACACCTTCTCGCTCCTCGTTGGGATCGACATTCTTACTTATCGAAAATACTACGATACACCCCCTATACTTGTGGGTCATCAAGACTATTTTCTGGGCGCCGCTGCCGGGAGTGAAGCGCTATTGGTAAGTGGAATTGGTAAGGAAAACCTTTACTGTTTGTGCTGATTTTATTTCTTTCTATTGCTATAAGTCATTATGGAGAGATCTTCTCTTCAATTTCTATTTGGGAAATCTACTACTACTGCAACGGTAGTGGATGAGGCGCCAGGTGAGGAAGTGATACCATATAAAATACCTATGAAAATTATTGAACGTGTTATGGATAACCGCTATGAAGGGGATGGAACTGTTCACCCTGGAGATCATTTATTGTTCTTGCATGAATTATGCGGTTTATTCAAGTGTGCAGGTATTTCTATGGATGAAGTGAGGAAGAAACTATTCTCTTTATCGCTGTCTGGTAAGGCGGCGCATTGGTATAAATTACTGGATAATGGGGATTCTCTTGAATGGAATGATATTGTGCCCCGGTTTTATTCTAAGTTCTATCCTCCAAGTGAAATTCACAAGGATCGGAATCGCATATATAATTTTTGGCCTCATGATGGAGAGAGTATTGCCCAAGCTTGGGGGAGATTGAAGTCTGTAATGCTCAAATGCCCCATTCATGAGCTTCCTGGTAATGTTATTATTGATAATTTCTATGCAAGACTTTCTTTTCAAGACAAGACCTTGCTGGATACTTCTTGTTCTGGATCATTTACACGCAACAAAGAAGAGTTTAAAAGGGACCTTCTTGATCGGATCCAAGAAAATACTTAAGGTTGGGAGAACGACAAGGATAGAGAATCAGGTATAATTTATGATTATAAATGCATTGAAGCTTTTATGGATACTGATAAATTTCGTAATATGAGTGCTACATATGGTCTTGATTCTCAAGTTGCTACAAATCTTTATAAAGCTTTTGCCTCTCATTATGAATTGCCAAAGAAGAATTTTGATAAGTATCATGAACCTTATAAAGATAAAATTGATTCATCTATTAATAAATGCGTTGTGGTTGAAACTGCTGATCATGTTATTCCTGAAGCTTATATTGAAAAAACTCCTTTCCCTGCTAAAATGAAGGAGTACTCTGTTATAAATAGTGCGGTTCATAAAAGTGAAAAGAAACCTGTAGAACCTGAAGAACAAATAAAAGTTGAACCTGCTGTTGCAATAGTTAAAGATCTTGTGACTGAAAATGTGGAGGATGGTCATATTATTTTCTGTGAAGATGCTTCTAATATTGTTTCACATCCTAATAAACCCAAACAAGTTAGTGTTCCTATGCTATCTGTTAGAATTGGTGACCATTGCTATTATGGATTATGTGATATTGGTGCAAGTGTTAGTGCTATTCCTTATGAGCTTTACACGGAGATTATGCACGAAATTGATTCTTGTGAACTTGAAGATATTGATGTGGTTATTCAGCTGGCTAATAGAGAAACTATTTCTCCAATTGGTATTGTTCGAGATGTGGAAGTTTTATGCGGTAAGATTAAATATCCTGTGACTTTTTGGTACTTGGTTCTCGCTAGTGATTATTGTCCTATTATTTTTGGTAGACCTTTTCTAAATACTTGTGGAGCTATTATAGATTGCAAGAAAGAGAAAATTTTGACTAAATTTGCTGGTGAATCTTATGAGTTTAACTTCTCTAAATTTACCAAAACCCCTTATAAAGCTGATTTGCCTAGTGATGATTTTAAAATGGAGCAGTGTGCATCTATTGTTCTTGTTCCTAATAATCCTTTGCAGCAACATTTGGAGAATAGCGAGAGTGAAGTTTTTAGGAAAGAAAGAGATGAGCTTGAGGAAATTTTTCTCCGCCAACCTATTCTTAAGCATGATTTACCGGTGGAAGATCTGGGTACAACACCGCCACCAAAGGAAGATCCTGTCTTAGATTTAAAGCCTTTGCCTGATAATCTTAAATATGCTCATATTGATGATAAGAAAATATATCCTGTTATTATTAGTTCTAAGCTTACAGAGTTTGAAGAAGAAAGGTTATTGGAAATATTGAAGAAACACCGAGGAGCTATTGGCTATACTCTTGATGATTTGAAAGGGATTTCTCCTTCTATTTGCCAACATGCTATTAATATGGAAGATGATGCAAAGCCTGTTGTTGAACATCAGCGTCGTCTAATTCCGAAGATGAAGGAAGTGGTAAGGAATGAGGTATTAAAACTTCTTGAAGCTGGTATTATATATCCTATTGCTGATAGTAGATGGGTTAGTCTTGTGCATTGCGTTCCCAAGAAAGGAGGAATGACTGTTGTGCCTAATGATAATGATGAGCTCATCCCTCAAAGAGTAGTTGTAGGGTATAGAATGTGCATTGATTTTCGAAAAGTTAATAAAGTTACTAAGAAAGATCATTACCCTTTACCATTTATTGATCAAATGCTAGAAAGATTGTCTAAAAATACTCATTTTTGCTTTCTTGATGGTTATTCTGGATTTTCACAAATTGCTGTTAAAACTAAAGATCAAGAGAAAACCACTTTTACTTGTCCCTATGGAACTTATGCTTATAGACGCATGCCTTTTGGTTTATGTAATGCTCCTGCTACTTTTCAAAGATGCATGTCTGCTATTTTTCATGGTTTTTGCGAGAGTATTGTAGAGGTATTCATGGATGATTTCTCCGTCTATGGGAATTCTTTTGATAGTTGCTTGCGAAACCTTGATAAAGTTTTGCATAGATGTGAAGAAACTAACCTTGTTCTTAATTGGGAGAAATGCCACTTTATGGTTAATGAAGGAATTGTATTGGGACATAAAATTTCTGAGAGAGGTATTGAAGTTGATAGAGCTAAAGTTGAAGCAATTGAGAAGATGCCCTATCCGAGGGATGTTAAAGGTATTCGTAGTGTTCTTGGTCATGCTGGGTTTTATAGGAGATTTATTAAAGATTTCTCCAAGATTTCAAAGCCTCTTACTAATCTTCTTCAAAAAGATGTACCTTTTGTTTTTGATGATGATTGTAAGGAAGCTTTTGAAACTCTAAAGAAAGCCATAACAACTGCTCCTATAGTCGAACCTCCTGATTGGAACTTACCATTTGAAATTATGTGTGATGCTAGTGATTTTGCTGTAGGCGCTGTTCTTGGACAGCGAGTAGATAAAAAACTGAATGTTATTCATTATGCTAGTAAAACTCTTGATGCTGCTCAAAGAAATTATGCTACTACTGAAAAGGAATTATTAGCTGTAGTCTTTGCTTGTGATAAGTTTAGATCTTATATTGTTGATTCAAAAGTTATGATTCATACTGATCATGCTGCAATTAGATACCTTATGACTAAGAAAGATGCTAAGCCGAGGCTTATTAGATGGGTACTTCTTTTGCAAGAATTTGATTTACATATTGTAGATAGGAAAGGTGCTGATAATCCTGTTGCTGATAATTTATCTAGATTGGAAAATATTGCTTATGATCCTGTTCCTGTTAATGATAGTTTTCCAAATGAACAATTGGCTGTAATAAAGGTGAGCTCGCGAGACAGTCCTTGGTATGCTGATTATGCTAACTTTATTGTTTCCAAGTACTTGCCTCCAACCTTTTCAGCTCAGCAAAGGAGGAAATTCTTTTATGACTTGAGGCATTATTTCTGGGATGACCCACACTTATATAAAGAAGGAGTGGATGGTATTATGCGAAGATGTGTTCCCGAATATGAACAACAGGAGGTATTGAGTAAATGCCATGGTAGTGCTTATGGAGGACATCACGCCGGAGAAAGAACCGCGCAAAAGGTTCTACAATCAGGTTTTTATTGGCCAACTCTCTTCAAGGATGCGAGAAAGTTTATTTTATCTTGTGATGAATGCCAAAGGGTTGGTAATATCTCCAGACGTAATGAAATGCCTATGAATTATACTCTTGTTATTGAACCGTTTGATTGTTGGGGATTTGACTTCATGGGACCTTTTCCGTCTTCAGAAGGTAACACTCATATACTTGTGGCTGTTGATTATGTTACTAAATGGGTGGAAGCCATACCTACAAAAAGTGTTGATGGTGAGACCTCTTTAAGAATGCTTTTAGACATTATTTTTCCTAGATTTGGAGTGCCTAGATATATTATGACTGATGGAGGTTCTCATTTTATTCATGGAGGTTTTAGAAAAACTCTTGCTAGGTATGGTATTAATCATAGAATTGCTTCCGCTTATCATCCTCAAACTAGTGGGCAAGTAGAATTATCAAATAGAGAGATTAAATCTATCTTGCAAAAGACTGTTAATAAAACTAGAAAGAATTGGGCTAGTAAATTGAAGGATGCACTATGGGCTTATAGAACTGCTTATAAAAATCCCATGGGAATGTCACCTTATAAAATGGTTTATGGGAAAGCTTGTCATTTACCTTTAGAACTAGAGCACAAAGCTTATTGGGCTGTTAGAGAACTAAATAAAGATCCTAAACTAGCTGGTGATAAGAGGTTGTTGCAATTAAGTTCTCTAGATGAATGGAGAAGTGAAGCTTATGAAAATGCTAAACTCTTTAAAGAGAAAGTTAAAAAATGGCATGATAGGAGGATTATCAAAAGAGAGTTTAATGTTGGGGATAAAGTCCTATTGTATCGGTCTCGTCTCAGACTCTTTGCAGGGAAATTACTCTCGAAATGGGAAGGACCATATGTTGTCGAGGAGGTGTATCGTTCAGGAGCAATCAAAATTAGCTCTCTCCAAGGCAATGCCACGCAAGTGGTGAATGGACAAAGACTCAAGCATTATATCTCAGGTGATTCTTATAATGTTGATGTTGATATTATTCAAGTGGAAACACTGGAGGCTTTCATTAAAGGACAAATTGACAGTCCGCCAGAACTCGACTTTGAATAGGTAACAGTACTGGTAATGAAAAGTACGCAATTTACTTTCCGAACAATATTTTTGCTGTTTTTGGAAAATATGAAAAATTACGAGTTCGAAACGGAGTGGAAAGGACATACGAGGGCGTGCCACCATAGGCCGGCGCGGCCTGGCCTGGGCCCGCGCCGACCTATGGTTTGGCCGCCTCGTCGCCCCTTTCCGACTCTGGTTCGATATGGTACTTTCCTTTTATCGTGAAATTTTTTGCTATATAATCCCCCGGACCCCTGGAGGTCCGTATATCGTTTTCTCGACGTGTTTTGTTTCAAGCTGTTTCTGCCAGGATCTGTTTTCAGTTTAGAAGCACCATGGTCTCCAAGAACAAGGGCAAGGAGTTTCCGGATGAAGATAATCGAGATCTTGGGGGGAAAGAGGAAGACAAGGACGTCAAGGAAGAGGATGAAGAAGAGGTGGAGGAAGATTCGCGCGCACACCCGCGTGCTACCATCGCAAGCATCAAGGTGGTGGACAACCCTTTTAGTGCAAACAAGAGCGCAAGAATTCGCACTGGAGGAGCGGTTCCACGTCATTACCTAGCTCCGAAAACATCTCTATCAGGCATTCACCATCCTTTCCACAATCTAATTTTCAATAATCAAATTGAAGGGACTCCAAAGGCAGCATTGCCTAGCCAATGGGATATAGATCGCTCTAACACTGCAGGAGGGAAGAAGCCTGAGGGTGAAGAGTGGGGGAATAACTCCAAGAGTTGGGACTCGCCGTCGGACAGACTTCTTAACCGCATCGAGCACAATTCGTAGATGATTCGCAATCTCACATACAAGATTGATGAGCTTCAGGAGCTTATTGAGAAGCTTGTCAGGAATTCATCACCACCATCGCCGAAGGAGTAATTCATCATCGGTATTGGCATCCCCTTGGTTTGTTCCAAGCTTGGGGGAGTGCCGCAGTAACACATCATCACTACCTTTTACTTTTTATTGTCAAGTAGTGTCATATCATGAGTAGGGAAGTTATCATATAAGATGGGTTGCAGTTTGGAAGTATCTCTCCTTTAATTGGTTGTCTATGTATCCCTTGGTGTGAGTTATCGTTATGGAATATTAATGAGAGGTCTTATCATTTACATTTTGCACATCTTATTTTAGTTTGCAATCTCTATTATATGATTTATCTTGTCATTAGTATTGGTATCACTTTGGGAGCATTGAATAAATCTATTTGGTTTTGGCAAACTTAGCATT
Source organism: Lolium perenne (assembly GCF_019359855.2). Classification (NCBI taxonomy): domain Eukaryota; kingdom Viridiplantae; phylum Streptophyta; class Magnoliopsida; order Poales; family Poaceae; genus Lolium; species Lolium perenne. The sequence goes on from NC_067250.2 coordinate 32,545,939, forward strand.
GGTCAATAGCAACAACACTTTGAGGTTTAAGTAGAAAAGAGAAATACATGTAGTTGTTTCATTGTCTTTCTTTCTTGTTAGCTCATAGCTTATTATTCTGAAGTTAAAATTGTTTGTGCTTACAAGGAAGATGCATGATTGTTTTTATCACATGTATATTTGTTTGTTTCCCTCAACTCTTATGCTTGCTAATTAACCTTGCTAGCCAAAGACCTGTACTGAGAGGGAATACTTCTCGTGCATCCAAACCTTAACCCAAACCTATGCCATTTGTGTCCACCATACCTACCTACTACATGGTATTTTCTGCCATTCCAAGTAAATACTTCATGTGCTACCTTTAAACAATTCAAAACTTAGTATCTCTTATTTGTGTCAATGTTTTATAGCTCATGAGGAAGTATGTGGTGTTTTATCTTTCAATCTTGTTGGGCAACTTTCACCAATGGACTAGTGGCTTCATCCGCTTATCCAATAATTTTGCAAAAAGAGCTGGCAATGGGATTCCCAGTCCCAAATTAATTAAACTAAATAGACACTCCTCCATGGTATGTGATTGATGGACGGCACCCGAAGGATTCGGTTAGCCATGGCTTGTGTAAGCAAAGGTTGGGGGGAGTGTCATCATCATAATAAAACTAAAATAAAAAGGCACTCCTTCATGGTATGAGATTGTTGGCAGGCACCCGAGGATTCGGTTAGCCATGGTTTGTGAAAGAAAGGTTGGAAGGAGTGCCACGTAAAATGAAAATAGTATGGGAGCCGCTCTTTGAAAGTTGTCTGGCAAGGGGGTTAGAGTACCCGCTACCAGTCGTTGACAACAACAAACACCTCTCAAAATGTTACTTTTATTCTCTTTATATGATTTCGAAACTGAAAAAGCTCTAGCACATGATTTAATCCCTGCTTCCCTCTGCGAAGGGCCTGTCTTTTACTTTATGTTGAGTCAGTAAACCTATTTCCCTCCATCTCAAGCAAGCATTTGAGTAGTTGTGATCAAACCATTATATTGTGATTTGCTTCATCATGTCTTTTATTCTTCTTTGTTTAGTACAATTTTTATCTGAATGAATATAACTTGCAAGTTATCAATGTTACAAGGAGACTATTATGATTGAGTATGCAAGTTGTGCCATATAAACTTTAACATGAGAGCGCTGCTCAATGAGATAAATATAATCTGTTAATTGTTCTCTGACCAAGAACGAAGTTTGCCATCACCAACAATGATTCCTTATGCACCTTTATTTGTGATTACCTTATACTTGTTTCAAGTTGAGTTATATGAGGAAGTTGTTTACTATAATGTCTTGTGTGAATGAATATGATGCTTCTTGTCCGTATTTTATTTATCGACTCTTCACTCCATAAACATGTGGTCCTGTTTACCGAGCTCAGTTTCGCTTGGGGACAAGCGAAGTCTAAGCTTGGGGGGAGTTGATACGTCCAATTTGCATCACTATTTTGTATCATAATTTGCTGTTATTCATTGATATATTTCATATTGGGACACAATACTTATGTTATTTCATCTATTTTGCATGTTTCATCATTATTGGAGGATCAAGCACCGGAGCCATGATTCTGCTGGAAAAAGCACCGTCAGAACGCAATATTTCGGAAGATCAACTGTGGAAGGAAATTATACCAAAAATCCTATTTTTCAAGATGACGAAGGAAGCCAGAAGGAGGAGCCAGCTGGACCCAAGGTGGGCCCAGACCATAGGGCGGCGCGGCCCATGGCCTGGCCGCGCCACCATGTGGTGTGGGGGGCCCACAGCCCCTTTCGCCTCCTTTTCTTCGCGAAACCCTTCGTCCCGAAAACCTAAGCCACAGAGGGTACCTCGCGAAGAGTTACAGCCGCCTCTGCGGGGCGGAGAACACCAGAGATAAAAGAGCTCTCCGGCGGGCAGGAATCCGCCGGGGAAATTCCCTCCCGGAGGGGGAAATCGACGCCATCGTCACCGTCATCGAGCTGGACATCATCTCCATCACCATCATCATCATCTCCACCATCATCACCGCCGTCTCCACCGCTGGACATCGTCACCGCCGTAGCAATTTGGGTTTGATCTTGATTGTTTGATAGGGGAAACTCTCCCGGTATCGATCTCTACTTGTTGTTGATGCTATTGAGTGAAACCATTGAACCAAGTTTATGTTCAGATTGTTATTCATCATCATATCACCTCTGATCATGTTCCATATGATGTCTCGTGAGTAGTTCGTTTAGTTCTTGAGGACATGGGTGAAGTCTAAATGTTAGTAGTGAACTATGGTTGAGTAATATTCAATGGTATGATATTTAAGTTGTGGTGTTATTCTTCTAGTGGTGTCATGTGAACGTCGACTACATGATACTTCACCATTTATGGGCCTAGGGGAATGCATCTTGTATTCGTTTGCCAATTGCGGGGTTGCCGGAGTGACAGAAACCTAAACCCCCGTTGGTATATCGATGCAGGAGGGATAGCAGGATCTCAGAGTTTAAGGCTGTGGTTAGATTTATTCTTAATTACTTTCTTGTAGTTGCGGATGCTTGCAAGGGGTATAATCACAAGTATGTATTAGTCCTAGGAAGGGCGGTGCATTAGCATAGGTTCACCCACACAACACTTATCATAACAATGAAGATTATTTAGCCGTATGTAGCGAAAGCACTAGACTAAAATCCCGTGTGTCCTCGAGAACGTTTGGTCATTATAAGTAAACAAACCGGCTTGTCCTTTGTGCTAAAAAGGATTGGGCCACTCGCTGCAATTGTTACTCTCGCACTTTACTTACTCGTACTTTATTCAACTGTTACATCAAAACCCCCTGAATACTTGTCTGTGAGCATTTACAGTGAATCCTTCATCGAAACTGCTTGTCAACACCTTCTGCTCCTCGTTGGGATCGACATTCTTACTTATCGAAAATACTACGATACACCCCCTATACTTGTGGGTCATCACTAGCCGAATAACCAAATCAATATCTTCAAGTTCACAAGAACAAATTTCATGCATGATTTCCCTGTAAAGCTCATAAGGAATGGCACTAGTACTTGCACCGATATCGCATAAACCATAATAACAATGATCACCAATTCTAACAGAGAGCATAGGAACACTGACTTTCCTAGACTTACTAGAATGTGAAACAATATTAGAAGCTGTAGGATAACGTTGCATAGAAAACAAAAAATTTCCTACCGCGAACACGCAATCCAAGCCAAGATGCAATCTAGAAGACGGTAGCAACGAGGGGATTATCGAGTCTCACCCTTGAAGAGATTCCAAAGCCTACAAGATGAGGCTCTTGTTGCTGCGGTAGACGTTCACTTGCCGCTTGCAAAAGCGCGTAGAAGATCTTGATCACGGCGCCACGAACGGGCAGCACCTCCGTACTCGGTCACACGTTCGGTTGTTGATGAAGACGACGTCCACCTCCCGTTCCAGCGGGCAGCGGAAGTAGTAGCTCCTCTTGAATCCGACAGCACGACGGCGTGGTGTCGGTGGCGGTGGAGAACTCCGGCGGAGCTTCGCTTAAGCACGCGGGAGCTATGGAGGAGAGGGGGGCGGCTAGGGTTTGGGAGGGGGTGGCCGGCCACTTGGGGGGTGCGGCCAGCTTGTGGTCTTGGGGTGGCCGGCCCCCTCCCCTAGGCCCCTCATTATATAGGTGGAAGCCCCAAGTGTTGGACTACAAGTCTCCGAATATGACCCGAACCCAAAACCTTCCAAATGATAGGGAAACCTACCCAAGCTAGGACTCCCACTAGAGGTGGGAGTTCCACCTTCCATGGAGGGGGTGGCCGGCCCCCCTTGGGGGAGTCCACTTGGGACTCCTCCCCTTCTAGGGTTCTGGACTTTTCTAGAACCTTCTAGAACCTTCCATAGAACCTTCCGCATCATTTTAATTCACATAAAATGACATCCTATATATGAATCTTATTCTCCGGACCATTCCGGAACTCCTTGTGATGTCCGGGATCTCATCCGGGACTCCGAACAAATATTCGAACTCCATTCCATATTCAAATTCTACCATTTCAACATCCAACTTTAAGTGTGTCACCCTACGGTTCGTGAACTATGCAGACATGGTTGAGTATTCACTCCGACCAATAACCAATAGCGTGATCTGGAGATCCATAATGGCTCCCACATATTCAATGATGACTTTAGTGATCGAATGAACCATTCACATACGATACCAATTCCCTTTGTCACGCGATATTTTACTTGTCCGAGGTTTGATCATCGGTATCACTCTATACCTTGTTCAACCTCGTCTCCTGACAAGTACTCTTTACTCGTACCGTGGTATGTGGTCTCTTATGAACTTATTCATATGCTTGCAAGACATTAGACGACATTCCACCGAGAGGGCCCAGAGTATATCTATCCATCATCGGGATGGACAAATCCCACTGTTGATCCATATGCCTCAACTCATACTTTTCGGATACTTAATCCCACCTTTATAACCACCCATTTACGCAGTGGCGTTTGACGTAATCAAAGTACCTTTCCGGTATAAGTGATTTACATGATCTCATGGTCATAAGGACTAGGTAACTATGTATCGAAAGCTTATAGCAAATAACTTAATGACGTGATCTTATACTATGCTTAATCGGGTGTGTCCATTACATCATTCATATAATGATATAACCTTGTTATTAATAACATCCAATGTTCATGATTATGAAACTAATCATCTATTAATCAACAAGCTAGTTAAGAGGCATAGTAGGGACTCTTTGTTGTTTACATATCACACATGTATCAATGTTTCGGTTAATACAATTATAGCATGGTATATAAACATTCATCATAAACATAAAGATATATATAATAACCACTTTTATTATTGCCTCTTGGGCATATCTCCAACAGTCTTCCACTTGCACTAGAGTCAATAATCTAGATTACATTGTAATATACCTAACACCCATGGCATTCTGGTGTTGGTCATGCTTTGCCCTAGGGAGAGCTTTAGTCAACGGATCTGCTACATTCAGATCAGTGTGTACTTTGCAAATCTTTACTTCTCCATCTTCGATGTACTCACGAATCGAGTGGTAACGCAGCTTGATATGTTTCAGCCTCTTGTCACAGTAGATGACTAATGGGTCCAATGCACTAGGAACCACACCGAGCTCTACAATGAACCTCTTCATCCATACCGCTTCTGATGAAGCCTCTGAAGCCGCTATGTACTCCGATTCTTTTGAAGACTTCGCCACCGTGCACTGCTTTGAGCTTGCCCAGCTTACTGCAGCACCATTCAATATAAACACGTACCCAGACTGTGACTTAGAGTCATCAGGATCAGTGTTCCAACTTGCATCGGTGTAACTGGTTACAACGAGCTCTTGGTCACCTCCATAACAAAGAAACATATCCTTGGTTCTTTTCAAGTACTTCAGGATATTCTTGACCGCTGTCTAGTGTTCCATTCTTGGATCACTTTGATATCTGCTAGTCAAACTGACAGCATGTGCTATATCCGGTCTAGTACATAGCATGGCATACATGATAGAGCCTACTGCCGAGGCATAGGGGATCTGACTCATCCTTTCTCTTGCTTCCGCCGTAGCCGGTCCTTGAGTCTTACTCAAGACCTTGCCTGGTAACATAGGTAAGAACCCTTTCTTACTTTCGTCCATTCTAAACTTTTTTAGAATCTTGTCCAGGTATGTACTCTGTGATAGCCCTATTAGGCGTCTTGATCTATCTCTATAAATCTTGATGCCTAATATATATGATGCTTCACCAAGGTCTTTCATTGAAAAACTATTATTCAAATAACCTTTAACACTGCTTAATAGTTCTATATCATTCCCGATCAATAATATGTCATCTACATATAATATCAGGAATGCTACAGAGCTCCCACTCACTTTCTTGTAAATACAGGCCTCTCCATGACACTGTATAAACCCGAAGTCTTTGATCACCTTATCAAAGCGTCGGTTCCAACTTCTTGATGCTTGCTTCAGTCCATAGATTGAACGCTGAAGTTTGCATACTTTGTTAGCATTTTTAGGATCGACAAAACCTTTGGGTTGTACCATATACAACTCTTCCTCAATGTCTCCATTAAGGAACGCCGTTTTGACATCCATCTGCCAAATCTCATAATCGAAAAATGCAGCTATTGCTAACAAAATCCTCACAGATTTAAGCTTCGCTACAGGTGAGAAAGTCTCATCGTAGTCAACACCTTGAATTTGTCGGAAACCCTTTGCGACAAGTCGAGCTTTATAGACAGTAATATTACCATCAGCATCTGTTTTTCTCTTGAAGATCCATTTATTCTCGACAGCCTTTCGGCTATCAGGTAAGTCTACCAAAGTCCATACTTTGTTATCATACATGGATCCCATTTCGGATTTCATGGCTTCTTGCCATTTGTTGGAATCTGGGCTCATCATCGCTTCTTCATACGTCGCAGGGTCCTCATCATTGTTGTCCACAATCATGACATTTAGACAAGGATCATACCAATCAGGAGTGGCACGTTCCCTTGTTGATCTGCGAGGTTCAGTAGCTATCTCGTTTGAAGTTTCATGATCATTATCATTAGCTTCCTCTGTTGTTGATGTAGGCGGCACAGGAACAACTTCCGGTACTGCGCTACTCTGATCAACTAGTGAAGATTCATCAATCTCATCGAGTTCTACTTTTCTTCCAGTCACTTCTTTAGTGAGAAATTCTTTCTCAAGAAAGGTTCCGTTCTTAGCAACAAAGATTTTGCCTTCGGATCTGTGATAAAAAGTGTACCCTATAGTTTCCTTAGGGTATCCTATGAAGACGCATTTCTCCGCTTTGGGTTCTAGCTTGTCCGGTTGTAACTTCTTTACATAGGCTTCGCAACCCCAAATTTTAAGGAACGACAGCTTAGGTTTCTTGTTAAACCATAATTCATACGGTGTCGTTTCAACGGATTTTGATGGTGCTCTATTTAAAGTGAATGCGGCTATCTCTAATGCATAACTCCAAAAAGATAATGGCAAATCAGTAAGAGACATCATAGAACGAACCATATCTAAGAGAGTTCGATTACGACGTTCGGACACACCGTTACGTTGTGGTGTTCCCGGCGGTGTCAATTGTGAAAGTATTCCGCATTTCTTTAAATGCATGCCAAACTCATAACTCAGATATTCACCTCCGCGATCAGATCGTAGAAATTTGATCTTCTTGTTACGTTGATTTTCTACTTCACTTTGGAATTCCTTAAACTTCTCAAAAGTTTCGGATTTATGTTTCATGAAATAGATATACCCATATCTACTCAGATCATCTGTGAAGGTTAGAACATAACGATAACCACCGCGCGAGGCTACACTCATTGGTCCACACACATCGGTATGTATGATTTCCAATAAGTCTGTAGCTCGCTCCATAATACCAGAGAATGGAGTCTTAGTCATTTTTTCCATTAGACATGCTTCGCATCTATCAAGTGACTCAAAGTCAAGTGATTCAAGTAATCCATCGGTATGGAGCTTCTTCATGCGTTTCACTCCAATATGACCAAGACGACAGTGCCACATATAAGTAGAATTATCATTTAATTTAATTCGCTTAGCATCAATGTTATGTATATGTGTATCACTACTATCGAGATCTAACAGAAATAAGCCATTCTTTTCAGGTGCTCGACCATAAAAGATATTATTCATAAAAATAGAACAACCATTATTCTCAGACTTGAATGAATAACCGTCTTGCATTAAACAAGATCCAGATATAATGTTCATGCTCAACGCGGGTACAAAATAACAATTATTTAGGCTTAAAACTAATCCCGAAGGTAGATGTAGAGGAAGTGTGCCGACAGCGATCACATCGACTTTGGATCCATTTCCAACGCGCATCGTCACTTCATCCTTTAGTAGTCTTCGTTTATTATTTAGTTCCTGTTTCGAGTTACAAATATGAGCAACCGAACCAGTATCAAATACCCAGGTACTAGTACGAGAACCAGTAAGATAAACATCTATAACATGTATATCAGATATACCTTCTTTCTTCTTCTTGACAAGGCCGCTCTTCAGATCCGCCAAATACTTGGAGCAATTACGCTTCCAGTGTCCCTTCTCCTTGCAAAGAATAGCACTCAAGATCGTGTTTAGGGCCAGTCTTAGGTTTCACAGGAGGCGTGGCAGCTTTCTTGCCACCCTTCTTGAATTTGCCTTTAGACTTGCCCTGTTTCTTGAAACTGGTGGTCTTGTTAACCATCAACACTTGGTGCTCTTTCTTGATCTCAATCTCAGCAGTTTTAAGCATGGAGAAGAGTTCAGGTAACTCTTTGTTCGTGTTCTGCATATTGTAGTTCATCACAAAGTTCTTGTAACTAGGTGGCTGTGATTGAAGGATAAGATTAATCCCCAGTCTGTTAGGAATAACTATTTCCAAGGCACTGAGTTTCTTCGCATGCCCGGTCATAACGAGCATGTGCTCACTAACGGAGCTACCTTCTTCCATCATGCAACTGAAGAAGTGTTTCGATGCTTCATAGCATTCCACGGCCGCATGAGTTTCAAAAATAGTCTTCAACTCTTTTATCAACTCATGTGGATCGTGGTGCTCAAAACGTTTTTGAAGATCGACTTCCAGACTGCATAGGATGGCACACTGAACTTGAGAGTACCGAGTTTTCCGAGTTGCGTAAACATTCTTTACTTCATCGGTTTCGTTTTACTGCGGGAGGGTCACCTAGCGGTGCATCAAGCACATATTGCAGATTTCCGCCAGCGAGGAAAATCCTCACATGACGGAACCAGTCGGTGAAGTTGCTACCGTTGCTCTTAAGCTTTTCTTTCTCTAGGAACTGGTTAAAATTGATTGGGGACGCCATATCTACAACATATATTTGCAATATTTTAGACTAAGTTTATGACAAATTGAGTTCAAATTTTAATTCAACATAATTAAAAATCTAGGTGAACTCCCACTCAAAACAATATCCCTCGCATTGTCTTAGTGATCACACGAACCAAATCCACCGCACCTTAGTCCGATCATCACGAGACAAGGTGTGATTTCAATGGCGAACACTCAAAGTGTTCATCATATCAACCATATGATTCATGCTCTACCTTTCGGTATCACGTGTTCCGAGACCATGTCTGTACATGCTAGGCTCGTCAAGGCCACCTTAGTATCCGCATGTGCAAAACTGTCTTGCACCCGTTGTATGCACTTGTTGATTCTATCACACCCGATCATCACGAGATGCTTCGAAACGACAAGTCTTGGCAACGGTGCTATTAAGGATGAACACTTTATTATCTTGAGATTTTAGTGAGGGATCATCTTATAATGCTACCGTCGCAATCTAAGCAAAATAAGATGCATAAAAGGATTAACATCACATGCAGTTCATATGTGATATGATATGGCCCTTTTGTCTTTGCGCCTCTGATCTTCATCTCCAAAGCACGGACATGATCTCCATCATCATCGGGCATGATCTCCATCATCGTCGGCGTAGCGTCAAGGTCAATGGCGCCGTCTTCATGATTGTTCTCCCATGTAGCAACTATTACAACTTCTTTGAAATACTACTCAACATGAATTTTAAAGACAACCATAAGGCTCCTGCCGGTTGCCACAATACAATAATGATCATCTCATACATATTCATCATCACATTATGGCCATATCACATCACCAAACCCTGCAAAAACAAGTTAGACGTCTCTAATTTGGTTTGCATATTTTACGTGGTTTAGGGTTTTCGAGAGAGATCTAATCTACCTACGAACATGAACCACAACGGTGATACTAGTGTTGTCAATAGAAGAGTAAATTGAATCTTCACTATAGTAGGAGAGACAGACACCCGCAAAGCCACTTATGCAATACAAGTTGCATGTCGAGCGTGGAGCAAATCTCATGAACGCGGTCATGTAAAGTTAGCCCGAGCCGCTTCATCCCACTATGCCACAAAGATGCAAAGTACTCAAACTAAAGATAACGCAAGCATCAACGCCCACAAACTATTGTGTTCTACTCGTGCAACCATCTATGCATAGACACGGCTCTGATACCACTGTAGGATAACGTTGCATAGAAAACAAAAATTTTCCTACCGCGAACACGCAATCCAAGCCAAGATGCAATCTAGAAGACGGTAGCAACGAGGGGATTATCGAGTCTCACCCTTGAAGAGATTCCAAAGCCTACAAGATGAGGCTCTTGTTGCTGCGGTAGACGTTCACTTGCCGCTTGCAAAAGCGCGTAGAAGATCTTGATCACGGCGCCACGAACGGGCAGCATCTCCGTACTCGGTCACACGTTCGGTTGTTGATGAAGACGACGTCCACCTCCCGTTCCAGCGGGCAGCAGAAGTAGTAGCTCCTCTTGAATCCGACAGCACGACGGCGTGGTGTCGGTGGCGGTGGAGAACTCCGGCGGAGCTTCGCTTAAGCACGCGGGAGCTATGGAGGAGAGGGGGGCGGCTAGGGTTTGGGAGGGGGTGGCCGGCCACTTGGGGGGTGCGGCCAGCTTGTGGTCTTGGGGTGGCCGGCCCCCTCCCCTAGGCCCCTCATTATATAGGTGGAAGCCCCAAGTGTTGGACTACAAGTCTCCGAATAAGACCCGAACCCAAAACCTTCCATATGATAGGGAAACCTACCCAAGCTAGGACTCCCACTAAAGGTGGGAGTTCCACCTTCCATGGAGGGGGTGGCCGGCCCCCCTTGGGGGAGTCCACTTGGGACTCCTCCCCTTCTAGGGTTGGCCGGCCATGGAGGTGGAGTCCCTCCAGGACTCCACCTTCCTTGGTGATTTCTTCCGGACTTTTCTAGAACCTTCTAGAACCTTCCATAGAACCTTCCGCATCATTTTAATTCACATAAAATGACATCCTATATATGAATCTTATTCTCCGGACCATTCCGGAACTCCTTGTGATGTCCGGGATCTCATCCCGGACTCCGAACAAATATTCGAACTCCATTCCATATTCAAATTCTACCATTTCAACATCCAACTTTAAGTGTGTCACCCTACGGTTCGTGAACTATGCGGACATGGTTGAGTATTCACTTCGACCAATAACCAATAGCGGGATCTGGATATCCATAATGGCTCCCACATATTCAATGATGACTTTAGTGATCGAATGAACCATTCACATACGATACCAATTCCCTTTGTCACGCGATATTTTACTTGTCCGAGGTGTGATCATCGGTATCACTCTATACCTTGTTCAACCTCGTCTCCTGACAAGTACTCTTTACTCGTACCGTGGTATGTGGTCTCTTATGAACTTATTCATATGCTTGCAAGACATTAGACGACATTCCACCGAGAGGGCCCAGAGTATATCTATCCGTCATCGGGACGGACAAATCCCACTGTTGATCCATATGCCTCAACTCATACTTTCCGGATACTTAATCCCACCTTTATAACCACCCATTTACGCAGTGGCGTTTGATGTAATCAAAGTACCTTTCCGGTATAAGTGATTTACATGATCTCATGGTCATAAGGACTAGGTAACTATGTATCGAAAGCTTATAGCAAATAACTTAATGACGTGATCTTATGCTATGCTTAATCGGGTGTGTCCATTACATCATTCATATAATGATATAACCTTGTTATTAATAACATCCAATGTTCATGATTATGAAACTAATCATCTATTAATCAACAAGCTAGTTAAGAGGCATACTAGGGACTCTTTGCTGTTTACATATCACACATGTATCAATGTTTCGGTTAATACAATTATAGCATGGTATATAAACATTCATCATAAACATAAAGATATATATAATAACCACTTTTATTATTGCCTCTTGGGCATATCTCCAACAGAAGCATCTTCACAGAAAATGATGTGACCATCTTCTACATTTTTAGTCACAAGGTCTTTAACTATTGCAACAGCAGGTTCAACATTTATTTGTTCCTCAGGTTCTATAGGTTTCTTTGCACTTTTGTTAACCAAACTAGTTATAACAGAATACTCCTTCATTTTAGCAGGAAAAGGAATTTTTTCAATATAAGCTTCAAGAAGAATGTGATCAACAGTTTTAACTTCAATACATTTACCTATAGGTGAATCAGTTTTATCTTTGTAGGGTTCATGATACTTATTAAAATTCTTCCTAGGCAATTCAAAATGAGAGGCAAAAGCTTTATAAAAATTTGCAACAACTTAAGAGTCAAGACCATAAGTAGCACTCATATTTCGAAATTTATCAGTATCCATAAAAGTTTCAATGCATTCATAATCATAATTTATACCTGACTCTCTACCTTTGTCGTTCTCCCAACCTTCAGTATTCTCCTGAATCCGATCAAGAAGGTCCCATTTAAACTCTTCTTTGTTGCGTGTGAATGATCCAGAACAAGTAGTATCCAGCAAGGTTTTATCTTGAAAAGAATGTCTTGCGTAGAAATTATCAATGATGATATTACCAGGAAGCTCATGAATGGGGCATTTGAGCATTAAAGACTTCAATCTCCCCCATGCTTGGGCAATACTCCCTCCATCATGAGGCCAGAAATTATATACGCGGTTTCGGTCTTTGTGAATTTCACTTGGAAGATAGAATTTAGAATAAAATAGAGGCACAATATCCTTCCAATCAAGAGAATTCCCATTCTTCAGCAATTTATACCAATGCGCCGCTTTACCAGACATCGATATAGAGAATAGTTTCTTCCTAACTTCATCCATAGAAATACCTGCACACTTGAATAACCCGCATAATTCATGTAAAAATAGTAAATGATCTCCAGGATGGACAGTTCCATCCCCTTCATAGCGGTTATCCACAACACGTTCAATAATTTTCATAGGTATTTTATATGGAATCACTTTCTCACCTGGCGCCTCATCCACTACCTTTGCAGTAGTAGTAGATTTCCCAAATATGAATTCAAGAGAAGATCTCTCCATAATGAATTATAGCAGCAGGCAGAAATAAAAACAGCACGTACAGTAAAAAATTTCCTTACCAATTCCACTTACCAATAGCGCTTCACTCCCCGGCAACGGCGCCAGAAAATAGTCTTGATGACCCACAAGTATAAGGGGTGTATCGTAGTACTTTCGATAAACAAGAGTGTCGAACCCAACGAGGAGCAGAAGGTGTTGACAAGCAGTTTCGATGAAGGATTCACTGTAAATGCTCATAGACAAGTTTTCAGGGGTTTTTGATATAGCAGATAAATAAAATACAAGTAAGTAAAATGCGGGAATAATAATTGCAGCAAGTGGCCCAATCCTTTTTAGCACAAAGGACAAGCCGGTTTGTTTACTTATGATGACCAAACGTTCTTGAGGACACACGGGAATTTAGTCTAGTGCTTTCGCTGTAGGATAATGTTGCATAGAAAACAAAAAAATTCCTACCGCGAGAACGCAATCCAAGCCAAGATGCAATCTAGAAGACGGGAGCAACGAGGGGATGATCAAGACTAACCCTTGAAGATTTCCAAAGCCTATAAGAGTAGGCTCTTATTGCTGCGGTAGACGATCACTTGCCACTTGCAAAAGCGCGTAGAAGATCTTGATCACGGTGCCACGATCGGGCAGCACCTCCGTACTCGGTCACACGTTCGGTGTTGATGAAGACGACGTCCTTCTCCCTGTTCCAGCGGTCAGCGGAAGTAGTAGCTCCTCCTTGAATCCGGCAGCACGACGGCGTGGTGGCGGTGGCGGTGGAGATCTCCGGCGGAGCTTCGCTAAGCGTGCAGGAGAAGAGGAGGAGAGAGGGGGCGGCTAGGGTTGGGAGAGGGGGTGGCCGGCCACCTAGGGGTGCGTCCAAGCTATGGGCTTGTGGTGGTCAGCCCCCTCTCCTATGCCCCTCATTATATAGGTGGAAGCCCCAAGAGTTGTAGTCCAAGTCTTCGAATAAGACCCCAACACCAAAACTTCCCAAAGGTGGGAAACCTACTCAAGGAGGGAGTCCTACCCAAGGTGGGACTCCCACCTTTTCCTTAGGTGGGGTGGCCGGCCACCATGGGTGGAATCCACCTGGGATTCCTTCCCCTTAGGGCTGGCCGGCCATGCTAGTGGAGTCCCTCCGGGACTCCACCTTCCATAGTGCCATTCTTCCGGACTTTTCTAGAACCTTCTAGAACCTGCCATAAATGCACCGGATCATTTCCAAACTTGGAATATGACTTCCTATATATGAATCTTATTCTTCGGACCATTCTGGAACTCCTCGTGATGTCTGGGATCTCATCCGGGACTTCGAACAAAACTTCGAACTCCATTCCATATTCAAGTTCTACCATTTCAACATCAAACCTTAAGTGTGTCACCCTACGGTTCGCGAACTATGTGGACATGGTTGAGTACTCTCTCCAACCAATAATCAATAGCGGGATCTGGAGATCCATAATGGCTCCCACATATTTAACGATGACTTCAGTGATCGAATGAACCATTCACATACGATACCAATTCCCTTTGTCACGTGATATTTTACTTGTCCGAGGTTTGATCATCGGTATCACTCTATACCTTGTTCAACCTCGTCTCCTGACAAGTACTCTTTACTCGTACCATGGTATGTGGTCTCTTATGAACTTATTCATATGCTTGCAAGACATTAGACGACATTCCACCGAGAGGGCCCAGAGTATATCTATCCGTCATCGGGATGGACAAATCCCACTGTTGATCCATATGCCTCAACTCATACTTTCCGGATACTTAATCCCACCTTTATAACCACCCATTTACGCAGTGGCGTTTGATGTAATCAAAGTACCTTTCCGGTATAAGTGATTTACATGATCTCATGGTCATAAGGACTAGGTAACTATGTATCGAAAGCTTATAGCAAAAAACTTAATGACGTGATCTTATGCTACGCTTAATTGGGTGTGTCCATTACATCATTCATATAATGATATAACCTTGTTATTAATAACATCCAATGTTCATGATTATGAAACTAATCATCCATTAATCAACAAGCTAGTTAAGAGGCATACTAGGGACTCTTTGTTGTTTACATATCACACATGTATCAATGTTTCGGTTAATACAATTATAGCATGATATATAAACATTTATCATAAACATAAAGATATACAATAACCACTTTTATTATTGCCTCTTGGGCATATCTCCTTCAGTCTCCCACTTGCACTAGAGTCAATAATCTAGTTTTACATTTGTAAAGATATAACACCTTGGCCTTCTGGTGCTTTATCATGTTTTGCTCACGGGAGAGGTTTTAGTCAATGGATCTGACATGCTCAGAAACGTATGTATTTTGTAATTCATTTGCGTCTCAACGCATCACTCATTTCCAAATGAGTCGGCATTAAATATGTTTGGTCTTCTGGTGGAACCTTAATTTCGCGGTCTGAAATATGTCACTAATATTGTCACACACAATATAGCTTCAAAGTTCTGACTCTGTCGGAACTACACCAAGTTCTCAAAGAACCTCTTGACTTAACATCCTATGTCATTGTCAAAACAATGACATACTCTGCCTTCTTTTGTAGAATCCGTCACAATATTTAGAACTCTTCTAAATCTAGCATAGACAACTTCTATCTCATTATGCTACCTTTTAAACAACACTTAGCCTAATTTGAGATTTGAATTTTATTTTTATATGTGATCAAACTAATATCGGTGCAACACTTTACAGCGATTTGTTTGTCATTACCCCATACAAAACTATATATATATCCTTAGTTCTTCTAAAGTACTCAAGGATATTCTTACTGTCGTCCAATGATCATCATATGAATCATTCTGGTATATGCTCATAACACTTTATAGCACAGGACATCTGATTCTGTACATATTATTTGTGATCTATAATCACTCATGTGTTTTTACTCATTGAGTGTCAGATACACTCAAGTCTTGTTAAAACTTAACATGACAAGAATATTTTCTTAATATTTCTATATTGAACTATTTCAATATCTATTCTATGTACTTTGACTTAAACTTATTATGTGTTTCAATCTATCTTTATAGATATTGACACAAAATTTGTTTCAGTCCATATCCTTTCATTAAAGTTAAATGAAACCTTTTAATCAAGTATATAATTACATTACTTATAACCAACTATATGTCGTCTACATAAAGTATTATAAATATGTCTCAGCGCCCCCACTTAATTTCTTGCAAATGCAAGCCTCTTCATCGTCTCTGATGAAATCAAAACTCTTTGACTATTTCATCTGGTGAAGATTCCAACTCCGTGATACTCACTTCATCCAATTGAAGTTTGTATACCTATCTAGTATTCCATGGACCAGCAAAAACTCTTGGTTGTATCTTGTATACACCTTTAATACATACTTCTGTTAAGTAATGTATCTTGCCATCCTACTAGCATATCTCTTAAAAGAAATATGTAGTGATTACTAGAATAATCCACATAGACTATAAGCATTGCTACGGAAGATCTAATCTTATCGTAGTCAACTCTTTGAACTTTGTTGTAAACAATTTTTTGACAAGTCGAGCTTATTCAAGGATCTTCCATCCAAGTCCATCAATTTTATAGATCCATTTACTTTCAAAAATATTCATCTATCTTGGATTTCATGGCGTATAGCCATTTTAACGGAGTCAGGGCCCATCATAACTTCTTTGTTTGTAGTTGGTTTATCATTGTTCAAAATCAATCCTTTGTCCACAAATCATTTATTTGATCACAAAGTAAACCACACCTACAAGGTTCAATAAATACTTCGATCTCCATGGCTAAAACACTTTGTAGTCATGGATGCCATGATCGTTGTGGCCGCTTCCGGAAACATTTCCGATGCTGCGCTACTCTGATCATTATGCTCAGGTTCATAAACCATATCAAGTTCTATTGTCCTCCCACTCAAATACTTCGCTAGAAAACAATTTCTTGGAAATAAGAAATATTGACAAACACTTTTGTCTTTTATTTCATAGTGGAAAGAATTCCCAATCAATTCTTTGGGATAACCAACAAAAACATTTATCCGTTTTTGGTTGTAAACTCTTAGACCAAAATTTAAAGAAAAGACTATTAGGGTTTATACCCATACCATAACTTGTATGGTGTCATTTCAACGGATCATGATGATGCTCTATTTAGTGTAAAAGCGGTAGTCACTAAAGCATAATCCACAAAAATTATAATGGCATTAATATTTTATCTCATCATTAACCCAACAAGGTTTGGATACATCTCTTGGATACTTCATCATCACTATGATACTTCAAGAAATGTGAGTTGTAGAACAATTTCATAACTCTCTTAGATGTTCGCTAAAACTCGTAATTCAAATATTTCCACTATGATCCAATCATAGATATTTGATTTTTCTATTACGATGATTTCCTCTTCATGCTGAAATTTATTTGAATCCATTCAAATGTTTCAAACTTCTTCCTTATCGAATATATCCACATATATATACTCAATTCATTGTTTGAAGTTTTCATGAAGTAGAAGAATCTCCCGCACACAACTATGCCCAGTGAACCATATGCATCATCATGTATGTTTCCACTAAGTTAGTTGTCCATTCAAATCTTGGCCTATGAACGGTATTTCAGTCATTCCTTTTAGAAGAGATTTGCAAGCGCCAAATGATTCATAAATCAAATGACTCCAATAATCCATTTGCATGGAGTTTCTTCATGCGTTCCTTTCCAACATGACCTAAATGGCGGTTCCACAAATAAGTGGAATTCAAATCATTTGCCTTGCGGCATTTTAGCGTCAGTGTTATGTATGTGTGTTTCACCATTAAAATTTATAATAACTTATCCATAGTTCATGGAGTAATGTCATAATTTGAACAACTCATTGTTTTTATTTGACAAGAACAAAATAACAATTATTAAGTTCTTTATTATAAATTCTAAGGGCTAGATAGAATGCCAACGATGAACATAATAACACTTTATTTTTGTTCCAGACGTGCATTCCTATCATATTCCTTGGCAGTCACTTAGGCCATTGTATTCTTGTATTGCGTTGTTTTGTATGACACTTCATACCAACCAATATGGTACAAATACCCAAGAATTTCATTATGTGACCAAACAAGGAATACATCCATAACATGTATATCATTTATATACACCTGAGCTAGACATTCTAGTCTTTTCTTTCTTTCTGCCAATAATCTTTTGTAGTTTCTCTTTTAGCTTTTCTCATTATTCAGAAAAACACATCAACTTCAATAACTTCTCGGTTTGTTGGTCAAATACCAATAACCTTGAGGTTCTTACTTTGAAGTTGATCATCATATGACAAGTGTTCCGGATTTCACTATTAGTAACCTTGTAATATGATGAACAATTTCACTCATAATTTTATCCATTGTATCATGATGACTTTCTGAGACCATGTCTGTACATGCTAGGCTCATAAAGTTTTAACCTTGGTATTCGCATGTGCAAATCTGGCTTGCACCCGTTGTATGCACACGTAGAATCTATAACACCCGATCATCACGTGATGCTTCGATACGACGA
This sequence comes from Lolium perenne, assembly GCF_019359855.2. Classification (NCBI taxonomy): domain Eukaryota; kingdom Viridiplantae; phylum Streptophyta; class Magnoliopsida; order Poales; family Poaceae; genus Lolium; species Lolium perenne. Next base: position 32,564,416 of record NC_067250.2, read on the forward strand.
GTCTTAGCAACGGTGCATACTAAGGATGATAACTTCATGGATATGCGAATATTGTTAGTGCCCCAATAGTTGGAGGATTGGGACGCCTTGCGTCTTCAACCTTCGTACATTCCCATAAAACTTATGAGTTTATGTAGTCTCACCAAATTATATTCTATCATCTTGCAATAAGGTCTTAGATATCACATATATCTCATACCTTGATTATTTCTGAAAATTAAATTTTCAGCTCCTTACTTTTCAAACAGATTTGAACTTCGAGTTTCACGGAGACAAGATAACTTTATGTACTAATTGAAACCATAGCTCTTTGAATCAACAATATGAGGTTTACCTAAAAGTTTGCAATAGGACTTAATCAATTCTTGATTCTTTAACAATACGGTACCAATCCGTAAAGTTTCTTATCAGATTTTAACAGTATTTCTATCTCAATTACAAGACTAGCGCATAGTAGTAAACGGATGCCAATACTACAAAATTAATTCAAAATACTACTCAGACTATGTTTATGATAATTAGTTCATGTTTTAATCTAATTACTAATGAACTCCCACTTAATACAACATCCCTCATAGTTGTTAAGTGGTACACGATCCAAATCCACTACACCAAAACCGATCATCACGTGAGATGATGTAGCTTCAATGGTGAACATCAACATGTTGATCATATCATCCATATGATTCGTGTTCAACCTTTCGGTTTCCGTTGTCCCGAGGCCATGTCTGTACATGCTAGGCTCGTCAAGCAAACCCAAGTATTCCGCGTGTGCAACATGGCTTACACCCGTTGTATATGAACGTTGAATCTATCACATCCGATCATCACAAGATGCTTTGAAACGACGAACTTTGGCAATGGTGCATACGAGGGGAGAACACTTTATTATCTTGATATTAATGTGAGGGATCATCTTATAATGCTACCGCCGCGTTCTAAGCAAAATAAGATGCATAAAAGGATTAACATCACATGCAGTTCATATGTGATATGATATGGCCCTTTTGTCTTTGCGCCTTTGATCTTCATCTCCAAAGCACGGACATGATCTCCATCATCTTCGGGCATGATCTCCATCATCGTCGGCGTAGCGCCAAGGTCAATGGCGCCGTCTTCATGGTTGTTCACCTCATGTAGTAACTATTACAACTACTTTGAAATACTACTCAACATGAAATTTAAAGACAACCATAAGGCTCCTGCCGGTTGCCACAATACAATAATGATCATCTCATACATATTCATCATCACATTATGGCCATATCACATCACCAAACCCTGCAAAAACAAGTTAGACGTCTCTAATTTGGTTTGCATATTTTACGTGGTTTAGGGTTTTCGAAAGAGATCTAATCTACCTACGAACATGAACCACAACGGTGATACTAGTGTTGTCAATAGAAGAGTAAATTGAATCTTCACTATAGTAGGAGAGACAGACACCCGCAAAGCCACTTATGCAATACAAGTTGCATGTCGAGCGTGGAGCAAATCTCATGAACGCGGTCATGTAAAGTTAGCCCGAGCCGCTTCATCCCACTATGCCACAAAGATGCAAAGTACTCAAACTAAAGACAACATAAGGATCAACGCCCACAAACCATTGTGTTCTACTCGTGCAACCATCTATGCATAGACACGGCTCTGATACCACTGTAGGATAACGTTGCATAGAAAACAAAAAATTTCCTACCGCGAGAACGCAATCCAAGCCAAGATGCAATCTAGAAGACGGGAGCAACGAGGGGATGATCAAGACCAACCCTTGAATATTTCCAAAGCCTATAAGAGTAGGCTCTTATTGCTGCGGTAGATGATCACTTGCCGCTTGCAAAAGCGCGTAGAAGATCTTGATCACGGTGCCACGATCGGGCAGCACCTCCGTACTCGGTCACACGTTCGGTGTTGATGAAGACGACGTCCTTCTCCCCGTTCTAGCGGGCAGCAGAAGTAGTAGCTCCTCCTTGAATCCGGCAGCACGATGGCGTGGTGGCGGTGGCGGTGGAGATCTCCGGCGGAGCTTCGCTAAGCGTGCGGGAGAAGAGGAGGAGAGAGGGGGCGGCTAGGGTTGGGAGAGGGGGTGGCCGGCCACCTAGGGGTGCGGCCAAGCTATGGGCTTGTGATGGTCAGCCCCCTCTCCTATGCCCCTCATTATATAGGTGGAAGCCTCAAGAGTTGTAGTCCAAGTCTTCGAATAAGACCCCAACACCAAAACTTCCCAAAGGTGGGAAACCTACTCAAGGAGGGAGTCCTACCCAAGGTGGGACTCCCACCTTTTCCTTAGGTGGGGTGGCCGGCCACCATGGGTGGAATCCACCTGGGATTCCTTCCCCTTAGGGCTGGCCGGCCATGCTAGTGGAGTCCCTCCGGGACTCCACCTTCCATAGTGCCATTCTTCCGGACTTTTCTAGAACCTTCTAGAACCTGCCATAAATGCACCGGATCATTTCCAAACTTGGAATATGACTTCCTATATATGAATCTTATTCTCCGGACCATTCCGGAAATCCTCGTGATGTCTGGGATCTCATCCGGGACTTCGAACAAAACTTCGAACTCCATTCCATATTCAAGTTCTAACATTTCAACATCAAACCTTAAGTGTGTCACCCTACGGTTCGCGAACTATGTGGACATGGTTGAGTACTCTCTCCAAACAATAATCAATAGCGGGATCTGGAGGTCCATAATGGCTCCCACATATTCAACGATGACTTTAGTGATCGAATGAACCATTCACATACGATACCAATTCCCTTTGTCACGCGATATTTTACTTGTCCGAGGTTTGATCATCGGTATCACTCTATACCTTGTTCAACCTCGTCTCCTGACAAGTACTCTTTACTCGTACCGTGGTATGTGGTCTCTTATGAACTTATTCATATGCTTGCAAGACATTAGACGACATTCCACCGAGAGGGCCTAGAGTATATCTATCCGTCATCGGGATGGACAAATCCCACTGTTGATCCATATGCCTCAACTCATACTTTCCGGATACTTAATCCCACCTTTATAACCACCCATTTACGCAGTGGCGTTTGATGTAATCAAAGTACCTTTCCGGTATAAGTGATTTACATGATCTCATGGTCATAAGGACTAGGTAACTATGTATCGAAAGCTTATAGCAAAAAACTTAATGACGTGATCTTATGCTACGCTTAATTGGGTGTGTCCATTACATCATTCATATAATGATATAACCTTGTTATTAATAACATCCAATGTTCATGATTATGAAACTAATCATCCATTAATCAACAAGCTAGTTAAGAGGCATACTAGGGACTCTTTGTTGTTTACATATCACACATGTGTCAATGTTTCGGTTAATACAATTATAGCATGATATATAAACATTTATCATAAACATAAAGATATACAATAACCACTTTTATTATTGCCTCTTGGGCATATCTCCTTCATTCGCTTCATATAGTTGATTAATCTTCATTGTTTTGATAAGTGTTGTGTGGGTGAACCTATGCTAATGCACCGCCCTTCCTAGGACTAATACATACTTGTGATTAAACCCCTTGCAAGCATCCGCAAATACAAGAAAATAATTAAGATAACTCTAACCACAGCCTTAAACTCTGAGATCCTGCTATCCCTCATGCATCGATATACCAACGGGGTTCAAAGTTCTTGTCACTCGGCAACCCCACAATTAGCAAACGAATACAAGATGCATTCCCCTAGGCCCATAAAGGTGAAGTATCATGTAGTCGACGTTCACATGACACCACTAGAAGAATAACACCACAACTTAAATATCAAACCATTAAATATTACTCAACATAGTTCACTACTAACATTTAGACTTCACCCATGTCCTCAAGAACTAAACGAACTACTCACAAGACATCATATGGAACATGATCAGAGGTGATATGATGATGAATAACAATCTGAACATAAACCTTGATTCAATGGTTTCACTCAATAGCATCAATAACAAGGAGTAATCAACACCAGGAGAGTTTCCCCTATGAAATAATCAAGATTCAACCCTAGATGTTACAGTGGAGACGAGGTGCAGCGGTGGAGATGACGGTGTCGGTGGTGGAGATGATGATGATGATGATCCCAATGAAGTCCAGCTCGATGAAGGTGATGATGGCGACGATTTCCCCCTCCGGGAGGGAATTTCCCCGGCAGATTTCAGCCTGCCGGAGAGCTCTTTTCTCTCTGGTGTTTTCCGCCCCGTGGAGGCGGCTGTGACTCTCCTCGATGATCTCTCGCACCTTAGGGTTTTCGGGAGGTGAAGTACGCGAAAGGGCGATGGCCGAGGGGGTCGTGGGCCCCTCCCCACATGGCGGCGCGCCAGCCCTGGTGGCCGCGCCGGTCTATGGGGAGGGCCCATGGCGGCCCTCCTCGGCCTCCCCTTTTGGCTGGCTCCGTCATCTGGAAAAATAGGAGCTTCGGTATATTTTCCGTCAATTGTTGATCTTCAGAAATATTGTATCCTGACGGTGCTTTTTCCAGCAGAATCCTGACTCCGGTGAATAATTCTCCAATAATCATGAAACATGCAAAATAGGTGAAATAACATAAGTATCATTGTAGCGACCTCACCTTTTTAGGGTGCCGATCTCTGTGCGTATCTGTGCTAGTCCCTGGATCAATCGCTAGCACACACAGTACAAGATGTAATACCAAGAAACAAAGGTCTTTAATTACATCGTATGATCCAGAATTTACATAAAGGATTACAAATTGCATAGCACAAGGCTAGCATATCATCAGAGTTTCACAACGAATAAACATAGACAGCATGGAGTCCTTCGTCTTCATGTGCCACAGGCGAGCATGTTGAGGATAGACTCGTAACCCCTAACGTTTCCTTACTCATCGTCTGAAAAACCTGCAACATGATACGTTGCAGCCACGAATGGTCAATACATTTGAATTGTATTGGCAAGGACACTTTTGTGGACTCGAAAGGCATCCTATACCTACGTGCACATCTAGCTGGTAGAGCTCAAGTTCATTTTGCATAAAGCCAATTTTTCCCTATCTTTTATCAAAACATTTTCTTTCAATCTAATTAGCAGTAGCATTGGTAAAACCCCAATGTACCAAATTAACAGTAGCATTGGTAAAGCCCCAATGTACCTTCCTACCCTTGTTCACCCATTCAAATTTTATTTAAGAAATTGGGATGAGGAGATCTTCGAACAAAGACTTGTCAGTTCGCTCAAGTTGTCCATAACCGGGGACACGGCTAAGTACTTAGATTTACACTCTCGAGAGGTTGTACACCTTTACCCACATGGCCAGGTCAATCCTTCTACCTCGTTGCACATTTTGCTTAAGGACAGTGTAGACCGTGGCGAGACCTTCTGTGTGTAATCGCCCGAACCATTCCCTAAGGGCCACGCCCCCACCTACAGTATCCCTCTACCACCACCTGGCCCCTAGGATCCGGGTTCATACAACATACTTTGTCAAGCCAGAGCCATAGTAGCATGTGGTTGTACGTGAAGCTAATGAGCAAGGTTTGTCTACAATCTCTTTAAGCCTGGGTGACTTTCCGCAAGTGTGCACTAGCACCAGGGTCTTGCCCCCTGATACAGCCACCCTCTCCATAACTCCACCATTCACCCAGGTAATTCATTAAACTTAGTTGTTTTTCCTTAACCTCTATCAAAACATTTTCCATAGCATAGCAGGTAACAACTAAATTTAATGGCGGCTAAAGGAGTCTAGGAGTGGTGTACCTAAACTACTAGGATTTATTAGCAGGCATAAAGCATAAACCCTAGACATGTCTACTATAAAAACACTACTATGCAAGAATTAAAACTGGGACTTTTGGTGTGTGTCACTTGCCTTGGTGAGATGAGGAGTTGGTACACTCTTCGCAAAAACACTCGTTGCAATCAGCACAATCACAATCTACAAACAAAATTTTCACTCCATAAACATATAGCAACATATAGACAAGCACAAATAAAATATGGATGCAATATGTGGATTAAACATGAACAACACACTTAATATGTTATCTAGTTGTCAACTATATGCATGATGTCATGGCAAAATTTTAGTGTTGAATTAATAATTAAAAACATTTTCTATCAGTCGAAAGGACCTACAACACTAAACAAATACTACAAAGGAATTATATATAGGTCACGTTTTTCTTTTCTAATGCTGCCGTACAGAGGGCTCAATTATCTGTTAATAGCAAAAGGAATTACTCCAAAATAATTTGTAGAACTATTTATATAGCCAAAATACTCTATTTGAGTTTCTGCAAAAACTGTGTATAAATATGATGCAAAAGTGCAATATTATGTGTCTACTGTATTCTACACGTTTTTATGAATCCAAGGACACGAAGTTTGCTAAATTTGGATGTACGGAACTAAAGATATGATTTTTACAAGGTTCTATGTTTCTCTGTCCAATATATACGAAAATTAGACTGGATATGACAAGTGGCAGATTCCGATTAGTTGATACCCCTTCATCTAAGTGATCTATTTTGGCCCTTGGATTTAGATCATGTGGTTCACTGGAAATAAGGAATAGATATAAAAAAAAACAAGGCAGCTCACGTACGGGAACGCGCAGCAGTATTGTCTGATGTCGCCGGCGTTGACGTTCCGGTGCTCCTTGGCGATGGCGGGGAAGACGGTGAAGCTCAGCTTGACAAGGGAAACTCGATGACAAAGTCGCGGCGTCGAGGTGCAGTAGTTCGCCGGAAGTTGCTCGCCGGAAAACCTCTCGCCTACGTGCTCACAGTCGAAGATGGCGCCGTCGCTGTGGTGCACCAAAGATTGCGATTCAAAATCTGAGAGATGCGGAATGAAGAAAGAAAGGGTTTGGCGAAAACTAGAGGTCAAAAGATGGACCGTGCTCACCGCAATCGACGATTTACCGTGACGGTACCGTGGAATTGCGAGGTAAAATTAGAGCAGCCTGGAGGCTCTCGGTCTGTGCGGTTTGAGGGCAAATGAAGAGGACGGTGTGGAGCTTAAGTAGCAACAAACGGTGCATCAAATGGTGGCTTAAATCACCGGGAATCAATTCAAGAGTAAACAGAAGAAACTGACTGTGCGTTACGTTCGTGTGCTGTGCGACGCTTGGTGCCTGGGCTTGAAGACGATGACGTGGCGGTGGGACCCGCACATGAGGAAAAAGATTCGCTGGTCGCACGCGGCCAGGCCGGGCTGCATGATTGAGTTGCCTGGCTGGGTCGCTCATTTGGAGCTTGGCTTGGCCATTTGTCCGCTCGTTGTTTTTTTTTTTTTTTTTTTTTTTTACCAAATCTCTTTTCTCTTTCCTATTTTTAGTATTTGTAAAATAATTTGACAAATGGAATTTGATGAAAAGTAAGTCAAAACAAGTCAGAAAAATCTAAATAAAATATCAGTGAATTCCTTATTCAATAAAGAATATTTTGGAATCACTTTTAGTTTAAAAGAAAAACATTTTGATAAATTCGAATTTGGCACATAGGCCTACACGGCTTCCTTTCGGTTTAAGATTTATTTATAAACTTAAAGTTCATTCAAATTTTCTTAGGGAAATGCAAATGTGCAATGATGCTTATGAATGCAATGCATGCATTTGAAAACTCCATTTTTGGAAAAACTTTTTAGAAAGTTTTAGTTTCTTGTCAATCTTTCAACCAAGACAAACAAACACGCTTAGATTTTATTTTTATTTCACATTCCAAAATTTGGAGAATTTTGGGATGTGACAGACTACCACCCTTAAAAGAAATCTCGTCCCCGAGATTTGAAGAGGCTAGAAAGAAAGATGGGTTTGGGATATATTGGGGTGGGCTACCACCCCTAAAAGAAACTTTGGTAGCTTAGACTAGGTCTTGGATTTGGGCTAAGCTCATCTTGGATATGACTTGGCACATCCTAGATTATGACTTGACACTAGGTCATTTTTTTGAAAATATAAGTGGCTTCAGAGTTAATATCCAATAGGCGGTTGTTTATTCACATATAGTGAACGACATATAACTTCAAGGTAACTTGAGTAGGTTTTTCCTCACATTTGGGATTCTAATCCATATAGGATGGTGGTTGATATAATTACGACAATGAGGGGTCACTCTTTGGGTCAATCAGGAGGCCAAGATGTGAAAACTTCATGACATCCTTCATCTTTTCCTTCTTGGTGTCTTTGACATCCTTCCACCAATCTAAACTAGTGGTTGGATCTTCGATCTCATTGTAGTCCTACGCTTGGCAGCACTTGCCTACTATAAGGGTATAATATTTCTCCACCCTAAGGTTCAGGCTTATTCGCCAACATCTCTTTTGTAGGTATGTCTCTCTAGATTCGCAAAGTCAATATTACGAAAGCGAATAATAAGAGTAGTAGGAATGGTGATCAATCCATCCTGCACCCAAATCATTACTCTGTAATTGATTTATTGAATCTCGTATTCTAACTCTTGGTCAACCTCACAAGTTTGACAAAAATTTCCATGGAAAATTGAATCAATGTTTCAATCCCCATTATTAAACTGTTTTGAAAACATTTCTAGCGATCCTTAACTAGGGTTTTCTGTATCTCGCACTCTTTGTTTCTTCATCTTGATAAGAAACATCAGGGTTGGTTTGCTAAGGTTGTCCTCATGACGGTTTGTCGAGAAGACACTGACTGGGTTGGATATATATGAGAATAGATAGAAAGATTCTAAAGAAGATTCCTACCCTCAACACAGCAGATCAAGCCAAATCATCTTACAAACAACATTCTAACAAGCATCAAGCAACATGGTTCAAACACAGACAAACTAGTATGGTCATACCACAATTTGGTATGATCAATGTGTTATTACTATATCGTTGGTACGATGAAAGATAACCAATGGTGGTCTCTTCTATTTCTATTTTGGATGTTTCGAGTTTCTATTCTACTCCATCGGTGTATCTTTGTGTGTTGTGCAATCTGCATCGAAGTATTTCTTCAAGTTGTTCGTTGGTCTACTATGAAACCCTTCTTGTTGAGTCAAAGAACATCATATGAATCATCACTCTTCATGCTTCAGGGACATGGTCATCATTTGTCTTTTCTTAATAGTTTTCAGGAGGTAGGCCATCTAAAGAAAAGAGGAAAATATTTTCGAAGATGGAGTAGGTGAGAATACAAGAAGTTCACAAAGCAATCTTTTCAATTGAAATAGTATTAGACAAGTTTTTTTTTTCCCTAGGGTCTTCCTATTTCAAATCCAAACCTAGGGTCACGAACCTATGGGCAACACAGTGCTCTGATACCATCTGTAGCGACCTCACCTTTTTAGGGTGCCGATCTCTGTGCGTATCTGTGCTAGTCCCTGGATCAATCGCTAGCACACACAGTACAAGATGTAATACCAAGAAACAAAGGTCTTTAATTACATCGTATGATCCAGAATTTACATAAAGGATTACAAATTGCATAGCACAAGGCTAGCATATCATCAGAGTTTCACAACGAATAAACATAGACAGCATGGAGTCCTTCGTCTTCATGTGCCACAAAGTAGCATGTTGAGGATAGACTCGTAACCCCTAACGTTTCCTTACTCATCGTCTGAAAAACCTGCAACATGATACGTTGCAGCCACGAATGGTCAATACATTTGAATTGTATTGGCAAGGACACTTTTGTGGACTCGAAAGGCATCCTATACCTACGTGCACATCTGGCTGGTAGAGCTCAAGTTCATTTTGCATAAAGCCAATTTTTCCCTATCTTTTATCAAAACATTTTCTTTCAATCTAATTAGCAGTAGCATTGGTAAAACCCCAATGTACCAAATTAATGATAGCATTGGTAAAGCCCCAATGTACCTTCCTACCCTTGTTCACCCATTCAAATTTTATTTAAGAAATTGGGATGAGGAGATCTTCGAACAAAGACTTGTCAGTTCGCTCAAGTTGTCCATAACCGGAGACACGGCTAAGTACTTAGATTTACACTCTCGAGAGGTTGTACACCTTTACCCACATGGCCAGGTCAATCCTTCTACCTCGTTGCACATTTTGCTTAAGGACAGGTGTAGACCGTGGCCGAGACCTTCTGTGTGTAATCGCCCGAACCATTCCCTAAGGGCCACGCCCCCACCTACAGTATCCCTCTACCACCACCTGGCCCCTAGGATCCGGGTTCATACAACATACTTTGTCAAGCCAGAGCCATAGTAGCATGTGGTTGTACGTGAAGCTAATGAGCAAGGTTTGTCTACAATCTCTTTAAGCCTGGGTGACTTTCCGCAAGTGTGCACTAGCACCAGGGTCTTGCCCCCGATACGGCCACCCTCTCCATAACTCCACCATTCACCCAGGTAATTCATTAAACTTAGTTGTTTTTCCTTAACCTCTATCAAAACATTTTCCATAGCATAGCAGGTAACAACTAAATTTAATGGCTAAAGGAGTCTAGGAGTGGTGTACCTAAACTACTAGGATTTATTAGCAGGCATAAAGCATAAACCCTAGACATGTCTACTATAAAAACACTACTATGCAAGAATTAAAACTGGGACTTTTGGTGTGTGTCACTTGCCTTGGTGAGATGAGGAGTTGGTACACTCTTCGCAAAAACACTCGTTGCAATCAGCACAATCACAATCTACAAACAAAATTTTCACTCCATAAACATATAGCAACATATAGACAAGCACAAATAAAATATGGATGCAATATGTGGATTAAACATGAACAACACACTTAATATGTTATCTAGTTGTCAACTATATGCATGATGTCATGGCAAAATTTTAGTGTTGAATTAATAATTAAAAACATTTTCTATCAGTCGAAAGGACCTACAACACTAAACAAATACTACAAAGGAATTATATATAGGTCACGTTTTTCTTTTCTAATGCTGCCGTACAGAGGGCTCAATTATCTGTTAATAGCAAAAGGAATTACTCCAAAATAATTTGTAGAACTATTTATATAGCCAAAATACTCTATTTGAGTTTCTGCAAAAACTGTGTATAAATATGATGCAAAAGTGCAATATTATGTGTCTACTGTATTCTACACGTTTTTATGAATCCAAGGACACGAAGTTTGCTAAATTTGGATGTACGGAACTAAAGATATGATTTTTACAAGGTTCTATGTTTCTCTGTCCAATATATACGAAAATTAGACTGGATATGACAAGTGGCAGATTCCGATTAGTTGATACCCCTTCATCTAAGTGATCTATTTTGGCCCTTGGATTTAGATCATGTGGTTCACTGGAAATAAGGAATAGATATAAAAAAAAACAAGGCAGCTCACGTACGGGAACGCGCAGCAGTATTGTCTGATGTCGCCGGCGTTGACGTTCCGGTGCTCCTTGGCGATGGCGGGGAAGACGGTGAAGCTCAGCTTGACAAGGGAAACTCGATGACAAAGTCGCGGCGTCGAGGTGCAGTAGTTCGCCGGAAGTTGCTCGCCGGAAAACCTCTCGCCTACGTGCTCACAGTCGAAGATGGCGCCGTCGCTGTGGTGCACCAAAGATTGCGATTCAAAATCTGAGAGATGCGGAATGAAGAAAGAAAGGGTTTGGCGAAAACTAGAGGTCAAAAGATGGACCGTGCTCACCGCAATCGACGATTTACCGTGACGGTACCGTGGAATTGCGAGGTAAAATTAGAGCAGCCTGGAGGCTCTCGGTCTGTGCGGTTTGAGGGCAAATGAAGAGGACGGTGTGGAGCTTAAGTAGCAACAAACGGTGCATCAAATGGTGGCTTAAATCACCGGGAATCAATTCAAGAGTAAACAGAAGAAACTGACTGTGCGTTACGTTCGTGTGCTGTGCGACGCTTGGTGCCTGGGCTTGAAGACGATGACGTGGCGGTGGGACCCGCACATGAGGAAAAAGATTCGCTGGTCGCACGCGGCCAGGCCGGGCTGCATGATTGAGTTGCCTGGCTGGGTCGCTCATTTGGAGCTTGGCTTGGCCATTTGTCCGCTCGTTGTTTTTTTTTTTTTTTTTTTTTTTACCAAATCTCTTTTCTCTTTCCTATTTTTAGTATTTGTAAAATAATTTGACAAATGGAATTTGATGAAAAGTAAGTCAAAACAAGTCAGAAAAATCTAAATAAAATATCAGTGAATTCCTTATTCAATAAAGAATATTTTGGAATCACTTTTAGTTTAAAAGAAAAACATTTTGATAAATTCGAATTTGGCACATAGGCCTACACGGCTTCCTTTCGGTTTAAGATTTATTTATAAACTTAAAGTTCATTCAAATTTTCTTAGGGAAATGCAAATGTGCAATGATGCTTATGAATGCAATGCATGCATTTGAAAACTCCATTTTTGGAAAAACTTTTTAGAAAGTTTTAGTTTCTTGTCAATCTTTCAACCAAGACAAACAAACACGCTTAGATTTTATTTTTATTTCACATTCCAAAATTTGGAGAATTTTGGGATGTGACAATCATCTCTCGATATGAAATATATCAATGAATAACAGTAAATTATGATATAAAATAGTGATGCAAAATGGACGTATCACAACCTGAACGAGAACCAGTACGAGGGCATCTCGCCGGCCCTGTGATGAGGGCCACTCCCGTTCGGTGCGACGGCGGCGCCGAACACGGACCTGATGAACGAGATGATCAACTCCGGCTCCATGGCCGCCGCTGCGAGCCCGGGGTTCTTCACGCAAGATGAGGCGAGGGCGACGGCAACTGTCGCGGCGCGCAACGAGTGGGTGGAGGATGTGGCCGACGGAAGCCAAGCCGTCGAAGAAGAAGAAGAGGAAGAACCAACTCAAGCCGGGGTCGCCGACGCCAACCTACCGAAGGGAAAGAAGAAGAGGAAGAAGGACTCGCCGCCGGCCGAACCGCACATCCTCCGACCCACTCCGACCAGTTCTTCGTCGTCTCCGGCTCCTACCTCATCTTCCTCACCGTCTACGACGTCGACTGCCGCCGCTTCAACGTCGACTACCGCCGCTGCGACGTCGGCCGCCGCTTCGACCACGGCGTGTGAGGAAACTGCGCCGTCGGACACCGACGTGCCAGGCGGGATTGTCGATACCCCTGTTTCAGTGTAATTTTCCTCCGATCGCCGATCTGTGGCTGATCCATTTGCCAATCAACTGGCCGTATTTGTAGCGGGATGACGATTTGTTTGAATTTTGACTATGTCCACCGAACTCCGGGTGGACGACTGGAAATATGGTTCTCCCCACGACTTTATTTCGTCCAATCCGGCGGTTGTTTCGTCCGGATTTTGCCGTGGGGATGCCAAACGAGTGGAGATGCTCTTAGCTCACCAGAAAGTCATCAGCATTCTCTGTGTGGACGAAGAGGAAGTAGGCGCGCCAGGATCGTCAAAGGAACAGTCGCGCGTGTGACTGAAGTCAAGGAAGAACTCGTCAATGTACTGCATCTTGATTCAATTCCTTGAGCCCAGAGGAAGCATACGATGGTGCGTAGCGAATGGTGCCTTCAACTTAGCTTGGGGGACGACCATGGCGACATCGACGTGGTGAAGACGAACACGACGGCGAGCACGGACAGAAAACACCGTCAACTTCGTCAGACTTAGGCGATGGCGAACAGGGCGCGATAAGGGCCGGAAAGAAGGGAAAACCACGAGGAAGGTCACCAAAGCGTATGTGTCTGGTCGGAGAGGAAGGAGAAAGGGTGGCAGCGACGGAAACGTCAATTTTCTCGCTAGAGTTGGAGGAGAAACAACGAAGTTCCCATTGATTTGAAGGCCCCCCGGCTCAATAACTTGGACGAGGAGATAGAGGGCGTCGAGGTGGATCTGTAGGTGGTCTCAGATCATAGGGGGTGGATGGAAATGTCGGGGCGACGACGAACTTGTCACGAATCGATGAATGGTTAGGCAGATCAGAGATAATCATGATTGAATTAGTTTAGTTAACCATCATCCTCCTCAACTTGTGAACAACCAAACAAAGTAACAAAGTTGGCTCAAGATGCAACTTCTCCATCAACACCTCCTTTGTATTCTCCATATTCACGCTATAATCTATTCTATTATCTATTGGAAAACATGATGTTGATTGCAATTTGTCGTTTTTTCGTGATATATTGTATCTTTATGTCTAGATTTGAGTAGTGAATTGTCTATGGCTATGGGGAAAGATTTCGTTTCTGGTTTCATACAATTTTTTTATATTCTATGATGGTCTTATGTATCGATGTATTACCACACACATACGTTGGGGAATGCATAAGGGTGTCGTTTTAGTGTAACTAAAAGGAGTATCGATGGACGGAGATGATAGAAACCTCATCCAGATCTTTGGAGTTGCATTGGGTAGATTTATATACTCCCTTCGATTCAAATTAATTGACTTCACTTTGTCTAGATACAAATGTGTTAGCCTTGTTTGCTAACTAGATACATCTTTATCTAGACAAAGTTGAGTCAATCAATATGAATCAGAGGGAGTATATAGAAGTAAGATTTCCGTGAGATTAAAAAGAAGCATTTTTGCTACTTTAAAGTGCATTGAAACATAGAAGTACACTCTTTCATGGACAAAGTTTGATGCTAAATATTCACTTATTTAAGGATGGAGGGAGTATGTGGCCTTGGACCAATCACTAGAGGTGGATTTCTCATGTTTGCTTATGCACCTATTTATGGCTCCTCAATGGAAAGAAACAATAGACGATGTTTATAAAAGTTATAAAAGTTAGATGTGATGGTTGGGTGTGTTGGTTGCTAGGCACCTTTCCTTAATTAACATGAGTGTTATAATATTATGCCAAAAAATTCCGAAAAAATATATATGCATTGGTTGGTGTAAAAAAGACAAATATGATTGTTGCAAATAACAAATCCAAATGCTCCAAACAACATCAAATTTTGTTAACTTTGCATATACCACCAAAAAAGTCATTTCTCGTCATAATATTGCTTGCAGTTAGAACACATTCTCATGTTCATCGTGAAAAGAATTCAGATTTTTTTCGATTTTCTTGCTATTTTTTTGCATATGCATTTCCGCAACATAGTACTGTACACAATTTGTTTTGAGAGCTAGGCCCATAGCCTAACTCTGGGCAAGCCCATGGCAAGAAAGCCCTCGTGGTTTCCAGAAGAATCGCAATATATCCTCTCGTCTCGCGCATCACCTCACCAGCACACCGTGCATCGCCGTGTCCGCCCTCTTCCCGTCCACTCGTCGCGCCGCCTCGCCGCCGTTCCTCCCACCGTCGCCCCGGTGCGGTCGTCGCTGTACCGTTCCTGGAGACAAACCGGAGCAGGTGAGCGCTCGATCTCCCCTCTCCCTTTCTCGAGTCCCCCCCCAAACCCTAGATCTAGCGCGTTCGTCCCCGCGGCGTCGATTCCGATAGATGGTTCGATCGCTAGATTAGATCTAATCTACCGCTTCCCACGCTATCGATGTGATGATCTTATATATTTCGCGCTTTCTTCGTTGAAATTTGATGGCTCGCGGTGGCTGTAACCGTTTGTTTGGTTGTTCATAGGCTTGCGATGGCGCGCGTGTACGTCGGCAACTTGGATCCTGCTGTGACGGCCCGGGAGCTCGAGGACGAGTTCCGCGTGTTTGGGGTTCTCCGGAGGTTAGTCATCCACCTTTGTTCTGGATTATGTGCCTGCGACTGTTTCAGCCTCTGTTTGAATTGCACGCTTACACGACGAGAAACGTTTGCGGGGGATGAGCCCTAACCTTTGAGCGAAATAACAACCCGATTCGCGGCCTCCATACTGTTTTTTGATGATATACATGAGTTTCGGCACTGGTGTGGGGTACAAGTTCAAAGTATTTTGACATCCAGCAAAATATGTGGCCAATTTAATGAACTCTGAAATTATGCCCTTGCTCACGGGAATATACCCTGAAGTAACTCTATGATTTCTTATTTTCTTGATTTTATATTGATAATAAACTCATCAACTTAGCATGATTATTTATGTATTTGTTAGTAAATTTATGCTCTGCTTGATACTGACAGTACTAATATAATTTGCTTAATTTTCTTCCGTGGTAGCAGTGTATGGGTTGCAAGAAAGCCACCTGGTTTTGCTTTCATTGATTTTGATGACAGGAGGGATGCTGAGGATGCAATTCGTGATATGGATGGTATGTGGCCACTGATTTCGTGTGAACTTGCTCCTTCAGTTTTACATGGAAATCTTCCTTATTTTTGGTGTACGGTAACATCACTTGTTAATATTAGATCGTAGGCTGCTTTATTCATTGATCGATTTTGTGACATTTGATTACAGTCGATGAACTGAACTCATTTCAAGTCATGCATATTAGACGTATCCTCGTGTCTCTCTTCTACTGCAATGCCACTTTTGCACTTTGTCCTGTTGAGATCTATTGCTCATGTCGAACTAATTCTGTCTGTTTGTCTTGTATATGTTTGTAGGCAAGAGTGGTTGGAGAGTTGAGCTGTCTCGTAGTGCCAGCAGTGGTCGTGGTGGTCGTGATCGATCTGGTGGCTCTGAGATGAAGTGTTATGAATGTGGTGAGTCTGGGCACTTTGCTCGTGAATGCCGCCTGAGGATTGGATCTGGGGGTCTAGGCAGTGGAAGGCGTCGCAGCCGTAGTCGGAGCCGCAGCCGCAGTCGTAGTCCTAGATACCGCAGGAGTCCAAGCTATAGCAGAAGGTAACTGAACAATTGTTACTGTTAAGGACATGCATACTTCTTTTTAAAAGGAATTACTTCTATATTTAGGTTCACTGCTGTCATGCTTTCAAGGTGCAATTTTTTTCTTCACTTCTTTGAACCTTTTGATATGATGTGCATTTGTGCTATTATCTTATTTGTTTTAGATGATCTGTATGACATGAGGTAAGTATTTGGTGTAATTATAATTTTTTCCAGTTTGTAACTTCTTGACAATTATCCACCTGTACTGTTCCTCACTTGATGTTGGAGTGATGGATGTTGGGTGTGTTTGGTTAGGCTTATTTTTGGAATTTTTTGCTTTTGCTTTTGGTTTTTGGCTTATACGATCATGCATTAATACCTTGTCAAAAGCCAAAGCCAGAATCACCTATTTATGTGCTTTTTAGGCTTATATGCCAATGTGCCAAAGCCAGAAATAAGCCCAACCAAATAGCCCTGTAGTGTGTTAGATTTCATAAAAGACTATCACTTGTGAAGCAAGCAATTATGTAGCTGCTAGATTTACATGAAAAGAATATGGATCAGATTCGGGATATCTCTTCAATTTTATTCGGTTTGACATTTATCCACCTGTTGCTTTTTGCCTGTTCTGCAGTTGCAATATGAGTAGTAAAGTGGAGCTTATATTGCAGAAAAAGAAATATAATCATTGCAAAATCTTATGCTAAATCTGTTGTACTTTGTTATGTTTGCCATCTTATGAAAATCTGTATCTATATTATATATTTCATGAAGAATAATAGATCTGATTGAAAGATATGCTCTGTGTGAGCAGAAGCTACAGCCCCCGAGGGCGCTCTCCAAGGCGTCGTAGTGTGTCACCGGCTCGTGGGCGCAGCATCAGCAGGTCACCAGTCCGTGAACGTGATGAATCTCCTGTGTATGGCAATGGGTAATGCAGATGCCTTTGATTATTCAATCAGGTACTTTGTAATGCAGCTTCTAATGCACTGTCACAAATTTTATGGCTCCAGGTATCGCCGCAGCAGGAGCTAGAGAGCTGAACCTGATGTCTGGAGAGTTATGTTACATCAGTACCCGCCAGTTATGAGCAGTGTCCTATTTGAAAGATTCTCCATCGACTGCTTGACTTTGGTTAAGTCCCCCATAACTTTTTCTGCCCTAATATGGTTGTGTTTGATTTTGATCTCTGGAGAAACTTATGGATGGGTGTATTGTTTAACTAAGATTAGCTGCCTTTCTTTTGTGTGTTAAGAAGGCATCGTCCTGCACTGCACTGCACTGCTTAAACGACTCAGCCGGCTACGGCTTTCAGTTATGTCTTCATGGTTTTGCGCTTCACTCTTCATTCCTCGCGCATCCTCGACTGCTCCATGCGAACTGTGTATTAGTTCCTGCCCTCTGCGATGCGTGTACTTCGTTGAAGATGCTGCTCGTCGAAAAGCAGTAACGACTTTTCTTCTTATACCAAATTGGTAAGGTTTCATTGTGCTGATAAATGCAGCTTCTGGAGGCACACATTTCTTTGTAGGTCGACTCTCCAGAAACTGCATCTGCTGGAGGGCTTGCACTCTTGCTGCCAGATGTCCAAGGGCAATTATACCTGGGCAAATACAGCTAGAGGTGTAAGCACTTCCAGGCTGCACCGAATTCGGCACTACGTGTAGGTCTTCATTTTATGACCTTCGCTCTCAACTTACCTACATCATGCTGCTGCTGAACAAAGAGTCCCTTCCTCGTCTTCTGCTTGCTCCACTGCCCCAAACATCTTCAAGTGGCAATGTTGGATGCAATATATTTGTTGATTGGTTTAATTAAATGTGCTATTTGCTAAAACAAATTAACTAATGAAGTTGTGTGGCGTTGAAATGATAGGTGTGTTGTGTGCCATATTTACCCTTGCAGTCCATATTGATTACCAGCGTTTGCAGTTACGTTGCTGGACGGAGATGGTCTTTGCTCATTGATTTTCTGCATGCCATGGTCGTCCCTCTAGCTTTTTAAATTCCTCGTGGTTTTTTTTTTGCCGTTGGCTTATGCTGTTAGGTTACTCTAAATATAAAGCTTGAATTTGCTGTAGCTTTCTACGTATTGGCTTCTCCTGTTTGCTTTCTCTTAACATAAAGTTGGTATCGACATAATGATTTGTACGTTTCTGGGTGAGCAGCTTCTCATCTCACATGGTTCCCTGGCTGCCTCCTTTTGCCCTACGTTCAGAAGATGTATCCGATGCGAGCCTTTATCTACTCGTCAACATCTTGTTAGAAACGTCCTCTAGTGAGCGTGAAGAGAGGCCCACTTGGAGGTTCACGATCGATCTCTTTTCGTCGCGCAGGTGAACGTGGACAACGGCCACGGACCTGTCACGTCATGAGCATCTTAATCACGTGACCAGAAATCCACAATTACCTGCAGTGTCGATTATTTGCTGTTAACTCGGATGGTGCAGTCTCGGAGAAAACCTATTTTACATTTTCTGAACAAATTAGAGAACAATAAACTTTTATTTGTGTGTACATCTTTGGAAAATCATGCAGTGTGATGAAATGACAGGGAGAGATGGTGTGACCCCCTTTCGTGAGATCTGCAACGTAGCAACCAATGATGATAATGATGAAGGACCATAGTTCACACTAGTGGAGAATAGGCCTTTCGTCCCAAGCCCCTGGGGAGCAACAGTCCCGGTTTTGAACCAAACCGGGTCCAATGAGGGATACTGGTCCCGGTTCATCGTGGAAGCCCTTTGGTCCTGGTCCGTTTGGGGTCTTTTGTCCCGGTTCGTAATACCAACCGGGACTAAAGGGGTGGTCTCTGGGGTTCCTCCACCCTCCCCTCGTGGCCTCGTGGATCGCCTTTTTAACACTGTAAAATAGAAAAAGAAATGATAGAAAATTCAAAAAATAAAATGTTTTCAGATTCTTGTATGTTATGCAACCTACTATTAGGAAAAATTAAAAAAATTTGAATTTTCACTTTTTTTGCAAAAAAGATTTGAAAAATGGTAAAACCGCATTAACTTTTGCATACAACATCGAAAAAAACGTATAATATATCAAAATCATCGTGGGAAAAAGTTACATCCGTATTCACCGGGGTTTACCCGGTTAGCCAATTTTTAGATTCTCAAAATTTCAAATGAAAATATGAAAGCAGGAAGATTTTAGTTTTTGCAAGAAATTCAGGATTTTATATTTTAAATTTTATAAATTAATAATTTCATCATGCATAAAGATTACTACTTACTTAACCATAAAGTTAGCCAATTTTATAGATTTTCAAAGTTTGGAAAAAAATTATAAAAAATTTAATATTAAAGAAAATTATAATACAAATTAAAAAAATAATATTTATAAAAAATATAATTATAATATAATTATCACAACATGTTATTACGTTATTAGCTTTATTTATTAAAATAATTATTTAGAATTCAAATAATAAATAAGTGTGACATCAACATGCGCGCGAAGCACTTGGAAGCGGGATGGGAAAGAAACTTAGAAGTTAAGCGTGCTAGTGCTGTAGTAGTGGGAGGATGGGTGATCGAGCGGGAAGTTGGACCACGGGTAAGTAATTTGACTAGAGATTATAAGCGTAGTTAGAGATTAAGTGTAGTTAGAGACTAAACTAGTAAAAAAACTGAAATACTAGAAATTCTGAAAAAACTAGAAAAAAAGGAGCGAAAAATAATTGGGCATAACAAAATGAATTAAAAAAATTAACAAATAACCTTTAGTCCCGGTTGGCCGTTCCGCAAGACCAAGAACGTCCCTGAGGTAGCCAGCGTGGCGGCGCGCATCAAACTCCCACGTTCCGAACGAGATCCAGTTGTAGGAGTTGAGCGCGTACGCCGGATCTGACGGCGGCGCACCTCCTCCCGGTGCTCTCGGCCCTCGCGCGACACTTGGGTACTGGCACACGCTTGGAGTTGAGGTACCAGCCTCCTCCAGGCAGGTTTGCGTCCGTCCATGGCACCGGCCGGTTTTCCTCTGAAAGGCGGCACGCGAAGTCGATGCGGACGTACCGCCCGATCTGTGGCTTCTTGCCGGACCGCGAGCCGCTAGCTCGTGGTCGTTCTTGGTCTTGCGGAACGGCCAGCATTTCTTCCCCATGGCGTCAGTGGGGTGGATTGTATTGGCTCTGGCAATGGTGTGGTCGGGGAAATGGGCGCCGACAGCGTCTCTTTAAGAGGCTCGGAAGCCATCTTGCCTTCAATGTCCTGCCACTGCGACGCCGCCTAGCTGCGCACGCTTGCGGAAGCCGAGGCGCGCCAATAACGTGGCCCTGGAAAGGCTGCAGCGCGCCGCCAGTAAGTAATGCCGCGGAATACGAAGCAGCTGTGCCCCTGCCAGGCGGCCCGTGCGAGGGCCGGGCGGACGACCGCTGCGTCCGTGCAGCGTCCGCGGACATGCAAACTTGGCGCATATGTGGGCCACGTTTGTGTCGCCGCGAACGGCCTGGTCACTATGCGTCGCCTCGCTGGAGGTGGTACCAGACGCATTTTCGGACCGGTCGGACCCAAACGGTCGCTCAACGTCCGTTTGCGTCGCCCCGTTGAAGATGTCCTAAACACTAATACTTGACTAGCGAGTGGTGACTGTTCGGCTCCAGCTAGCGTTACAGACAGAAGTAATTTTAGCAGAGAACCAAGCAGTCGTGCAATCGGCTATTGGATATTAATTTTGGAGTTATACAGGGTAGCGCTGCCGACGGAATGTAGAAGGCGTTATATACAACGCATGACCATCAGATGGATATCACAAGAAAAAATAGCCTAAACTGGTGACCTGGCACTATAGTAAAACGTGATGACATGGCATGATAGGATTGTTTAAGGATGATTGGTGAGGTGGATGTCTTGCATGTTGAGAGAATTATCTTTAGTAGGTTGCTCCTATTTTAGATATTATAGATGATCATAGGAAGATAATCATCAACACAACCGAGTTGATCCATCCCTGGAGCAAGTCCTAACAGGGAACAACCACACAGCTCACAAGGCTCATGCATGCTTCACAACACACATGGACCAGGGTTAGTCACCAAACACCACATAGCCTTGTTGTCGACCAAGCTAGAGCCAACATAGAAATATAAATAGCCAACTCCAGGAAATCAATCATCCATCGACACAAAGCCACCAGTAACAACATAGCTATTCTTCATCAAGAATACAAACCCTAGAAACTAGCAAGATGGGTAGCTAGATGGTTTGCAAGTTACTGAAGTTAGGAGGAGAAGGACAACCAAAAGCACATCAACAACAGCAACTGAAGCCATCCTCTACACCAACACACATAAATCTAGGAGCTGGAGTGAGGTATACCACACTCATGAACAAACCACAGGGTTTTGTTCATAAATGCATAAGCATGCTCAACATGAAAATCTCATAGGGTAGAGGTACCCTGTTTTAATCACCATCTGGTCATTGACCAAGTGATGTTGGAGATCAAAACCCAAGCCAGAAACCATGGTCATGCCAAAATACGCCAAACCAGTGGCATAGCTGATGACCCACAAGTATAGGGGGTGTATCGTAGTACTTTCGATAAATAAGAGTGTCGAACCCAACGAGGAGCAGAAGGTGTTGACAAGCAGTTTCGATGAAGGATTCACTGTAAATGCTCACACACAAGTATTCAAGCGGTTTTGATATAGCAGATAAATAAAGTACAAGTAAGTAAAATGCGAGAGTAATAATTGCAGCGAGTGGCCCAATCCTTTTTAGCACAAAGGACAAGCCGGTTTGTTTACTTATAATGACCAAACGTTCTTGAGGACACACGTGAATTTAGTCTAGTGCTTTCGCTTCATATAGTTGATTAATCTTCATTGTTTTGATAAGTGTTGTGTGGGTGAACCTATGCTAATGCACCGCCCTTCCTAGGACTAGTACATACTTGTGATTATACCCCTTGCAAGCATCCGCAAATACAAGAAAGTAATTAAGATAAATCTAACCATAGCCTTAAACTCTGAGATCCGGCTATCCCTCCTGCATCGATATACCAACGGGGGTTCAGGTTGCTGTCACTCCGGCAACCCCACAATTGGCAAACGAATACAAGATGTATTCCCCTAGGCCCATAAAGGTGAAGTATCATGTAGTCGACGTTCACATGACACCACTAGAAGAATAACACCACAACTTAAATATCAAACCATTAAATATTACTCAACATAATTCACTACTAACATTTAGACTTTACCCATGTCCTCAAGAACTAAACGAACTACTCACGAGACATCATATAGAACATGATCAGAGGTGATATGATGATGAATAACAATCTGAACATAAACCTTGGTTCAATGGTTTCACTCAATAGCATCAATAACAAGTAATAATCAATACCGGGAGAGTTTCCCCTATGAAATAATCAAGATTCAACCCTAGATGTTACAGCGGTGACGAGGTGCAACGGTGGAGATGACGGTAACGATGGTGGAGATGATGGTGATGATGATCCCAATGAAGTCCAGCTCGATGACGGTGACGATGGCGTCGATTTCCCCCTCCGGGAGGGAATTTCCCCGGCGGATTTCAGCCTGTCGGAGAGCTCTTTTCTCTCTGGTGTTTTCCGCCCCGCAGAGGCGGCTGTGACTCTTCGCGATTATCCCCAGCCCCTTAGGTTTTCGGGTAGAAGAAGTACGCGAAGGAGAGGCGGCCGAAGGGGGGTGTGGGCCCCCTCCCCACAAGGCGGCGCGGCTAGGATGGGGCCCGCGCCGGCCTATGGGGGGACCATGGCGGCCCTCCTCGGTCCCTCCTTTTGGTTGGCTTATTCTTCGGGAGAAATAAGAACTTCGGTGTAATTTCCGTCAATTGTTGATCTTCAGAAATATTGCATTCTGACGGTGCTTTTTCCGGCAGAATCCTGACTCCGGTGAGTGATTCTCCAATAATCATGAAACATGCAAAATAGGTGAAATAACATAAGTATCATCTCTAAATATGAAATATATCAATGAACAATAGTAAATTATGATATAAAATAGTGATGCAAAATGGACGTATCAACTCCCCCAAGATTACACCTCGCTTGTCCCGAAGCGAAACTGAACTCAGTAAACAAGACCACATGTTTATCGAGTGAAGAGTCGATAAATAAAATACGGACAAGAAGCATCACATTAATTCACACAAGACATTCTAGTGAACAACTTCCTCATATAATTCAACTTGAAACAAGTAGAAGGAAATCACAAATAAAGGTGCATAGGAAATCATAATTGGTGATGGCAAACTTTGTTCTTGGTCAAAGAACAGTTAACAAATTGTACCTTTCTGTCGAGCAGTGCTCTTATATTAAAGCTTATATGGCAAAACTTGCATACTCAATCATAATAATCTCTTCATAATCATTGATAACTTTCAAAGCTATAGTCATTCGGATAAAACTTGTACTAAACAAGGAAGAAATAAAGGCATGATTAAGTAGATCACAATATAAATGGTTTGATCACAACAACTCAATTTCTTGCTTAAGATAGAGGGAAATAGGTTTACTAACTCAACATAAAGTAAAAGATAGGCCCTTCGCAGAGGGAAGCAGGGATTAAATCATGTGCTAGAGCTTTTTAAGTTTTGAAATCATATAGAGAGCATAAAAGTATAATTTTGAGAGGTGTTTGTTGTTGTCAACGAATGGTAGTGGGTACTCTAACCCCCTTGCCAAACAGACTTCCAAAGAGCGGCTCCCATGAAGGACGTTATCTCTACCAGCAAGGTAGATCATCCCTCTTCTCTTTCATTTACACATGTACTTTAGTTTATTTAGTGATGACACTCCTCCCAACCTTTGCTTTCACAAGCCATGGCTAACCGAATCCTCGGGTACCTTCCAACATTTCTCATACCATGGAGGAGTGTCTATTGCAAAATTAAGTTGCTTACTGATGAATCAGGGCAAAACATGTGAAGAGAGTTATTAATGAAAGTTAATTAATTGGGGCTGGGAACCCCGTTGCCAGCTCTTTTTGCAAAATTATAGGATAAGCGGATGTGCCACTAGTCCATTGGTAAAAGTCTGCCTAACAAGATTGAAAGATAAAACACCACATACTTCCTCATGAGCTATAAAACATTGACACAAATAAGAGGTAATAACTTTTGAATTGATTACAGGTAGCACATGAAGTATTTGCTTGGAATGGCAGGGAAATACCACATAGTAGGTAGTTATGGTGGACACTGATGGCATAGGTTTGGGTTAAGGTTTGGATGCACGAGAAGCATTCCCTCTCAGTACAGGTCTTTGGCTAGCAAGGTTGATTAGCAAGCATAAGAGTTGAGGGAAACAAACAAATACACATGTGATAGAAACAATCATGCATCTTCCTTGTAAGCACAAACAATTTTAACTTCAGAATAATAAGCTAAGAGCTAAAAAGAAAGAAAGATAACGAAACAACATATCTACATGTATTTCTCTTTTCTACTTAAACCTCAAAGTGTTGTTGCTATTGACCAATGCTAAGTTTGCCAAAACCAAATAGATTTTACTCAATGCTCCCAAAGTGATACCAATACTAACAACAAGATCAATCATATAATAGAGATTGTAAACTAAAATAAGGTGTGCAATATGTAAATGATAAAACTTCTCATTAATATTCTATAACGATAACTCACACCAAGGGATACATAGATAACCAACTAAAAGAGAGATACTTCCACACTGCAACCATCTTATATGATAACTTCCCTACTCATGATATGACACTACTTGATAGTAAAAAGGTAAAAGATAGTGATGATGTGATACCGCGGCACTCCCCCCAAGCTTGGAACAAACCGAGGGGATGCCAATACCAATGATGAATTACTCCTTCGGCGGTGGTGGTGATGAATTCTTCCCATCATCAGACTTCCAAGGAAGAGGCTCTCCATCAACAAACGACATCTTGGTCTCAGGAATCCTGAAACTAGCAGCATAGCTTATGTGTTTAAACCTGTTTTCATATTCACAGTTTTGATTCTGAACATCATAGAGTTGAGCTTGTAGTTTGTTGGTAGTGTCATGAAGCGAGAGGATATCGTCCCACAGCTTTGTAGTCTCCTTCTTGTGTCCATCAATAAGTTCAGACACAATTTTGTGGAAGATGTCCACTTCACGCTCAGCCATCTTCTTGTAGTTGAAGACCTCTTGTTCTAGTTTCTCCATCCTATCCTCCAAACTTCCATCTCCTTTAGGACCCCGGACATCTTCAATCTGCAACTTTTCATCTACGAGCAGCAATTCCTAGGGGTGCATCTTCAGCTCGTTCATGTACGGGTTGACGACGTCCTCAAAGAAGCTGTCCTTCAGAGTTCCCGACGAAGACATGCTGGCTCTAGATCCGAAGCAGATCCTGGCAGAAAACAGCTCGAAACAAAACACGACGAGAAAACGATATACGGACCTCCAGGGGTCCGGGGGATTATATAGCAAAAAAATTTACGACAGAAGGAAAGTACCAGGTCGAACCAGAGTTGGAGAGGGACACCGAGGGGCCGTCCTCATAGGGCGGCGCGGCCAGGGTGGGGCCCGCGCCGGCCTATGGGGGCATGCCCTCGTGCGTCTCCTCCTCTCCGTTTCGATCTCGTAATTTTTCATATTTTCCAAAAGTAGCGAAAACATTGTTCGGAAAGTTAAACGCGGACTTTTTATTACCAGAACTGTTACCTATTCGAAATCGAACTCTGCAGAACTGTCAATTTGACCTTTGATGAAAGCTTCCGGAGTCACCACTCGAATAACATCAACATCTTCATTATAAGAATCTCCAGAAATATAATGCTTGAGTCTTTGTCCATTCACCACTTGTGTGGCATCACCTTTCAGAGAACTAATTTTAATTGCCCCTGAACGATACACCTCCACAATGACATATGGTCCTTCCCATTTTGAGAGCAATTTCCCTGCAAAAAATCTGAGACGAGACCGATACAATAGGACTTTATCCCCAACATTAAATTCTCTTTTGATAATTCTTCTATCGTGCCATTTCTTAACTTTCTCCTTAAAAAGTTTAGCATTTTCATAAGCTTCACTTCTCCATTCATCTAAAGAACTCAATTGTAGCAATCTCTTCTTACCGGCAAGTTTAGGATCTTTGTTTAGTTCTCTTACAGCCCAATAAGCTTTGTGCTCTAGTTCTAAAGGTAAATGACAAGCTTTTCCATAAACCATTTTATAAGGAGACATACCCATAGGATTTTTATACCCAGTTCTATAAGCCCATAGTGCTTCCTTTAATTTACTAGCCCAGTTCTTTCTAGATTTATTAACAGTCTTTTGCAAGATAGATTTAATCTCTCTATTTGATAATTCTACTTGCCCACTAGTTTGAGGATGATAAGCGGAAGCAATCCTATGATTAATACCATATTTAGCAATAGTTTTTCTAAAACCACCATGAATAAAATGAGAACCTCCATCAGTCATAAGATATCTAGGTACTCCAAATCTAGGAAAAATAATATCTAAAAGCATTCTTAAAGAGGTCTCACCATCAACACTTTTCGTGGGTATGGCTTCCACCCATTTAGTAACATAATCAACAACGACGAGTATATGAGTGTTACCTTCTGAAGAAGGGAAATGACCCATGAAGTCAAATCCCCAACAATCGAATGGTTCAATAACAAGAGTATAATTCATAGGCATTTCATTGCGTTTGGAGATATTACCAACCCTTTGGCATTCATCACAAGATAAAATAAACTTTCTTGCATCTTTAAAGAGAGTTGGCCAATAGAAACCTGATTGTAGAACCTTTTGCGCGGTTCTATCTCCGGCGTGATGTCCTCCATAAACACTACCATGACACTTACTTAATATCTCTTGTTGTTCATATTCGGGAACACATCTTCACATAATACCATCCACTCCTTCTTTATATAAGTGTGGGTCATCCCAAAAATAATGCCTCAAGTCATAAAAGAATTTCCTCCTTTCTTTGAAATTTGAAAAGGTTGGAGGCAAGTACTTGGAAACAATAAAGTTAGCATAATCAGCATACCAAGGACTATCTCGCGAGCTCACCTTTATTACAGCCAATTATTCATTTGGAAAACTATCATTAACAGGAACAGGATCATAAGCAATATTTTCCAATCTAGATAAATTATCAGCAACAAGATTATCAGCACCTTTCCTATCTATAATATGTAAATCAAATTCTTGCAAAAGAAGCACCCATCTAATAAGCCTTGGCTTAGCATCTTTCTTTTCCATAAGGTACCTAATTGCAGCATGATCAGTATGAATTGTAACTTTTGAATCAAGAATATAAGGTCTAAACTTGTCACAAGCAAAGACTACAGCTAATAATTCTTTTTCAGTTGTAGCATAATTTCTTTGAGCAACATCAAGAGTTTTACTAGCATAATGAATAACATTTAATTTTTTATCTACTCGCTGTCCAAGGACAGCACCTACAGCAAAATCACTAGCATCACACATAATTTCAAAAGGTAAATTCCAATCAGGAGGTTCAACTACAAGAGCAGTTGTCAAGGCTTTCTTTAGAGTTTCAAAAGCTTCCTTACAATCATCATCAAAAACAAAAGGTACATCTTTTTGAAGAAGATTAGTAAGAGGCTTTGAAATCTTAGAGAAATCTTTAATAAATCTCCTATAAAACCCAGCATGACCAAGAACACTACGAATACCTTTAACATCCCTAGGATAGGGCATCTTCTCAATTGCTTCAACTTTAGCTCTATCAACTTCAATACCTCTCTCAGAAACTTTATGTCCTAATACAATTCCTTCATTAACCATAAAGTGGCATTTCTCCCAATTAAGAACAAGGTTAGTTTCTTCACATCTCTGCAAAACTTTATCAAGGTTCTGCAAGCAATTGTCAAAATAATTCCCATAGATAGAAAAATCATCCATGAATACCTCTACAATCTTCTCACAAAATCCATGAAAAATAGCAGACATGCATCTTTGAAAAGTAGCAGGAGCATTACATAAACCAAAAGGCATACGCCTATAAGCATAAGTTCCATAGGAACAAGTGAAAGTGGTTTTCTCTTGATCTTTAGTTTTAACAACATTTTGTGAAAACCCAGAATAACCATCAAGAAAGCAAAAATGAGCATTTTTAGACAACCTTTCTAACATTTGATCAATAAAAGGTAAAGGGTAATGATCTTTCTTAGTAACTTTATTAACTTTTCGATAATCAATGCACATTCTATACCCTACAACTACTCTTTGAGGGATGAGCTCATCATTATCATTAGGCACAACAATTATTCCTCCTTTCTTAGGAACACAATGCACAGGACTAACCCATCTACTATCAGCAATAGGATATATAATACCAGCTTCAAGAAGTTTTAATACCTCATTCCTTACCACATCCTTCATTTTAGGAATTAGACGACGCTGATGTTCAACAACAGGCTTTGCATCATCTTGCATGTTAAGGGCATGTTGGCAAATAGAGGGAGAAATCCCCTTCAAGTCATCAAGAGTGTAGCCAATAGCTCCTCGGTGTTTCTTCAATATTTCCAATAACCTTTCTTCCTCAAAATCTGAAAGCTTAGAACTAATAATAACAGGATATATTTTCTTATCATCAATATGAGCATACTTAAGATTATCAGGCAATGGTTTTAAATCAAAAACAGGATCTTCCTTTGGTGGTGGTGTTGTACCTAGATCTTCAACCGGTAAATCATGTTTAAGAATAGGTTGACGAAGGAAAATTTCATCAAGCTCATTCCTTTCTTCCCTAAAGACTTCACTCTCACTATCCTCCAAATGTTGTTGCAAAGGATTATTAGGAGCAAGAGCAATACATGCACACTGTTCAACTCTAAAATCATTATTAGGCAAATCAGCTTTATAAGGAGCTTTGGCAAATTTAGAGAAATTAAACTCATAAGATTCACCAGCAAATTTAGTTACAATTTTCTCCTTCTTGCAATCTATAACAGCTCCACAAGTATTTAGAAAAGGTCTACCAAAAATAATAGGACAAGACTTACTAGCAGCAGAACCAAGTACCAAAAAGTCAGCAGGATATTTAATCTTACCACATAGAACTTCCACATCTCGAACAATACCAATAGGAGAGATAGTTTCTCTATTAGCTAGCCGAATAACCCCATCAATATCTTCAAGTTCACAAGAACCAATTTCATGCATGATTTCCGTGTAAAGCTCATAAGGAATGACACTAATACTTGCACCAATGTCGCATAAACCATAATAACAATGATCACCAATTCTAACAGAGAGCATAGGAACACTGGCTTTCCTAGACTTATTAGGATGTGAAACAATGTTAGAAGCATCTTCACAAAAAATAATATGACCATCTTCTACATTTTCAGTCACAAGATCTTTAACTATTTCAATGGCAGGTTCAACCTTTATTTGCTCTTCAGGTTCTATAGGTTTCTTTGCACTTTTATTAACCGCACTAGTTATAAAAGAATACTCCTTCATTTTAGCAGGAAAAGGAGTTTTTTCAATATAAGCTTCAGGAAGAATATGATCAACAGTGTTAATTTCAACACATTTATCTATAGATGAATCAGTTTTATCTTTATAAGGTTGATGATACTTATCAAAATTCTTCCTAGGCAATTCAAAATGAGAGGCAAAAGCTTTATAAAAATTTGCAACAACTTGAGAGTCAAGACCGTAAGTAGCACTCATATTACGAAATTTATCAGTATCCATAAAAGTTTCAATGCATTCATAATCATAATTTATACATGACTCTCTATCTTTGTCGTTCTGCCATCCTTCAGTATTCTCCTGAATCCGATCAAGAAGGTCCCGTTTAAACTCTTCTATGTTGCATGTGAATGATCCAGAACAAGTAGTATCCAGCAAGGTTTTATCTTGAAAAGAAAGTCTTGCATAGAAATTATCAATAATGATATTACCAGGAAGCTCATGAATGGGGCATTTGAGCATGAAAGACTTCAATATCCCCCATGCTTGGGCAATACTCTCTCCATCATGAGGCCAGAAATTATATATGCGGTTCCGGTGTTTGTGAATTTCACTTGGAGGATAGAATTTAGAATAAAATAGAGGCACAATATCTTTCCAATCAAGAGAATCCCCATTCTTCAACAATTTATATCAATGCGCCGCTTTACCGGACAACGATATAGAGAATAGTTTCTTCCTAACTTCATCCATAGCAATACCTGCACATTTGAATAACCCGCATAATTCATGTAAAAATAGTAAATGATCTCCAGGATGGACAGTTCCATCCCCTTCATAGCGGTTATCCACAACACGTTCAATAATTTTCATAGGTATTTTGTATGGAACCTCTTTCTCACCTGGCGCCTCATCCACTACCTTTGCAGTAGTAGTAGATTTTCCAAATAGAAATTCAAGAGAAGATCTCTCCATAATGAATTATAACAGCAGACAGAAATAAAATCAGCACGTACAGTAAAAGTTTCCCTTACCAATTGCACTTACCAATAGCGCTTCACTCCCCGGCAACGGCGCCAGAAAATTGTCTTGATGACCCACAAGTATAGGGGGTGTATCGTAGTACTTTCGATAAATAAGAGTGTCGAACCCAACGAGGAGCAGAAGGTGTTGACAAGCAGTTTCGATGAAGGATTCACTGTAAATGCTCACACACAAGTATTCAGGCGGTTTTGATATAGCAGATAAATAAAGTACAAGTAAGTAAAATGCGAGAGTAATAATTGCAGCGAGTGGCCCAATCCTTTTTAGCACAAAGGACAAGCCGGTTTGTTTACTTATAATGACCAAACGTTCTTGAGGACACACGGGAATTTAGTCTAGTGCTTTCGCTTCATATAGTTGATTAATCTTCATTGTTTTGATAAGTGTTGTGTGGGTGAACCTATGCTAATGCACCGCCCTTCCTAGGACTAGTACATACTTGTGATTATACCCCTTGCAAGCATCCGCAAATACAAGAAAGTAATTAAGATAAATCTAACCATAGCTTTAAACTCTGAGATCCTGCTATCCCTCCTGCATCGATATACCAACGGGGGTTCAGGTTGCTGTCACTCCGGCAACCCCACAATTGGCAAACGAATACAAGATGTATTCCCCTAGGCCCATAAAGGTGAAGTATCATGTAGTCGACGTTCACATGACACCACTAGAAGAATAACACCACAACTTAAATATCAAACCATTAAATATTACTCAACATAATTCACTACTAACATTTAGACTTTACCCATGTCCTCAAGAACTAAACGAACTACTCACGAGACATCATATAGAACATGATCAGAGGTGATATGATGATGAATAACAATCTGAACATAAACCTTGGTTCAATGGTTTCACTCAATAGCATCAATAACAAGTAATAATCAATACCGGGAGAGTTTCCCCTATGAAATAATCAAGATTCAACCCTAGATGTTACAGCGGTGACGAGGTGCAGTGGTGGAGATGACGGTGATGGCGGTGGAGATGATGGTGATGATGATCCCAATGAAGTCCAGCTCGATGACGGTGACGATGGCGTCGATTTCCCCCTCCGGGAGGGAATTTCCCCGACGGATTTCAGCCTGTCGGAGAGCTCTTTTCTCTCTGGTGTTTTCTGCCCCGCAGAGGCGGCTGTGACTCTTCGCGATTATCCCCAGCACCTTAGGTTTTCGGGTAGAAGAAGTACGCGAAGGAGAGGCGGCCGAAGGGGGCTGTGGGCCCCCTCCCCACAAGGCGGCGCGGCCAGGATGGGGCCCGCGCCGGCCTATGGGGGGGGGGGCCATGGCGGCCCTCCTCGGTCCCTCCTTTTGGCTGGCTTCTTCTTCGGGAGAAATAAGAACTTCGGTGTAATTTCCGTCAATTGCTGATCTTCAGAAATATTGCATTCTGACGGTGCTTTTTCCAGTAATCGACTCGGTGAGTGATTCTCCAATAATCATGAAACATGCAAAATAGGTGAAATAACATAAGTATCATCTCTAAATATGAAATATATCAATGAACAACGGTAAATTATGATATAAAATAGTGATGCAAAATGGACATATCAATAGCCAAGAGAAACCAGTAAGGATTCAATCAACTGGAAGCTTACCAAGATCACCTAGCAACACTAGCCTATTAAAACCATAAGAAATTATCAGACTTTGTTTGTCTGTATAGTTTTCAACATCAAATGCTTACTGGCAATCAAGAATTGATCACCAATATGCAATAATCCATCCACAATAAGCCATACAACATCAGGAGCAACCAAATGCAGCAGTGAACCACTGCAGAGGTCACATCAGCCACCAATTCATCCAAACCAACAAGAAATAAACATTTATCATCACTCAATTGAGTTCAAAACAAAGCTGGGGTACCCAACAATAGTTGGCTTCCATCCAAGCTTATAAACATATCAAGGGAATCACTACTGCATAAGCAGTACGTCCATTTATATGACAAGAATATAGAAAACCTTCTAAGATAATCAAATCATGCAACAACAAGCATACATGGATGCTATGCAAGCATCATGCACATCACCAAAACCCTCCAGCATGCTTTTACAAGCATGAGCAGCAGTACATGGTGAGAAGCTACAAGTATACACAAGCATAAGCAGTAGCATAGGACAGTAAGTAAAAGGCACAAGATTGAGCCAGTAAGTAAACCACTAGCACATGATGACCATTGGACCATTTAGAGCATGCACACACAAGTAATAGCATCAGAAACTCACCAGGAATGGTGAGCAGTTGCAAGTAGCATGCATTTAGCTGCACCAGCAATGACAACAAGGTAGAATATATAGACATATTACATCGAGCAAGCACACATGCAATTGATTGATGCACACACGCACACAACAATCCAAGTAGAGTAATAGAATGTACTGGAAGCCTAACAACAACAACATAGCCACCACTGGCACTTGCTATAGCAAGTACTGCTAGCAATAGTAATGCCAGAGAAGCATCCACAGAGGGGAGAGGGGAGGAACCAAGCTAGCACTAGCAGAAACGAGCCCAACTAACCAATTACACAACCAGTAGCGCAGTAGCAGCCAACACAACCATGGTAGCAGCACAGCAGGGCCAGTACCCCAAAAAAGGAACCAGGCCAGTAGCTCCAGAGGAAGAAGGAGAAGGAGAGAAGAGAGAGAGGAGAGAGGTCATGTACCTAGAGCCACAGTGCTGCAGGTGCGGACCTCGACGGCACGGCGGCACAGGCCAGCCACGACAGCGCCAAGCCGCGGCCAAGCCTGGTCACGCCAAGCACCGCCGCCACTAGCACATCACCGACTAGTCGCCGAGCAGCACCAGGGCGCCGGCTCGACGCGAATCGCCAAGGTCACCGCAACCCTAGTTGCAGTAGGGGGTCGATGACGAGCAGGAGGAGCTTCACCTTCCAAATCGACGCGGACAGGAAGAACCAGCGTCATGGGGCGCGTCGATTGCCACCCACGGCGAGGTCCATGACCGCCGGAGATGGCCGGAGATGCGGTCGACGACTGAGGAGGCGAAAAAGGGATCGCGAGAGCTCGAAGGGGATTAGGGTTAGGGTTCCGCAGGGGCACGCGAGAAAGTGAGGCCGGTTGGGCCGGACCAGGCCGACCTGGTCTAGTATCCCACGGGTTGTACTGACCAGTGGGCCTAGGGGCATTTTGCTCATTTGACTAGTGAATTTTCATTAAGATTTATAAATAAATCCAAAAACCCTAGAAAAACTCTAAAAAATAAAGTAAAATATGCATACCACTTTAAAAATCATGCTCTATGCAAAACAAATGCTTCCACGATAATTTAAAAAAAGTTAAAAATAATTATTAAGAAAAATTACAAAATAAGTTGTATAAGGAAAATTTAATCCTTTTTTAAATAAGAAAAAGGAGTATTTAAAACCAAACCTTATTTTATTAATAATTAATCAAAGAAAATAAATATTTTCTTTGACATAACTCTTTATTGAAAACATCAAAAGTTATTTTATATGACTCTTAAAGAGGATCTATAAATCTTTCTTATCCTCAAGCTGTGAAAATCAAAATAAAACTCTAAACATCAACTGGGGGGGGGGGGGGACCAACACTAAAACCCTAAAGCATGCATCATTTGGATCTTTAACCATTGCCCTTATCGGACAATGATGTTATCTTTCAGAAACCGAGGACAAGGGCCAGTCCACACCATTCAACTGCAATACATTGCAGTTTTCAGGCAAGTTCATCGCTTGCTCATGCCACCTTGAGTATTTTTACCAAATTACTTGCAAAGTACTATACTTATCACTCCTGCATTAAAAGCAAAGTATTACTTTCACAATTATGAATATGACTATGTGGTGGGCAATGGAACCATGGTATGAGTTTGGTGGAGGTTCCATTGCATTGGGTTATTCATCTAGGACTTAACAACAAATGTCCTTCAGTGATTCTTACGCCATAATACTCGTGTTTACCATAAGATGTGGAGTAGGACGGAGTAGTCCGCTGTTCTTTTCCCTCTCGCATATCAACGGTTACACCTTCCGGTGGGCTAGCAGACGCTAGAAGGGAGGGGGCCCCTATATTGCTCCTACGGTTTGGTCTATCTACGATGGATTGTAACGGGCTGGCTTGAGAACTAGATCAGAGAATCGGTCGGCAGCCAGTGGTTTACAAAAGGGTAGGTGTGCGGGGTCGCGGGAAGGCCCAGTGATTGTCTAGGACCTTATACCTGGCCTCACACCAAGGAAGTGTGGACGGAGTCTATAGCCCGGACGGTAACAAGGTTAAGATCTCTTATGGGTACAAAAATACACTGTATCAAACTGTGGCTTGTCACTCTCTGTTCCGAGTTTGGAATTGCGAATGCCGCTTGAAAGGAACTCCATGAAGTTCTAGACACCCGGTGAAAGCTGACGGACATAGTTTTTCAGAATAAAAGCAACCTTTTGAAGAAATGTTTACAAAAATATGCATTGCCTTGGACTTTCTGCTTCATGACCGTAGTTAGTGCATTAAACACCTCCCTATAATGAACTTGTTGAGTACGCTCGTACTCATCCCTCTTTGAATCCCATGCTTAGATTACCA
Organism: Lolium perenne; assembly: GCF_019359855.2. NCBI lineage: Eukaryota > Viridiplantae > Streptophyta > Magnoliopsida > Poales > Poaceae > Lolium > Lolium perenne. The sequence goes on from NC_067250.2 coordinate 32,600,031, forward strand.
GAACAACACGGAGGGGACCAACGAAGGAGCTGAGAACGCGGAGGATGTCTACTACGAGGAGCCAGACCTCTCGGGAGGCATCGAAGGGGTGGACTACCTGATCCAGTATAGAACTGAGGAAGCAGAAGAGGAGGCATAAGATCGAAGCTATTATCCTAGTAATAGTCGAGCAACACCGAACATTATAAAATAAAGCTGCTCAAGTAGTCATGCTACTTAGCCTACTTCTACCACTAGTTTATAGGCTTAGTAGAGTTCAACTAGAACTACCGAGTTATCCTCTATGGACCCAGGAGGAGCACCGTTGTGATGTATATTTGTGGCTTGTAATAATAAGTGAGTAATTTTGGACCAGCTATGTTTATGTTGTACCACTCTGAGGGATGTAATATTTGCGGAATGGTACTTCACATATGTTATATCCATGACAAGCATACTACTACATACAGTGGTATGCAGGATCAACATACTGAACCTCACGCTTCTCGGTTCCACACTCGTTGATAGGTGATACGTCTCCGGCGTATCGATAATTTCTTATGTTCCATGCCACATTATTGATGATATCTACATGTTTTATGCATACTTTATGTCATATTTATGCATTTTCTGGAACTAACCTATTGACGAGATGCCGCAGTGCCAGTTCCTGTTTTCTGCTATTTTTGGTTTCAGAAATCCTAGTAAGGAAATATTCTCGGAATCGGACGAAATCAACGCCCAGAACCCTATTTTTCCCGGAAGCTTCCAGAGCACCGAAGGAGGGTCAGAGGGGGGCCAGGGGGGCCCCACCCCACAAGGCGGCACGGCCAGGGGGGTGGGCGCGCCACCCTATGGTGTGGCCCCACCAGACCCCCTCTGACGCCGCCTTTCCGCCTACTTAAAGCCTCCGTCGCGAAAACCCTATGACGATCGACGAAACCCGCAAAAACCTTCCAGAGCCGCCGCCATCGCGAAGCCAAGATCTGGGGGACAGGAGTCTCTGTTCCGGCACGCTGCCGGGACGGGGAAGTGCCCCCGGAAGGCTCCTCCATCGACACCACCGCCATCTCCATCAACGCTGCTGTCTCCCATGAGGAGGGAGTAGTTCTCCATCGAGGCTAAGGGCTGTACCGGTAGCTATGTGGTTCATCTCTCTCCTATGTACTTCAATACAATAATCTCATGAGCTGCCTTACATGATTGAGATTCATATGATGATGCTTGTAATCTAGATGTCGTTATGCTAGTCAAGTGAATTTTACTTATGTGATCTCCGGAGACTCCTTGTCCCACGTGTGTAAAGGTGACAGTGTGTGCACCGTGTGGGTCTCTTAGGCTATATTTCACAGAATACTTATTCACTGTTATGAATGGCATAGTGAAGTGCTTATTTATATCCCTTTATGATTGCAATGTGTTTTGTATCACTATTCATCTATGTGCTACTCTAATGAAGTTATTAAAGTACTCTATTCCTCCTCCATGATGTAATGGTGACAGTGTGTGCATCATGTAGTACTTGGCGTAGTTTATGATTATGATCTCTTGTAGATTATGAAGTTAACTATTACTATGATGGTATTAATGTGATCTATTCCTCCTTTCATAGTATGAAGGTGACAGTGTGCATGCTATGTTAGTACTTGGTATAGTTGTGTTGATCTATCATGCACTCTAAGGTTAATTAAACATGAATATCGAATGTTGTGGAGCTTGTTAACTCCGGCATTGAGGTGCTCTTGTAGCCCTACACAAATAGCGGTGTTCATCATCCAACAAGAGAGTGTAGAGTGGTTTTATTATGTGATCAATATTGAGAGTGTCCACTAGTGAAAGTACGATCCCTAGGCCTTGTTTCCAATACTGCTATCGCTGCTTGTTTACTGTTCTGCTGCATCTTTACTTACTACACGCCAGCAAGCACTTTTCTGGCACTATTACTACTGCTCATATATATTCATACCACCTGTATTTCACTATCTCTTCGCCGAACTAGTGCACCTATTAGGTGTGTTGGGGACACAAGAGACTTCTTGCTTTGTGGTTGCAGGGTTGCATGAGAGGGATATCTTTGACCTCTTCCTCCCTGAGTTCGATAAACCTTGGGTGATCCACTTAAGGGAAACTTGCTGCTGTTCTACAAACCTCTGCTCTTGGAGGCCCAACACTGTCTACAAGAATAGAAGCTCCCGTAGACATCAAGAACTTTTCTGGCGCCGTTGCCGGGGAGGAAAGGTAAAAGGCACTCATACTCCGGTTCAGTACAGTACTTTTCTGGCGCCATTGTGTTTGTGCTCGAAGCTATTTCCTTTAGATCCTGCAATTGCATCTTTTTGTTTCTTGTTTACACTAGTTAGGCATAATGGACAACAATGAGCTTCTTATTCTATTTCCCGATTTAAGACATGGATGGTTTGATCCGAAAATTAAAAAACCCATGGAACATATTAGCATGAACACTTTGAACACTATTGTTGCTAATGATATGGAAAGTTCTAAGCTTGGGGAAGCTGGTTTTGATGAGCATGATCTTTTTAGTCCCGCAAGCATGGAGGAGAAAATTTACTTTGATGATACTTTGCCTCCTTTTTATGATGATTATAATGATAGTAGTCTTTTGTTACCACCTGTTATGGAGGATAAATTTGATTATGATTACAATATGCCTCCTATATTTGATGATAGCTACTTTGTTGAATTTGCTCCCACTACAACTAATAAAATTGACTATGCTTATGTGGAGAGTAATAATTTTATGCATGAGACTCATGATAAGAATGTTTCATTTGATAGTTATATTGTTGAGTTTGCTCATGATGCCACTGGATATTATTATGGGAGAGGAAAATATGGTTGTAGAAGTTTTACTGTTACTAAAACACCTCTCTTTTTGCTGAAAATCTTGAAGCTGCACTTGTTTTATCTTTCTATGCTTGTTGCATTATGCTTCATGAATTTGTTTACTTACAAGATTCCTTTTCATAGGAAGCATGTTAGGATTAAATTTGTTTTGAATTTGCCTCTTGATGCTCTCTTTTGCTTCAAATACTATTTCTTATGAGTGCATCATTAGAACTGCTGAGCCCATCTTAATGGCTATAAAGAAAGAACTCCTTGGGAGATAACCCATGTGTTATTTTGCTACAGTACTTTGTTTTATATTTGTGTCTTGGAAGTTGTTTACTACTGTAGCAACCTCTCCTTATCTTAGTTTTGTGTTTTGTTGTGCCAAGTAAAGTCGTTGATAGTAAGGTTCATACTAGATTTGGATTACTGCGCAGAAACAGATTTCTTTGCGGTCACGAATCTGGGCAAAATTCTCTGTAGCTAACTCAAAAAATTATGCCAATTTACGTGAGTGATCCTCAGATATGTACGCAACTTTCATTCAATTTGAGCATTTTCATTTGAGCAAGTCTGGTGCCTCAATAAAATTCATCTTTACGGACTGTTCTGTTTTGACAGATTCTGCCTTTTATTTCGCATTGCTTCTTTTGCTATGTGGGATGGATTTCTTTGTTCCATTGACTTCCAGTAGCTTTGAGCAATGTCCAGAAGTGTTAAGAATGATTGTGTCACCTCTGAACATGTGAGTTTTTGATTAAGCACTAACCCTCTAATGAGTTTGTTTCGAGTTTGGTGTGAAGGAAGTTTTCAAGGGTCAAGAGAGGAGGATGATATACTATGATCAAGAAGAGTGAAAGGTCTAAGCTTGGGGATGCCCCGGTGGTTCATCCCTGCATATTTCAAGAAGACTCAGGCATCTAAGCTTGGGGATGCCCAAGGCATCCCCTTCTTCATCGACAACATTATCAGGTTCCTCCCCTGAAACTATATTTTTATTCGGTCACATCTTATGTGCTTTACTTGGAGCGTCTGTATGTTTTTGTTTTTGTTTTTGTTTGAATAAATGCTTGTGTGGGAGAGAGACACGCTCCGCTGGTTCGTATGAACACATGTGTTCTTAGCTTTTAATTTTCACGGCGAAGGTTGAAACTGCTTCGTTAATTGTTATATGGTTTGAAACGGAAAATGATACATGTAGTAATTGCTATAATGTCTTGGATAATGTGATACTTGGCAATTGTTGTGCTCATGTTTAAGCTCTTGCATCATATACTTTGCACCTATTAATGAAGAAATACATAGAGCTTGCTAAAATTTGGTTTGCATAATTGGTCTCTCTAAAGTCTAGATAATTTCTAGTATTGAGTTTGAACAACAAGGAAGACGGTGTAGAGTCTTATAATGTTTACAATATGTCTTTTATGTGAGTTTTGCTGCACCGGTTCATCCTTGTGTTTGTTTCAAATAACCTTGCTAGCCTAAACCTTGTATCGAGAGGGAATACTTCTCATGCATCCAAAATCCTTGAGCCAACCACTATGCCATTTGTGTCCACCATACCTACCTACTACATGGTATTTCCTGCCATTCCAAGTAATCTGCTTCATGTGCTACCTTTAAACCTTCAAAATGCTTCTCAATTTGTGTTAATGTTTTATAGCTCATGAGGAAGTATGTGGTGTTTATCTTTCAACCTTGTCATTTACTTTTGACAGACTTTCATAATGGACTAGTGGCACATCCGCTTATCCAATAATTTTGCAAAAAGAGCTGGCAATGGGGTTCCCAGCCCCGATTAATCAAACTTCATTAATAATTCTCTTCACATGTTTTGCTCTGATTCATCAGTAAGCAACTTAATTTTGCAAATAGACACTCCTCCATGGTATGAGATTGATGGTAGGCACCCGAGATTCGGTTAGCCATGGCTTGTGTAAGCAAAAGGTTGGGAGGAGTGTCATCAATAATGAAACTAAAATACATGTGTAAACAAAAGAGAAGAGGGATGATCTACCTTGCTGGTAGAGATAACGTCCTTCATGGGAGCCGCTCTTGAAAGTCTGGTTGATAAGGTAGTTAGAGTACCCATTACCATTCGTTGACAACAACAAACACCTCTCAAAATTTTACTTTTATGCTCTCTATATGATTTCAAAACTTGAAAAGCTCTAGCACATGATTTATCCCTGCTCCCCTCTGCGAAGGGCCATTCTTCTACTTTTATGTTGAGTCAGTTCGCCTATTTCTCTCCACCTCAAGAAGCAAACACTTGTGTGAACTGTGCATTGATTCCTACATACTTGCATATTGCACTTGTTATATTACTTTGCATTGACAACTATCCATGAGATATACATGTTACAAGTTGAAAGCAACCGCTGAAACTTAATCTTCCTTTGTGTTGCTTCAATACCTCTACTTTGATTTATTGCTTTATGAGTTAACTCTTATGCAAGACTTATTGATGCTTGTCTTGAAAGTATTATTCATGAAAAGTCTTTGCTTTATGATTCAGTTGTTTACTCATGTCATTACCATTGCTTTGATCGCTGCATTCATTACATGTGCTTACAATAGTATGATCAAAGTTATGATGGCATGTCACTCCAGAAATTATCTTTGTTATCGTTTACCTGCTCGGGACGAGCAGGAACTAAGCTTGGGGATGCTGATACATCTCCGGCGTATCGATAATTTCTTATGTTCCATGCCACATTATTGATGATATCTACATGTTTTATGCATACTTTATGTCATATTTATGCATTTTCTGAAACTAACCTATTGACGAGATGCCGCAGTGCCAGTTCCTGTTTTCTGCTGTTTTTGGTTTCAGAAATCCTAGTAAGGAAATATTCTCGGAATCGGACGAAATCAACGCCCAGAAACCTATTTTTCCCGGAAGCTTCCAGAGCACCGAAGGAGGGTCAGAGGGGGGCCAGGGGGGCCCCACCCCACAAGGCGGCGCGACCAGGGGGGTGGGCGCGCCACCCTATGGTGTGGCCCCACCAGACCCCCTCTGACGCCGCCTTTCCGCCTACTTAAAGCCTCCGTCGCGAAAACCCTATGACGATCGATGAAACCCGCAAAAACCTTCCAGAGCCGCCGCCATCGCGAAGCCAAGATCTGGGGAACAGGAGTCTCTGTTCCGGCACGCTGCCGGGACGGGGAAGTGCCCCCGGAAGGCTCCTCCATCGACACCACCGCCATCTCCATCAACGCTGCTGTCTCCCATGAGGAGGGAGTAGTTCTCCATCGAGGCTAAAGGCTGTACCGGTAGCTATGTGGTTCATCTCTCTCCTATGTACTTCAATACAATAATCTCATGAGCTGCCTTACATGATTGAGATTCATATGATGATGCTTGTAATCTAGATGTCGTTATGCTAGTCAAGTGAATTTTACTTATGTGATCTCCGGAGACTCCTTGTCCCACGTGTGTAAAGGTGACAGTGTGTGCACCGTGTGGGTCTCTTAGGCTATATTTCACAGAATACTTTTTCACTGTTATGAATGGCATAGTGAAGTGCTTATTTATATCCCTTTATGATTGCAATGTGTTTTGTATCACTATTCATCTATGTGCTACTCTAGTGAAGTTATTAAAGTACTCTATTCCTCCTCCATGATGTAATGGTGACAGTGTGTGCATCATGTAGTACTTGGCGTAGTTTATGATTATGATCTCTTGTAGATTATGAAGTTAACTATTACTATGATGGTATTAATGTGATCTATTCCTCCTTTCATAGTATGAAGGTGACAGTGTGCATGCTATGTTAGTACTTGGTATAGTTGTGTTGATCTATCATGCACTCTAAGGTTAATTAAACATGAATATCGAATGTTGTGGAGCTTGTTAACTCCGGCATTGAGGTGCTCTTGTAGCCCTACACAAATAGCGGTGTTCATCATCCAACAAGAGAGTGTAGAGTGGTTTTATTATGTGATCAATGTTGAGAGTGTCCACTAGTGAAAGTACGATCCCTAGGCCTTGTTTCCAATACTGCTATCGCTGCTTGTTTATCGTTTGCATCTTTACTTACTACACGCCAGCAAGCACTTTTCTGGCACTATTACTACTGCTCATATATATTCATACCACCTGTATTTCACTATCTCTTCGCCGAACTAGTGCACCTATTAGGTGTGTTGGGGACACAAGAGACTTCTTGCTTTGTGGTTGCAGGGTTGCATGAGAGGGATATCTTTGACCTCTTCCTCCCTGAGTTCGATAAACCTTGGGTGATCCACTTAAGGGAAACTTGCTGCTGTTCTACAAACCTCTGCTCTTGGAGGCCCAACACTGTCTACAAGAATAGAAGCTCCCGTAGACATCAATAGGCCAGTGAGGATTAGACCATAATTTAGGATGTTTTCACCTCTTGTTGTCTGACTTTCACGGTTCATATCATCTTTACGTGATCACATCCTGGTATGTTGTTGTTTATGAGCAAGTGCTGATGTTTATGAGAAAGTGTGGGTGTTTATAATATGCTCTTCTTCACAATTATGCGTTGATGTTTGTAATGTGTTGTTTTATAAATTATAGCTACATGTTATTTACGACTTTTTTTTGGTCAATTTGATGTGTTTTAAGCGCATGTACTTTTACCCGCGGGTACCCATTTACCCTGCCAGGTGATGGGTTTGAGAAAAACTTTTACCTATTGACGGGTATGGGTACGGGTAATGGGTAACATTGGAGGTGAAGGGTATGGGTATGGGGTGGCTCGACCCGTATCCATACCTTGCTGGTGCCATCCCTAGTTCTGGGGATTAACCGAGTAAGACCTTAGTGGGTGTATCTGGGTATGGGATGTTCCTAGGTCCTACTTGATGGTGGATTTTCGGGTTTTCAGGGTCTAAAGCCTTGTTGGCAAGATTTTCTCTCATTATCGTGTTGGTAGGTATTGCATGGAGATTTTGAGTTTTTAATGTAATAAAAAGATATGTATGCATGATGGTTGCAGAGGCTGGTGCATAGTGCTTCCAAAAAAAAAACCCTATCCAGTAGTAAATTAAAGTGACGATAGGAATTTAAAACCTAGTTTTTTCTCGGACAACTAGCAAATCACGAGGAAATATGACATGTTTTGACACGCATGCTATCTTTTGTTAGCTTAGAGATGATTTTTTAGAAAATAAAAAGCTATTTTCTCTGTTATATCATATGTCTTCTTTTAGCAGATCATCTTATCAATTGAAGTTAATTTAATTTTATCAATTGTTATTTACTTTTTATTAAATGTTAGGGATGTTATTAACTAATAATGCATTATATATAACATATGCTGACGCAGAGGGCTAAAAGGAGACATGACTTTTTTCTTATCATTGGAGTGCATGTATTATGTATTGTATAAAGCTTAGGAAATGAAAGAAGCACTTGTTCCGACCCATAAAAAATATTGATGATTTAATATCAAGTTGGTACTTTCTTCGTCTAAAAACCTCAGGCGATTAGGGTTCTCTGCCTCCCGTCGGCGGCCGCCTCCGATCTGGCCACCTCTGTGGCCTTCGGGCCATGGAGGTGGGGCAGATCGCGGCTCTAGTCGGCGGGAGGGCTCCATTTTCCAGTTTTGGGAGTTTTGTTCCCCGTCTTTAGGGTTTTTGTTTATAGGGGCGGCGCTCGGGTGGTGGTGGCGTCGCCTCGTGCAATAATATTTTTCCGGCTTCAACCCCATCTCGACGGCTACGTCGAGAAGCTTGTGGGTATGGTGTGGTCTTCGAGGATTTCGTCTGGTTGTGGGGATCTTCGGATCGTCAAGGAGCTTCATCGGCAGTTCATCATACTTCTTCGTCTCCGGGACGGATGTGGTCTTTTCGAACCGTTCGGCGACTTCTCGTCCGCAACCAACAACGTCAGGCTGGCTCAGGGAGGAGCGGCAGCGGCGGCGCGCCGTCGACACGGTGTGGAGGTTGAAGATGAAGGGCTTCTTAAGGATCTTGTTGTAATTTTCGTTTTTCTTGAGCTGCTTTATATCGTTCGGTGTTTCTTTTAATGCCAGTCTCCTATTCGCAAAAAAAAACTTTATCTAAATATCTTGGGTATAACTTTTTTATTAAGCACTCCATATTCCTTACTACCATGCGGACACATGATTTTGCCGTTTGACCAAGTCTCGCCGGAACCACCTACCCACACGCACATTTGACATTTCCTCGTAAAAGCACACCAAAAAGAATCTAATCACCACTCCAAATCCGGAAGTCAACAGGAAATTGACACATTTTTACCACTCAGAGCCCGTCAGTTTCACCGCGACTATAGCAAATTAATCCGAGCAAGCTCTTTCGGTCTGCCTTTCCTCCCTCCTTCCGGGTAGTTTTCCTTCCATTCTCCGCCCCTCCCTTCCTTCCTCGAGCTCCGCGCTGTCCCGCGCACGATCCCGACCGCCGCAGCTCCCCCCTCCTCCGGCCGGCGCGGGCGTGGCTGTTCCGCCGCCGGACGAGCGGAGGGCCCAGCCGGCGGCTTCTACCCCGTATCTGGTTTGGTGGGTGGTTGTGTGGATGTGGAGTTCATTGTCCTCGTAGCTGGATGGCGTACGCCATGTTCGGGTCGAGGAGGGTGGACGACGAGATGGCGCTCAACAGGCAGCGGACCGTAAGGTGAGAGCGCGGGCACCAACTTCCCTCTACTGCTTTGCCTTGCTGCTATCTTTGCTCGGTGGCGCGCGCGTACAAGTTTTGTCATTTTTAGCTTCGGGATGGGTCGGGGGCGCGGAGGTAAAAGGGATGATGAGATGAGCGCGATTTTTCCGCTATTTTCACCATTTCGGTGCGGATTTGAGAAGAAGAATAAACTCGGATTAACGCACCCTCTCTTTTTTTCTTTTCTAAAATCTGTCGCAGCAGATTTTCAGCTTCACTTTCAAGGGGATTGTTAATTCTGTTTTCGTTCGCAGATTCCATGAGGAGAGGGCGAAGCCAACCATGCCTGTTTACCAGAAGCAGCCTGGGCTAGCCGCTCGGAAGCTCGGCGTGGGGAATTCAGGGAAGAGCAGGATTTTTGTAGCACGGCCTGACCTTCAGTACAAGATTATTGACCCGACAAGCGATTTCATCCTCATGTGGAACTATGTCTTCCGCATCGCATGCTTCGTTGCTCTGTTTATGGACCCTCTCTACTTCTATGTGCCTAGAATCGTCAACGAAGCTCGCACTCAATGCGTTGGGAAAGACAGACACCTGGCTACCATCATTACTGTCTTCCGGTCAATTGCCGATCTTTTTTATGTCATTCAGATTGTGATAAAGTTCATGACTGCATATATAAATCCGCGCTCCAAGTTGGGAGTTTTCGGCCGAGGAGACCTTGTTACAGATCCTGATGAAATTGCAAAGAAATATATCAGATCTGACTTTGCAGTTGATTTGGTGGCTTCGTTGCCTATACCACAGGTAACCTATCTGATGCATTGCTTATCATTATAGGAAACATTTGTTGCCCTGATGTTTGCATACAGTTTCATTGGCACTTAACAAGATGGCCCCGAACTGCTAATATTATTTGTCTTCCAGATGAAATAATCTATTTCACGTGACCATAAATAGGTCAAAATAAGCAACTTGTTTTTGGAACATGGAAAAAATCTCTACCCCCAGCTTGTTACAAAAGCATAAGATGGTGAACTTCCGGGCTCTGCAATATCTTAGATGCCTTGAAACAACCAAAAAGTATTTCATTCCAATATATCGACGCGCACTACTTCTAAATTTGGCCGTGGCTCTGACATGATTGCTCTGATGGCAAGACTATTCTTTTATAAAACATGAAAGTAGTAGGTCTCAACATCCTGAATCACACCATAAAGTTTCATGTGCCATATTTGCGAGTTGAACGAAATTTCACTCCATACCTGAATGTTATCTGACATTTCTTTGTTTCTTTTGTTGCAGATCATTACTTGGTCTGTGATACCAGCTATTAAATATTCTTGGTCTGGTCATAACAATGATATGCTGTTTCTGGTTGCTCTTTTTCAGTACATTCTAAGGTTATATCTCATAGTTTCCTTGAATAGTAAAATTGTCAAAGTTACAGGAGCTTTTTCGAAGACTGCCTGGCAAGGAGCTGTATCCAATCTGCTGTTATACATGACTGCTAGCCATGTATGATACCTTGATACTTATATGGATTAAAAAGTATCCAATCTTTTTCCAGTATACTTTATTGTGGTGGCTATATTGACTATCATGTAATGGAGGTGCTTGATATGCTCTTCTCCTTTTCAGGTTTTAGGAGCATTGTGGTACTTGCTATCTGTTGATCGCCAGACCGCATGCTGGCAACAGTATTGCGGTGATGAGCTTAGTTGTCATAATAAATACCTAGCTTGTAACGTGAAGCCAGATCCAATTTGGGCAAATAGCACTGCTATCTTTACTAAATGTGATGCTAGTAACAAAACTGGCAGTTTCGATTATGGTATGTTTGAGACATTGTTATCAAACAAAACTCCCAGCCAGAGATTCCTGAGGAAGTATGTCTATTGCCTTTGGTGGGGCTTACAGAATCTAAGGTATGACAATATCTGAACACCAGATGTTCTTGTAAGGCTGGTAATCTGATAATTAAGATACATATGTTGTGTACTAGGGTTGTAGGCTAATGGCTCTTGCCCTTGGGGGCAAGATAGAAGAACTGTTCTTCTAATTTTTGTTGCTTTGATCCTCATAGTGGGTCCTCTTTATATAGATGCCTAACAGTTCAATCTAATTAACCTCTAATTGGCTTAATGCCCAAGCAAAAGGATATCTTTCTAATGATAAAGCTGAACGATCATGGGGATTCTTTCCTTAACATGGCATCGGGTGAACGATGTACTCTACTTACATTATATGGCATGAACTATAGGTACAAAGTTTGAATATTAATAACTACACCTCTGTTGCAACGTTTCAGAGATCAGACATTTGTATATTCAATTCAACCAACCCTACAATGCTACATTCCTGACCTGATAAGTTTTAGCTACTGCGCCTCTTTGTTGTAATAGCTATTTTATAGGCTTACAGTAACTACAGCCGGTATGAAGATTCTATTAGTTGATAACATGCTATATTATTTGTTGAAACAGTTGCTATGGCCAGACATTGACTGTGAGTACCTATATTGGCGAGACATTATATGCCATATTTTTGGCAGTGCTTGGTCTTGTTTTGTTTGCCCATTTGATTGGGAATGTTCAGGTACTTTTACATTATAATGTAAACTTGTTTTCATGTGCAACTCACCAATAGCCTTTTTGTTTAATGTACTCGTTTTTGTGTTAGGTTCACCACTTGTCTAGCCTCAGTATTCCTATCTTCATACCATGCCATGATTTTCATTTTTGCTCTAAATACTGGGGATGTTCTTGGAAACACTTTAAGATCATGGCTAATTTTTTGCTCAAGTTTGTGAATGTTGGGTTGCTCATTGAAATTCGCAATCAAACATAGTCATTGACCAAAAGAGAGACATAAGGATAAAGTCTTTGTGTGTCTGGTGATATGCTTGGTCAACATGCATTGATGATTTCAGTATATTACTTTAATTCGTTATACCCAAACACACCGACAAGTATTACTAAGCTGAGGTCTTTGTCGTGACGAGGTCATAATGTCACATGCACAACCCGCTAGTGTACTTTAATCTGCTTGCCTTTTGCTTTAGCTTATAGAGATAATAAAGTTAAGTATTCAGCCTTAACCTTATCAAACAGCTCATCAATCCTGTTTTACACATGCATTACGTAGATTTTGTTCTTTCAACGGGTGATGTCAACAGTCTTTTGTTTTGATGTTTTTTGTGTTACCTCTTCTCAAGTATTGAAGTATTACCACTGTTCCAAAATGTAAATGTTTTGGTAGGCTATTTTAGCCTACCAGGCTACCAAAACATCTTATAGTTAGGAGCAGAGGTAGTAACTAATAAACTATCATGCCAATAATGCAAACATGGTTCCTTTTGTTCCAAGTTCGCATTTCTCAACATAATAATTTGCAAGAAACACTGGGCTTATTACATTATATTATCTGCTAGACCTACCTACAATCTATCACTGCAAGGGTTGAGGAATGGAGAGTAAAGCAAAGAGATACCGAAGAGTGGATGAGACATCGCCAACTTCCTCATGAACTACGAGAAAGGGTGAGAAGATTTATTCATTACAAGTGGCTTGCAACTCGAGGTGTGGATGAAGCATCTATCTTGAAGGCTCTTCCCACAGATCTTCGTCGGGACATCAACCGTCACCTTTGCTTGGATCTTGTTCGCCGGGTAAAATTACCTTCGTTACTCTTTTCTGTTGTTGAGAAATTATAGAAATTTAGTGAACTTCACAGCCATCTGATGCTCTTGTTACAAACTATTTAGACAAATTAAGCCATGCGTTTCTACCTGACCCTCACTCCATCAGTTCCGCTTATGCTTTGTACGGATGCACAGAACATGTGGGACCATGAAATTTCAATTGGATGACTACCTTTTCTTTCCTTTGTATTACAATGCAATTCGAGCCTACACTAAAGAAGACAACTATGACATGAAAACTAACTGCAAGTGTACACTTCACCCCATATTTCTATCCTCGTGTTCCTCTAATTTTCCACAGGCGAGACATTAAAACAGAGAAATATCCTTATTTTTTTTATTTCCCTTTATTATTCTCTAATGATAAACATATTAATATAGATAAATTAAAATCTGCTGCTGTATTGACCTAGGTGTGCGTCTCTTTTGGCATGTTTGAACGCTGAAGGGCTGCAAGATTCAAATATTATAAACTTTATATCCTACGGGAGGTGCTTCAAAATTACAACCACCCAATGTTTACTAATAATCAGTAGCCAACCTTTTGATTTATACAGTTTCTGGGAGAGCACTGAACACAGCTGTTTCAGAAATCCGTTCATGGATTGTTTAATAAGTACTCATTTGCAAATTTACTTTTTTCATCGATGTTTTATCCAGTCCCAACCTTATAGTGGTTTTCCGTAGTTGGCATAGGTCTTGTTACTTGTGCTGTGATCAATGGCACACATATAGTTTCATTTGACGGCAAGGTCGTGAAAATGCAGATCACTTGATGACTGAGGCTCACTTTGTTTTTACATCTCTATATTTTCAGGTCCCATTCTTCTCGCAGATGGATGATCAACTTCTGGACGCCATCTGTGGGCGTCTTGTATCTTCCTTGAGTACAAAGGGCACATACACTGTCCGTGAAGGTGATCCAGTCACCGAAATGCTCTTTATCATCCGTGGGAAGCTGGAAAGCTCCACCACAGATGGTGGCCGGACAGGCTTCTTCAATTCAATCATCCTGAAATCTGGTGATTTCTGTGGTGAAGAATTGCTTGGATGGGCTCTTGTCCCCAGGCCTACTGTCAACCTGCCATCATCCACCAGGACGGTGAAGGCACTTGTTGAAGTGGAGGCGTTTGCTCTCCAAGCTGAGGACCTCAAGTTTGTTGCCAGTCAGTTCAGGCGGCTCCACAGCAGGAAGTTACAGCACACTTTCCGCTACTACTCTCACCACTGGAGGACCTGGGCCGCATGTTTCATTCAAGCTACTTGGCGCCGTCATAAGAGGAGGAAGCTGGCCAAGGACCTTATGATGAGGGAGTCGTTCTCCTCCATGAGAGAAGACGAAGACGACGCTTTCCCTGAGCACAATCTTGGTCGGAAAATCATGACTGCAGCCAGGAAAGGACCTGACAGCCATAGAGAACTGCCAAAGTTTAGGAAGCCCTCCGAACCGGACTTCTCAGTAGAGCATGAGGACTAAGAAGAAAGGTGATATATTATTTGCTACTGCTGACTCTGCTGCATGCCTTCCTTGATCTGCAAATATGTACCGAGCTGGGGCTGAACATCAGAATTAACTGATTGTTCATGCGAGAAAATTGGTCGAATTGAACTTGGGAGTCTCCTTACTTGTGACGAAACACCAGTGGTGGAACGGCAGACTGCCTGATTGGATTTCTGGTTTTTTGAGACCAAAAGAATGAGGGTAGTGCTTGTTGATTTGTTTTAGGAAACGAAAGTGCAACTTAATGTTGCTGTGCGTAGGTTAGCTTTAGGCTCATTCTGTACATCCAGATGTAATTATGCTTGCGTTTTTTTTGCGACCTCACAGGTGCACATTATTGTTGTATTGACTTGCTGTATTGACTGGCCGAGCAAATTCTAACGCATCGGCTAGGGTTCCTAGTGTTGGTGGTGTGTGAATTGTTTTGTTCTACCGCATAACTTGGTTTCATTTCCTTGATCATGTTTTTGGGCGTGCCGCTTCATGTACTGGAGGAGGAAGAGGAAACCCCAGGCTAAACCGAGCGTGCTGAGGTTCCAGCGCCGGTGAGCGCAGCGCCTGGCGCAGTAGCCTAGAGAGGCGGCGTCCAAGACATGGATGCGGCTTGGGAGGTGTAACACCACCTCGCACCACGGCACCAGTGAAATCCAGCTACCAGATTAGACAGAATGAACGGTCCATAATAAATTGAAAGTAATGGAATGGAATTACCTTCAATCCATGTCGAATGGAAAATGATTTATTTCCTTCCGGCGAAAGCAATCAGGAGATTGAAAAGAAAGACAGGAAAGGGCCAAAGTGAGCCACGCTAATTCTCTTGTCAGCCAACGACTTGTTCTCGAGCTTGAACTATAGAGTGTTTATACTGTATATATACCCTAGAAAATCCTAACCGGCCTAGTGCCTATATAAAGACAGGAGCCCCACATATAAAGACAGGAACCCCACCTCTACTGCTTGGTATTAGATTGATCCGATCCTACACCTAAACCCTAGTGCCGTCGTCGCTCCACCCTTCCGCTGCTTCCCATGGAGACGACGCCTGCGTCCCTTGATGGTACCTCGGGTGAGATGGTCTCTGTCGGAATTGTTTTTGAGCCGCCCGAAAAAAACCCTTCGTCCCGTCCCGTCCCCCGCGGGCGGCGTCGGGGCGACGCCCCCAATCCTCCCCGCCCAGGTCCGACCTCTCCTCCTCTCCCCTCCGCCGCCGTCGGCGCAGGCCGCCGGGCAAAGCCCGCGCGGTGCCGGCGGCGGCGGCGGTCCCTTACCCGCGCGCTAGGGCTGGGAGGCGCGGGGCTCTCTTCGGCCAGCGGCGGTGCTTCCTGGTGGGCAAGGTGTCGGCGGCGGCGGCGCACCGCGGGTGGCGCTGCTACGGGTGGTCTGGTGGCGGCGATGCGGCCCCTTGGCGGCGGGGCGGCAGGGAGGTTAGCGGCGGCGTGGCCCTGACCCAGATCTGGGCCTGTCTGGGCCCCATCTGGGCTTGGGCGGGCCAGATCTGGCATCCCGAGATCTGCTCCCGGCGGCTGGTGGAGCTTCTCCTGCTGAGGGTGGCTAGGACGGCGGCGCGTGGACTGCAGCGTGGCCACGGGAGCTTCACGAGCCCGGCGGGCTCGACCGGGCTAGAGGGGCCTGGTTTGCTCCTGTAGCTGCGTTCGGTCTGTCACCGCAGCTGGCGGTGGAGGTTGCGCCCTCCCGCGTGGCTGCTGTCCAGGCTCTCCTCGGCTCGAGGTGTTTCCGTTCGGTTTCGTCGGTCTTCGTCAGTGGGTCACGGTGAGACGGCGCTGGTGGTTGCGTGACCGTGGTGGCGCGAGTTGGTGGGCGGCGAGGTTGGCAGAGCTTGACGGAGTGGCCGGGGCCGTGGGAATGGGGGACGGGAGAAATCCTTGTCGATGGCCGACACCGACGCGGTGACGCTCGCGGGCGCCATCATTCCTTCTTGAGGGGCGTCGGGGTTCCCCTTCCCACTTCCCTTCCGCATACCGGGGGAAACCCTAGGCTTGTCCGGGCAGCAGCGTCGTCATCGTCGCATCCCTTCTTGAAGGTGCTGTCTTGGTATGCGGCGCTTCGGAGGGCTAATCTCGTGGTGGGAATCTTCCGGAGGGCGCAGCGGTTGCGGATCATCAGCGTTTTCGTCGATCCGACTTTGTCATCATTTCTTTCTTTTTTCTTCTTCTTTTGTTTTCTTTTGGGCTTTGATGTGCTGTTTGCCCCAGCGGTGGTCTCTACCTTGTATCAGTTCGTTGCTATATTAATATAGCGGGGCGAAAGCCTATTTCGAGGAGGAGATGGTCTCTGTCGCTGTTGGTGCGATCCTCCCTCCCGGCTCGTGCTCTCCTTCACCTCCGGGAACTACTCAGAGTGGCCCATCTACATGCGCTCTTCCCGCCTTCCATCTGGTGTGAAGGCACCGTCCACATTTAGCATAGTAGTATTCTCTTTTGGTGGCTGCCACTTCAGCTTCACTTTCTGGCGTCCATCCTCTTGATGCTTCTATTGTCTAAAACCCTGCACACACGAAATCACATGCTTATCTTTCTCCAAATTAACCTCCAGGTGATGTTTAATCAACATGAGGGATTCCATGTAGCTCATCAGGAATCGCTTGGAGGCTTCCACAGGTGTTGGTTTCTTCTGATGTGTCAGCTCGTTATGGACATGCCACACCCTCAACAGTAGCATCAGAAACATTGCTCTCTGTGTCTCATTAATCTTTGTAAGGGCATGTAGAAACCAATCAGGGTTATGTTCAAACAGGATATCATCAGCTGGCACATCCCAAACCAGCAGCACTAGCGCAGTAAAGATGTTCCAGCGGCGCTTGTTTAAACAACCTAACAATCTGAGACGTTCAATTGCAGAATCCGATCCACACACTGCGGGACCCCGGAGACCGGTCTTGCTGTCCCTTAATATTACCAAGTTTTGATTTATGTTGCTTTTTTCTTCTTCTCATGGACCTCCGACCAGAGGAAGCCGTGGTTTTTTGAGCTAAACTTTCGGCATACACTGATCATATGAGAAAACGAGGTCCCACGTCTACCAGCTAGCACAATTATAGACCGTGTAAATTACAGTATGCGTGGTACATTGTTAGACTTGATAATTCCAATGAAATGGTACACGCTAAAACGGATCTTAAGTCAACCTTTGCGGTATCAATTCATCATACTTTATGTTTTCTAATAGCCATTCTTTGGACGTGTTTGCTAGTCTTGCATGCATGATTGTACAACCTAATAACTAACAGCCATGCTTCCTGGGATCATGGAACAACTCTAACCATATCGAACTAATATTACTTTTTTCAAGTGATAGCTTTGAGATATGACGAATAAGAACAACTCTATAAATAAAGAGCATGGGAGGGATATCTCGAAGGGCATAGTATCAAATCAAATTACTTTCAGTAAGTCTAAAAAGAGGTAGGGACCCAAATCATCTCAAACAAATGCTATGTTGTGTGGCAGCTGAAAGAGCAAGCTCTACCCCTCTATGTTTTGTGTGTTTGTTAAACACACGAATAACTTTTACCGTGTGCTCAAGTGCGTAGGATTTAAATTTAGCACTACGGTTGATGATCCACCAAAATTCCAAAGTTCATCATCTCATTCTAGGACTAGACTGGATGTGTGGCCTTTATTTTTGGTGGTATGCAACATGTTGAGGAGACATGAAGAAACGAAGAAATCAAGAGAAGGGGAATGCTACATTTTAGAGGGTGGATAACCTGGCCTGTCACGGGCCGGACCATCCGCCCCCCCTCACCTAGAGCCCCAAGGCTGCGCCAAAGAAGTTGCCAAACTTGCAGATAGTGGGGCGGAAATTTTCTTCATCCGCCCCCACCAGAAGGATGGCAAACTCACAGAGAGAGGGGGCGTATGTTTTCTTCATCCGGCCTCTAGATGTTTGTTTTCATCCGCCCCTACCGTAAGATGGCACGCTCACATGAGGGAGGGCGAACGTACCCAACATCTGTGACGCCCCGGAACCGGTACCCTGAAGATCCCAGCGAACCCGCCGAAATCCGCACGATATCGATTCCGACACGCCCTCCGACATGACGTGTGCGACAAAGCACACGTGATGCCAGAGGAATTACCACGAGTAGTAACATTACAACAGGTTTACAATAGAGCCCACAAGATACATATATATTACAACAACGACTCCAACGAGTCAAGATACAAATATACAATACAAAGATCCAAATCATACAGAAGTTCGAATACGTCCGAGTACGGACAATATACAAATTGGACTAAGAGTCCTGAAGATAACCAGTGGCGTCCATAACCCTGCCCAGGCCAAGCCGGAAGGGTAACCTTGCTAACGTCGTCTTCATCGAACATATCTTCATACCTGCCCGGTTATATCCCGTAGAAGCAGCAATTAGTACGGGTTCGTACTTAACAAGACTTCAAGACGTATAAGCATTCGTCAACCAGTCGTCCTTTGTACTTGAGGCACGCAGGGGACTTAGAGGACGCAAGAGGAACGTCATAGGCAATATGGTGGGGTTAAGCGGCAACGCGCAAGCACTAAAAACCTATAGAGACACTCTACAACATTCGTCTAATCAGAGGAGACGAGAGAGCGCAAAAACTAACAGTTATATACTCTGCAAACATAACACAGCCGATACTTTCCCCCTTCGCCAAGAAGTACTTACAAAGGCACTCACACGGTGGACAAGTTTTAACCATTTATTATTAGAGTTGTGCTAACTTACTACGCAAGTTATTATGATTGAAACAGCAGGTGTAAGTTGTCTATGGTCGAGTCATACAGCTCCAAGTCGTCCATAACCGCGGAAGCGGCTTATCGATAAGATTGTAACCCTGCAGGGGTGCCCAAATGTGCCCACACGCACGATCAACCCACTTACGACAGGTGGATATCACGACACGCACTCTCCTTCACTACAACAATGTCCAGGAAGCCACCTAACTAAGTTAACCCGTATCGAAGTCCGGCCGTGCTCCGAAGCGGACTCAGCTATTGCGACTGCGTGCTAGGTGGACAGTGCCCAGCGGGATGACCACTTCGCAGTGGCACCGCAACCTACGAACGTGCAAGAGACAACGGGGTACAAGGCCCCAAAAGTAACATCATATCATCTGACCACAAAGAAACAAGCTTGCACGCCCGAGAGAAACAAACAAACATTCAAACTAGTTGTGGCCACTGGACAAAGATGTAGATTCCGGCAGTGGTCGAGGGGAGACCCGGTAAGCATACCCACGTGTGGTTAGAGCGCTCAGTCTCGGAACAGATAACAAGAACTCGGGGTCCTAAGATACTTAGGAAACACAAGTGAGCCGTCATAAAACGATCAGCTGACCCACCGATGCCTCCGCTAAACAAATGTCAACAACTAAAGTAACCATGATTCTTCCCAACATATAACCCGATAAGATAGCAGTAACGGTAACGAGATATAACAGCACTAGCATGCACTACGACACGCAAGGCAGACCCGGTAACCAAACAATAGCCGTAGGAGGTTGGTGGAGGCAATATGGGCTGCTTGAGTTAACAAGTGGAAAGGACACGTGACAAGAACGCAACTTAAGGATAGCATGAGGGAGAAGGCAAAATAAAATAGGTGAGCGACTCCTGCAGGGGCAGAAGTATAAGGGAAATGCTTGCCTGTTAGAGCTTGCCGAGGAACATCCGGAGAACTTGGCGTAGCTCGCATCAACTCAACGCCCTATCCGTGAAGAAGCGAAGCACTAGAACAAACAACGGATGCACAATTTACAACGACGGCAAAAGAATCGGCATGATGTTGATATGATATGCATGGCATGGCAAACATGATGCGGCGATGCAACTTATCCATATTAAGCGGAACCGGAGTCCGAACAAACAATTATTAGGTTCAAGTTATTTATCTATCCCGCATATTAAATGTTGATTAGCATGGCATAAACATGGCATGGGTGCGCTACGCAAAATTAAATGGAACCGGGATAAGATAACAATCCCGCACAATTCCATATTTAATTATTTAGTGAGTCGCTATTTAACCCCGAACAACCACATATGCGGTGCAACATGTATGAATGATGTTGATGCACATGATAAGAGATGCAACAATATATATGTGACACATTTTAGAAAATAGGGCTTATGGTCAGGTTCTCACGGTATCGGAACAAAGGCGGTCGCCGGCTTCGGGTTCGAAGAGGAAGAAGATGAAGCCGGGGTTTGGAGGCGAGGTCTCGGACTTTGGATCCAAGAAGGAGAACTTGGGGTTCCGTCTTCGGCGTTGGTGGCGAACTTGAATTGGCGCCAACGGTTCCCGGGTCAAGGTGCACTTGGTTGTCGGCATCGGCGTACTCGGTTTCGTGGGGAAGAACTCAAAAGATCACTTGTTGCGCCGTGTTGGAGTTAGGCACCACCTCTACAGAGCATCACCTCCACAGCACCATCATCGCAGCAACAACACGCACCAGATCACCACCACTTCGACACACCACCAGGTGAAACGCGGGCGGGAAAAACATGATGTAGAACTCGGAGCCGGGGACGACGGCCAGACGGACGCGGGGAAGTCGCAGCGCTGCAGGTCCTGCTTGAGGAAGAGAGGAAGCAGGGGTCGCGTCAGTGGCGAGGACGTGCGCGTGAAGGAGCTCACGGTCGAGGTTGAGCAGGGAGGCAGGCACGCTGCAGCACAGAGGAGGTAGCGGCGGGCTTGGGGAGGAGCAGCTGCTGCTGAGGGAGGATGTCACGGCGGCGACCGCGTCCGGGGATTGGAGGGAGGAGGGCTCGCGCGGCCGGCGCTGAAACGGACGAGGCGGCCGCGTCTGGTTACTGGGGACGCGATGGTGGCGGCCGGAGATAGAGCAGAGGGGGCGTGGCTGCGCGGCGAGGGGAAGCACGGGGAGGTGGCGGCCGGCGAGCAGAGCTCGGGGAGGGAGCGGAGAGAGGGCGTCGCGGGCAGGGACGCGAGCGAGGTCGCTCGACCGAGCAAGGGGAGCGAGGCCACGGGCTCGGGGAAGGGAGGAGCTCGCAGAGGAGCGAGCAGCGAGGCGACGGGGTCAGTCTCCTGCGGGGCCGAGAGAGAGAGGGGGGAGGACCCGATCGATTTTGGAAAAGAAGTGGAGGGGGGCGGCTGCAAAAAGCCAGGGGAGGGTTTGGTTAGGTTAGGGTTTCTGTGGGGAGGTCCAGGTGGGCCGCCGGCTGGGCCAAGAAGGTGGCCGGTTGGGCTCTGCCTTGGCCTGGCCGGTTGGGGAGGTCTGCCCCCTTTTTTTAATTTTAAAACAGTTTTCTTTTATTATTTACTGGTTGTTTTAAAACCATCTTAAAAATAGTTTTGATACTAGAAAAATACTTAAAAAATATAGTTTTAGTTTGGGGATGAAAAGGAGAGAGTACTTTTGGCAATAAAAATAAATTTCAATAAAATAATTTTGGAATTAGAATATGTATGATGCCATGATGACTTGGAACGACACGGAAAAACAAGCAACGGCGAAAAACAAATCTATGGGGTTTTTCCGGGTCGTTACAACATCCAACCCCCGGAAATTCACAATATCCAAGGGTGCCCGGCCCGGATAATCCAGGGGAGGGGAATCATTAACCCTGCATGACCCCCCCCCCCCCCCCCAAGCCAACTCAGCAATGGCCATTTCATGCGTACGGGCTATAAAGGGGGATTTCTTCTAATGGCCATTTCATTTTTTTTTTGGTATATTGGTACATCCGGGGTTGTTCCTCCTCAGATCTATCCGTTAGAAGACGAAGAACATTCTCTCCTCTCCATTGTTGTTGTGCTTCAATTGCATGGATCTCCCTCCATAGCCTCCCAAATCCTCCCAAACTTTGGGAATCGACTTAGGAGGGCCCAATTTACCTATCCTTTGTGGATTTGGAAACCCTAGCTCTCCTTGGTGTGGGTCCTTGTTGAGAGTTCATCATGAGGCTACATTTTGTTTGTACTAGCTCTTGATGTTGTTGGGAGCCTCTAAGTTGTTTGTGGAGTCTTGCCCCAACCTCGTGTGAAGGTTAGCCGCCTTGACTGAATCCCACATGATCCAGCAATCTCCACGCATGAATCACACAGTGGAATTCGCCGGTGGAGCCTTCCGGAACACGACACTAGCCAGGTCGTGGAGAGAGGCATCCGGCAAATCATCATCTTGGCACGATTTGAAACCCTAGGACTACCACCTTTATTCAAGATGAGCTAGTATCCCCCACACCACCCGCCAACACGTTGTTGGATCTGCCGCTCTGAACCTCACCGGCCAGGTCAGTTGAGCAACAAGATAGTAGAACATGGGTGATCTTCCGCTAGATCTGGCCGAATCGTGCAGCGAGAAAGAACTCCCGCTGCCGGTCAACGCGCCGCCGTGAAAGACCTCCACCACCACGCATGTTCCACATGTGCTGCCCTGTTGACGGCCCTCCTTGCGCGTAGGAGGCCACCGGAGTTCGCGAGCCCTCACCCCCATCTTTGACAGGCTAGGCATACTATTTACTACCTCGAGTCGTATTTAGTCGACGCGGCACTTAGCTTGTTATAAGCTAGCAATTCCTTAGCTCCCCGTTGATGTTTTCAGATCGGAGGGAGTATCATATTAAGCACATATCCCGGGTGATCGATATTCAACAGCTGTATATGTGATCGTGTCGACCATTGGAAGGATACACTTTAACAATTAACATGATTATATAATGTATTTCAACGGTCCCAACATTTGACTTCAGATGTATCCATACACGTTAGCATCCACAACAACCATTCCATATTTTCTAACGGCCCCGTTCTGCGTGTGCAGCCTAAAATATTGCATATGAATCACTACTTCGTTCCATAAATGCGCCTGTGCACCCGCAGTCCTGCCTCAGACAAGTCTTACGCACAAGGACCAAGTTAAACAGGTGTTCAGGTATGCCTGATTTTTCTGCTCGAGTTTATATGTAGTAATGCAGAGTGAGATACTAGTATTTGTTATTCTTTTCTCGTAGTAACTTGGTCGTTCAAGTATATTCTTGATCTTGTAAGCATATGCAGTTCAAGTTAATCCTTCATGTGTTCTTTCTTACAGTTCTAATCATATAGCCAAGTTTACACATCGACAAAAACATATGTACTTGGCAATCTAGCTAGGTGTTATTTTCTTCAGCGCTTGTTCGGTTTTAGCTAATACGAGTGAGATTGAGGTGGTTTAAATCCCCAACATGCCAAAATACCCCTTAACCCACTCGCCTATGGGATTAACCGAACAAGACCTCAGTGTGGAGTGCCCGGTTTATTCTTCTTTTACTTAACTGTGGAGTGGATTTTCTGCTCGAGTCTCTATAGCAATGCAAAGTGAGATGCTAGTATTTTTTTTATTTTTTCTTGTAGTAACTTGGTCGTTGAAGTATATTCTTGATCTTGTAAGCATATGCTGTTCAATTTAATCCTTAATGTGTTCTTTCTTACAGTGCTAACCGAATATCCAAGTTTAAACATCGCTAGCAACATCATCAGCAGCAATATGTACTTGACAACTGGAGACATCATGTGGTTCACTGTATCGTTCTTATCGTACTCTATGGTGGTGAACAAGATTGCGGGAGGAAGAATTAGCTTGGATTCAATGCGAAGAAAACCACTTCCATCTCCCATAAATGCCATTTCTCTAATAAGACTAGTTCCAACAGCTTTTATCAAGACTCTACAAGCTATCACATGTGATCTATGTACGAAGTTTGGCTTGTACAAATCGTCTCAGAAAATCTTTGGCAGGCGCTTTGCTGAACCATCCGTGGGCATGTGACTTGTAAATACAAATATATCTACGAATCTAGACAAATTACGACACTTATTTCCAAATGGAGGAAGAACTACTATTTTATTTGTTGACAGCCACTAGCCCACTACACACTAGTAAGCATGCCATCACAAGTCATGCAGATAATCATGCGCGAGCGATGTGGTGTACACTGCAATGTAATTGTGTTGTATATTGCGGACATGGTGTTTTTGCACCCAGGAGCACATGCTCCTAGTTTGTGAAATGAATTTTAAACGTATTATAAAATGTCAAAAATCCGACAAAAGATGTTGTGCATACATCTTCATGTTCTATTTGTTCACAAATTTCACGAAGAGCTGATACTTTTTGTGACATTTGTAAAAAAGACAAAATTTGGTGCTAAAAATAAGCCCTGCACAAGATATTTCCTAGTCTTTTTTACACATCAAACAAAAAAATGTTGGTTTTCCACAAAATTTAACATATATGATAAACAATTTTGTTCGGATTTTTTCTGATATTTTAAAATGTTTTTTCGGTGGCAGGAGCATATGCACCCAAGATCAAAAGTGCATTTCCGACAAGAGCTCTACCTTATAAATTTGTCTCCACTCTCCAGTCTCCACCACCTTGACTAGTGCATTTGGGACTTAACTTTTGACATGCCGTTAGAATGTACATAATTTAGAATGGGCCACATACACATATGGGCCTGCCACATGGGCCAACATTCTGACAGTATGCAGGTACACTTCTAAGCATGTGGAGACATAAAAATCAGAAAAGATGAGCACAAAATCCTCTGCAATCAGTGCAAGTAAATGGTGTATCTTATGCTAGGATGATTGGAATGTGGACAACATCATTTCCCTCCTCCAATATTTGCATCCTTCCTAACAAGCAAACAATGAAAAATGCAGGTTTGTTTCTCTTCAAATACACGAATATTTCAACATAAAACACACTGATAACATTGTCCTTCTAAGAGATAGGCGACAGTTACGTGTAACACTGATTTCAACCCCCTTGGTTACTGCTGATAAACACACATTGATATTTAGTAAAAGCAAATAGATAACAACTTTGTAGCTTCCTCTATGCGACATATTGTTGCTGATGAAGGACTCAAGAAAAAAAGATTTAAACTGGTACTTAGTTGTTCTCTTCTTAAAGAATGCAGTGTAACTACACAAGCTATCGAGTATTGACCCTGGTGCTACTTGTGGGGATGCGACTCTTCATCAGGTGCAATCTTTCGTGGCATTTTCTTCTTCTGCGTGTACTTTGCATAGGAATACCAGACACCACCAAATGTGTTGATCACCAACCCAGTGACATTAAGAGCATGCACTTTGACGCCTCCCAACACAACAAAACCCAGGGTCTGAAAGGTCAATGAGACAAAAAGAAAATGGCATCAGATGTTTATGTTCTGTTCCCTCCATTCACTTTTAATTGACTCTAATTTAGTATAAAGTACTAAATCAGAGTCAATTAAAAGCGAACGGAGAGAGCAGAAGTTTAATGCTAACAAATGCCAAGAGGGTTTCTGTGACCTCGTGATGCCATGTCAAAACAGAAAGTAGACTTACAGTAGACCCAACGCCCTTGAGAACTCCTACTATTGTAGTTGTCAGGGCAGAGTTGACAATTGTGCACCAAAACATGGTGTAATTGAGAACGATACCCATCACCAGTGAAATAATTAGAATAACAGTGAATGACACAGAAGCTGTCTGCATTTCAAGAGATAACAAATAAGTATCTTGGAACCGAGCAAGCAAAGTAGAGATCATCTGATGCAGAAACATGATCAAAGCCATATTATGTTCATTAACCTTTAAGTGTCAACCCATCTGATCTAGTATCCAAGTATGAACTAATATCTTGTCATGAGCTAAAGGGGGTCCCAACAAAGAACAAATAGATTGCCACCTTATATATGCTAAGTTTGATAAACCTATAATCTATACTACTACTAACCTTTTCCGACAGCACTGAAAGAGAATGGGGAAATTCTCCTGTTGCAATGATGATGAAAAACAGAAATGGAAGTGACAATATGCTGTTATAAAACATCAACTCCATTGAGGAAAGACCATCCTCTGCGCCTGATTTCTCCACCAGAATTAAATACATTGTCTGCACAAACATTGTTTCAGTTAGAACTATACCCAATTTTCGTGCGTTTGTGTGAACGACCAGATTAGAAATGCTAACCTGGAAGAAGACTGACGTAAGAGCCATGGAGTATCCATACAAGTCAAAGGAAAAATCTCCAAGTGCTGCCACAAGGACACCTAAGGCGGTACAGATAACTGAAAGTGACACCTAAAACAAATTTGCACAGATGAGGAAGCGCCAGATAATTCTAGTACTAAGCCATTCCTTTCGAGAGGGAAAGCTCCCCAGGCATGTGTTTGGTTATCTGTGCAGGTGGGAGAATGGAACCACTGCATGAGGGAAAACAATCTTTTTACCTGTGTTGGTGGTTTCCCCTTCCCCCGTAAGAACCCAGACACCAAAACAGCAAGGGGAGTGAGCCTCTTAATTGCAATATACATAGGGATGTTAACCCCTTTCAAGCTTGCTAGAGCGAACGCGACATTTGCATTATAGAAAATTGACACCGGAAGAAGCTTCTTTGCTGTTGCCATGCTGAGATCTTTCCTTTTGGACATTCCAAGAGATTGGCCGAAATGTATAAAAAGCGCTGTAGCTAGTTGCTGTAGAAATAATGGACGAAGTGAACAACCCAACAAGGCATTGAATGTTTTCTCAGCATTCGACGGCAATGTTGAGTCATACCTGTAACGTGAGGAGGGTCATGGAGTGAACATACTGCATGATAACAGCTTTGTTCACGAAAACCATCGCCATAGATGCAACTCCATATGAAAAGGCCGAAGATAAGCTGCAAGAGCATGTACACAGGGGAAATGGTCAGCCCCACCGAATGCATTTCCCATTTAATTCTGATCCTAACTGGCAGATGTGCAGAAAATCCCAAACTTTGCCTCCAGGGAATGCGGTCTAGCTGCATCTACGGATTGCAGGCACAACGATATTCTCCATGGAACTAATTCAGGAAGATAAGGTGGCGTTGCGTTTTGGAAGTGGTACCGTGTAGGTAGCTCCAAGCATACATACATATAATGAATACTACGTACACAAGTTGGAATCTAGTGCAGTTGATTATACAATTGCCATGTACATGCATTGGTGCGGAGGTTTAACTAGAAATCTATTTCACAATGTCTAGTTTATTGTCTAATTAGCTACTAGTATACAAATACAATTGGAGAGTAGGAGGGCTCTATCCAGTAGTATTTTAGATAGTCCCAAACATGTCACCGAAACCATACATCCATTTTCTAGGTGTCAAACAGGCCGTGCCACTCAAATCTAACCCACACTCCCCCAGCAGTTCCTCTGATCCAGGGCCTTGAGGATACCAACTCCTTCCGATACAGAAGATCCCCCAATCCGCGGACAGAAGGAGGGGAGCCCAACGAAGAGCATCATAGTGACAGAGGGGAGCGGGAGCGGGAGCGGGAGCGGGAGCAGGCGAGGTCACCTGAGGATTGAGCTGGGTTCGCCGGCCTCCAACCCCATCTCTCCCTATCTCGCGCGCGTCTCCGGCAAGCCGATTCGCGCTCCTGCCGGACGCGAGCTGCACGTACCGGTGCTCTGGCGCGGTTCGGGCCCGGAGGGAGATCTGGTGCGTCTCGCGCTGGGGGATTGTGGGTGTGGGTTACGCGGGGGGCTCCATTAGCGACTTGTTTTGTCCCGCGCGCGCGTGAGGGTGAGGCCGTGAGGGGGGCGCCAGGCCTTCTCCTTTCCACGCCTCTCTCTCTCTCCTCCCCCTCTGGAGGAGGGCTGCTCCGGTGCTCCCCCCCTAAATGAAGTTGGAGGGCCATAGTTAGTTATTTTTCCATGTGTTGGATCCGCCGAAACTCATATTCAGCGCATGTATACTCATCTGTATTGATACAATATGTGTATATCGTGTAAGAAAAAAAAAGGTCACGTGAGCAAGATCTTTATAGGACTTTTATATTTCGGCACACGCACGTGACCGTAGATACGTACAAAAACGAGGTACAACACAACACGTGCCATAAGGGTCTATATAGGGTTGTACGGACGATGGACATACAATGAAATTACGATCGTGCCCCCGCTTACGAACATGTATGGGAAAATCTCCACCGTTGTTGTGTTTGACGCGCCAAAAAAATTCCAGGGGAGGAGCACCGGAGCAGAAGTGCCTCTGGAGATCGGGGATGATGCTCACGTGCTCTAGGACAAAACACCACCATGTGGGCATCACCTGACTGGCTGTGTTTCTTCAACGAAACAGTTTTGAATCTGAATGGTTAGCCAATGGAAAGAGATCCACAAGGAAAATCAGAAAAAAGAAAAAATCATTGCACATAGATAATGGAGATGAAGGTATGTGGGGTGTGAAGTTTGAAACTTGGTTGATATATTCTTGGTTGTATATTCATTCCTCCATTGAACTTGAAATAGACAAATAGTACATCAAGTAGACCAATCGTTTTCTCCTAAGGGTGACGGGAGGGGGAAGGGATCCCCACTGTAGGCCCACCAATCTTATATGACCAATTGGTGTTGCACGTAAATCGACATACGTCTTCCTACCGTCAAGAGAGAAGAGAACGGTGTCTGTATGCATAGAGCAAGTCGAAGAAGATATTGTGAGGAACTTGGCGAGCTCGACAAAAGCTTTCCACCCATGTCAGACGTAGATTATCCTCGAATGTTGATGGCCTCTACCCATAACATGAGGAGGATGAATACATGTAAATAAGCCACAACCGACTCTCATCTAAATAAAAGCAAGTATAAATATTTCATATGCTATCTCCCATATGTTTTCTTAAGAGCCATATTATAGGACAATACTAAATATCTCATGAACATAATGTGATCAAATGAACCAACGGATCGTAAGTAACTTTATTTCTTTTTTTTTGCGAAACACAGTACAATCAAAGACGCTCATACATACGCGCACACACTCACACCCTACCCCTATGAGCACCTCCAAGAGACTGCGTTGAAGAACTGATCCGACGGGTCTTGAGATTGACGAAGTCACCACAGGCGCCTCGCTGTCGACGGGAACGTCGCCTCCCACTGAAGAATATTCCGCCTTTATGAGACACCAAAGTGTCAAATCTGGGATTTGAACTCTGGTGGGCTGGGGGTGCCACTGCCCTCCTAACCATCCAACCACAGGTTGGTTCTCAAGTAACTTTATTTCTCTTACATCATGGTGGACAATTAAAAAAAAAGACGCATGAGAAAAAAGTACAGGGTAGGCGGACAACTTGTGTCCTTTTATATTATTGCTGAAAGGTAATGCTCAAAGGGAAATGCGTCGTGGGAACACCATTTGTAAGGTTAAGCTCATTTGGACTAATTTGCAGCTGGTGGGCCGACGTAAGCTCCAATGGCATCAACAACTTGTCCAGCACGTCCAAATAAGCCCAGAACGATTTTATCGTTCTCCTTGGGAATGCTAAACGGAGTACCCTGTTCTTTTCC
Source organism: Lolium perenne (assembly GCF_019359855.2). Taxonomy (NCBI): domain Eukaryota; kingdom Viridiplantae; phylum Streptophyta; class Magnoliopsida; order Poales; family Poaceae; genus Lolium; species Lolium perenne. Next base: position 32,629,990 of record NC_067250.2, read on the forward strand.
AAAAGGTCCGTATGTGTTAACATTGGTGACAATGGTAAGTGATGTTACAACTGTGTTGTTATTGAAGTCACCAGTTGTTCCAAAAACTTTGTTCACGATCTCTGTAGGAGCAAGCAAGATCTGCAAGGGAAAAGATCACCTAGTTATTACGTCATTCAGTATATTTATACTTTATATGCAGATTTGATTTTGCCTTTCCATGTAGAAGGTACCAACTAGCAAACACATTATCCAAAACAAAACCAAAAAAAAATCTAGAATAACATTGACAACATGAATGGCTTGCTCCAAAATCCACTCACCGTGTTAGAAAACCCACCATTACCACCCCATGGACCGGCGATTTTCTTGTTACCAGCTTGGTCAATGTATGAAAATGCAATTGAATCAATGACATCGCCACTTCGAATTGTCACACTGTCTAGACGCTTAGGTTGCTCAGAGATGTCAAATGCATCCCCTCCATTCCCACCCAACAACTCAGTCTTGTCAACCGGGATCTGGACACACAGAGGTTGACCAACATGTTGGGAAGACATAATAAATAAAAATATAGCACATAGAATAACCCTACATCTATTTTCTAAATCGTGGAAAAAACACCAAAGGAAGTGTACGCATCTAACCACTGGATTTGGTTGTGGAAAGGTGAGGCATAAAGCACGGATATGAAGGTCCATGACAACATGTGACCCATTCCTCTGGATCACTTCGTATGAGGCGACACCCTGGGCACAAGCAAACTCTCCGGTTCCACCTATGATGGCCCATTCACCTTTTGACCCTGTTGGTTCGAGATACTTCCCAATAAACTGAATGCTTGAGCCGTTATACCTAATATGGAAATGAATGTAAATATCATCAAAAGTTAGTTATGTATGATAATGACAATATATAATCAAAGTCCAGTGCTATGTATGATAATGACAATATATAATCAAAGTCCAGTGCTCGAAATATGTTTTCACAACTTCACCAACACAAAGGTACAGTTTTGTCCATGAATGGTGAAGATGGGACAACACGAAAAAGTTACACACAAAATAAGTTGAGAAGTCAATGAACTCACCATGTATCGGTGAACAATATGTTGTCGCAAAAGAACCAGTCCACTTGTTTCATCCCTGCAGCAGTATGCAGGCCTTGAGCACGCCCAACAACGGCTGCGTCGAGGCTAGGACCATCACGAATGACCCAGTCATTAACAATCAACTCACCAACGCGATTGGGAAAGCCTGGATTCGCCACCATCCGCTGGTTAAGATTTGGCTCATCGTAGTTCTGGTGCACGTACAAGTGGAGAAAATGCTCCTTTTGCACGATACCTTGGCTAGGAGGACCACTTTGGTGGTAGCTAGGCATGTTCACGTTAGCCATGGCCAAAGGGTATTCCTAAAAATTGCTAGCTAGAAGGTTTGTGTTTGGTTCAGTACTGCTGGCTTGATCGTAGACTGGATGGCTATATATAGGGCTCCACGCTCATAGTTCACGTGAGAATGGCAGCTCGAATCTAACAATTCATCGCGTGACTATGAGCGCGTTTGGTAGGCTGCATGCTCCTTGGCTCGCATGGGCGAGCAATTTTCCGTTTGGATGCCTGGCCGAGTCGCGTTCTTGCATTAACCGGTTCTCAAAGCACCTCTGGGACAGGTCCTGGAGGAACGCCCGGAATGGCAGTATCTCCGGGCTAGGCCCGTTGCGGCCAGAAGGCTGCACGCGTGGAGAAGGCAGGCGGAGACGCTGCGTCCCTTCGGGAACACGCGCCATAATTAGCCTCACCGCTCCCCTCTCCTTCCTCTCACTCGCGACCGCGCTCTCACCTCCCCCAAACTATCACAACACCCGACGGTTCCCCTCCCGATGACCAATCCGCCAGACCGACGCACGGAGGAGCACCGGTACCGGAGGAGGAGACCTCGGCGACCAGAACCGCGACATCGGCCGCAATCTGCTCCGCAGTCTTCATCGGCATCTCGACTTCGCCCGCGACCTCAAGATCGTCCTCGGCCGGAACAATGGCGGTAACGACCTCTCCTTCTCACCTTCGTACTCGTTCTGGCAGAACATGACATTCTCTGGCATTTCCGATGACATGCACATTAGATCTGCTAGGGTTTCCGTTAGGATAGCGGTCGGATTGACGTTTGCAAGGTGTTCTTCCCATTTCTTGCTGTTCTTGTCGAGTTCTTGCTTTCCACGGTCTCGATTTGCTTAGATATGTTACTATAGTATCGGATTGCGGTAGATCCTTCATAGACCGGGCTTTGGATAGGTAAAACTGGCAGATTGTACTGTGCATGCATAGAGGCGAAGGTTATTTTGTGTTCGGGTTTACCATGTTGTCATTGTTGTGCGAAAGATTGAGCTGAGTCGCGCTAGTTTGTTCAGACGCAAGAAAAGTAGGGGGACTTGAAGAAGGAAGTTGTAGTGCTCAAGAATATACAAAGAACACAAGCACAAGTGATGAGGGCTAAGAAACATGAATGGGGGGCAGAAAAAAAGGCTTTGGAGGCTGAGAAGAGAAAGCTAGAGTATGACATATACGATCTGCTTCAAGTGAACTTTGCAATAAAAAAACAAGCTCAAGAGGATCAGGGCTACTTGTGACAAGTGATGAATGCGATGTAGATGTACTGTACGAGAATTTGTAGTGTGGCCTAAGTACAGTTTGTAATGTACCCAAAGTACCACTCGTAATGTACTCAATTTGAAGTGCTACTTGTGCTGTTTCTTGATTGAACTAGGCCAATGATTATAACATGAGATCATAGTATGAGGAGATGATTGATCAGAACCTATGGCATGACTTAACACAACCATGCCATTGCTTCTGTTCAAACATCTCCTACATATGTACTCATTGTATGAGGCCTCTGATACCCTGCTTTGCATGTTTCTGCTTCTTTAGTTCTGCATTGGCCAATAATTCAACTATGGCTCAACGGCAGGCATGATGTTGCCCTCAAACTTAGTCATGTGTGCCATATTACTGACACACTAGACTTAGTTTGGGGACAGTCCCTTTGCCTTCCGTGTGATCCTACATATGAGGCCTCGATTTCGTATGTCTGATGCATTGGCCAATGATTTAACAAAGGCACAATGGAAGGCTAGGTGGTGGCCTCAAACTTAGTCATATGTGCCACTGTCGTAGCACACTACACTTAATTTGTGGCCACTCCCTATGCCTGTCGTGTGAGCAAATGTATGAGGCCTTACTAATGTTATCAATGTCCGTTTTCATCTACACTACTTCTGAGCAGGCACACCTCTAATTGTGTGTGTTCTTCTGGCAGACTGAGAAGATCATGCTTAGGTCACCTGCCGAGGTTCCCGGCGAGGGACCGGCGAAGAAGTGTCGTGGAAGGCCGGCTAAGGTCGGCCACTTCCACGAGGAGCCAGGGCCGGACCACTTCCTCAAAATCATCTTCAAGCCCACCTTCGGGCGGCTATGATCCCTAAAGCTTTCGTCAAGTGGTTCGCAAAAATCCCTTCCAACATCATCGTCACCACCAACACCGGATGCAACTGGAGGATGACTACGAGGAGAGAAGGCGATGACGCATTCATCGACCAGGGATGGTCGGCCTTCGCCGTCGCCCATCAGCTCAAGGTAGGCCAGTTCGTCACCTTCAGAAAGGTGTTCTCCTTGGAGTACAGTGTGGTCATCTTCGACCACACCTGCATTGAGGTGGTGAGCAGGTGCCCGTACCATGGCGATGACACCAGGTGCGTTGTCTCCGAGCACCATGTCTGAAGCTAACCTGGTACCATGTCGTGTCTAGTTGCTGGTCGTGTCTAGTGTGTTGAACTATGATCCTGTCTGCCGTGTCCAGAACTATGACCGTGTCTGCAAAATGTTGTGTCGTGAGTTTGTGTCGTCTATGATCACTGTTAAGTTCTCTGTCGTCTATGATTGTGTTCTTACTTGTGTTGTTGATCGCTGGTAACCTCACCACTGAAGGGAAGAGGTTACCAGAACCGGATTATGGGTTGAAACCAAACAACAGGGGCGTCGTTCTGGGCTGCTACAAGGCCTGCAAACCGACCTACCAAACGACCAGAGCCCAAATCTTCACGGGGCCGAAAAATCTCCGTGCAGGTCACCAAACAAAGTCGCTTTTATGGCCCATGGCCAGTTTTAAACGCGCAGAGGACTCCTTACCGTTGCGCCAGTAATGCAGGAAATCCCCCAGGCAACCAAACGTGCCCTATATATCTGCTTTAGATATGCTTATTGAACCATGCGTAAAATAATGTCCCGTACATGCATGCGTGTAAACAAAACGGCATCTGGTTGTTTCGTCGAGATCTGCTGAATCAAGATGACCCCAATCTCCATGTACGTATACTATAGATATTAGAGTGATCTCTGACACCGACTCGCGTAGCGCATGACAAGTTACTCAATGTTATCTCTAGATTTCAAAAAAGTCTTACATTTTAAAGCGAAGGTAGAACTGCACAGTACACTCACAACCTACAATACTCACAACCTAAAATACTCCCGCCGCTTATATTTACTTTTTGTTTTGGGTTTGTTAAAGTCAAACTTTGTAAAGTTTAACCAAATATTTTTGAAATATCAACATCTATAATATAAAATATATTATATTAGAATCTTGGTAAAGTATATTTTAAAATTATGCTATTTGATATTATAAATTTTGATGTTTTCTTTAGCCGGTCAAATTTTACAAATTTTGACTTCGATTATACTCGGAACATGAGGTAATTGTTGAGATTTTACAAATTTTACTTTAACTAAACCCAAAATACGAGATAATTATGAGTGAAGGGAGTACTCTACTTTTTTCTTTTCTCTCCAAATGGAGGAGAGACTCCGAGCCTTTGCATCGAAAAGATGCATACGACCTTCTTTATTAATTTAATTTATTTAAAAAGGACGGACAAAGAGCATACATCAAAACTATGAAGCCTCCGCACAATATCTACATACCCGACAATGAATGAAGATTATTTCAATAAGGCCTTGTGCCCGGTAAACAATGAAATACCTTATCCGCTAGGAACCGGGAACATTGCATACCCCAAGAAGACCTCTAGGTGAAACAAGAGTGATCGTCCAGGTTTAGTGGACTCTTGGCGAGCACCTCATGTATAGGCTACGAAAGTCGTCACCACCCTCGAATTGCTGGGTAACGCGCATATAAAAAATTCCTACGCCTAAAACCAAGATCATATCCGATAGGGGGAGGGTGTAATGGTTCATACCCTCCTAAATCGAACTAGTGGAAGTTGTCGATGACAAGGGTGAAGACCGAGTCGATCCCCGCAACTAGACTCGCCTAGCCACGAGGAGATTTATTATCCCTCGAGCCGCTCCCACGAACAAATGTGTCACACTTGCAACACATGCTTGATATCCACACGTACGTGAAGTGTGATCAACACACAAACGAAGCGGGAACATGTAGATGAAGATTAGGCATTGCTTCCGCGAGTGCCACCTAGATTGGATTTAGACGGCAGATAGAGATCCGGCAGCGCTTCTCCGTCCAAGAGAGAGAGAGAGAGAGAGAGAGAGAGAGAGAGAGAGAGAAAGAGAGATACCCTGGTCATACCGTACCTAGGTTTTAGTTCGAAATCATGAAGATAACGATGACACTCGGGCGACGACAACGATGGGTCGAGCGGCGGCGTGGCCAGGGCGCACGGCGACGGCTAGAGTTTTGGGTGTCAGGATGGTGCAACCAAGGGAGGGGGAGGGGCTGAAACTTTTGGTTTCTTTGGGGTGTACTTGGTCCCTTTAAATAGGTGGCCAAACCCCATGGGTCGTCCAACAACCTACTCCCAAGTTTGAGTGAGTTTCAGTAGGTTTTCATCGACCGGAACAACGTACTAGAATTAGGATAATTTTGTCAAATCCGAATTTGCCTTTGGGAAAACTTCTTCCTCTAAAGGAAACATGGGTTCACCTATTATGTCCTGACTTTCTAAGATTGCTCGAGTCGTCCTGGAACCTTCCATAACCTTCCGAATCCATCCGGTCCTTCCAAAACATTCCATATATGCTCGTAACCATTCCAAACATTCGAACACTTAGGGGACCATTACATACACTTTTGGGATAACCTGGGACCTCTCAGAATCATTTTAAGACCATTCAGGATACTCTCGAAACCTACCCATATTATCTTTATATATAACTCACATTCTTAAATGTCGCTAAACATTTAAATGTGTGACCATATGGGTTCAGATATATGTGGACATGTCCGGAACACCTTGCGCGATAATGATTGATGTCGAGCACTTGATAACCGCATCAATCCCCACACATAACACGAAGATCTTTATCGTGTGAACCTTCCGTATTACTTTATATACATGTCGATTGCTTCTCGATACTTTAGATATCCCAAGGTGAAACTGAAGGTTATCTTTGTTACCCGAAATGTACTCCTTTACTCATCCCGCACCATCGATGTTCATGTGATATAACAACTTAGTCGCGTATCTAGCTAGACTATAACCATCGATGCATGAGTGGGCGGCTAGAGTGTATATCGCCATCGCTGGAGTAGCAATTCCTGTGATCACAAAGAATGACACAATGTCATATTATTCGGTATGCACAAAAATCATCTTTATTGTCACTCAGTTACGATGTGACATTTGAAAATCACACGACATCCATAAGATATCCTAGATTCCTAGTTTAGAATACCATCATAGTCAAACGATCTTTATTAACGGTAATACTTAGTATTTGGGAAACTATCGATAACTATATTGACGATGTGTTTCACGGTATATCATTGGGGTATATCCATTATCATTGTTCCACCAACAACATTACCCTTAAGTGATATCGGCAACCTTGTAACAACTTTTACTTATTTCCCTATAGTTAGGAAAACAAGACTATCAGTATCACATGTGCCAGTCATAGACGTGTGACTAGGGATACCTTTTAGAATTCCAGGTGTTATCTTCGGTGGTGGTTTGTTGGGCTGCTGTTGCGTAGATTTGAATACCGTGATAGGGTTTTTTTTTTCTTTTCTTCTTTTTATCTTTCAGGCTAGGTGCATCCTAGATGTCTTGATTTATAACATTATGTTGGTGCATATGATGGGTGTAATTGGTATCTTCGCAATGTTAATATATTCCTTTTGTCAAAAAAGAGGTATCTTATTTGGCGTATATTATTTCACACGTGTAATTAGGTTTCCTCCAATACCACAATATTTGAAGCTAATAAGATTATATCATAAAATAAGAACTAAATTATGAATCCGAAAATATAGAATAATACAATTCAGTATTGCCTTTAGAGCATATTTCCTTCATGAACCGTCCAACAATCTTCATGGCTAAGATTCAAATAAACTTCGCAATCCTGCCAATGACGTTAGACGGCACATCCTCCCTACGCATGCATCTTAGCATGCCTCCTCCACCGAGACTCCCCGACGCCACGCCTCTGAGTCCACCATGATCGACATGGTCACCTCAGAGCCCCTCCAGCCAGCATCTACTCAAAAAAAAAAAAAAATGCCCCAGAGGAGAAGATGGTGCCTTGTGTCGCCATCGCCCAATCCAGCAGGCCTAGATCTGTGGACACATTTACGAGTTTGCACGTAAGATGCTGTTGCATTAATTTCACTCGATCTTAGCTTCTGTCGGTGATAGGTCTGTAACTGCAATATTGTACTACATGGATCTCTAGATCACATTTTCTTTTACGGTTAACCATGTGTGCATGATTTGGCGTTATGTATACATGAAGCATCATAGTTTCTTTCACTGTGTGACTGTCTCACATGCAGATGTTGTTAACGAAAAAATATGCTATCAGTGCGTGGAAACTAATTAAAATCTTATGCATTCTCATCTCGAGGCGCTTATGCTAAGATTCATACAGTATCGACGATCAACTTGCCGCGTGAGATCTGGGTTAAACTTGAGCATTAACTCCTAACCTCGTGAGCTGTGTCGGCACGGCGCACGCCCGTAGAGTTATCGGTTTAAATTATTTAGATAGAATTCATGTAATAATATTGCTGTTTTTCTAAGCTATTTATTATTGACACATAGTTTTTTTTTACATATAGATTTATTGTGGTACCTTAAGTTGGGATACATGGGATATTACATCAATCCGGCCTCGCTACTTTCCATGTAGGGATAGTCCTTTATAGCCCATGCTTAGTGGTGAGATTTGGAGGTGGTGTTTTGCCGCGATGGTTTGGTTGTCTGGCGGAGCTTGCGATGGCGAATTGGACTAGTGGCTAGGCTACTCGCACGGGCTATATGGCGTCGGCGGCTTGCGAGGGTGATTTAAGGGTTGGGATGTTCTGCCTGGTAGCCATGATCTGTAAATGTGGTTTGTGGAGTGCGTGCAATAGATGGGACCTACGAAGATTGCTTACAAGCTTTTGATGTGCATGAGATGGGGAAACTTATGGATGCGGGCAAAGGAGGCGTGTGTGTGCGTGGGGGGGGGGGGGGGGGGGGGGCAACCGTGGTACCGTTGTTGCTCGTGAGGGGCATGTCGCGGCGATGACCGACCACAGGAGGCATGTGTGTGTGTGTGTGGGGGGGGGGGGGGGGGACAACCGCGGTACCGGTGTTGCTCGTGAGGGACATGTCGCGGCGATGATCGAGCGCTCTGGATATCACAATGATCCTGATTTGTTACTTCTAGATGCAACTGAATGTAAGTCTTCTGTAATTTTTCTATTTATGAAGTTTTTTTATATGCTGTGGTATGTTAGTATGTATGGCAGTGAATAAAATGAGATAGATAATTTTTAGGATAAATGTGGTAGTTTTTTGTTTGTCATTTTCTCGTATCAACCCACCCTCAGCAGTAGATCAAACAAAGCACTATACAACTTTTACAACTTTTACTAGGGAGAATTGCTTATTTACCAGTGTCCTTGGATTATGTACCTATAGTTCATTGTTCGTTTGTAAAATACCCACTAGGGGCATCGATGCAAAAACAATTAACTCTCGGCGCCTTCATTTGTAGCATGACAAGAAATGAAAATACTACTACCAACAACTAATGAAACGGAGATGATCAGGATGCACGAATCGCTTGCTGTGTCAAGTTTTCGAGTAATCCGAAACCGTCGATGGGTTAGCTGGTCGTACGCGCGCTTCTCCCACCATTGCAGCTGCTGGCAGCAGATCAACCATTGCGCCGTCCGCCGACGCCGTGGCAGCAAATGAAAATACTACTACCAACAACTAATGAAACGGAGATGATCAGGATGCACGAATCGCTTGCTGTGTCAAGTTTTCGAGTAATCCGAAACCCTCGATGGGTTAGCTGGTCGTACGCGCGCTTCTCCCACCATTGCAGCTGCTGGCAGCAGATCAACCATTGCGCCGTCCGCGGACGCCGTGGCAGCCCTTCCTGCCGGTCATCAGAGCCGTCTGCTCGTGAACATACGATGCAGTTGTTGTTATCTGAGCCGCCGTTGGTACTCCCCGATCTTGTTGTTCTTCCGCTCCTTTTGGTGTGTCCTACATGTTGGCTATAGCTACGGAGTAGGTTCTGCTGAGTTGGGAGTTGGGAATTGATTATTATTGTTTGTGCCTGAGATCTCCACAGATATTGTTTCAGTATGCCGTCGCTAGTGAAAAACAGGGCTTTCATGGAAGCTTTTGTCGCGGGCGCGTCTGGAGCCGCGACAAATGATCTGGCCACGTTGCATTGAAACCCTTTGGAGCGCTCCGGGCCTTTCGTCGCGGGCCGTACCACGACCCGCGACAAAAGGGGTCTGAGGCCTATATATACACATAGCCACCCCCACCTCCATACATTTTTTTCCTTGTTGGTGAAAGATGGAGGTTTATGGTAGCTTTTTTTTTTCATGTGCACAAGAGGTGTTTGATGAAATGTTTGTGAGGATGCCACTTGATTTTATTTGATAAGATTTCTCCACTTTGATCCTAAAAGGTTAGCTACTATTTTCTCGTATACATAGTCCATACAATATTAATTTTAGCATGGTGATTGCATCTGATACATAATTGTACTTATGATGCAGATGAGTTATCCATGGATGTACGGTAACCGATGTGCTTCCGCTTTCAGAAAGGGCGTGAAATCTTTCCTGCTTGTGGCCGAGCCTCACAAATCGAAGCAATGTTTTATGTGTTGTCCATGTCTGTAATGTAAGAATGAGAAGAATTACTCTTGCTCAATAGACATTAAGAGCCACCTGCTTCGGTTCGGATTCATGTCCAGCTATAATATTTGGACCAAGCACGGAGAAGAGGGGGTTATGATGGAAGACGGCGATGAAGAAGAAGATAACGATGACCAGTACCGATCTATGTTCTCTGAATACGATGATACAACAATGGAAGATATTGAAGAAGAAGGAGGTGAAGAACGGGCACTAGATGATCCAGTTGATGATGATCTTCGTCGGGCCATTTCTGATGCAAGGAGAGAATGTGGCACATATAAGGAGAGGTTGCAGTTCGACAGGATGTTAGGGGACCACCACAAATTGTTGTACCCAGGTTGTGAAGATGGGCAGAGAAAGATGGGTAGCGTATTGAAATTGCTGAAATGGAAGGCAGAGGCCGGTGTGACTGACTCGGGATTTGAAAAATTGTTGATAATACTAAAGAAGCAGCTTCCAAGAAAGAACGAATCGCCCGTCAATACGTATGAGCAAAGAAGCTTCTCTGCCCTCTAGGTTTAGATGTGCAGAAGATACATGCATGCATTAATGACTGTATCCTCTACCGTGGTGAGAAGTACGAGAATTTGAATAAATGGTCGATATGCGGTGCATTGCGGTATAAGATCGGAAGAGATGACCCTGGTGATGTTGAGGGCGAGCCACCTAGGAAGAGGGTTCCTGCGAAGGTGATGTGGTATGCTACCATAATACCACGGTTGAAACGTTTGTTCAGAAACAAAGCGCATGCCAAGTTGTTGCGATGGCACATGAAAGAACGTAAGAAAGACGCGATGCTGAGGCACCCCGCTGATGGTCGGCAGTGGAGAAACATCGGGAGAGAGTTCCCGGATTTTGCAGGTGAGGCAAGTAACTTATGGTTTGGTCTAAGTACAGATGGCATGAATCCTTTTGCGGAGTAGAGCTGCAGTCACAGCACCTGGCCCGTGACTCTATGTATCTACAATCTTCCTCCTTGGTTGTGCATGAAGCGGAAGTTCATTATGATGCCAGCGCTTATCCAAGACCCAAAGTAACCCGGCAACGACATTGATGTGTACCTAAGGCCATTAGTTGATGAATTTTTGGAGTTATGGGCCGAACCAGGTGTACGTGTGTGGGATGAGCACACCGAACAAGAATTTGACCTACGAGCGTTGCTATTCATAACCATCAATGATTGGCCTGCTCTAGTAACATTTCAGGACAGACGAACAAGGGATATAATGCATGCACACGCTATTTAGATGAGACTGAAAGTAAATATTTGGGAAAAAGTAGGAAAAATGTGTATCCGTACAATCGCCGTTTTCTTCCGCGCAGGCATGCCTTAAGGAAAAAAGGCAAGCATTTCAATGGCGAGGCCTAACATCGTCTGAAGCCTGTCCCCCGTAGTGGTGCTGATGTATTTGACATGGTCAAGGATTTAAATGTTATCTTTGGAAAGGGTCCAGGCAGTCGACCTATCCCGAAAGACGCAGACGGACACGCGCCCATGTGGAAGAAGAAATCTATTTTTTGGGAGCTAGAATATTGGAAAGTCCTGGAAGTCCGCTCTGCAATCGACGTGATGCACCTGACCAAGAATCTTTGTGTGAATATTCTAGATTTTCTGGGCGTGTATGGGAAGACAAAAGATACAACAGAAGTACGGGAGGACCAGGAACGTCATAAAGGACGAGACGACAATCATCTAGGGAGGTTTGAAGGGCCTGCCAGCTACGCTCTTACCAAACAAAAGAAGGAATTATTTTTTGAAGCCCTATTCGGTATCAAGGTTCCATATGGTTTCTCGTCGAATATAAAGAGAATAGTAAATATGAAGGAGAAATTTTTTTCAGAACCTAAAGTCTCATGACTGCCACGTGCTTATGACACAATTGCTTCCGGTTGCATAGAGGGGACTTCTACCAGAAAATATTCGACTAGCCATTGTGAAGATATGTGCATTCCTCGACGCAATTTCTCAGAAGGTAATGGATCCAGAAACTTTGCCAGGGTTACAGGTTGATGTGGTCGAATGTCTTGTCAGCTTCGAGTTGTTGCTCCCACCATCCTTCACCTCCTCGTTCACCTAGTCACTACTAGGAAAAAGCTATTCAGTGGCGCACCACTATCCCCCATCAGTGGCGCACTGCTGGTGCGCCACTACTATCACGCCACTGCTAAGTTTTAGTAGTGGCGCACTACTGGTGCGCCACAAATACCCTAAGTAACAGTGGCGCACTGCGCCGTGCGCCATTGATAGGTACACTGGTGCGCCACTACTACTCCAAAGGGGTGCGCCACTGTTGTTCAGCAGCAGTGCGCCACTACTGTCTGCTGTCGGTGCGCCATCGCTGCCTCCTTGGGTGCGCCATCGTTACGGCGAGCTGGTGCGCCATTGCTGCTTGTTTAGGTGCGCCATCGTGGCATCTCGTACGTGCGCCACTGCTGGCAGCTTTGGTGCGCCACTGGTAGTTTCGAAGGTGATCAGAGGGTTGTGCGCCACTGGGTCCAGGCTGGTGCGCCACTGTTACTTGGTGGTCGTGCGCCACTCATGATCCAGTAGTGCGCCACTACTAGTAGTTCGTTTTCATTTTTTGTATTTCTGGCATATATTTGTACAGGTTGTATAGCACAGTATAACAGCACAGATACAGAATATATAACACATATATACAACAAAGACAAAGATACCAATACATAGTCCTTCACATTAGCCTCCATGATTCACAAGATTTCAAATATTAGACAAGTGTTACGGTGTTACAAGTCAAATGAGCTAGTGGTTACACAAGGTCGATCATCTAAACTAGCATCACATAGAAGAGAGCTAGAGTCACTACTAGCACCGTCCCGATGAAAGTGGTCTTCATCCGGTTCCTCCTCCGCTCCGTCCTCTCTCCCGCCAGATAGCGCGCGTATCTGTCTTCGGCCTCCGCTCTAGTGGTGTACCCTTTGTAGCTGTTACCGCTAAAACGGTGAACCTGTCTCCGACACTCCTCCCAGTCGTTGTAGACTCCGGGAACCTTGCCCTTGTACACGACGTACCACGTCATATCTGCGTACATATGCACAAGCCAAAGAAACATTAGTGCACGCTCATAGATGTTTGCAACGAATAAGAGCAAACTCAGAAACGATCCAAGTAGTATGAACTAAAAGGCATGCCTCATACATTGTTGGTCGGAACAAATATGAACATCCCGGGATGGCGTCAGTGAGGCCAGGTAGGATGCACAAGAGATTGATATTTGTGCCATCACACCAGGCTCACTGGCGTCACCCCGGAGTGTACAGTTGACCAAACATTCTAATCATTGGCACTAAAATGGAAGAAAGGCCAATGCAATTAAGAAGTGCCAACTCAAATAAGAGACAAGTAGCTATTATGAACTAAATGGAACGACTCATATTTTGTTGGTCGGAACAAATATTAACATTTAGAGAAGGGGTAAGCGAAACCAAGTAGGATGCACAAGAGATTGATATTTGTGTCATCGCACCAGGTTCACTGGCCCCTCCTCCAAGTGTACAAGTGACCAAACATTCTAATCATCGGCATTTTAAAATACGAAAGCAAATGGAAGAATGACAAGGGCCTCATACTTTGTCGATCGAAACAAATATGAACATCCCGGGATGGCGTTAGTGAGGCCAAGTAGGATGCACAAGAGATTGATATTTGTGCCATCACACCAGGCTCACTAGTGACACCCCGGAGTGTACAGTTGACCGAACATTCTAATCATCGGCATTTTAAAATACGAAAGCAAATGGAAGAATGACAAGGGCCTCATACTTTGTCGGTCAAAACAAATATTAACATTCCGTGATGGCGTCAGCGAGGCCAGGTAGGATGCACAAGACATGGATATTTGTGCCATCACACCAGGCTCGCTTACGTCACCACGGAGTGTACAAGTGACCAACCATTCTAATCATCGGCCAAATGCAATTAAGAAGTGCCAACTCAAACAAGAGATAAGTAGCTACTATGAACTAAATGGAATGCCTCATACATTGTTGGTCAAAACAAATTTTAACATTCAGGGATGGAGTGAGCGAGGCCAGGTAGGATGCACAAGACATGGATATTTGTGCCATCACACCAGGCTCGCTCGCTCCACCCCCGAGTGTACAAGTGACCAACCATTCTAATCATCGGCATATGCAAACAAAATTAACGACCAAATCAAGTGCGGAAAACGACAGAGCCATATATATAAGTTCACAAACATAGCCGAACTAGTAATTAATAGCAAGTAAAGTGCTGGATAAAGTTTATTACAACAGAAGCTCGTCTTTAGTTCACAACTACATAACTAGGCTCGCACATCAAGACTTTCTCGGAGCGTGGATAAAACCGCCGCCTTTCTTCAAGCACATCCATGAGCGGTAGTCGTCACCCTGCATTTGGAGCTTTGTGTCTATGTCATCGTTTGACGGTGATAGCCGGCGAAGAACTCCAGCGCTTCTAACGACATCTTGATGGATGATTTCACAAAACTCTACTTGGATGCGGAAGAAGTCTTGCTTGATGCCGTCGTCAGGGACCCGCGCCAATTTGTTGGCCCAGTCTCTGAGATGCTCAGGTAGCGTAAGCTGCTGCTGGTCCCGTAAACTTATCCATGTGATAGAGGGCGTAGTAGGCATCCTTGTTACTAGAAGGCGGCTTCTTGACGCAGGGAAACTTTGTTTGGTGCTTGAACACATGCTTCCCGTACCTAACATTTGGCCTCTGCATGTTGCCTTTCGCTTTGACGTAGCCATTGAGAGCATCATCAAGTACGGCCTTGACATTCGTGTAGTCTGTGGTTGACTTACCGTCCGCATCGAGGTATGTGGCCACGGAATGCTTCGGGGTTATGGAGATGAGTGTGCAGGTTTTGTCTCTGCATAGAACACATAATGTTTAAGAACATGACGATTGAAATCTAAAAAAATCACGAGTTAAGACCGGTACGGTGAGGGGGTGACTTACTCGGGAAATACAGGCAGGAGGATGTTACACTTCTTCTGGTTCGCTAGAAAGAAGTCTTTGAGGTATCCACTCGCGACTGCCCGGTCTCCGGCGGTGGCCAAGTGGACGGCACGCATGTAGAAGGGGTCGGCTATCGCGATGTCCGGGATGTTGTTTCTAATGATCCGCATCGCCTTGCTGAGTGAGTATAGGCGAATGAAGGTGTAGTGCAGCGGATAACTGTTCAGCATGGCGAAGATGTCATCATACCGCAGGAAGATATTCTCCGCGAAGCCACTATCGACAAAGCCATGGCCCGAGGGCACCTTGGCAACATACACTGGGTATCCATGATCTTTCTCCCTGAGACGCCGCTCCTCCATAAACATAACACCGTCAACCAGAGATCGCGTAGGACCGGGTGCAGCATCGTACAATCTTTGAATTAGCATCCGCTCACCCGACACATGCACCCTCGCCTCTATATTCTTGGGCACTGGTGGCCCGTCCTGAGCACAGATAGGTGCCGGCTGGCTGGCAGACTTGTCATCCTTCTTCTTTCTTTTCCGTCCCTTCGGCTTCATTTTTACTGGGACTGCATTCTCCTCTTCGCAAGCCTTCTTCAGTGTGTTAGGAGTGATAACACTTCTCACCTCGGCTATCGGCTGAGTCTCGGTGAAATCGGCAGCTGGAGGCGTCTCCTGAGAACAGAATAGGCGCCGCTTGTTGCAATAGGTTTTCCCCTCGGCGGCAGCTTGAGAGGGTTGGCTACTGAGATCGTAGTCCATCACCCCAAAATCGAAGTTGCAGTCCAGGTTGGCGAACGTACTGTCCTCGTCCGGACCATCGTTCGGATCTTGTGCCATCTGCATGTCCACATCAGCTGATGGCGGCACCGTTGGGGTGGTCTTGCCATGGCTTGGCACCGGCACGGCTGGGGGTGCTGTCTGTGGGGTGGTGTCCCTCGCCCCCAAACGAATCTGGCTCTTTGGCCAAACCATGGACCAATTGAAGCAATGATGGAGGGTAAGGACCTCATCTTCGTCGGCACCATGGGGTTGAAAGGGAGGTAGCACGTCGTCGTAGCCGCTAAGCACCCGAACCAGTTGAATCCTATACACGTCGGGTTGCATGGGTGTACCGTGTAACTGACGGTTGCTCGGTTGAACGATTTTGGCCTTGGCAACATCGATCAACTCGCCGTTCACAAACTGCAGGAGAGTGCATGGGACGTCGACGGCGGAGCTCTGCGGAAAACATGTAGGGCGTTAGGGATGGCTAGCTAGTCAAAGGCAAGGATATGGAAGTCATTGGCCAAGGGTTGGTTACCGTGATGGCGTCCAGCTCGGCTAAGGTCGAGGCACCGCCGGCGGCGGGCGTGCAACTGATGGAGTGGCCGCTTGTTGGCGCGGTGCCGGGCGGCGTATTATCCGCAGCGACGGGTGCATTGAGCTGAAGTAATGGCGCCGCGGGAGACACAAAGGTTGGCGCCGTGGGAGCCACCACGGTTGGCGCCACGGGAGCCACCAAGGTTGGCGCCGCCGGAGCCACCAATGTTGGCGCCGCCGGAGACACCATTGTTGCCGCCTGCGGACTCACCGATGGCTCCACGCTGTGGGAGTTGCTGCCCGTG
Organism: Lolium perenne; assembly: GCF_019359855.2. NCBI lineage: Eukaryota > Viridiplantae > Streptophyta > Magnoliopsida > Poales > Poaceae > Lolium > Lolium perenne. The sequence continues at coordinate 32,646,740 of NC_067250.2, forward strand.
AAACTGGGAACCGGGGGGAGGCTCCTTTTTTCCTCCCTCATACCACGCGTCCAGACCGGCAACCAAGGTAGGGATGAGGGAGCTAAGCGTCGTGCCCACTTGGTCCTCCACTTGCTGTCTTTGCGTCCTCTGTTGGGTCTCCACGATTTGTTGCACTTGTTGCCGCACTTGCTCCTCGACCAATGTCGGGATCTGCGCAACTTGTGCCTTGAGCTGTGCGACCTCCTTCTCATCGATGGTGGCCTTTCTCTCCTTTTTCCCCGACTTATAGTATTCTGACCATTTCATAGAGCATCCTTCGCCGACCACACGACCAGCCGACGTCGGCTTACTCAATGGATCCCTCTTCTTGTGGGCATTCAACGCCCTATTTAAAGGGTTGTCCCAAGGGGCACACTGCGAGGAGCTCGTGGACCCCGCGCCGCTACTAGCTTCCTTTTCACTTTCCGCAGCGATCTCCTTAGCCTACGGGAGGAACATGCATGAACCATTTAGAAATTTGGATTCATCAATAAGAATGCAACCATAAAGGAGCTAATTAAGCGGGTGCATTCCTTACCAGAAGAGCCTCAAACTTCTTCACATCCGGAGTGGTGGTGAGCTCCTTTGTTTTCGGGTCAATACGGTACCGGGCCAGGAGAAAGTTCCTGGTTTGCTTGTTTGTGTATTGCGGGAGGAGGGGCTCGAGGCCGTTCTTCACCCGCTCCTCATCCGCGGCGTCCCATTTCGGTTGCGCCACCCTAAAACCGCCAGGACCAAGTTTGTGGGTGCCTAAGTTCAGTTTTCGCATGTCCTTCCCCCACTGACTAGAATCCGACGTTGACTCGCTCTCGCACTTGATCTTGAAATCAGCGTAGTCTTGCTCGGTGATCGAGGGATTTGACTCCTTGATCTTCTCGTAACTCTCACCACTATTAATCATTTTCTTCACTCGGGTCCTCCAACTAGCGAGGGCGGTGCTCATCTTCGTGAGGGCGGCATTGTGCACATTGTTCCGCATGAGACGCTTTTCTGAGCAGTCCACCGAGAACTCGTATCGTTCGTGTAGCTTCTTGAAGAGGAGGGTGCACAAATTCGATCGGTCAGGATGCCTGAGGTTCTCGGTGTTGATCGAGACCGTGCTCCGGAGGATGCACCCGAGTTGGGCAGAGTACCCTTTGACTAAATCAGGGGGCGCCGTTGGATGCCCACTGGCGTTCACTTCGGTGAATGCTTGCTTCACGGTGCTGAGCACATTCGGGCGACGCTCCCTCCGTAGCTTCTTCGGTGCGCCGGTGTCATCCTCGGCGGCACCATCCGTGGTGTCATCCTCGGCGGCACCATCAGTGGTGTCATCCTCGGCGGCATCGTCCGCTCGGTACTCTGGATCGGGGCCATCATCCTCGCCGTCGTCGCGGCGAGGTTGTGACTCCATCACCTCAATTTCATCGGTTAGCATCCAGAACGGCTTGCTGCCGCTGCCGCCGGCCTCTTCGTTGTTGGCCATGTTCGAACTAAGTAGGAAAAAATGCATAAAATTAGCGCAAGATTTCACGGAAAAATTGGGCATGACCTATGCTAATTTATGGACATATGAGTGCCCCATTTTCGCCGAAACGGAAATGAATCAACATTTCGGCGATAATGGGCAACTCTGTCGATCCCTGCACAAGAATATGACACCATATACACCAGCTGAGCACCATGGCACATGTACAATTGTTCCTCATATACACCAGCTGAGCACCATGGCACATGCACAAGAATATGACACCATATACAGCAAGCAAGCAGCAGCAACAGCTAGCAGCATGCATCAACAGCAAGCAAGCAGCAGCAGCTAGCAACATGCATCAACAGCAAGCAGCAACAGCTAGCAGCTAGCAGCATGCTCACCGTGAGTCGCGTGGAGTCGCCGAGAGGTGAGGTGTTGCCCCGGGTCGAGGAAGATGCGGCAGCGACGGTTAGGGCTGTGAAAGAATGACAATATGGTAAGAAGATGATCAATAAAATATGCGCAGCTTAATTACCAGTGGAGTTCTTCATTATTTTCATCTAAATGATTCTACTGAATATTCCAAGCAGCCCATGCCAATGGTGTTATTTTTGATTTATTTGCTACTGCTAGCTACTTCATGATGGAATAGCTTGATTCTGTTGATCGTAATCATTAAGCAATGAATCCATGATCATATGCATCCAATAGGAAAAATTGCTGAAGTTGCTACTACTATGGCAGAAATAAAGGAACTACATCTAGCAGCAGCACCTATCACTAATATGCTAGCAGCAACACCTAGCAACCAGCCAACAGCAGCCACAAGCAGCAGCAAAGCCACCGCAACCAAAATGCAGCTAGCAACAGTGTGTAACCAGATATCTTTTGACATATAAAATGGCTGTCAGCATCATTGTTGAGATAACCATGCATTTGAAAAGGAAGTAAATCCACCCATAGAGGAACACTTTCTAGCAGCAGCCTAGGTAGCACCAGCAAGCAACATCACTAGAGGAGGAGGGGCATCGGGGGCTACCTGTCTGCAAGTGCGGCGCCGTCAGCGGTCGAGGGCGGCGCGGCGCGGCGTGCTTCTCCAGCTGCTGCTCCAAGCTGCTGCTCCAAGCTGCTTCTCCAGCTGCTGCTCCAAGCTGCTGCTCAAGTCTTAGCCATGACCTCCTTCTCAGCCTTGCAAATGTTTAAAATAAAAAGTCAGTAAGCTTTGAACTCTGAATATAAAAGAGCTACAGTTGCTACTATGATGGCAGAAATTAAAAACTGCACCTAGCACCAATATGCTAGCTAGCAGCAGCACCTAACACTAATATGCATCCTAGCAGCAGAACCTAGCACTAATATGCATGCTAGCAGCAGCTCCTAGCAAAACAAAACCTTGCAAGATATATACTATAGCAGCCAAATGCAGACACAACACCAACTACATATTTACCATGAAGTTCTTGGATCAGCCAAATTTTCAAGCCACTAAACCTACTGTCAAAGAGAACATTTCCAAATTTCCATTTCAACAGAGAACATTTCCAAATTTTCAAACCACTAAGAGAGAACATTTCCAAATTTCCAAACCACTAAACCTACTATCAAGAGAGAACATTTCCAAATTTCCATTTCAACAGAGAAAATTTCCAAATTTTCAAACCACTAAACCTACTGTCAACAGAGAACATTTCGAAATTTTCATTTTCCAAATTTTTAGAGAACATTAGGTAGTAGCTAGTAGCTAATTAACAGAGAAACTATACTCAGAATAAAGCTAATTAACAGAGAACATAGCAGCAAGCACATAGCAGCAGCAGTACAGATGTACCAAATTGTTTAATTTTCTCTTATCTTAAATATTTTTGCTTTATTCTTTGTTGCAGCAGCTCAAGCATGCAGTAGCACATAGCAGCAGCAAGCTACCAACAACAGCAAGCAAGCATGCAGTACCTAGTAGCAGCAGCAAGCTACCAACAACAGCAAGCATGCAGTAGCTAGTTTACTTAGCAGTTTACTCAAGCATGTTATCCATGTTAGCATGAACTACCAGTGACTATTAGTCGTCGAGCGGGGAGGTGAATCGAGGGGTACCTGGCGGGGGCGGTGGTCTTGGAGCAGACGAGGACGGCGGCGAGGAAGAACCTGCTCCGTGGCGACGAGGTCGCAGACAAGGAGGTCTGTGGTCGCAGACGAGGAGACGACGATGAGGTCGCAGACGAGGAGGCCACCCGCGTGACGCCGCCGGGGTCTGTCGTCGCTCGCGTCGCCGGGGTCCGAGGTGAATCGAGGGAGAGGCGGACGCCGGTGGGAGGTGGCGTCGGAGAGGGGGCACCGGTGAATCGAGATCGAGTGGGGAATGGGCGCAGTGGTGGAGGCAAAGGAGGGCGAGCAGGTGGCTTCGGAGATCCAGGAGCAGGTGGCCGACGGAGAGGAGGGCGCAGTGGTGAATGGGCGCAGGGCGTCGCCGGCGGAGAGGAGGGCGCAGTCGCAAGGAAGAAGAGGATCTGGTCGGGACGGGGAAGAGAAGGGGATTTTTCTCTAAGTCCCCGACTCCCCTTAGCAATAGCGCACCTCTTGGGGTGCGCCACTATGAGGCTTAGCAATAGCGCACCTCTCGGGGTGCGCCACTGCCTCTTTAGGTTTAGGTCAAAAAGTAAACAGACCAGGGTTTGACAGAAATCGATTAGTACCGCACTTGCTCTGTCCCCTGGTTGGTTTCCCAAACCTGGCCGGCCAGATTCGAACCCTGGCGGCCCCATTTTTTCACTTTTTAATTAAATTGATTTAACACTATAATACATAGCATAATACACCAAAATAAAAGGCATAAATAATTATAATTATGTAGAATATTTAAAATACTATAGAATCTAGAAAATATCCAAAAATATAAATTATGTAGAATATATTTCTATTTTGATCGGTACAATGTGTAGATTAACAATATGACATCCATTATTCATACAAGAAAATGATACATAATTATCTTTTCACAATCTTCTTGCCCTTCTTTTTCGCGGTTGAATAATTTAGCCCCGGAACTCCTAGACTTCTTCTCTTGAATGGACGGCCTTTAGGTAGGGTGGTCCTGCTTCTTCTTGTTGTGTATGGTTCTTCATCATCGTCGTCGTCATCTTCCATCTTCGGATCGCCGTACTGGTCAAAGTCTAGCTCGTTGGCGGCTCCATCCATTCCGATGATGCTCCCTTTGCCTCTCCTCACGACAACACGGCTGGGATTTTGCGGGTCGGTAATGAAGAAGCATTGGTCCACTTGGGAAGCTAGTACCCATGGCTCATATTTCGCGGTGACCTTTGCGCCCGCTGTCTTGGATTTGGCTTCGGGTATAACCATGGTGGTGAAATGCCGGTCTTCTTTTATGACGTTCTTGGCCCACCTGACACGGAACATCGGCACATTCTCTCCGGCGTAGCTCAGCTCCCAGATCTCCTCGATCTTTCCGTAGTATCTCTGCTTGACGTCACCGGTGTAGGACTCCATCGTTACCCCGGAGTTCTGATAATCGCTCTTCATGTCCTTTTCCTCGGTGTAGAATAATCGCATAACATATGTGCACACACACGTGTGTGTGCAAGACAATCGGAACCGGTCACACACAAAGCATAAAACCAACAAAGTGGCGCGCCACTGCACTGCTAAGTGGTGCGCCACTGCTACGCCTCTCATCTCTAAAGGGGCTCTGGCCACCCCCTAGCAGTGGCGCACCTAATGACATGCGCCATAGGTAACCTACGTAGCAGTGGCGCACCACAGCAGTGCGCCATTGCTAAGCCTATCATCTCTAAACGGTCTCTGGACACCTCCTAGCAGTGGCGCACCTCTACAACGTGCGCCATAGGTAAGGAATGTAGCAGTGGCGCACCCCGGAGCCGTGCGCCACTACTAGGTTGGGGGAGGACCTGGCCTCCTGTCACCACTTACTTATGGCGCACCAGAATCAAGGTGCGCCACTACTACTTTTGTAACAGTGGCCCACCGTTTTGTGGTGCACCACTGCTAAGTAGTAGTGGCGCACGGCAGCCATGGTGCGCCACTGATGGCAGTCTTACAGCTAGGCCTTTTCCTAGTAGTGAGTTGAAGAGATTAGAATTCTCGATCCTGTATTTCTACACAATATGTTCCCCTTCGAGAGGTTCATGGGAGTCTTAAAGAAATATGTTCATAACCACGCTAGGCCAGAAGGAAGTATCTCAAAGGGCTACGAAACAGAGGAGGTCATTGAGATTTGTGTTGACTTTCTTCCTGATCTTAAGCCGATTGGTGTTCCTGAATCTCGGTATGAGGAGAGGCTGACTGGAAAAGGCACACTAGGAAGGAAAGCAATGGTGTGCATGGACAAGATTTCTTTCAATCAAGCACACTACACAGTTCTATACAATTCCAGCTTGGTGGCACCGTACATCGAGAAACACAAGAATGTTGTACGAGAAATAAAGCCGGGCCAGCCCGAGTCCTTGATTACACGTCAAGACATGAATACCTTTGGCAGTTGGTTGCAAAGACTTCTCATGAGTGACACCACTGTTGGAGAGCAGCTGTACTTGTTGGCCAGGTTACCATCTTCAAACATATGTACATTCCAAGGGTCCGAGATAAATGAGAATACATTTTACACGATCTCCCAAGATAAAAAGAGCAACAACCAAAACAGTGGTGTCCGCTTCGATGCAAAAGACGAGAATGGGTGATGTCTACGCACGCTTCTATTCCTGTAGACAGTGTTGGGCCTCCAAGAGCAGAGGTTTGTAGAACAGCAGCAAGTTTCCCTTAAGTGAATCACCCAAGGTTTATCGAACTCAGGGAGGAAGAGGTCAAAGATATCCCTCTCAAGCAACCCTGCAATCACGATACACGAAGTCTCTTGTGTCCCCAACACACCTAATACACTTGTCAGATGTATAGGTGCACTAGTTCAGCGAAGAGATAGTGAAATACAAGTGGTATAGATGATGGTAATATTGCAGGAAGTAAAAATGCAGTAAAACAGTAAACAAGCGGTGCCAGAAAATAGCTTGCTGGCGTGGGAAGCAATTCTCTATGGTGTAACTTATTCGGAAACAAGGCCTAGGGATCATACTTTCACTAGTGGACACTCAACATTGATCACATAACTGAATAAACAAATACTACTTTCTCTACACTCTCTTGTTGGATGACAAACACCATTCATTGTGTAGGGCTACAAGAGCACCTCAATGCCGGAGTTCACAAGCTCCACAACATTCGATGTTCATATTTAAATAACCTTAGAGTGCATAATAGATCATTGCAATTATACCGAGAACTAACATAGCGCACACACTGTCACCATTACACTATGAAAGGGGGAATAGATCACATCAATACTATCATAGTAATAGTTAACTTCATAATCTACAAGAGATCACAATCATAGCTTATACCAAGTACTACATGATGCACACACTGTCACCATTACATCATGAAGGAGGAATAGACTACTTTAATAACATCACTAGAGTAGCACATAGATGATATTCAACTAGATCACAAAGCTCATGATCACATAAAGATCACATGGGAGAGAGAGATGAACCACATAGCTACCGGTACAGCCCTTAGCCTCGAGGGAGAACTACTCCCTCCTCATCATGGGAGACAGCAGCGTTGATGAAGACGGCGGTGGTGTCGATGGAGATGCCTTCCGGGGGCACTTCCCCGTCCCGGCAGGGTGCCGGAACAGAGACTTCTGTCCCCTGAATCTTGGCTTCACGATGGCGGCGGCTGCATAACTTTTCTCGTCCCATGGCTTATTCCTTTAGGGTTTTCGCGACGGAGTCCTTAAGTAGGCGGAAGGGCAGCCTCGGAGGGGCCCTGGTGGGGCCACACACTAGGGGGGCGCGCCCCACCCCTTGGCCGCGCCGCCCTGGCGTGTGGGCCCCTGGCTCCCCTCTGGTCTCTCTCCGGTGTTCTGGAAGCTTCGTGGAATTATAAGATACTGGGCGTTGATTTCGTCCAATTCCGAGAATATTTCCTTACCAGGATTTCTGAAACCAAAAACAGCAGAAAACATGAACTGGCACTTCGGCATCTTGTCAATAGGTTAGTTCCGGAAAATGCATAATAATGACATAAAGTGTGAACAAAACATGTGAGTATCATCATAAAAGTGTTATGGAACATAAGAAATTATAGATACGTTTGAGACGTATCAAGCATCCCCAAGCTTAGTTCCTACTCGCCCTCGAGTAGGTAAACGATAACAAGGATAATTTCTTAAGTGACATGCTACCAACATGATCTTGATCAATACTATTGTAAATCATATGAGATGAATGAAGTGATTCAAAGCAATGGTAAAGATAATGATTAAACAACTGAATCATATAGCAAAGACTTTTCATGAATAGTACTTTCAAGACAAGCATCAATAAGTCTTGCACAAGAGTTAACTCATAAGCAATAAATTCAAAGTAAAAGGCATTGAAGCAACACAAAGGATGATTAAGTTTCAGCAATTGCTTTCAACTTGTAACATGTTTATCTCATGGATAATTGTCAACATAAAGCAATATAACAAGTGCAATAGGTAAACATGTAAGAATCAATGCACACAGTTGACACAAGTGTTTGCTTCTGAGATAGAAAGAAGTAGGTAAACTGACTCAACATTAAAGTAAAAGAATGGCCCTTCGCAGAGGGAAGCATGGATTACTATTTTTGTGCTAGAGCTTTTCATTTTGAAAACATAGAAACAATTTTGTCAATGGTAGTAATAAATCATATGTGTTATGTATAAGATATCCTATAAGTTGCAAGCCTCATGCATAGAATACTAATAGTGCCCGCACCTTGTCCTAATTAGCTTGGATTAACACAGATTATCATTGCATAACATATGTTTCAACCAAGTGTCACAAAGGGGTACCTCTATGCCGCCTGTACAAAGGTCCAAGGAGATAGATCGCATTTGATTTCTCGTTTTTGATAGATCTCAACTGAGGACATCCATACTGGGACAACATAGACAACATATAATGGACTCCTCTTTAATGCATAAACATTCAACAACAGATAATATTCTCATAAGAGATTGAGGATCTGTGTCCAAACTGAAACTTCCACCATGATTCATGGCTTTAGTTAGCGGCCCAATGTTCTTCTCTAACAATATGCATACTCAAACCATTTGATCATGAAAATCGCCCTTACTTCAGACAAGACGAACATGCATAGCAACTCACATGATATTCAACAAAGGTGAAAAGTTGATGGCGTCCCCAGAAACATGATTACCGCTCAACAAGCAACTTATAAGAAATAAGATACATAGCAACATATTCAATACCACAATAGTTTTTAAGGCTATTTCCCATGAGCTATGTATTGCAAAGACAAGGAATGAAATTTTAAAGGTAGCACTCAAGTAATTTACTTTGGAATGGCAGAGAAATACCATGTAGTAGGTAGGTATGGTGGACACAAATGGCATGGATTTTGGCTCAAGGATTTGGATGCACTAGAAGAATTCCCTCTCAATACAAGGCTTAGGCTAGCAAGGTTGTTTGAAGCAAACTCAAGTATAAAACGGTGCAGCAAGACTCACATATGAACATATTGTAAGCATTATAAGACTTTACATCGTCTTCTTTGTTGTTCAAACACCTTAACCAGAAAATATCTAGACTCTAGAGACCAATCATGCAAACCAAATTTTAACAAGCTCTATGTAGTTCTTCATTAATAGGTGCAAAGTACATGATGCAAGAGCTTAAACATGATCTATATGAGCACAACAATTGCCAAGTATCAATATTCAAGACATTATACCAATTACCACATGCAACATTTTCTGTTTCCAACCAAATAGCAATTAACGAAGCGGTTTTCAACCTTCGCCATGAACATTAAGAGTAAAGCTAAGAACACATGTGTTCATACGCAACATCGGAGCGTGTCTCTCTCCCACACAAGCATGAATTTATTCAGAGAATGAAAATAACAAAACAAAAATAAAAGCACACAGACGCTCCAAGTAAAGTACATAAGATGTGATTGAATAAAAATATAGTTTCACTAGAGTTGACCTGATAAGTTGTCGATGAAGAAGGGGATGCCTTGGGCATCCCCAAGCTTAGATGCTTGAGTCTTCTTGAAATATGCAGGGATGAACCACGGGGGCATCCCCAAGCTTATACTTTTCACTCTTCTTGATCATAGTATATCATCCTCCTCTCTTGACCCTTGAAAACTTCCTCCACACCAAACTCAAAGCAAACTCATTAGAGGGTTAGTGCATAATCAAAAATTCACATATTCAGAGGTGACATAATCATTCTTAACACTTCTGGACATTGCACAAAGCTACTGGAAGTTAATGGAACAAAAAAATCCATTCAACATAGCAAAAGAGGCAATGCGAAATAAAAGGCAGAATCTGTCAAAACAGAACAGTCCGTAAAGATGAATTTTTCTGGGGCACTTAACTTGCTCAGATGAAAAAGCTCAAATTGAATGAAAGTTGCGTACATATCTGAGGATCAGACACGTAAATTGGCAGATTTTTCTGAGTTACCTACAGAGAACCCTGCCTGAATTCGTGACAGCAATAAATCTGTTTCTGCGCAGTAATCCAAATCTAGTATGAACCTTGCTATCAAAGACTTTACTTGGCATAACAATGCAATAAAATAAGATAAGGAGAGGTTGCTACAGTAGTAAACAACTTCCAAGACACAACAAAACAGTAGCAAAATAAACACATGGGTTATCTCCCAAGAAGTTCTTTCTTTATAGCCATTAAGATGGGCTCAGTAATTTTAATGATGCTCACATGGAAAATAGAAATTGAAGCAAAAGAGAGCATCAAAAAGCAAATTCAAAACACATTTAAGTCTAACCCACTTCCTATGAAAAGGAATCTTGTAAATAAACAAATTCATGAAGCATAATGCAACAAGCATAGAAAGATAAAACAAGTGTAACTTCAAGATTCTCAACACAAAGAGGGGAAACTTAATATTATTAAGATGCATATAACCATGTTTCCCTCTCTCATAATAGCTTTCAGTGGCATCATGAACAAATTCAACAATATAACTATCAAATGAAACATTCTTATCATGAGCTATATGCATAAAATTATTACTCTCCACATAAGCATAATCAATTTTATTAGTTGTAGTGAGAGCAAATTCAACAAAGTAGCTATCATTATTATTCTCATCAAGTGTAGGAGGCATAGTATAATCAAAGAAAATTTTCTCCTCAATGCTTGGGGGACTAAAAATGTCATGCTCATCAAAACCAGCTTCCCCAAGCTTAGAATTTTCCATATCATTAGCAACAATGGTGTTCAAAGCGTTCATACTAATATCATTGCTACTAGCATGCAAATAAGATTCCACAGGTTTTTTAATTTTCGCGGCAAACAATCCATGTCTTAACTCAGGAAATAGCTTAAAAAGCTCATAGTTGCTTTCCATTATGCCTAACTAGTGAAATAAAAACAAGAAACAAAAAGATGCAATTGCAGGATCTAAAGGAAATAGCTTCGAGCACTCACAACAGCACCAGAAAATAACTTAGTTACCTGGGACCGGAGTATGAGTGCCTTTTACCTTTCCTCCCCGGCAACGGCGCCAGAAAATAGCTTGATGTCTACGCACGCTTCTATTCCTGTAGACAGTGTTGGGCCTCCAAGAGCAAAGGTTTGTAGAACAGCAGCAAGTTTACCTTAAGTGAATCACCCAAGGTTTATCGAACTCAGGGAGGAAGAGGTCAAAGATATCCCTCTCAAGCAACCCTGCAATAACGATACAAGAAGTCTCTTGTGTCCCCAACACACCTAATACACTTGTCAGATGTATAGGTGCACTAGTTCGGCGAAGAGATAGTGAAATACAAGTGGTATAGATGATGGTAATATTGAAGGAAGTAAAGATGCAGTAAAACAGTAAACAAGCGGTGCCAGAAAATGGCTTGCTGGCGTGGGAAGCAATTCTCCGTGGTGTAACTTATTCGGAAACAAGGCCTAGGGATCATACTTTCACTAGTGGACACTCTCAACATTGATCACATAACTGAATAAACAAATACTACTTTCTCTACACTCTCTTGTAGGATGACAAACACCATTCATTGTGTAGGGCTACAAGAGCACCTCAATGCCGGAGTTAACAAGCTCCACAACATTCGATGTTCATATTTAAATAACCTTAGAGTGCATAATAGATCATTGCAATTATACCGAGAACTAACATAGCGCACACACTGTCACCATTACACTATGAAAGGGGGAATAGATCGCATCAATGCTATCATAGTAATAGTTAACTTCATAATCTACAAGAGATCACAATCTTAGCTTATACCAAGTACTACATGATGCACACACTGTCACCATTACATCATGAAGGAGGAATAGACTACTTTAATAACATCACTAGAGTAGCACATAGATGATATTCAACTAGATCACAAAGCTCATGATCACATAAAGATCACATGGGAGAGAGAGATGAACCACATAGCTACCGGTACAACCCTTAGCCTCGAGGGAGAACTACTCCCTCCTCATCATGGGAGACAGCAGCGTTGATGAAGATGGCGGTGGTGTCGATGGAGATGCTGAAAGGACACGGATGTCGCCTAGAGGGGGGGTGAATAGGCGATTTAAAACTTTTACGAGATGGGCTTAACAAATGCGGAATAAAACTAGCGTTTACTTTGTCAAGCCCAAAGCCTATATACTATTGTTCACCTATGTGCACCAATAACTTATTCTAAGCAATGGTTCACCTATGTGCACCAACAACTTATGCTAAGCAATACAAGCAAGTATGTGATAGCAAGATATATATTGTAAAAGTTCAGAAGAGATTGGTTTCGGCGTACCTCAATGGGTGCCGATGGCTTTCCTTATATATGCCTCAATGGCTACAACATCTCAACAGATTACAAGGTAGTTAGCACCGGATTCAATCTAACAAACCCCGGCGTCTATCTCTAACTATTCGTGGAGTACAAGCCAAGGTATATCTACATACGGTTATAGTCTAACCTTCTAGAACAACTCGTTTAACACGCCCCCTCAAACACAACTCTCTAGATTGAGGTGTCGTTTGAAATCTTCGAGTTGCTTCACTGGAAGGGGTTTGGTGAAGCCATCCGCCACTTGATCACCAGAAGGAATAAATCTGACCTCCAACATCCTCTTTGCTACACGCTCTCGAACAAAATGAAAATCCACTTCTATATGTTTTGTTCTGGCATGGAACACAGGGTTGGCAGATAAATACGTTGCTCCAAGGTTGTCACACCAAAGACAGGCAACCTTCGGTTGAGATACACCAAGCTCTCCAAGAACTGACTGTACCCAAATAACTTCTGCAGTGGCATTGGCTAATGACTTATACTCCGCTTCTGTGCTAGAACGCGATACAGTTGCTTGCTTTCGCGCACTCCATGATATTAAATTAGGACCAAAGAACACAGCAAAACCTCCCGTAGAGCGACGATCATCCGGGCATCCCGCCCAATCAGCATCCGAGAATGCGCTGACCAATGATGAGGATGATCTTCGAATCTTCATGCCAAGATCCATACTGTGCTTCAAATATCTGATAATTCTCTTCACCGCAGCCCAATGCAGGCTAGTAGGCGCATGCAGGTATTGACATACCTTGTTAACTGCAAAAGAAATGTCCGGCCGCATCATGGTGAGATATTGCAAGGCTCCAACTACACTCCTGTACCGAGTCACATCATCAGGTTATAGCACAACACCTTCATAGGCCGAGAGTTTTTCAGAAGAAGACATAGGAGAGGTTACACCTTTACATGTACTCATACCAACACGCTTGAGCAAATCCTTAGTGTACCTCCCTTGCGAAAGTGTGATGCCATCATATGTCTTCTTTACCTCAATTCCCAGAAAATAATGCAAATCTCCCAAGTCCTTTAATGCAAAGTCTCCTCTAAGCTGCTGAAGTAAAGATGTTACTGCTGTAGGAGTAGAGCTTGTCACTATTATATCATCAACATATACCAAAACAAACATAGTGATCGCAGGCTTTGCAAGGAAAAAGAGAGATGTATCAGACTTTGATGGTGTAAAGCCAAGAACCTGAAGCTTTGCACTTAATCTAGAATACCAAGCACGAGGGGCCTGTTTCAAGCCATATAGTGCCTTGTCCAATTTGCACACTAAACCATTGCCTTGCTCAAAACCAGGAGGTTGCCTCATATATACCTCTTCCTCCAGAACGCCATGCAAGAACGCATTCTGAACATCTAGCTGCCTGAGTGTCCACCCTCGGGAAACTGCAATGGAGAGAACAAGTCTAATGGTGGCAACCTTGACTACAGGACTAAATGTGTCTTCGTAGTCAATTCCATACCGCTGCTTAAAGCCTTTAGCTACTAGCCGAGCCTTATACCTCTCAATGGTACCATCAGACTTCCTTTTAATTTTATACACCCACTTGCAGTCTATAATATTCCTTCCTTGTTTGGCCGGCACAAGATGCCATGTCTTGTTCCGTTGAAGAGCCATGTACTCCTCTTCCATAGCACTCTTCCACTTTGAGTCGCCAAACGCCTCTTGAACATTTTCAGGTTCACCAGTGGCAGCAAAGTTCGCATATCGGATCATTCCTTCAAAGAGTTTTACTGGTTTCTGAATTTTATTCTGCAATCGGGTCACAGGTCGTCCAGCCACAGAAGATCTGGGAGGCTCTGGCGCAGAGGATCTGCCAGCAGATGGCTGCTCTGCCTCCCTGGACGATGCAGCGGATCCGGTGTGGGCAGCCTAGCCGTGCGACTGCGAAGAAGCGGACGACGTCGCCGCAGACGATCCCGTGGCCTGCCCCGAGGCAGACCCGCGCGTGTGCCGTGGGCTGCCTGGCGCGTCCACGCCTGACGCGTGGCCCAACGGAGAGCTGGGAGCAGAAACCGCGTCGTCAGCGATCCCGCCTGACCCTAGCGATGACGATCCCGACGAAGATTGTGTCGGAGAGGTGGAGCCGCCAGGTGAATCTACATCGGAGTCAGCGTCCGAGACTCCTGCTCCGTGTACACCATCCTGCGTACCAGAAACACTTCCAGAACTGGAATTAGCAGGATTAGCAATTAACAGGTCATCAATTAATTCCCCCCTTTGATCAAAACGAGTTGACGTGAGAAGATCTGTGGGTAGAAGTAGAATTTCGGCACGAAGACGCGCACCGGCATTGGGATTGAGTTCCGAGAAGGGGAAGACATTTTCATCAAAAGCTACATCTCGGGATATATATAATCTGCCACTAGAAATATCCAAGCATTTGTATCCCTTGTGCAAATTGCTATAGCCAAGAAAAGCACACCGGGTAGATCGAAACGAAAGTTTGTGGGAGTTGTATAGACGCAAATTGGGCCAACACGCACATCCAAAAGTGCGCAAGAAGGAGTATTCAGGCTTTCGTTTAAAGAGACGTTCTAATGGTGTTTCATGATGAATGACTTTGCTAGGAATACGATTAATGAGGAAGGTGGCAGTTAGGAATGCTTCATCCCAATATTTCAGTGGCATGTGGGCATGGGCTAGGAGAGACAAGCCTACTTCGACAATGTGTCGATGCTTTCTTTCAGCAGATCCGTTCTGTTGATGGGCATGTGGACAAGAGACATGGTGTTCGATGCCTATACGCTGAAAGAAGGAGTTTAACTTTTGATATTCACCTCCCCAATCAGATTGGAGAGCAAGGATCTTCTTATCAAAGATTCGTTCAACATGGTTTTGGAAGTCATGAAATCGAGCAAAGACATCAGACTTATTCTTAATAAGATAGATCCAAGTAAACTTGCTATAGTCATCAACGAAGCTTACATAGTACTTGTGACCTCCAACAGAAGCACAAGCAGGACCCCACACATCCGAAAAAATGAGCTCTAAAGGAGCCCTAGAGACACTATTTGACCTAGGATAAGGGAGTTGATGACTCTTCCCTTTTTGACAAGCATCACAAATAAAATTTTCTGAATCATCCTTGAAAGAAGGAAGATCATTATTCCTAAGGACTCTTGAGACAACTTCAAAAGAAGGATGCCCTAAACGCCTATGCCACCGAGAGGTCGATGGTTTATTGACTCCAAAAGCTTGTTTCGATGACGAGGGAAGACTTGGTGGGAAGGGATAAAGGCCACCATGACCTCTACCGTGAAGAATGGTTCTCCTCGTGCCCTGTTCCTTGACAAAAAAGGAATTTGGATGAATTTCAACAAAAGCATCATTATCGTATGCTAAATGATGGGCAGAAACAAGACTTTTTGTGGCTTGAGGGGAATGAAGAATGTTGTTTAAGTGAAGTTGTTTATCACAAGGGGTAGAAATAATCGAATGACCTATATAATTGATATCCATACCTGCTCCACTCGCGGTGTGGATTTGCTCGTGGCCGTGGTACCTGTCGCGGACCGTGAGCTTCTCTAGCTCGCCCGTGACATGATCGGTCGCACCGGTGTCTAGGTACCAATTGGTGTCGACGCCGTACACCAACGATGATCCAGCCGGCTTCTCCTCGCCGGTGTACTCCTTGTTGAAGCGCTTCCAGCACTTGATCGCCGTGTGCCCGTACTTGGCGCACACCTGGCACTGTGGGTTGCCATTGGCATCAAATGGCTGTTGGCTGTTGGGGCGGCCAGAGTTGTTGGTGAAGTTGCCGCCCCCGTTGCCGTTGCCGCGCCCACCATCGCCGCGTCCGCGGCCGCCACCGCGACCACCGCCACGATAGCCTGAGCGACCACCACCGCGGGAGGCAAGAATGACAGAGGAGGTACCACCGCCTCCTCCTTGCAGACCACCGAAGCTGAGCGGGCCACCCGATCCCTGAGCCCCGCCGTTCTGGATGTCGAGACGGGTCTCAAAGTTTAGGAGGTGAGCGTAGAGCTCGGACAACGGAACCGGATCGGCCCTGGTGGTCATCGACGTGACGAGCGGATTCCAATCCGCATCCAGTCCGGCGAGGATGTACGCCGTCAGATCGTCATCGTCCATCTTCTTCCCGGCGGACACCATAGCGTCGCCGAGGCTTCTCATCCGAGCGAAGTACTCGGAGACCCGCTTTTCTCCCTTCTGGGCGCTTGCAAGTTGCATCCTGATCTGCATCACCTGCGCCCGGGATTGCGATGAATACATCACCGTCAGTGCCGCCCACACTTCGGCAGAGTGTTCCAGGGACGACACTTGGATCAGCACCCCCCTCGTCAGCGAGGAGAGGAGGAAGCCAAGGACCTGCTGGTCCTGAGCCACCCACACGGCATACGCGGGATTGGGGACCACCTGAGTCTCCGTGCCGCCCTTCTCGAGATCGACCTCAATGTCGATGGTCTGGGGCGGCTTCTTTGCCCTGCCATCAAGGAAGCCAACAAGTTGGCGCTCCCTCAGAGGCGGCATCACCTGCGCCTTCCAAAGAGGAAAGTTATCCCCTCCGAGCTTCTCTGTCACGACACCGGCCTGCGGAGCCGAGAGCTGCATGGGGGAGAACGAGGATGAGGAGGAGCTAGACATGATGGAGGAAGTAGGCTCTGATACCATGTAAAAGTTCAGAAGAGATTGGTTTCGGTGTACCTCAATGGGTGCCGATGGCTTTCCTTATATATGCCTCAATGGCTACAACATCTCAACAGATTACAAGGTAGTTAGCACCGGATTCAATCTAACAAACCCCAGCGTCTATCTCTAACTATTCGTGGAGTACAAGCCAAGGTATATCTACATACGGTTACAGTCTAACCTTCTAGAACAACTCGTTTAACATATATAACTTCAAGCACGATGGCTATCACAAGGTAAAGTGCATAAGTAAAAAGCTCGGGTATAGAGATAACCGAGGCACGCGGGAGACGATGATTTATCCCGGAGTTCACACTCTTGCGAGTGCTAATCTCCGGTGGAGAGGTGCGGTTGCTTAGTGCTCCCGAATGCCACAAGAGGCTCACCTTGAGGTGTGGTTGCTCGATGCACACCAACGCCACAAAGGCCTCACCCCAAGATGCGGTACTCACACCACACACTGAACGCCACGAAGGCGCCTCACCTAAATCTCCGGTGACCCTCGCCACAAAGGCCTAGGTCACGGTTCCACTAAGGGATTTCCTTCGGGGCGGAAACCGGGCCTTACACAAAGATTGGGGCACACATCCACAACTTAATTGGAGGCTCCCAACAAATCGCCACAAAGGCGTAGAATCCGTCTAGGGTTCCAAGAACCCAAGAGTAACAACCTTCTTGCTTTCACCACCACGAATCACCGTGAACCGATGCACCAAATGCAATGGCAAGAACACCACAAAGATGCTCAAGTCCTTCTCTCTCAAATTCCAACAAAGCTACAAAAGCTATTGGGGGAATAAGAGAGGAAGAACAAAGGAATTCACAAAGAACACCAAGATCAAGATCTAGAGAGTTCCACTCACAAAGAGATGGATTTGATTGGTAGAAATGTAGATCTAGATCTCCTCTCTCTTTTCCCTCAAATGGGGGCAAGAATCATGGAGGGATTGAGAGATAGTGCAAGCTTCTCTAGTTCAACAATGGAGGAGAGAGAGAGTGAGAGAAGCCCTTCCAAAGGAGGAAGAAGGGGGGTACCCCCCCCCCCCCCCGAAAAAACGAGCCGTTGCAGGATATTGTGTAACACCGGAAGTTCCGGCCCGGAGAGCCGGAAGTTCCGGCTGGCACCGGAAGTACCGGCCATGTTTGCCGGAACTTCCGCCAGGAAGATTCCGCGCAGACGACCTGGTCAGAAAGAGATAGGGGCGGAACTAGGGCGGAACTTCCGGCAACCGGAAGTTCCGGCCAAGTTCCGGAATTCCAGAAAAACCATACTGGACATACTGAGCCACAATTCGCCGACTTTCGGAACTTGTCCGGAAGTTGGGCGGAAGTTCCGCTGACCGGAACTTCCGGCCAGCTTCACCGGAACTTCCGACCAGAGAATAAAACCTGCAATTGGAAAGGCGCTGTGGGTGCAGACGAAAGGAGTATCTGGGCGGAACTTCCAGCTATAGAGGCCGGAACTTCCGCCAGGAGCAAAAGACACACCGGTAAAACCTCCAACCTCGAAAATGCAATAAGTTGAGTTAGGAAACTCGGATTTAGGTGAAACCAATTTTGTTGGAAATATGGAAATCAGTGGGGGGTGATTTTCTACTATTTTTAGAGGTGCAATACCTCAACATGAGAAACCGAGAAAATCACCAAACTCGAAAACGCAACAAGTGATCTATGCAAAATCCGTTTTCGATGAACTAGAGCTTGTCATGAGAATAAGCACAAGCTCTAAAACATCACATGGGTAAGATCCAAATAACAACCAAGAAAGATGATGCAAGGATGCAAAGGTTTGAGCTCTCTCCGAACGATACGATCGAGTTACTCACTCAAGAGCCCTCTTGATAGTACGGCAACTAAACTATAAACCGGTCTCCAACCACACTATGAGACCGGTGAGAAAGAAACCCTATCAAGAGCAAACCTTATACTTGCGCATTCCACTTGAGCTCGATGATGACGATCTTGACCTCAACAAGATGGAACGCCTTTCTTGATTGTGCTTGCTTGACGAAGTCTTGCGGATTGCTCCCCCATAATCCACCATGGGAGAGCTTCTTCTTCGGCGCAACTTCACATATCCATGAACACCATATGGATATGGATGGCAAGCTTCAAGCATATGAGCTTGTTCTAGATGGCACATCTTGAACTTGCACATCATTTCTTCATTCTTCATCATATTGATGTCTTGAAGTAACTTGAGGGCTCACTTCATCTTCATCTTCAAGACATACTTGACACTTGATATCCTTCATCAATTTCTTCTTATTGCAACCTTGAAGCGAACAAATGGTTCAAGAATTGCCTATGGACAACTCCTACAAATATAACTCAATGCAAACATTAGTCCATAGGGATTGTCATTAATTACCAAAACCACACATGGGGGCTCCATGCACTTTCAGATGCCTTCCGGGGGCACTTCCCCGTCCCAGCAGGGTGCCGGAATAGAGACTTCTGTCCCCCAAATCTTGGCTTCGCGATGGCGGCGGCTGCGTAACTTTTCTCGTCCCGTGGCTTATTCCTTTAGGGTTTTCGCGACGGAGTCCTTAAGTAGGCGGAAGGGCAGCCTCGGAGGGGCCCTGGTGGGGCCACACACTAGGGGGCGCGCCCCACCCCTTGGCCGCGCCGCCCTGGCGTGTGGGCCCCCCTGGATCCCCTCTGGTCTCTCTCCGGTGTTCTGGAAGCTTCGTGGAATTATAAGATACTGGGCGTTGATTTCGTCCAATTCCGAGAATATTTCCTTACTAGGATTTCTGAAACCAAAAACAGCAGAAAACAGGAACTGGCACTTCGGCATCTTGTCAATAGGTTAGTTCCGGAAAATGCATAATAATGACATAAAGTGTGAACAAAACATGTGAGTATCATCATAAAAGTGGCATGGAACATAAGAAATTATAGATACGTTTGAGACGTATCAATGGGCAGACCACCACATATTATGGGTACATAGAGGAGATATGGGAACTTGACTATGGACCCACTTTTAAGGTCCCTTTGTTTCGGTGCAAATGGTTGAAGCTCAGCGGTGTATAGGTAGACCATAAGTACGGTATGAAAACAGTGGATCTCAACAATCTTGCGTACATGGACGAGCCATTCGTCCTAGCCAACGAGGTGGCTCAAGTTTTCTACGTGAAGGACATGTCTAACAAATCGAGAAAAAGAAATCAACAAAAGAATACATCAACCGAGGAGCCAAAGCGCCACATAGTTCTTTCGGGGAAAAGAAACATCATGGGAGTGGATGACAAGACAGACATGTCAGAAGATTATAATAAGTTTAAAGAAATTCCACCCTTCACGGTGAAAACTGACCCAACCATCTTGCTAAATGATGAAGATTCTCCATGGCTACGGCGTAGAAGAAAACCACAACACTAGATGGCGATGTTGGTGATATTTAAACCTGTAATGTAATAATGTACTCTTAATATATAGTTCCCAAGATTTTTGGAGGAGATGGAGTCATTCACGGGCTTGCAGGAAAAATTTCCGAGGCGGAACTTCCGAAGATGCCATAGGGTGTGTGCATCAAGGGCATCTTCCATAAGTTCCGCCACGGGAGATTTCCCAACCCTTTCCTCCATTCATGGGGATGAAACTCTCCCTACCTATGTTGGCTTGTTGAGCTGCTTGCCATGGCGTATCGATGCTCCTTTTATAGGCACGGCGCCGCTTGTACTTTGTCTTGTTCCTCCGACAGGGCATCGTGCGCTACATGCTTTATCTCATCGAGCAGTGCGTCCACCTACGCGTCCTTATCCTGCTGACAGATTTAGTCCCGATTGCACCCACCAGCCGGGACTAAAGGTTAGCCACACGTCCTTATCCCACCGACAGTTTTGTTAGATAACACAAAAACCACCTTTAGTCCCGGTTGCACCCACCAGCCGGGACTAAAGGTTAGATGGTCAGCTCTGGCTTCCTCTTCTTCCTCCATATGCTCACCACCAGATAAGGCCCCCCATCTTTTGTCCCGGTTTGAGCCCCCACCCGGGATGAAAGTTTCCAGCACCACTGCGTTCCCGCCTATATTCTTCCCGCGCTTTCCACCGCTTCCCGCCTCTGTCTTCCCGCCATTTTTTCACTATATATATGTAGGCTTGGCCTCCATTTACATATCACATCTAGACTCATATCTGCAAACCTCATCACTCTCTCCCATTGCTTCCATCGTATCTCTAACCCCCCAGGAGGCGGAGGCGCTTTGCGCCTCGAACTACCCCTGCCCGCCGGGCTACCGCGTCCCGACTGGCTGGTTGCTGAGCGTCGGAGGCGTACCGGTCCCTCCCGTCCCTCTAGGTGTGGCGCGCGAGATGGCCATCACAAACCACTACTACTTCGAGCTCACGCCAGAGCAGCGGAGAAATCCCAAGTGGCATCCCGACTACAGCCCGACTTGGGACAACTTTTTCATCAATCGGCGTGAGAGTGCGCTTGCCAGGCACGAGGAGGACGGCCCACCTCGTTCGAACTTCAACGAGGCCGGCCGTCGGCTGTGGTGGCGCAGCCGGACTCTCCAGAGCGTCATGGCCTACCGTGGCCCTCGCCTACACTACCCTCAGTTCCAGCCCACGCGTGCTCACCCGCCGAGGTTCGACTACCGCGACCCCGATGCCAGCGACGACGATGTCGGCGACTACGACGACTACAGTGGCGATGTTTATAGGGCTAGGCACGAGTATGACTGAATGATTCTAACATACGAATCTGGCCATGTATCTTAATTTTCAATTGAGCTATGTACTTTAATTCCAGTTCAACCGTAATAAAATTTTATTCCCGCCCTTTTCCTCCCGCGCGGCGTCGTGGCGGGAAACTTTCTCATCATCAGGATGACGCCCCGACAACGACTTTATTGAAAACAAACGACAACGACTTTATTAAACTAAAACAACCGACAAAGAATTTATAAACTAAATTTAAACTAAAACAACCGACAACGACTTTATTGAAAATACAATTAAAATAGATAAACGACTAGTCTAGTGTCTACTCGTCGTCGGAGGTTGTCTCCGTCCATATGTTGTCCCACCGAGGATCGTTTTCGGCCCAAGTTGTATTCGGGTTGTCGAGATCGAACTCGGCGACGGCCCGACGGTGGCGCCTGTTGGACCTGCGCTGTGCCCTGAGGTCAGCGAAAAACGCGTCGGTGTTGTCGACGTCGATGGGGAACTGCGCCCTCCACTGGTGCATCAACTCCTCGTCGTGCTCGGCGATGGCGATCCGGCGCTGCACCTGGCGGTGCTGGCCACGGTCCTCGTCGTCAACGAGGCATGGCGCTGGCGCGAGGAACTCCGCCTCCTCTAGCGATTCGACATCCGGGAAGTTCATGTCGCGCCGTGGCCGCCGAAATCGCCACGCGGCCGCGTCGTAAGCGCGCCGCCAGCTCCGGCGCGTTGTACGTGCCGAGGGTGAGGTGGAAGCCACCAGCGCGTATTTCAACGTAGAACCTACCGCTCGAACACGCTCGGACGCCACAGAAACCGGACGACCCGCGACGACGTGGCAGCATCCCAGAGATGAATGAGCTGACGTGTTGTTGCGCGCACACGAAACGCTTTATATAACGCACGCGGGGCATGTCACGTGTAAGCTGCGGCTACACGTCGCACGCCGCCGGCGGCGGGGCGAGGCACGTGGAAGCGGCAACGAGACGTGGCTCGGGGAAGCGACACGTGTGGTACGGCGGCGGTGCACAGTCGAAAAAAAACAGAAACGGGGCTGATCCGTGGCCGTTGGATTAAAACGGCCGGAGCCGTCGGATGCTAAGTCCCACGGATCAGCCACCACCCGCGACAAAAGGCCCCCCTTTTGTCGCGGGTCGTGCCACCACCCGCGACAAAAAGGGTGGCCTTTTGTCGCGGGCTGTGCCACGACCAGCGATAAAAGGGGTCTAGGTATAAAAGGAGGCCGCGCGTCGTGGGGCGAGGCACGACCCGCGACTCGGAGGCCAAACCCTAGCTCAAGTGCCGCCAGGCTGCCGGATTTCGCCGACGCCGCCGCGCCGCTCGAGCATCCTCTACCGCCGCGCCGCCTTGAGCCTCCTCTACCGCGCGCGCCGGCCGCCTCCTCTCTACTTCGCTCGGGGGCCGCCGCGCCGCCTCGACCTCCTCCGGCGGCGCCACCGCCGCGCCTGGAGCCGCCATCTCGGCTGCCGCGCCATGCCTGGAGCCGCCACCTCGGCCGCCGCGTCGCGCCTGGAGCCGCCACCTTGGCCGCCGCGCCGCACAGGTAGCGCCACCAACAGGCAGTACCAGCGCCGGCCGCGCGCTCGGCCTTTATTTATTTATTTATTTATTATTTAGTTTTTTTAGTTAATTAGTTTTATGTATTTAGTTAGTTAGTTTATAGTTGATTAGTATATGTATTTAGTAATTTAGTATATGTATTTAGTTAGTTATTTAGTTTATAGTTAATTAGTATATGTATTTAGTATAGTTTTTTAGTATATGTATTTAGTTAGTAATTTAGTATATGTATTTAGTTAGTTTGTTAGTTTATAGTTAATTAGTATATGTATTTAGTATAGTTTTTTTATAGTTAATTAGTTCATGTATTTAGTTAGTTAGTTTATAGTTAATTATTATATGTATTTAGTAATTTAGTTTAAATTTTAATTAGTTCAAGTTTTAGTTTAAGTTTTAAATCTGACGCCAAACCCTAGCAGACGACTCCTCCACCGACGAACCCGACGCCGACACCGACCCTCTCCCTCTCGCAAACACCCGTCGCCGACTCCCTCTCCCTCTCGCAAACAACCGACGCCGATACCCTCTCCCTCTCGTAAACAACCGACGCCGATACCCTCTCCCTCTCGCGAACACCCTCTTCCTCATGTGAGCATTGTCGAGATCCTCTACCTCACGCGCCCTCTTCTCCCTGCTCCACGCCGCCTTCCCCTCCTTGAGCCTACCCAATCCGTGGTTAGGGTTAGGGTTTGGTTAGTGTTTGGTTAGGGTTAGGATTTGGTTAGGGTTAGAACATGTACTTATCGATTTAATTTTTTGCAGAAACAATGGATCCATTCGATTTCAATCGAGACTTGGAACATGAAGACATAGTCGAGGACATAATCCGCGATGGTGTAGAAGTCGACCGAGAAGACCGCGGCTCCGGTGATGGAGAAGACCGCGGCTCCGGTGATGGAGAAGCCGAGTGCTCCGGTGATGGCGAGGTATACGATCACTAGAGGCATTAATGGAATTCTATATGTACATATGTATATAAATTAAGTAATTTTTATTCTCTTAGGCCCCCCAAGATAAGTTGGAGAAACGAGACCCGGCAAAGAAGTTGGACAAAAATGACCACTGGATAATTACATCTATATCACCTAAAGGCCAACCGATGACACCCTCAAATGCCGCAACGATATTTAAAAATATGTGCGGAGTTATGGTTAGGGATCGCATCCCGATCACTGTTAGAGAATGGAACAAGAGCAAGAAGGTGCCCGAAAGTGAGGTTGCCGATAGGTACAAATGCTCGCTTTTTGATGACCTCATGGCACATTTCACTTTGCCAGAATTGGGATCGCAGACTGAGAAGGACAAACAAAGGGAGCTAGTGAAGAAGTGGACTCTTCAGAAGATGGGGGAACTTTTCCAGGCGTGGAAGAACCGGTTATGGGCAACTTATAAGGACGAGAAGAAGCCTCCAAAATTCGAAGGCTATCTATCGAAGCAGGAGTATAACTGGAAAGAATTTGTGAAGTACAAGAGCTCAGAGGATGCTGTGGCATTGTCAAAGAAAAACAAGAAGAATGCAAGCCACAAGGTATATCACCATCATACGGGGCGAGGGGGCTACAGAGTAGCCATGCCTAAGTGGGATGCACAAGAGGCTGAGATGCAGCGGAATGGGATCATTTCAGAACCCATCCGAGAAAAGGGGGACATAAGGGCTCAATATTGGTTCCTTGCGCATGGCTGTGAGTATGACATGAAGACAGGGGACCTTGTTGAAAGTGACAACAAGGTAAAGATACCCAGGAAAAATGGCTTGAAGTGACGGCAAATATTAAAGCGGGAAAATTGAAGTTTGCTCCCGATAGAGAGAAAGACTTGCTGACGCTTGTCCTCGGTAATCCTGAAAAGGGAGGACAAACAAGAGGCTTCGACCCTAGTATTCCGCAGTCACTTGGGTTTCCGGACGACGCGAAGACTTATAGAAGCCGAGCGAGAGCAAAAAACGTGAGCTGGAGGTGCAGAATAACCGGATGGCCGAGTTCCAACGCCGACTAGACCAGCAGCAGCGGGAGATTCAGCAGCGGGAGATTAATGAACTTAAAGGACAACGCGAGCCAGATAATACCACCGGCATATCTCATCGGCGAGGCAGCAGCGTGGCCGACTCGGAGGCCCCGCCTACACGGATGATAGATGGCGGTCCTGGCGACCCCGTGGATGGAATCAAGGAGCAAACACCTTGTGATCTCCATGAGGTGATCAGGAACGTATCTCTTAAGGTGGCGGTCGGCTATGTCTTACCTACATTAGCAGCTGAAGGTGAGCTGGCAACATGGCATGGCAATGAGATTCTAGTTGGCTATGCTCGTGTCGGGGTGGATTCAGTTGTACCGTCGTGGGAGTCATTGCAGCTCGTAATCCCTAGAGGTGATGGTCGGGATACACTCGGAGACGTACTGGGTGAAATCATTCTTTGGGAAAAGAAAAACATCAAGCTTCCATGCTGGGTACCCCCTCCTAGTCGTCCCAGGTCACCATCACCACCTCGAAGTGATCGCAGGGCACCCTCACCTCCTCCGACTAGTCACATGTCGCCACCATCACCCCATGGGTACGACCACCACATCCCTAGTCCATCTCCATTTCCAGTGCCGCCGCCTGCGCCCACTAAGACTAGGCATGCACCCAAGCGGAAGCATTTCAAGAGTCCTGTCCGCAAGCGGTCGCCCTCCCAACGGTACCAAAGGTTCCTCCCCCCCGTGCTTACGATCTTACTAACGAGGAAAGTGACGCCGTTGCAAATAAGCAACTGCATGAACAACTTCATAAGGAAAACCCCCAGCGCCAGCTTCATACACCGAGAAGCAAAAAGCATATGTGATTGATTTTCTTAACACACCATCGCAATATGACTTACACGAGAAGAAGGATGACTATACACGCACACTTGCGAGGGTAATTGAGAACAAGGATGGTCCTAGGGTAATTGAGAAGAAGGATTGTGCTAGCACGAGCAAATCATCAACTAGAAGCCGGGAACAAAACAAGTTCAACAAGTGCACCCCTCAAGGCCAAGCAAGCGAGAGCAGGCAAAAAAAGAAAGGAAGTTCCCCAGCTCGGAGAATAGGCCAAACATTCGATCCCACCACTCAAAGTGTTAGATGTTCCCTCGGTGTACTAGGGACATGGTGGTTTCGATATGGAAGAAGCTGCAAAGCTAGCGGCTGAAGTTGGCTGTACCGTGGAGGATTTGCTGGGTGCTGCAGATGCTGCAGTACCCACTGCTGATATAGCTCCTAAATTTGTCTACGGGGCCGACTTGGTCAGCAAAGAGTGGCTGCATCAACTACCAACGCATATGCGGAATTTGCATCAGTGGTACCTTGATGCGTGCAAGGAGAACACAAGTTACATCGTGGCGAATATCCCAGAAGAATATTACTTCCGAAAGGAGGAGATCCATATTAAGATGAATGACCGCTGACAGTTATTCAATTTAGACGCCCTCGACAAATCTCTCATGAGTTGCTATTGCTTGTAAGTTGTTAACTACATATAAGTTCATGTTCATTCAGTTGTTCCTGTTCATTGCATATACTCATTATATCTTATGTGTTCTCTGATGCAGACTGAAGATCAGTGAATGCAAAAGTAATAAGATGTTCAATATTGGGTTTTTTGACCCAGATAAAATACATCATGCCACGGTAAGGGATAAAGTCGAAGAAACGGGGGGAAACCTACTAAGGTTTATAATGGAGGAACATTTCTGTGATTCGATACTGTTTCCTTACAACTACATGTGAGAGTCTTACTGATCTGTTGTGCACATTTAAATTTTCTTACTCGATGTTAAGTGTAATTCATGACGTATATATATATATATATATATATATATATATATATATATATATATATATATATATATATATATATATATATATATATATATATATATATATATATATATATATATATATATATATATATATATATATATATATATATATATATATATATATATATAAACATGTGCAATTTCCACTAGATTCTGCTAGACATTCAAGTTGATAAGGGAATAGTTGAAGTAAGGGACCCATTTAGTAGAGGCCTGGAAGGGTTCCGCGACTTGCAACACTTGCTCCAGAGGTAATTTCAATCATTAATTGCCGCGCTATATCTTTCGTGAGATATCAATTAATTATCCACTCATTCAATCATTATTTTGCCTGACAGGGTTTGAAGAGTTTTCAAGATCAAGAATAAGGGAAAATTCGCAGAGAAGCTAACATTTACTCCTGTACCATGCGCCCAGCAGCCACATGAGACGAAGCACAACAATAATAGATTCAATGTAAGCAATAACATTCACAACTTTAATTTATTATCATCAATATTTCGTTATCAAGATTGATATAGTTATATTCATCTCATTTTCCTATATAGGTCGACTTCATCCGGGAGAAGCTCAAACCATAGGAACACCTACTAGGAATTACGGAGGAAGTGGCGGGACTTCTGATGAGAGAAGTAATAGACGACAACGGCTTGTTTAGTCCAAATAGGCGCAACAAATGATCCCCATGTAAAAGTTTGAATAGACGACGAGCTTTAGTCTCGGTAGTCGTGAGCTCCATGTATATGTGTAAGGGGAATCTACGAATAGATTTTTGCTTCCAATATTTGTTTGCTCGATCTATATATAATGAATGAACGTGTACAACTTGTAGTAGCGTACAAATATATGCAACTTTTATTTTAAAATAAGAAAATGAAATAAAAGGGGGGGCGGTGGCGGGGGGAGGGGTTGGGGGTGCTGCACCCCTCAAACCCTAAAGCAACCCCCCCTTTTATTTCACCCGCGACAAAAGGGATTGTCCCATACGCGCCCTGCGCCTGCCACGTGGTGGACCATATGTCGCGGGTGGTAAGCGATCCGCGACAAAAGGGTGGACCTTTTGTCGTGCCTCCGTTGTCGCGGCTGGCCGCCCGCGACAAAAGGGTCTTACGACCCGCGACATTAGGCATATTTTCCACTAGTGCGTTAGTATTTTTTGCATTCATCGTGAATAAATACATTAAACAGGTGAAAGGAGAGATCGATGGGAGCGATTCGACCTAGGAAAGAAAGAAAAAGAACGACCAATTTCCCAGATCGATTAAGATAGACTAGGAGCTTTTTGGGTAAATCATAAATACACTAGGAGTACCAGTGAAGGTGCCGACAGCTGCCATGCCATCGGCCCTTAAGTCAAACTTTTTTTCAAATTTTTAAATCTCTCACACGGATCATTTTAAACTAACTAAGGTAAAACTGAACTCATGGTTAGACTTTCTAATTTGGTCACCCATCCTCACACTACTCTGGCTCTAGCACGCTTAACATCTTCGTTCCTTCCGATTGAGCTTTCATGAAAGAAACGAAATATTGTTGATAATACTACCATATCAATCCTATTAACCCTTCGACCGTGATATCACAACTCTTTATTATTTTGAATTTTAAATAATTATTTAAATAAACATTAATGATTAAGTAATAATAATCTTTATGCAGAATGCAATTATTAATCTAATTTGTTTGAAAAAAAATCCGGAATTTCTGGCAAAAACTAAAATCTTACTGCTTTCATATTTGCCTTTGGAATTTTGAGAATCTAAAAAATGGCAACCAGGTAAAGATTAATGGTGAATTCGGATGTAACTTTTTGAGATGATCATTTTGATATATTGTACATTTTTTCCGACGTCGTATGCGAAAGATAATGCTATTTTACCGAGAAATAAACTTTTTTGCAAAAAAAAGTCAAAATTAAAATTTGTTAATTTTACTTAAAAGTATAGTACATAAAACATGGCTATCTCAGTGGATTTAATTTTTTCAATTTTCTTTTATTTTTCCCAAAACTGAAAAGACGATATCGATCCACGGACGGGGGTGGGGTGCGTGGAGAAAAAAAAGCTGTTGGCACAGAGCCTACCCCTAACACCGTTTTGCTCGCCGTCATGGCAGAGGACCTGTGCCGACGACCAGCCCATGCCTATGGCGACATGCTTTGCTGTGCCGACAGTAGCCGTTGGCACAAGCTTTTATGTGCCGTTGGTGGACGTCGACACAAGCTTTTCTGTGCCAATGGCTTTCTTGTGCCGACGGCCTTCTTTGCGGCCTGACCTATTCGGCACCTTGACGTTTTCCTGTAGTGATAGACTTAATCCTTTTAATGGGTATTTTGCCAATGGACCATCAACTTTGGGTACATAATCTAAGGCCAATGAAATTTTGGGTAAATAACCAATTCTCCCCTTTTACTATGCTCATGGAATTTAGGAGCCTTTGGGTTCGCGAGAGGGAGAGGGTATCGGCGTCGGTTGTTTACGAGAGGGAGAGACTGAAGCTTTCAGCAACAGATATTAAAGACAATGATCCAATAT
The DNA here is from genome assembly GCF_019359855.2 of Lolium perenne. Lineage (NCBI taxonomy): Eukaryota > Viridiplantae > Streptophyta > Magnoliopsida > Poales > Poaceae > Lolium > Lolium perenne. Next base: position 32,676,414 of record NC_067250.2, read on the forward strand.
ACATGCAAACACATTTATTGCCGTCCATGTATAATCATGCGTATCTAATCAAAGGAAAGTAGGTATAAACTAATTGCTATATTAGATGCTAATCGTAGCGCAGCCATGGATGGGCGTGATATCGACCTCGCCCGTTGCCAGGTTCCAAACGTGCGCGTCGCCTTTTCAGCAAGTTATAATCCAACGATGGATAAAGCAGTAGTACTGAAAAATGTTGGAAATTTAACACTAGAAAATACTGAAATTATACATTTATTTTAATTTAATAGAAGGGTAGTTACGTAATCTTACATCTAGATGCTATCCCCCGTCTGACTTCACAATCCTTGCGTTGCCGCTCCATCCGGCGCGCTATGGAGGCGGCTGTCGCACTCCTGCATCGCCGTGCTGACGCACACGCCCTCTTAGACTAGTCACAATGGGAAGTATCATACACTAGTATCATGCACATGATACTAGTTTATGATACTACCCCCACAATGCATAGTATCATAAGATAGTATCATAGTATCATTATATTTAATGTTTTGTAGAATCTCAATGCAAATATGTGTACAAGATGTGTTTGCCATTAACTTTTCTAGTTTTACGTGCTATGATACAGTATCATATTATGATACTACTCTCATCTCTCACCTCATTAAATGGTGTGCCACATCAGATTTTTGCCAACATGGCATGCATGATACTACCTATGATACTCCCATTGTGGCTAGTCTTATCCCCTCCCAACGCCATCCAATCCCTGTTGGCAAAGTGCCTTGCTGCCCCCCGTCCGCATTTTCTCACCACTGCCATCCCCTAGCCCCTTTCCCCTTCCAACAGCCCTCTTGGGCCGTCACTTCGGCACCGTGTTGATTGATGGCAGCGCCTCGTGCCGCGACCTGCAGCAGGATTCGTCGCACATGACGACATGCTAGTGTGTAATTTTTCTCTTTGTAGGCGATTGAGGCATAAAATAAAACTTTGGTTTCCTTTGACTTTTCTAGGATTGTGTGTGAAATTATTGGAAAGAATAAGGGACGAGATATAGACGAAATTACAGTCATGATGTCCTTGAACAAATGTTCAGCCATGTTAGAGCATCTCCAGTCGCGTCCCCCAAATGATGTCCGGGCAAAGCGCCGGATTAGTCGTTTGGGGGACGTCCGGATAAAATTTTCGTTTGGAGAAGGTCCCTTTTCTAGCCACGTCCCCCAAACGCGACCTCCAAACAAAAAGTAAGTGTAAAAGTCGTGTCCGGCGTCCCCGGTAGAGACTCTATACACAGGGGATGGGCTGGGGACGCCGGACAACATTTGGAGCACGTCCGGACCGAAGCGGCCTTTGGGGCACGCGACTGGGACGTTTTTTTGGCCGGCGTCCCCCAAATCCCTTTGGGGGACGCTTTGGGGGACGCGACTGGAGATGCTCTTAGTTCCTGGTCTATTATTTTCTCCTCACAGCTACTTAAAGATGTCAGGTTCGCATGACAATGTGATTTTATAGTATCTGTGTGTTTCTTCTTGTTATCTTTTTGGCATTTTCTCATTTCAGATCTATTTGTGGAATAAGAAATTTTGGGTGTTGTATCTGTTATCTCCTGGATTTTTGGGTGTTTTATGTTCACTAGTTTGGGATTTTTGAACAGCTTGTTTCTGAGAAAACAGAATGGCAAATGAGTGGAAATGCCTTTGACCTTTGTTTTACTTCTTGTGTTGTATTGAGCGGACTGGGCACTTGTATTAGAAGCCTACCTAGCAATTCAGATGGAATGGGGCGCAGAGCGCCAGCAAGGAGGCGCCCCATGGTGCGCCCCAACCACTAGTTAACTTCTAAAGTGAGCCATGTCCGTTGAATTTATGTGATATCTTGCGGTTTCGCTTCGGTTAGTAGAAAATATCTGAACATCACATGCGGTACTTTTTGACAACCAATTCTATAAAGAGGTATGGTCAAAACTAATGTGAGAGAACTCCGATTTTAGGTTCTACCGCATCAAAGTTGAATTTTAAAAAATATATAATGCTGGATCTTTTTTAAGCCATGCAGGATAACTGCATGTGTTATGTTAGATAGGAGAAGAAAACTGGGCCGACAGAACCTTGTTTTCTGCATATGTTATACATAGGTACCAGTAAACAAGATTTTTTGTACCGAAGTCTTGTTTGGAAACATATTAGTGAGCAGCTAGATTTTGTTTAAACAAAATATCACTAATTTTAGTTTGCAGCTGCATTTATTTATTGGTTATCGTGCAATTGCCTGAAAAAAAACCAGATTTCAGTCACTTATATTTGCATTTGTTCATGATATTTGGTTCAAGTTAATCAAATTAGAAATAAACTTCCACTAAATAATCACATTCTTCTCCCCTTCTCTATAAAGCCCTGCCCAATGTTTCAGAAAAGCACACAAAATAAAGATAATCAACACATGTGATCTCAAGAAATATTACTCAAAAGTTTTTTTTTTCCTTGTAGATGTTTCGTATCCTTAGTCTGATCATAGAAATAACATAGAGGATTCCCAGATCAATTTCTTTTCTTCAAGTTATTCCTACTCAACAGTGCATTTTGCATCAATTTCCATAAGAAAAAAAATTATATTAAGAAGAATTTTGGATTTCCAAATAAATTTATTGTTTGGATCATATAAACTTCTCTCCAAATGTTGATACATGGATTTTGTTGTAAACACCCCTTTTCTATTAAGTGACCAAGAAATAATATCTTTATGCACAGAAATAGGAAACTTTCTAGCTCCTTCTAGAATGTATTTCCACTGATTCGTAAGTTCAGACTTTAGTCTTCTTCTTAACATGAGAGTATGATGAGTTAATTCATGAAGAAACATAATACCATCAATAATATTTTTTTCTTAATAGAAGCATTTTGTAGAATGCTGAAAAGCTTATCAGCATAAGGATATACTCTAATCGATTTAGTAATCAGCTTGTAGATACATGGAGACAAATGGAGCAAAATTGTTGGATTTTATTAGCATCATTCAACTTAGGCAACACTCCATAGTTCAATCTCTGCACATCTAACTGTCCAAGATGGAACCTATCAAACATATGCATCACATTTTAATCTTTGACTAATTTCTACATGATCTGAAAATTTCACAACTTTAAACTGGTTTTCTCGCAACACCAGCACAGATTGTAAAAAAGAGAACTGCAAACAAAAGTCTATCCGATAGTGCTGCAAAATGCTATAAAACCCAAGGGTCAGCCTTTCCTCGAAGAACTGATACATTGAAGCAGCCTCTGTTGTAGCCTCTGTTGTGGAGTGGAGTCAAAAGTGTGAGTCATGCATGTCAGCAGTCTCTGTTGTAGCTCCATGATGCTGGTTCACATCGACACCATTCCTCGAAGAACCGATATATTGCCCCTTGAAGATCCGCAACCTCCAGTCCTTGGCGACGGCAATGAAATCCAGCCATTTATGCAATGACGTGGCCCAAAGCTTGCCACCATCATGGTAGATGAAACTTAAGAGGTGGATAAGGAGCACAAGGCCTGACACAGTGCCACTGATGAGGAACAACCCACCGAAGCTGTTGAAGCCAAGGCTGGACGAGTCGATGTTGCGGATCTTGCTCTGAGAAGCTCCCGGGTCACCGAACCATTTCTTCTCTATTCGTTCCATCTCCTCCTGTACTTCAGGAAAAAAGATAGCCTGCGATACGTCGTGCACCATTGGTGACCCTATAGGGAAAGCCTGTAATTACATGTAACAAAAGTCAAAGCATGATCATTCTATATTACTACGTAGAATAAATCTATAACGCGACGCAGCGGCCGTTTGGACAACAAAAACAGAGATTGTGACATTCCTGTAACCAAGCGCGCAAAGTATAGGCAGACAGAGGCTTTTGGAGAGGTTCCAAAAATCAAGGGCAAAGGGAAAGCCAATGAAGAAGTCACGAATGATAAGATGCAACATTATCTGCAAATGTACAAGAAGCAACACACGTCGATAGAGGCGGTGCGCGCCTCAATACAGGTCAATGCTTGACCACTTTGTTGCGAGGGTGCACATCGGTGCGCTGCTAGTGGGTAGTGGCGAGAGTACTTGTGTGTTTCCGGTGTTTGTCTGTGTTGGATATAAGGTGGGGCCTCTATTCTTAGGTCTAGGGGCTCTTGTATCCGGCACAGATGATGTGCCGTGAGTTGTCTGTGTGGTTTTTGTTGGTTTCCATGAATTAACCGTGCAATGTACGGTTTGTGGGTCCGATTTTCCTATTAACTGGACCAATTTCCCTCTTCCACAATGCAAAAGCTGAGCTTCTGTCGTTCACCGTAAAAAAAAAGAATAAATCTTTAACCTGGGAAAGGAACTTACAAACCCAAAGCCTCCCAACTTGTAGGTCGGGCCAACCATGGTGTAACCTTCACAGTACTTTGAAAGGAAGACCTTTAGGTAAGGGATTTCATCAAATATTGCAGATACCCCTCCATTGCCAGATCCCCTCTGTAGGGCGTCAGCATACTCCTCCACGGTGTTATAGCCCAGTAAAATTTCCTGGCGGAAGCCCATTCCCTCAAGCCAGTATGCTACAGTGGAGCCCTTGTGATACCCCACGTAATCACCACTTCTTAGGAGATCTTGCACACTATTCACTGTCGGCTGGAGCCGCTGGACTGTCAACACGGACGTTAAGTTCGCCGTGTAGCTTGATGTTAGAATAAGCACGACAAATACCCATATGATAACCATGAACCTTGACAGGTTGCTCTGTAGCTTCTCCTCTGAAATTAACATGATTTACTTTAGGTTACCATTGACCAATCCTTTTTGTGAACCTTCAATACTACAAAAGGAAAATGAAACTGTAGTGAACAATGATAAGATGCATACTTTGGGAGAAGACGAGAGTTGAGAAAGCAAAGTAGAAGACAGTGCCAAACTGCTGCGAAGGTGTGCCATGGAATTCAGGGTTGATTCGGTGCTCAATAACCCACACAACAAAACCAGTAAAGCAGAAGAAGCCAAGGCTGGCGATCCAGAGGGTAGTTGTCAGTGGCTGCAGGAATATCCACATGCCCACATCCGTTTCTTTCTTCATTACCACTACCATTGATAATCCCGTGTCAGTGAAGGGCATCGTGAAGGACACCTTATTCATCCTGCTCATTGTGATGGTCGTATCACCGACCATGCCATCAGCTTTCTGCAATTGTAACCACGAGTTATTTTTTCATATATCGCTTAGTATGTCCCTCATATCTACAATTATCAAATCCATACTGACCTTTTCACGGACGAGGGTAAGAAGACTGTCATAACTGCTTGAGCTATCAATAACTGGCACATAATGGTAGGCCACTGGATAGGGCAAGTTCTTCATGAGCATGTCAAAAATATCAATACAGTAGCCTCTGACAGTAAAATTGTTGGCTGCACGACTGTAGGAGACCTCAACAAGCTGGTTAAAACCCTGCTTTTCAGGCACGATTATACGAAGAGGCGATCCATTCGATGACACATCCCACCCTTTTGGAGTAGTGGCTAGATGACCTGGCCAGAGTATTTGGTTCAGCCCTTTCGCCCCGCTGGTTTTCAAGTTCTTGATGATCCTAGACTCAGGTGTCCAGAAACCGACCGTCCTTGCACCTTTATCAACAATGTTAATAATCTCATACGACGATAGCTGAAGGTGCCCATTTACCAGCATGAACCTCCCAGCCATGCCATCAAATGTTGTGTTGAGCATAGCGCCCAGAAGTGTTCTCCCAGGTGTTGAGCTGGATACTCTGGCTATATGTACTGCTTTGGCAAGAGCCCATGCCGTGTCGTAAGCCCAGAGCAGCTGCGTGCTTGGGTTGTGTACATCGTTAATGCCTGGATTTTCCAATCTAAACCTTGCATTCAACCTTGCAGTGAAGTTCATGACATGAGCTGTTGCCTCCACATAAGGCCGGAGGGTGACGACCCCCTGCATATGATCAATCTTGTCAGGACTGAGGCTATCCACGACAGTGCCAATACTGGAAGTGGCTATCCAGATATACCCATCAGACATCATGCCAGCGACAGTCGCCTGGTAGAAAACGCGAGCAGCTAAATCCGGGAGCATATGCACAATGAACACTCTAGTGGGCGTCTCCTTGATATTGTAGAGTATTTGATTGAGGTAGTCCCCAGTCATACCAACCGGCAAAGCTATACTATCCATGAGATGTAAATTGTAACCCTGAAGAGCGAAAAAAAGTGCCGGGAGGATGTGAGCTCCATATGGTGAGTCTTCATACAGCACGGTAGCAGTGCGCCATGTGAACATATCAAGGATTGCAGCAATTGCCGCAACCTGAAAGGACTCATCAGGTGCAGTGTGCAGAAAGAAGGGCATCGATGATGCAGGGATTGGTGACAGGGAGAGTATAGGAATATGCGTGTGATTCCCAAGGTAGGCGACAAACTCGGATTCAGCTGAAGTTTGAGGCCCAATGATGGCTTGTATTCTATGTTTTCTGATCAGCTCATCAGCTGCAAGCAAATGCATATCACACAAATTAGTTGAGCCAATATTGACTGAATCAGAGATGCACCAAAAGTTGCCATCATGAAGCATGCCTAGTATGTAGTATCTGCAGTAAGTAAGTCACATAGTATTCTGGTTGAGTGCATTACTAGTCTTTACTACATACGATGGCTTTAGCTGTCCTATGAGCATTCTGGTCTACACAACCCAATCATATACTATAAGTTCACAGACTTCCCTTTATGGCACCGAAGTTGGGAGAGGTGATAGTTGCAGAGAACAGATCCAATGATTTCTCTGGCAATTTTTTCAGAGTTAGAATTAAGTGTGATGTCAGGAGACCACTAAAAAACACAGTGTCCATGGCATGGAAAAAAATAGCGCGCTATTTCAACGCTAATAGCACGCTATAGCGTTTCTAGACAACCCACGCTACATCATTCCGGCGCTATAGTGTGCTATAGTGCGCTATTAGCGCGCTATAGCACGCTAATATCGTATTTTTCGGCCGACGCTATTTTGTTATAGCGCACTATTTTTTTCCTTCCATGGTCAAGGCCAATAAGCGCCAAATCTTTCTGGTGAAGTATGAACGTCTGCCTGATTGGTGTGCCTTGTGTGGTATGCTTGGGCATCTATGAGCACGGTGACGGAGTTCATTCCCCAGAAGCTCTTGTTTTTAAGGATCTGAAGGCAACCTGGAGTATGAGGATGACTGGCTCGGGTAGGACTCGCGGCCGTGGAGCTGGACGAGGAAGGGGCAGAGGTGACCGTGAGGTTTACCAAGAAGATTTGTCAATTCCGGAACATAATACTCATGATGGAACTGAAAGGAATATGTTGGTGATTACTGATCATTCTCGTAAACGTGATATAGAAGCTCAGGTTGGGTTAGAAAAGAGTGAGGAAGGCCCTGTAGCAAATGTTGTCAATGCTCTAGTGAACCAGTTTCAGTCAGGATCGCCAGTAGGCAATGTGCCACCTAGCCCTCCTCCAAAGAGAGAACCAAAGAGGGTGCGCACTACTGATGGTGATGAGGTGATGGAAGGACAAGAGACGAATGGAAAAATCAACCTGAATTTGGCGGGCTCCATGGAGGGGAACCTCCAGGATCAATGAATCTACTAGGATTGAACTGCCGAGGGGGTGGGAACCCTCGGACAGTTCGTGATATGGCGACTCTTATACTGTCGCATTCCCCAACCTAGTCTTCCTGTGTGAAACTAGGCAGAAGAAGGATAAAATGAGGTGTCTCAGAACCTGTTTTGGTTTGCGTGGTTTTGATGGTATTGATAGTGAGGGAATGTCTGGTGGTTTGGCGTTGTACTAACATGAGTCATTGAATATTGAGGTGATTGAGGTTACCGCTAGGTACATCGACGCTCTGGTGAGGAATTCTGTTGATTTACCACAATGGCGATTTACATGTGTTTACGGGGAGCCTAGGGTTGAACAACGACATTTGATGTGGTCATCTCTAAGTGATCTTCATCTTCGACATGATCTACCATGGCTAGTTTTCGGTGATTTTAATGAATGCATGTGGAGTTTTGAACACTTCTCTTCTACTCCAAGAGCGGAACCGCAGATGGCTGCCTTTAGGGATCTCAAGGAATCCTCTAATTTTTTTCTTATGGAAATTGATGCAAAATGGGAGGTTTCCGGAAAACCATGCCCTCATGCTATATACCTAATTGGCAAAGTTAGACAACTAAAAACTGAGGACTTTGTGCATGACTACTATTCGGTTGAGAGGTTCAAGATGGCTTATGAATTTCAGATCAATCCAATGAATGATAGGTCTAAATGGCCAAAGGTTGATGTTGGTTTTGAGATGATTCCTCCACCTCTACAAAGGGCTGCTGCTAGGCCAAGGAAACAAAGAATTAAGGCTAGTGGAGAGCCTGGAAAAAAGAGGACCATATCAATGCAAAAGGTGCTATTAGTTTGGACATATAGAGAAGGGTGCAATGCTACTCAAGCTGAATTAGAACAAGAGCTTCCATCTCCTCGTCCAAAGAAAGTGAAAAAGTCAAGGTACTCTACTATTCTTTTTTCTTACTTGTGCTGCAATTTTCCTTCCCTAACCCACTGCCTCGTAGGAAAACTAAATCAGAAGATGTTGAAGCCTCCACAACAGTTGTTGAACCCTCTGCAATGCCTCATTCAAGCCCAGGTGTAACAACTAGAAGGATGGCTTCTCTTTCTCCAACTAGCCCAGGTGTAGGTACTAGAAGGATGGCTGCAATCTCACCAGGAGGAATCAGTGGTAGGATCATCATTGAGTAGATAAATTAGGTATCTTAGGGTGTTATTAGTATGAACAAGGTGTTGTACTAAGGATGGATCTGTTATGGCTTTTGCTGTGAACTCCGCTTTTGCTGTAAACTCCATTTTGTATTTTTACATCTGCAAGTGTGCTAGCTTGTTATGAATTCTAATATGTACTGAAGTTGTGTTCTCTGTTGTTGAAAGTGTCCACTTATATGCTGAAATTTTTGGCTGAATGAAGTGATGTATACCATCTTATAATGTTGAATTTGTGCTTCCATCTGTCCCAAAGTACACAGTGCAGTAATTTAGTCAAAATCTGAAGTTTACTGAGTTTGGTCAAATATATAGAAGGAAACATCAATAAGTAAGTATAATATTGAATAACTACATGATGAAAACATGGGTGTGCCTATGTCTCAGTTGACTGAGATTTTTCTTAAGTCTCAGTCAACTCATAGCAAAAACCGTGAAAACATATCCATTGGATCTACTGATATCGAATTGACATTCTAGATCTTCATATAGTTATATACCTGATGACTATATTCGTACGCCATATCTTTCTTCACTGGAATAATATAAGTCCAAACAGGCAATGAAAATAAAATTTCTATAGTGTGCATGTTTGATGATATAGTATCGGAAACCTTAACTGCTCCATTCTTAAACCGTAACGCAAAGCCTAATTTTAACTTCATATGTAGTACGCTTTATTACGGCAGTATGCAGATTTGGTTGATGGCCGCGAAAAAAAATTAAGACGCTTGTGTGTCATAAGTCATAACCGGCCTTACCGGCTTGCGCCGCCGCGACGACCTCTCCCCGCGAGTCCCGGACGCGCAGCTCGACCCGCGTGATGCCGGAGTCAGCATGCGCCGCGTAGAAGTCGTCCAGCGCCATGGATATGCAGGTGAGGCTCCGCCTCCCCACGTCGCTCGTCAGGTCTAGCAGCACGCCCACGGTCACTTGCGCAGACAGCCGCGAGCCACCGGCGTTCGAAAGAACGAGTACAGGGAAGACCGCCACGAAGGAAGCAAGGGCGATCGTCGAGCGACCCATCATGGAGAGTTGCGGCCGCGGCCGGAAAGCTAAGCGGAATTCTCTCCGGCGCGGAATTATTGTATACGCCCGTGGAAAGCCTCGAGGGGACGATCTCGTCGAGTCAGGCTCTCTGTTGCTGTCATCACTAAAATAGACCGTCTCTTCTGCTCAACTCATCACCTCATTTCTTGGAAAATCTCTTATTTGACTTTGAAGTTTGAAGTTTGACTCTTGGACTTGGACCTGGAAAATATTTTTCATTTGCTGGAAAGGTAAACAACCTTGTTTGATCCACCGGATTCTCATAACAAAAATAAGAGAACACAAGTTGGGTAATGCCTACTGGAGTGTATGATCGAATTTGCACCGATGCTTGTTCAATTGAACTTCATCAGTACTTCATTAGTTCACAAAAGGATGTCTTAACTTTGTCAAAATAAGCATGTATCTATATATGTTTTAGTGTGAGATACATGTAAATTTAGATAAAGTTGAGATGTCATCTTGTGAACGAGAGAGTATTGAACATAAAAGATTCAATGAAAGTTTCATGTAAAATAAAATACTTAGAAATGCTTAAAATTTCTATAAGGTTCACTCACACTTACAAAAGATTTATTTTTTTGAAAAAACATGCCGCCCATCACAATTCATTAAACTTGAAAAGGATTACGGAGATTGTTACACTTCCTCCCAAACCCACTCACCCACCATGGCACCCAGAAGTGGCACCGTACACCCTACTTAATTTGTCTTAGGCGCCCATATCCAGGGGCGGAGCCAGGATTTGACCATAGGGGGGGGGGGGGGGGGGCGAGAAAGCCGATAACCACTTAATGCCATAGAAGATTTTTTTATAGGACGAACGGCATACAAGATATTATCTAAATATTGCATCATTAATACTATGAACTTTGAAAAACCATTCCTGCCTTTTTCATCATTTTTAAACTATTTAAAAGAAACAAATTTTACCTTCAGTCCTCATTCTATAGTCCTACAAAAGTACACAAAGTGATACAAAATTTCTATCTGATTTTATAAAAAACTAACCGGCCAGTGATATGTATATGGATAGAATTGCAATACAAATAGAGTGACATACCTTAGGCATAGATATCATGTATGAGTTACAGTCGTTTGAGGGAGTATCACAGAAATAGGTTCGTCAGCACTTGCACGAGGCGCCGGAGCAACGGACAGGCCGTATCTTGCTTTGATCTCCAGTTGCGATGGCGCCGCTGGCGTATGTAGACGACGGGCGGCGAGCGGGGAGTGGCCGGCGGCGGCAGGCAGCGCCCACCGAGCCGCAGGAAAAAGAAGGGACATACGGTTCGACATCAATCCACGATCGATTGATCTGTTCTGCCTAGTAATTCCAATCGACTGTATCGATTTGGCGAGCACGGAGCCTCTTTTGATCCGGGAAACAAGGCCACACATAGATAGGCTATTATTGGGGCTTGGTTCGCTAGAGAAGATCATAATCAATTTACCTCGCATGGGCTAATTCTCCGGCAATTAGGACGTATATACCAGCATATGTTCTCTTTCTTAGTAGATGACCCCATTTTGCTGGTCTCACAGCGAGCCACGTCACCTGAGTTCTTATGTCCATTGGATCTACTAGCTGGATTGATCCATCTACGGTGATCCTAGCGATGAGGCCAGCTCCACGAATGTTTTGCCTTTCGTGTGTACGCCCGCAGCTACGGTTGCATGTCATGAAGCTGTGTGCCCCTTAGGGCTCATTTGGTTGCAAGGGCCCATAAACCCAGGGAACCAAAGCCCCACCCGATATATCCCTGGCCGCTCGGGATCCGGGGGAAAACGCGTCCGTTCCCTGTGTACGTTTGGTAGCAAGGGGAGGGGTAGTATCTCCAGCCTCCCAGACACAAAAGTATCAGCAAATCTGGAACGAAGGGTGATAAATTGAAATAATGTAGCAAACAATTCCGATTTTTTTTCTACAGTTTCAGACATAAAACAAATAGACAATCGTTCATTCATTGAGAAAATCAAAATAATAGCAATTCTACAAAACTGGAAGTCCGAGACACAACATTATACAAATAATTTAAACAAGAATCTAGACAAATGCGCACATCAACATTTGTAGCGTCATGATTATCTAAATTTCAGCAATCATGGTAGCACCAATTGAACTCTTTCAAGAAGCATAAATTTCTGACATGCTTTCTTAGGAAAATTGATACCAACATTCAAAACTGGATCCATTACACCCATTCAAAACATAACCAAACGAGGAAGAGTCACTCTGCTAGAACTTGTACCATCAGCTTCTTTTGAATATCACCATCGCCTTCTTGATCTGCAGCTCACCAACTCGTTGTGCTCATCGCCGCCGAAGCCGCTCGTCATCATCATCTGCAGCCACAACAGCATCACCAGCTCAATGCGCTCGTCGCCGTCGACACAGCAGTTTGTCGTGCTCGTCATCTCGGTCTCCAGCAACAACTCCGCGATTCACAGGCTGTAGAAGAGGAGCTCAATTATCAGGCATCATAACGCAGCAGCACCTCGGCACAGACACAACAGCTTGCCATGCTCATCATCTGCATAAGCAGCAGCAAAACAGGGAAATGATGGTCAAGAACTAAACTAATATGGTTGCATCATTGTTCAAATTGGCTTTTAAATTCCATTGAGTGTTTATGATATTTATTAGCAGTCTGTACATGCAACAGTGCCAGAGCTTCAAGCTCTTACTCCCTCTACATGCTCTACATAAACTACTGCTGTAACTAATTTACCATGTAATACTGGTAAAAAGGTGAAAAAGGTAAAAATATAGTACTCCGGGAGTAGTAACCAAAAATAAAGAAGAAGATATGCAATACCTGCAAGATCATCGAGCTTTTTCCTCCAAGCCCAGTTGACAGCCTGCAAGATCAGGACCCACGGCTCATCAGCGCGGGGGACAGGTAAGGCATGAACTAATAAAATGGATCTTCACAAATAAACACATCCAGCTAACTTTAACCAAGTGAGATGACAATCGTTATATTCCTTCCTTGACAATAACTTTACTCAGCCAACTTGAACCAAATTGATATATAACATTTATATGTTGAGCTTACATAAAGTATAATGCCAGTGCAACAAATGACTTTGATCTGTACAAAACAAAGCAAGAATGACTGAATATATTATTCCTACCTGATCTTAACAAAGAGCAACATTACAACAATAATTCACACTTCTTTTTATTTCGCCAGATAGGGTCAGCAAGAAGTACAATCAGACAATCACACTATCAAGTAGTAGTTCAGTTCACTTTTTTCATGCATTTACTAGGAAATCTTGAAGAAGATACTTGTATCGAGAAGAGCCCAACTATTAATCTATCATAACAGATCATGGCCAAAGTTGACCACATATTTCTGGAGTGCTATGTGCTGTTCAGTTACTACCAGCAGGACTGACAACCACTAGATTGATATAAAACCAAACATCAGTGCAGGAGGTGGTGCTCACGTTCCTAGATTTCTAGATCTGGAGCAGCACAAAGATGTACAGATCCAGGGCAGGAGAGTGCAGAATGGAGAAGCAAACCAAGGACGGGAGAAGGAGTAGGGGTTAACCTTCGTCAATCCCGACAGCCGGCCGTCGCCGTCGCCGGAGGGGACATGAGAATTGCAGCGGAGCAGATCTTGGGAGATGGGGAAGGACGGACGCCGGCGAGGGGATAGGCAGTAGAGGGAAGAAACAAGTGCAGGCGCAGCTATTGTTATGTCCTGCCCGGCGGTGAGATGGCCGCCGGTAGGGTTCCGGTGGGGAGAAAGGAGATCTGGGGAAGAGAGAGCTTGGAGAAGAAGAAAGACACAGTTCAATCATTTAATTCCTCGATGATCTGATCCTTACAGCACACAGGCTTATAACCCGCCTGGCCCAACGCACACACACCCAGCGACACGTGGCTCTATCCTAGCCACAGCTACCCTTCTCCTGCGCCGTCCGATAACTGAACCGCTCTCCTCTCAGTCACTTGCACCTAATGCTTCAGCAGTCGTAACACCACCGCCCCCTGAAGGACCAGCTTGCCCCCAAGCTGGAGCATTGGGAAAACGAGCTCGCAGCACATCATAGTCCTCCCATGTAGCTTGACTCAGTGGTAGAGATGTCCACTTGACCTTGATCTGGACATGAGCCGCATTACCTTTCTTGCATAAGCGTCGCTCCAGAATTTCTTCAGGTTCCAGTTCTTGTGTGTCCATCTGTATGTGCACAGGAAAATCGGTGGACACCGCTGTATTGTCCGGCACGAACGGCTTCAGCTGCGAGACATGAAAGACGTTGTGTATCTTGGTAGTTGCCGGAAGCGCCAGCTTGTAGGCCACTTGTCCAATCTTTGCCACAATTTCATATGGACCGAAGTACTTGTATGATAGCTTTGGCACTGTCCTCTGAACCACTGATTGTTGCACATAAGGCTGCAGCTTGAGGAAGACAGAGTCGCCAACCTGAAACTCCCTGTGAGAACGATTCTGGTCGGCATAATGCTTCATTCGCTTCTGTGCTCTTTCCAGCTGGTATTTCAACATTGCCGACACTGATTGTCGTTCTGCCAGAAAATCTTTTACTTCTATGTTGGCAGTGGTGTTCTGTGTCCTGGCAAGATCCCATAGTGTGGTTCTTCCTTGTACAATGCTTTGAAAGGCGAGCAACCAATCGCTGTGTGGTGAGAGGTGTTGTACCAAAACTACTGCCAGAGGCAACCAAATTTGAACCATTTGTTGGGCTGCTCATTCGCAGCGCATCGGAGGTACATTTCCAAAGATTGGTTCACCCGCTCAGTCTGTCCATCTAACTGAGGATGATATGCACTGCTCATCTGTAGCTTGGTGTCGAACATGGCAAAGAGGTCTTTCCAGAAGTGACTTGTGAACACAGGATCTCTGTCTGAGACAATAGAGATGGGCATAATGTGCAGGTTCACAACATTGTTGAAGACAGCCTTTGCCACAGAGTGAGCAGAGTATGGATGTTTCAGAGGTACAAAATGAGCATATTTCGTGTACCTGTCGACAATGACCAATATGACATCGTACCCAGCCGACTTTGGGAGCCCTTCGACAAAATCCATAGATATTTCTTGCCAAGATCCCTGTGGAATCCTCAGCGGCTGTAAGAGACCTGGAGGTTTGTAGTGTTCATGTTTTGCCTGTTGACAGATAGTGCATTGCTGCACAAATTCCTGCACTGCAGCTTTCATGCCAGTCCATGCAAACAGTTTGTGTACCCTCTGGTAAGTTGCCTGGATGCCAGAATGGCCTCCAATAGCACTTGCATGAAAAGCCTGGATTAACTTGGTTTGTAATCCTGTGTTAGCCCCAATCCAAATCTTCCCATGAAGTTTAATTAACCCATGTTGTAGCTCATAACCATCACTGTTAGTGCCTGTCACAGCTAACTCTTGAAGCAGAGCTTGAGCCTTGTTATCCACAGCATAAGAATTGACCACCTCTTGAATCCATACTGGAACACCAGCTGATATTGCATAGATGGAGAAAGCATGGCCCATAGGAATGGAAGCAAATAACTCCAGTGCCATATGCGCATGGCATGCTGTGACCGTCCTTCTCGTCTGTGGGCGCCATCAAGCTAAATGTGGTTATTTAAGATATGAATATCTAACACTACACTACAGGGCCCGTTTTCTGTATAGATCATGAACAGCTAACACTGCAGGGCCAAAAATTGAAACCACAAATTCTCAAATAAAATTCTACAATCTGACAGGCCATGGCTACATTTGATTTGACTTCGCAGACCTACAAATTCTCAAGTAAAATACTATTTTACGATGCAGATGGCTGCAATGCTTCAACTTTAAAACTGGGGACAAAGGCCCTAGTAGATTACCTCCGTAAAGGAATCTGCTTGTTGTGCGACCCGGGCTTGATTTACCCATTTACTCCCATGGAAAAACGGCCGTTAAATCGAACCTGAAATCATAATGATTTATGCAAACATTAAGTAATAGATGAAACACAATTAAATTGGCCAAATATAAACTATATAAACCAAGAAAACAGCTGATACGCTCCATAAGTAGGTACAAACAGTCATAGCATAGGCTAATTATTCAGGGAAGAACGAAATTGTTGAGTAATCAGTGGAGAAAGATATGGAACAGATAAATCTTCCCATGCATGAATTATGTCAAATACCTTCTGAGCATAGATAAAATATATTCTGCTAAGATAATTTTTAGGATTGTGGGGATTAATAGAGGGAAAGAAAAAGAGATGACAAAAGAGAGAAGATCCTTGGGGCTGCTCATGGAGAGACGAGGACAATGGGGGCGCCACGCTCCACCGCGCTGAGGACGACGGCATCGATCTTGTTCCCTTGAGCCATCTCCTAGCCACCATAAGCAGAACTGTGTCATTACCTGCTTCAGGTAACATTGGGAAATATAAGTTTGGAGAATCACCCAGTATTAGTCAGCTGAGAGCAATAATCTAATAAAGAAATCAGATTATAAGTAAAAATAGCTCACATGAGAGTGGCTCAATAATTGCAATAGTCAGTTCTGATAACCTGTGAGAGAAAATACAAACACAAAATAGAGGTAGTAAGTACGTGGATCAGAAAAACAGTAACAAATTAGAACTAAAATGGTACAAAACTATTTTTTCAACTGGCTCACAGTATTATTTGTATGCTAGGTAGCTGTATAAATCCATGACCTACTAAACCATGTGAAGCAAATGGCAATTTAATGGCATGCTTTAAAGTAAGAAATGAATGAAAAAATATATCTTTGCCTACAGCAGATAGTTGAGTGATTTCAACACGCCAACATATTTACATTGCAACTTCCGATCTAAAAGCAACATGAAGTGACTACAAAAGGTAAAGAGAAGTGATTTGGCAATAAATCCATGAATTCATAGATAAAAGAACTTGTCATGACATACATGAACGACATACATGAATGGTTAAAAATCACATCGGGCATGAAATAGAAATATACCAGATTTGCTGCTTTAGTATATAAATCTATGGAAACAATATCAGGAGTAATATTTTAAAATAAGGGATGGTCAGTCCACCTACACATGCTCCTTCTGTAGATTAATTCAGGCTAAGTACAAAAATAATGGAGAAAAAATTGCTTCTGTTTCCAAATACAAATACCTTTACTTATTTCCTTTACAATGAAAAAATCCAAACAATCAGCACCAAGAAGTGTTCCTTTACATGAACAAAACACAAGAAAAACCGAGGTGCTTCTTCAGATCTGGATGCATCCATACCTGGGCAGTTCATGCCTTGCTTCAATAAAATGGATCTAGATCTGACGGGAATAAATTCATGGATATTGCAGATGAGAGAGAGAGAGAGAGAGAGAGAGAGAGAGAGAGGACAAGGAGGAGGAGGAGAAACCTGTAGGTCTCCAACGAGGAACCTGTAGGTTTCCAACCAACGAAGAAGAGGACGGGACGATATGGTGCTGTGCTTCTAGCCGGTATCCTTGAGAGAGGAGGTTGAAGAAGGTTGGACGAGGGGATTGGGACGCTCCTCCGCGACCGCAGCTTCCTCTCCGGGGTAATGGAGGTCCTCGCGACGCCCTGCCGGGGCTCTCTCGCATGGCCCCTGGTGAAGGTCGCCTGCGCCGCCCTGCCGCGATGGCCCTTGTGGAGGCCGCCCGACCGGCCGCGCCGCCCCTTGCCCTCGCCAGCGGCCCCTGCCGGAGGTCGGCCACGCCGTCCGTCGCCCATGCCGGCTGTTCCAGAGAGGACCACGGTAGAGGCAGAGGGGTGGAGAGGCTGCGAGGTGAGGGATTGGGGGAGAGGCGTGCGGGGACTGGGAGGAGGACGGGCATAGGAGGATGTGCGCAGCGATTTGGCAAAGGCGGCTAGGGTTCCGCTCCGTTGATCTCGATTTTATACGGTACGCATTAAAATACCGAAAGTACCCCTGCGGGTGGAGACCTCCACCGGCTGACGCCAATGCGAACCGAAAGATATTCCAGCCGCAGTGGCTGACGTGTGGGGCCGGCGAAGGTGGGGCCCAGATGCAGCCGGAGGTGGGTAACAACCGGCCATTGCATGGGGACAGCTAGTGAGAGGATGCTCTGTCTCTTGTGCCCAGAATAAACGAACCAGATGCGCTGATGGGGTGATCCAACGGCCACGAAGCGAGGATCGCTGTGAGAGCCCCATGGGGGTGCAACAATTATACCTTTAGATGCATGATCCGGTCACATTTAATCCATCTATTGTCTTTTGTATCTCATAACATTCAAATATTTTGTTGTGCCATATGAATTGTTGGAAGGTGAACCATATAGGGTTGTTCATGTGATTGTATCGTATCAATCAAATCGGGACTGCATTTTGTATGTATGATTTACTATAGTATGATGTAAATTGTTCTAACTTGCTTAATCATTTATGCTATCATGTCATACATCATCTATACAATTGGATGGTTTATCCAAGTATCCAAGACACTATGATTTGTGTAGCAGTCTATTACAAGTACAATTGTACTTGACATATTGCCGACCGCCTTCTCTACAACAACTATTGTTGTTTAAAAAAAGTTTATTTAATATTATTTCATATTATGCATTTAATTCCGCAGCACCGCGCGGGGTACTAGTAACAGAACCTACGGCAAAACGTTGAGGGGGGCGATGCATTGGGGGGGGGGGGGGGGGTCTAGCCCCTGTCTCCGCCCCTGCCCATATCCACACACACCTAGGCAGGTCCTGCTACTTGTGCAATTTATCTGGAGGACTAAGCTCTAATGTTAACTTGCCTAAAAAAAGATCTAATGTTAACCAAGATTTTAAAATCCTAGTACTCATGCTCAATGGTTGTATGAGTTGGTGCAGAGGTCAGGAATTGTGCAATTCTCCCCATTTTTAAGACCGGTCTTAGATCAAACATATGAACCAAGGGACCTCAAGGGAATCTACTGGTAATTAAGGTACTCCTTTTAAAAGAGTATCGGAGCAAAGCATTAACACTCCATGAACACACGTGATCCTCACATCATAGCCATCCCATCCGTTTATCCCAATTATTGTCACTTTGGGGCCTCGGGTTCCGGACAACGATATGTGTATACAACTTGCGGGTATGATAAAAAACAATAATTATCCTCATGAATCAATAACATGTTAATATCTAACATCATGGCACTCGGGGGTCTAGCTGAGAAGCATTAAGCATAACAAGTTGCAACAATGTTAAAAATAATAACAACGGATACTAGGCACTATGCCCATAACAATCTTATAGCTATTACATGAACAATCTCATTCAATCCCTACCATCCCCTACAGCTTACATCGGGGGAATTACTCACACATGAATAGAGGAATCATGGATGGTTGATGGAGAGGCATCGGTGATGGCGATGGTAATGATCTCCTCCAATTCACCGTCCCGGCAGGGTGCCAGAACGGAGTTTTTAGTTCCCGGATTGGGGTTTCTGGTGGCGGTGCAGCGTAACTCTTTCTGGAAAAACGTCGAACCCCCCTCTATTTTTAGGGTCAAAGGATTAGTATTGTCCGGAGGAGAGGTCGAGGGGGTGGCCGAGGCGGCCACACCAAGCTTAGGTGCGACCAGGGCTGGCCCGCGCCTAGGCCAGGTGTGGGCCCATCGTGGCCCTTCTCCGTCTTGTCTTTTGGCTCCGTGAGTATTCGAGTGAAATATGAACTTTGCGATATTTTCCGGGAATTTTCCTGAAAGTTGGATTTGTGCACAAAATGAGACACCAGAATTCTTTTGAAAACAGAGTTAGTCTGTGTTAGTTGTATTCAAAACACACGAATTAGAGGGCAAACAATAGAAAAAGTGTTCGGGAAAGTAGATACGTTTTGGACGTATCAATATATTATTTGATAATAATAATATAAATGAATAAAAACATAATTATTTCATATTCAAATTCCTCACATTTTTCTAATAATAAATCATATATTATTTGTCCAATTACGGTTTATAGAATTAAAGATATTAATTATTTGGCCATATTATATGAATAATGCATATATTATTTTAGAATAATAATAAATGAATCAAACATGATTATGTCATATGCAAATTCCTCACATTTTTCTAATAATAAAGCATATATTATTTGTCCAATTCCGGTTTACAAATTTAAAGATATCAATTATTTGGCCTATTATATGAATAATGCATATATTATTTTATAATATACTAATAAAATTTAAATAAAAAACATAATTAAATTCCTCATATTTTTCTAATAATAAAGCCTATATTATTTTTCCAATTACGGTTTATAGATTTAAAGATATTAATTATTTAACCATATTATATGAATAATGCATATATTATTTGATATTAATAATAAAAATGAATAAAAACATAATTATTTCATATTCAAATTCCTCACATTTTTCTAATAATAAAGCATATGTTACTTGTTCAATTGCGGTTTACAGATTTAAAGATATTAATTATTTGGCCATATTATATGAATAATGCATATATTATGTGATAATAATAATATAAATGAATAAAAATAATTACATATTCAAATTCCTCACATTTTTCTAATAATAAAGCATATATTATTTGTCCAATTGCAATTTACTGATTCTAAGATATTAATTATTAGGCCATATTATATGAATAATGCATATATTATTTGATAATAATAATAAAAATGAATAAAAACATAACTATTTCATATTCAAATTCCTCAATTTTTTCTAATAATAAAGCATATATTATTTGTCCAATTGCGATTTACAGATTTCAAGATATTAATTATTTGGCCATATTATATGAATAATGCATATATTATTTGATAATAATAATAATAAATGAATAAAAACATAATTATTTCATATTCATATTCATATTTTTCTAATAAGAAAGCATATATTATTTGTCCAATTGCGCTTTACAAATTTATAGATATTAATTATTTGACCGTATTGTATGATAATGCATATATTATTTGATATTAATAAAAAAACATAATTATGTTTATTCAAATTCCTCACATTTATCTAATAATAAAGCATATATTATTTTTCCAATTGCGGTTTAGAGATTTAAATATATTAATTATTTGGTCATATTATATGAATAATGCATATATTATTTTATAATAATAATATAAAACGAATAAAACATAATTATTTCATATTCAAATTTCTCACATTTTTCTAATAATAAATCATATATTATTTGTCCAATTGCGGTTTACAGATTTAAAGATATTAATTGTTTGGCCATATTATATGAATAATGCATATAATTATTTGATAATAATACTAAATGAATAAAAACATAATTATTTCATATTCAAATTCCTCACATTTTTCTAATAATATAGCATATATTATTTGTCTAATTGTTGTTTACAGATTTAAAGATACTAATTATTTTGCTATATTATATGAATAATGCATATATTATCTCTACTACTTAAAAAGACTCAATTGGTTCCTTATTCTGCCAATACGTTTGGTCGTTTTGGTCGTCGTCGTCCTTCGTTGCCCACCCGCCAGGGCCAGGCGTTAACATGGGCCGACCGCAGTCCATCGCCTCGCCAGGAAATAACAGGAAATAACAGGAATCACGCCAGGAAATCGTGCGCCTGTTATCACGCATGGAAATAAATCACGCATGGATGGAATCTATTCGTGCACGCATGGAAATAAATCAGGAAATTAAATGACCATGATTCACCCATGACGCATGGTATGTAATCTCCCCAGTAATCCTTCCCAGTAATCACGAAAAAGGACGCATGTATAAAAAGGAATGAAACCTGAACGATATTAATTACATTAAATTACAAGGAATGAACCATCTTACCATAGCTCAGTTCTTTTCCGAAACGTCTACAAAACTCCAGGCTAAGGTCATCTTCATCTCAGTCCAGTTCATTCATCTTCATCTCAGTCCAGCTGATCCATCTTCAATCTACCACCATGCTGAGTCAATACTTTCTCAGTCGCCACGCCTCCAAGAGGGTAATGGCACCAAGGTAAGTTCCAGCATCACGTTTTACTCATGTTCTTAGCATCACGTTTTACTCATGTTTCTCCATTTATAATGCAGTCATGTTACATTCTGCAATGTGGAACAATTGCATATCTACAACAGATCCTGGGAGGCAACTTTGAAACTTATTTCTGGTCGAATAAAAAACAACAGAGTAGGTGATCTAATCTACCATGCTATCCTCGCCGACGAAAATGTAAGTATTCCTTATTCACAGAAATGCAAACGAACATCTTGCATCAAATGCCTTGCAACACAAATGTGGGAGTTAAATCACAAACCTCGGCACTGGCAGTTAAATCACACAACTCAAAAAGTGGTATCTTCGAGAAGATCTTTGTTTGAACAACAGAAGGTTTGCCGATAGTCAGGGTCCCAGTTTTATCAAATATGATAGTCTTAATCTGCAAACGAATATTCAAAAGGGTAGTTCAGTATGCAAAGCTACCACATTAGAATTAATCAAGAAAAGAAATACTTCCCCACCCGAGTCTCTAACTCTGTATTACATGGGCATGCACATGTGCACACACAAAAAAGTAACAGCTGTCTCTACCTTTCCTCTTCAGAATATTTTCCAATGCCCTGGTAGAAAAATCATCTTTACCTCCAAGGTCTTCAAATCCAACTAACCGATCAACAACAATACCCTTCCTGATGTAGAAAAGTACCGTGAACACAGTATATTAGTATAATGCCTTATGACATTGGAATTTGAAATAGGTAGAAACCGTGAACAGTTTATGCACTTACTTGAACAATATAACACATGGCAACATTTTAATTGCCAGTTTTGTCACAAAGAAGGGAGCATTCTGAAATAATCATCAACAAATTAGCATCATCGATGCAGTAGAAGAAGAAGTCATACGGACCTCGGCATCAAGCTTGATGAATTTAGTCCCCAAATAGACCGGCGCAAGTGCCTTCAAATGCTTATCCATGATCCTACCAAAAAATTAGACATCCTTCACTGAATCATCATGGGCAAGAGTTAAGCAATTCCGTAAACAGGAGTTATGGCTTACTTGCAGCGAGTGACCTCCGCTAGGAAGTCTCCTTCAATTATTTCCCTGTATTCACCATGACCTTGCCTCTTAAGCACTTCACGCTTCTCAACCTCTCTCTGTTGCGTAGAGAAAACTGAAATGCTTAGTACATGATACGACACTTACACAAGCTTCACAAGTGTGAGATTCAGATCAGTACCTTCATAGCAGCAATCTCTCAAGCTCTGGGTCCTAGAAATCAGATAAAGATAAATGTAAGAGAAGATAAAGAGATGCTGTAAAGTTTAACTCACATCCATTAATTCAACTTCGTCATGAAAAAAACAGTGCTATTCTTGCTCCAACAGTATATTTAATAATAGCACAAGTTCAAATCAGCTTAACACAGATGCCAGCAGCTTACAGCATGGCATTCATGAAAAGAAACTACATGTGTGAATACAATCAGTTCAATGGCTTACGAGCATAAGCAACAGACGGCTTGAACACAGTGACCAACACTACTATGATCACAGACCTGCCATATTTACCTTGTGAGCTTTCTGAAGTGCATTGCCACCTTTGTTAAGAACACCTAGAGAAGCACCTTTTCCGGTGGCAACCATAACAGCAGTTGGAGTAGTCTTCTGCAGAGCAAGCTCAAAACTATCCATTGCCTCCAGAATCCATTGCTGAGGGTAGAGGTGAAGTTGCCCATTTATGAACCAGCCAAGCTATGTAACGAATGCAGCCACCACAACCTTGAAATAAGATGAAACAATGTGAGGTGGAAAAGGTTTTTCCAAAAGAGCTACCCTGACAGCAAGAACACACTGGAATATTTGCAGGTATCAGTAAGGAACAGTGTTAAATTTGAAACAAAATCTTAAGCCATTCTTATTGGACGATAACTATGGAACAAAATCTTATTGGACGATTCTTAACAAATTGTGCTTCTGATCATTATTTTTCAAAAACATTATTTTGGCAAACCATTCTTTCTTACAAGACAGTATGGAAAACAAGGGTATTCTTTCATATCGTTTGAACATTGCTATTATTTCTATCCGTTTGAACATTGGAATTTTCATAGGGTGATAAGATGGAAGCGATAGCATCTGGACAAACAGCATTGCGTGTGAACAACGAGTTGTGAACGGGCCATGTATACTACATCAGAGGTATTGGGTTCCAGCCGGCTGAAACACTGTTAAAACGATTGTTACACAATGATTATTACACCACCATGCACTCTTGGACCCAAATTGATTTAGCTGGGCCTACCATTTCCATACCTATGCTGCCAGACCGGTTCATGACTTTCAGTTGTGTCGCAACACTGACAAACAGACAACTTGCAGGTGCATAGAAATTTTTAGTAAAAAATTTGGTTCACACTTTTTTACTTTTCAGGCTATTGAATTGATATTTTTAAGCATTTTCAGATGTAATTGGGATAGTCGTCTATGTTAGCCCCGTCCGATTCCTCCCGTCAACCAATCGTAACACGCCATGCCGAGAAGTCGTGCTGATGAACAATAGGTATGATAAAATAAACTTGAGTTTTTTTATCTTCTGATTATCTGTTATCTAAATTACTGTTTCTTTACAAGGTGGGAGTTCATATGTCTGCGCATATGGGACAAGCACGTGTCGCGCCACATGATGAAATGGCGACGTGCCGAGCAGGATATGTCTATCTTATCTGCCATCCTTTTTGAAGTCAGCACGGCACAATGTAAGTTGGGATGTACCATTTGACATTATAATAAACTTACATACATGACTATATTTACTCATATGTTGTTTTCACAAATTTCGTAGGGGCTTTGAAATCAACAGACAACAACAGCCAACTTGTTTTTGATCCGGACACTCTCCTAGCTTATTATGATCTTGCATCTTTTCGTCAAACACTTCGCCCAGCTTATAATGTGTCCACTCTAAAACGTGTCAGGGCCTTTGTGCGACAAAGGCTCAAAATGGGTTTGTATGTGAACCTCCGAATATGGAAGGGCTTCAAATCCGGGCGGCTTGCTCTGGTGGACTCGAACATGTCTTTGGGGGCCCTTTGAAGGACATAATATGAAGATGTAATATGTTGCCCTTTCAAAGTTGTCTACTAAGTGAACTCTCTGTTCTCCATCTCATAATGCCCTCGCACATATCAAAGGCGATCTCAATGTGTCCAGTTTTCACATGATGGGCTATTATGTTTCCATCTTTATTTATTTGCCCTCTTGATTATCTTGACATAAAAAATAATATTATGCAAGCTACTTTTAGATTTCCATTGCCCATAGACAATACAACTACATATTCATAAAAGATATGTGAATTACATAAATGAGAACACACTTGGCATACAACTGAGACAATCTGCAATTCAGGAATCTCTACTACAGATAAAAAAAAGATGGAAAAATACATTTCAGTACATACCTGTTTTTCTCACTCCGTAAATGATTTCAGCCAATTTAATTAATCTTTGGTGCATGAACCATCAATACAATGCTTATGCAAAGTAGACACACGTCAGCTATTTTGTTCCATATTAAGTATGGACCTGCCATGAAAATATGACGTCAATAGAACGAGCATTATTTTGAGATAATAAAATGCATCTCATTAATTGAAACTCTAAATTTACATTCATCAGTTTAATGACAAAAATATTCAGTCAGCAAAAAGGATCAATCACCTGCATTTTTAACAAAGCATCTCATTTAATAAATCCCTAAATTACCTGAATCAAATCATCACATTTAATGAACCCCTAAATTACGTGAATCAAATCATCTTATTTAATAAAACCCTAAATAATAGCAATCAATTCAATGATGAAATCAACTCGCCTCAGATAGTATCTCGGCATGCTCATATTACTTGACACGGACATCACGCTATGGTAATGTAATTAATACATTACCCATAATTGCGACAAGGAAGCAGCCATATAAAAGATACCTCAAGCATGGCTGGGGCGAGAGGTCTCGTGAATCCAGATTTCAACCTGCCTGTCTCCAAAACAATTTTCAAGGGACGTCACAAGTCAGATCTGCAGATAAATTCAGCGAGTTCAAGGTATGTACAAAGTCATTACCATTACATCAAAAGTTGAAACTACTGTACTATTATCCCTTAAATAATAGTACAGTAGTGCATGATCCCACTAAGTACATAATGAGCATCTGTGGCATAAATATCATGCATGGGATATTAGAAACCCACAAAAATCACAGTACATATATGTATTGAATTTTCAGTTTTGCACACTCCTAGAATTATAGAGAGAGGTTTGACCTGTGAGAAGGTGGAGGGCTTCAGGTTTCTTACTTTTTCTACCATTAAAAGTCGATGATATCACTCATATATCACTAAAAAATAGCAAGAGCCATGTTCCTTTTTTTTCCAAATGTCCCATGAAGAAAGGCTTTAGGCCATGCTGATCATGTGATTGCTGATGTCTAGCTGAACACCGACAGCTTGCCAGCAGGAGGTGCTGAAGGGGCAATTCCAAATAGATTACCGCTGGTTTCTAGGCTGCCAGAGGTACAGAGGACACGGTTGGAGACGCGAAATGTCCGTACCTGCGCACGCCCGTGAAAAAACGTATCTATAATTTCTTATGTTCCATGCTACTTTTATGATGATACTCACATGTTTTATACACATTATATGTCATATTTATGCATTTTCCGGCACTAACCTATTGACAAGATGCCGAAGAGCCAGTTGCTGTTTTCTGCTGTTTTTGGTTTCAGAAATCCTAGTAAGGAAATATTCTCGGAATTGGACGAAATCAACGCCCATGGGCCTATTTTTCCACGAAGCTTCCAGAAGACCGGAGGGGAGACGAAGTGGGGCCACGGGGCGCCGCCACACTAGGGCGGCGCGGCCTAGAGGGGGCCCACGCGGCCCTAGCGTGTGGGGCCCCCGTGACTCTCCCGACTCCGCCCTTCCGCCTACTTAAAGCCTCCGTCGCGAAACCCCCAGTACTGAGAGCCACGATACGGAAAACCTTCCAGAGACGCCGCCACCACCAATCCCATCTCGGGGGATTCAGGAGATCGCCTCCTGCACCCTGCCGGAGAGGGGAATCATCTCCCGGAGGTCTCTTCATCGCCATGATCGCCTCCGGATCGATGTGTGAGTAGTTCACCCCTGGACTATGGGTCCATAGCAGTAGCTAGATGGTCGTCTTCTCCTCATTGTGCTATCATGTTCGATCTTGTGAGCTGCATATCATGATCAAGATCGTCTATTTGTAATCCTTCATGTTGTGTTTGTTGGGATCCGATGGATATTGAATACTATGTCAAGTTGATTATCAATCTATCATATATGTTATTTATGTTCTTGCATGCTCTCCGTTGCTAGTAGAGGCTCTGGCCAAGTTGATACTTGTGACTCCAAGAGGGAGTATTTATGCTCGATAGTGGGTTCATGCCTCCATTAAATCTGGGACAGTGACAGAAAGTTCTAAGGTTGTGGATGTGCTGTTGCCACTAGGGATAAAACATCGATGCTTTGTCTAAGGATATTTGTGTTGATTACATTACGCACCATACTTAATGCAATTATCTGTTGTTTACAACTTAATACTGGAGGGGGTTCGGATGATAACCTGAAAGTGGACTTTTTAGGCATAGATGCATGCTGGATGGCGGTCTATGTACTTTGTCGTAATGCCCTGATTAAATCTCATAGTACTCATCATGATATATGTATGTGCATTGTTATGCCTTCTTTATTTGTCAATTACCCAACTGTAATTTGTTCACCCAACATCTGCTATCTTATGGGAGAGACACCACTAGTGAACTGTGGACCCCGGTCCTATTCCTTACATCTGAAATACAATCTACTGCAATTGTTCTTTACTGTTCTTCGCAAACAATGTTTACAGCAAGCCGGTGAGATTGACAACCTCACTGTTACGTTGGGGCAAAGTACTTTGGTTGTGTTGTGCAGGTTCCACGTTGGCACCGGAATCCCTGGTGTTGCGCCGCACTACACTTCGCCGCCATCAACCTTCAACGTGCTTCTTGACTCCTACTGGTTCGATTAAACCTTGGTTTCTTACTGAGGGAAACTTGCTACTGTGCGCATCACACCTTCCTCTTGGGGTTCCCAACGGACGTGTCAACTACACGCATCAGCCCGCGGCCGCCCCTGGCTAGAGCTTGCCCAGCCGCGCCATGGCCGAGCTCGCCTTCGCCGCCCCTCGAGGAGCTCGCCCGCGCCGCCCCATCGCGGAGCTCGTCGGCGCCGGCATCTCGCCGTGGTCTCCCACGCCGGCTATGGCGTACCTCACCCGTGCCATCCCTGGAGGATCTCTCCCGTGCCGCCCCTAGCTGGCTCGCCCGCTCCGTGCCATGGCCGAGCTCGCCCTCTTCGGAGCTTGCCCTCGCCGCCCCTGGTGGTTGGTGGGGACGCGGTGGGGAATGGCCGAATGGGGAATTGAGAGTGGAAGAGACTGAGAGAGTGGAACGGTCTGCAGTGGTTTTTTTTAGCATAGTTTTTTTTTAGCATAGGTCGGAGAGGAAGAGACTGGGACGACAGTTTGGTATATGGGCTCGTGGGCGGAAGGTGCCGAGCTGGGTCGGCTTTCGGCCTGGCTCGGTTCGTTTCTTTTTTTTCCAGAAGATTACTTTCCTGTTAATTGCTTTGATTTATTTTTATTACATTCCTTTCTTGTGAGGTATAATACTCTAAATAGAGTAATTTTTTTATCTTAATACCGCTGCCTTTTAAATAAAACGATAAGAAGAAAAGCCAGCGATGCGAGATACCTACGAAGAGATCATATATGAGGGATCAGATATGAAGACGGTGCCAGCGACGCAACGATCTTGACATCGACGTGGTGCTCCCCCTCCATCGTCGAACCCCCCTTCCATTGTCAACTTTCGGCACCCTGTAAGCTTTCTACTTCTCATCATTTCCCATCTTAAATTTAGGGATTTCAGTCTTTAAATTTTGGAGATCTTGGTTAAAGATGAATCCAGACTTAATATTACAGCCTCAATCGTGATCCCATATGTGCCCAAATCCATGCCAAACCATTCAACATAATCTGAAGAAACACTTTTAAAATCAATGGTTAAGTTCTGTAACTTTTCTACAATTGTTTACACATGCCCTGAATTATTTCGCCGGTGACACGTTCTAGGTATACGAATCTTTGGTTTCTGTTGTGCTCACCTAGATCTTCACCGTGTCATGGATCTGGAGTTCAGCATACCGTCTGGTACGACATTTTATGTTCACCTGCTAGATTGCCACTTCTCCTATTTTCGAAATATTATTACGTGCTACATCTCGTTCTAATCTATCGATTCCATCTTCCTATTTGCAGATGCTTTTTTTGCTGAATGGTTGGAGGCGGATAACTGTGATGCTAAACATACAGTGAAACCTGACTGTTTTCTCAGTAAACAGGGCCGTAAAACTAGAAGAGTAAAGAAGAATTTTGAGAATTACATGTTCGTGACAGAGAATGGAGTTGATTTCGCGGATGATCAGTTCAGAGCTTTGCTCTCAGCATACCTCCATCTCGACTATGAATTTCAGCTAATTAAAGTTGCCAGCAACAGATTCATTCTCACATTGGATACTCATATACCAACTGATTATGCATGTGCTGTACTAGATGAGAGCAAGATGCTTCGCCTTGCTGGTTCAGACGTAATTTGTTACTCTACAGATGAATATGCAGAAGGATACTTCGGTACACCCTTCGAGGAATATGACCATAATGATGAAGTTGCGGACATCTACACTGAGGTACAGATACATGCTTTGCCGCTTCATCTTCGGACCATCAAGGCCATTGAGCGCATCTTGCTACATTATTGTGTTGTTCATACTGTCGATGATGATTGCCTTTCTTCAAAGAGGCTCGACTATGTCAGTTGTGCCTGCTGGGTTCAGAGAGGAACCATGTTCCCTCAATTTATCGTTATTAGAGTTACTAGCATATTCTCACAGGATTCAGCAATGCTCTCAAGCATGGTATAGAAACATGTTCAGACATACTGTGTTGCTATCACAGTCAAAAAACATGGATGTCCTCACCCCACTCCAAAGTATCAACTATACGATGACACATTCTTTTTTTCTAGAGCCGCCCAAGGCGATCGGGTTGGATGTTGCTTCCTACGAGATGTTGATGTCTGTGGGGCTCGAATTGCAGAACTACAGGAATCTATCTTGCTAAGGCCCATGCAATTAGGTCTTGATATGACGGTACAAGAAATTGTTGCAGGGTTACAGTTAGTGGCACCGTGTATCAGTGGTAAACTAAACGTGCAATCTATTGGTGTTCAGGGCTTCATAGCATGATCCACAGGCCCTCCACTGCCTCAACTGTTGCAGGAAACTTTAGGAGTTGACAACAATATCATCTTTTGTTCAAACCCTTTTTCTTGGTCTCTGTGGTCATCCTCTTTTGGAGCGGTCAAGGAATCGCTGCCTAGAAAAATAAGCATCCACACCACCGCCCTGCCGACGGAGTTTTTTACCCCAGCCATTATCGAAGATTTGCTAAGCCCTTTCTGTATGTTTGACACAGAAGACTACGATACAGGGTCATCTCCGGATATTTATGAATATCACAGTGTTGTTTGGACTAATCAGAAAAGAAGTATTCCTTCAATTATACATACGTTTGCAGCACCCACGTTTTGTGAGACAACAAATCATCCAAAAGGAGAGGTTGTTGAGTTGACAGTTCTGACGGCCCAGAACACAGGTGTGGGACTTACCGCAGAAGATTAATAAGATGACCTCACTGGTAGAAAAAAGGGCTTCCGTCCAGCCCCATTAGTCGCGAAACTACAGGAACCGCGACCAATGGGCTCTTTAGTCGTGGTTCGGGAGGCGAACCGCGACCAAAGGCCTGGGCCCAGCGCGCTCGGTGGCCAGCTGGTGGACGGGAGGGGCTTTAGTCGCGGTTGGCCAGGCCAACCGCGACTAAATGTCCTCAGGCCTGGCCCAAAGGCCTTTAGTCGCGGTTGGCCAGGACAACCGCGACTAAAGCCCCTCCCCTATATATACCGTTCAGCCCACAACACTTAGCCATTTGGTGCCACTTCTCTTCACAAACTTCACAAGGGGGTGTAGGTTTGCTTTTGGCTCCTCTTATGCACACAAGGTGTTTGATGAAATGCCCCAAGAGCATGAAACCAACATGATATGAAGTGTCGGAGCCACATTTGATCGAGCTTCCTCATTTATTTTTTCCTCCTCGATCGCGGTTAGCAACTTGAACCTTTCATGTGTCATTGATAAAATATGCATGTGTGTAGTTCATTGTTTAATTTCTATTTAGTTTAACAAATGCATGATGGTTAATTATATATTTTATATTATAATAATGCAGATGAATCGGCAATGGATGTACGGTAACCGACTCTCCGGCGAGTTCACTACGGGTTTGAAAGATTTCCTCGTAGTGGCTAATGCGAACAAGCAGAAGGGTTTTGTTATCTATCCATGTGTTGACTGTAAGAATCAGAAGGGTTACTCTTCCTCAAGAGAAGTTCACCTGCACCTGCTTTGGCACGGTTTCATGCCAAGCTATAATTGTTGGACCAAGCATGGAGAAAGAGGGGTTATAATGGAAGAAGATGAAGAAGGGGATGATTTCATCGATGAAAACTATCTTGATCATTTCGGTGATACTTTCATGGAGGATGCTGAAGGTGAAGGGGAAGGTGAAGGGGAAGGTGATCAAGAAGAGGCACGTGATGAGCCCGCTGATGATCTTGGTCGGACCATTGCTGATGCACGAAGACGCTGCGAAACTGAAAAGGAGAGGGAGAATTTGGATCGCATGTTAGAGGATCATAAAAAGTCGATGTACCCAGGATGCGATAATGGTCTGAAAAAGCTGGGCTGCACACTGGATTTGCTGAGATGGAAGGCACAGGAAGGTGTAGCTGACTCGGGATTTGAAAACTTGCTGAAAATGTTGAAGAATATGTTTCCAAAGAATAACGAGTTGCCCTCCAGTACGTACGAAGCAAAGAAGGTTGTCTGCCCTCTAGGTTTAGAGGTTCTGAAGATACATGCATGCATCAACGACTGCATCCTCTACCACGGTGAATACGAGAATTTGAATGAATGCCCGGTATGCACTGCATTGCGTTATAAGATCAGAGGCGATGACCCTGGTGACGATGTTGAGGGCGAGAAACCCAGGAAGAAGGTTCCCGCCAAGGTGATGTGGTATGCTCCTATAATACCACGGTTGAAACGTCTGTTCAGGAACAAATGGCATGCCAAGTTGTTGCGATGGCACAAAGAGGACCGTAAGTCGGACGGGGAGTTGAGACACCCCGCAGATGGAACGCAATGGAGAAAGATCGACAGAGAGTTTAAAGATTTTGCAGCTGACGCAAGGAACATAAGATTTGGTCTAAGTACAGATGGCATGAATCCTTTTGGTGAGCAGAGCTCCAGCCATAGCACCTGGCCCGTGACTCTATGCATCTACAACCTTCCTCCTTGGTTGTGCATGAAGCGGAAGTTCATTATGATGCCAGTGCTCATCCAAGGTCCGAAGCAACCCGACAACGACATCGATGTGTACCTAAGGCCATTAGTTGATGAACTTTTACAGTTGTGGGGCAGACCTGGTGTCCGTGTGTGGGATGAGCACAAAGAAGAGGAATTTGACCTACGAGCGTTACTTTTCGTAACCATCAACGATTGGCCTGCTCTTAGTAACCTTTCGGGACTATCAAATAAGGGATACAATGCATGCACGCACTGCTTACATGAGACTGAAAGTGTACATTTGCCAAATTGTAAGAAGAACGTGTACCTTGGGCATCGTCGATTTCTTCCGAAAATTCATCCAGTAAGAAAGAGAGGCAAGCATTACAACGGCAAGGCAGATCACCGGCCAAAGCCTGCGGAACGCACTGGTGCTGAGGTATTTGATATGGTCAAGGATTTGAAAGTCATCTTTGGAAAGGGTCCTGGCGGACAATCAATTCCGAAGGGAGCTGACGGGCACGCACCCATGTGGAAGAAGAAATCTATATTCTGGGAGCTAGAATATTGGAAAGTCCTAGATGTCCGCTCTGCAATCGACGTGATGCATGTTACGAAGAATATTTGCGTGAACCTCCTAAGCTTCTTGGGCGTGTATGGGAAGACAAATGATACAAAGGAAGCACGGCAGGACCAGCAACGTTTGAAAGACCCTGATAACCGGCATCCGGAATGGTTTCAAGGTCGTGCCAGCTACGCTCTGACCAAAGAAGAGAAGGCCATCTTTTTTGAATGCCTGAGCAGTATGAAGGTCCCGTCTGGATTCTCGTCCAATATAAAGGGAATAATAAACATGGCGGAGAAAAAGTTCCAAAACCTGAAGTCTCACGACTGCCACGTGATTATGATGCAATTGCTTCCGATTGCTTTGAGGGGGCTCCTGCCGAAAAATGTTCGAGTACCCATTGTAAAGCTATGTGCATTCCTCAATGCAATCTCTCAGAAGGTAATCAATCCAGAAGTTCTACCACGGTTACAGAACGATGTGGTCCAATGTCTTGTCAGTTTCGAGTTGGTGTTCCCGCCATCCTTCTTCAATATTATGACGCACCTCCTGGTTCACCTAGTCGAAGAGATTTCCATTCTTGGTCATGTATTTCTACACAATATGTTCCCCTTCGAGAGGTTCATGGGAGTATTAAAGAAATATGTTCGTAACCGTGCTAGGCCAGAAGGTAGCATCGCCAAGGGCTATGGAAATGAGGAGGTAATTGAGTTTTGTGTTGACTTTGTTCCTGACCTTAAGACGATTGGTCTTCCTCGATCGCGGCACGAGGGGAGACTAAGTGGAAAAGGCACGATCGGAAGGAAATCAACGATATGTATGGACGGCCATTCTCTGACTGAAGCACACCACACAGTTCTGACCAATTCCAGCTTGGTGGCTCCGTACTTTGAGAAACACAAGAATATTTTACGCTCGGACAACCCGGGGAAGCCTGAATCCTGAATTAGGAAGGCCCACACGGAGACTTTCGGCAGTTGGTTGAGAAAACATTTAATGCATGACAATAAGGTTGTAGATCAGCTGTACATGTTGGCCAAGACACCATCTTCGACTATAACGACTTTCCAAGGGTACGAGATAAATGGGAATACATTTTACACGATCGCCCAAGATAAAAAGAGCATCAACCAAAACAGTGGTGTCCGCTTTGATGCAGCAACCGAGAATGTGCAAAAGGTCACATATTATGGTTACATAGAGGAGATATGGGAACTTGACTATGGACCCTCCTTTAAGGTCCCTTTGTTCCGGTGCAAATGGTTCAAGCTAACAGGAGGTGGGGTAAAGGTGGACCAGCAATACGGAATGACAATGGTGGATTTCAACAATCTTGGTTACCTTGACGAACCATTCGTCCTAGCGAAAGATGTCGCTCAGGTTTTCTATGTCAAGGACATGAGTAGCAAACCGAGGAAACGGAAAGATAAGAAAACGATCAGTACATCATGCGATGATCCAAAGCGCCACATTGTTCTTTCAGGGAAAAGAAACATCGTGGGAGTGGAGGACAAGACAGACATGTCAGAAGATTATAATATGTTTGGTGAAATTCCGCCCTTCAAAGTGAACACCGACCCAAGCATTAAGTTAAATGATGAGGATGCTCCATGGATACGGCCCAATCGTAAGCAAGCAGGGACACAAGGGAAGAAATGATGTGTAATAATTTATTGTACCAAACTTTGTTGAATGGATCATGTGAATTATATTATCCGTGATGTGTTCTGGTGTCCATTTTCGAATGATTCGATTGATTCGAGATAGCACTGATGATACATGAAATTTGGAGTGATTTAGTCATACTCCTGCCTAGGCGTATAATATGCATACTCGTAGTCTTCATAGTCGCCGCCGTTGTACTGGTAGTCGTCGCCTTCTAAGTTGCCGCCGTCGTCGTCGCTGCTGTCGCCGGCTGTCGTCGGCGCTCGTGGCTCGAACTGAGGCCAGCGCAGGCGGGGGATATCGCCGGCCGTGATATAGTCCATGACGCTCTGCAGAGTCCGGCCGTACCACCATAGCCGACGGCCGTCCTCGTGGAAGTTCCCAGGAGGCAGACCGTCCTCCTCATACCTGGCGAGCGCCCTCTCACGCCGATTGATGAAGAAGGCATCCCAAGTATGCTGGTTATCGGGATGCCAGCGGGGATTCATCCGCTGCTCCGGCGTGAGGTCGAGGTAGTAGTGGTTCGTGATGGCCGCCCGGCGCTGATACGTCCAATTTGCATCACTATTTTATATCATAATTTGCTGTTATTCATTGATATATTTCATATTGGGACACAATACTTATGTTATTTCATCTATTTTGCATGTTTCATCATTATTGGAGGATCAAGCACCGGAGCCAGGATTCTGCTGGAAAAAGCACCGTCAGAACGCAATATTTCGGAAGATCAACTGTGGAAGGAAATTATACCAAAAATCCTATTTTTCAAGATGACGAAGGAAGCCAGAAGGAGGAGCCAGGAGGAGCCAGGGTGGGCCCACACCCTAGGGCGGCGCGGCCCATGCCCTGGCCGCGCCGCCATGTGGTTTGGGGGGCCCACGACCCCTTTCGCCTCCTTTTCTTCGCGAAATCCTTCGTCCCAAAAACCTAAGCCACAGAGGGTACCTCGCGAAGAGTTACAGCCGCCTCTGCGGGGCGGAGAACACCAGAGAGAAAAGAGCTCTCCGGCGGGCAGGAATCCGCCGGGGAAATTCCCTCCCGGAGGGGGAAATCGACGCCATCGTCACCGTCATCGAGCTGGACATCATCTCCATCACCATCATCATCATCTCCACCATCATCACCGCCGTCTCCACCGCTGGACACCGTCACCGCCATAGCAATTTGGGTTTGATCTTGATTGTTTGATAGGGGAAACTCTCCCGGTATCGATCTCTACTTGTTGTTGATGCTATTGAGTGAAACCATTGAACCAAG
This sequence comes from Lolium perenne, assembly GCF_019359855.2. Classification (NCBI taxonomy): domain Eukaryota; kingdom Viridiplantae; phylum Streptophyta; class Magnoliopsida; order Poales; family Poaceae; genus Lolium; species Lolium perenne. The sequence continues at coordinate 32,712,215 of NC_067250.2, forward strand.
TTTATGTTCAGATTGTTATTCATCATCATATCACCTCTGATCATGTTCCATATGATGTCTCGTGAGTAGTTCGTTTAGTTCTTGAGGACATGGGTGAAGACTAAATGCTAGTAGTGAACTATGGTTGAGTAATATTCAATGGTATGATATTTAAGTTGTGGTGTTATTCTTCTAGTGGTGTCATGTGAACGTCGACTACATGACACTTCACCATTTATGGGCCTAGGGGAATGCATCTTGTATTCGTTTGCTAATTGCGGGGTTGCCGGAGTGACAGAAACCTAAACCCCCGTTGGTATATCGATGCAGGAGGGATCGCAGGATCTCAGAGTTTAAGGCTGTGGTTAGATTTATTCTTAATTACTTTCTTGTAGTTGCGGATGCTTGCAAGGGGTATAATCACAAGTATGTATTAGTCCTAGGAAGGGCGGTACATTAGCATAGGTTCACCCACACAACACTTATCATAACAATGAAGATTATTTAGCCGTATGTAGCGAAAGCACTAGACTAAAATCCCGTGTGTCCTCGAGAACGTTTGGTCATTATAAGTAAACAAACCGGCTTGTCCTTTGTGCTAAAAAGGATTGGGCCACTCGCTGCAATTATTACTCTCGCACTTTACTTACTCGTACTTTATTCAACTGTTACATCAAAACACCATGAATACTTGTCTGTGAGCATTTACAGTGAATCCTTCATCGAAACTGCTTGTCAACACCTTCTGCTCCTCGTTGGGATCGACATTCTTACTTATCGAAGATACTACGATACACCCCCTATACTTGTGGGTCATCAAGACTATTTTCTAGCGCCGTTGCCGGGGACCAGAAAGCTACACAACAGGGATTTCCTCCCTCGTCAACCACGCGCCAGTCCTGGACAGCATCAAGTATTTTCTGGCGCCGTTGCCGGGGAGTGAAGCGCTATTGGTAAGTGGAATTGGTAAGGAAAACCTTTACTGTTGTGCTGATTTTATTTCTGCCTGCTGCTATAAGTCATTATGGAGAGATCTTCTCTTCAATTTTTATTTGGGAAATCTACTACTACTGCAACGGTAGTGGATGAGGCGCCAGGTGAGGAAGTAATACCATATAAAATACCTATGAAAATTATTGAACGTGTTATGGATAACCGCTATGAAGGGGATGGAACTGTCCATCCTGGTGATCATTTACTGTTTTTGCATGAATTATGCGGGTTATTCAAATGTGCAGGTATTGCTATGGATGAAGTGAGGAAGAAACTATTCTCTTTATCGCTGTCTGGTAAGGCGGCGCATTGGTATAAATTACTGGATAATGGGGATTCTCTTGAATGGAATGATATTGTGCCCCGGTTTTATTCTAAGTTCTATCCTCCAAGTGAAATTCATAAGGATCGGAATCGCATATATAATTTTTGGCCTCATGATGGAGAGAGTATTGCCCAAGCTTGGGGGAGATTGAAGTCTTTAATGCTCAAATGCCCCATTCATGAGCTTCCTGGTAATGTTATTATTGATAATTTCTATGCAAGACTTTCTTTTCAAGACAAGACCTTGCTGGATACTTCTTGTTCTGGATCATTTACACGCAACAAAGAAGAGTTTAAAAGGGACCTTCTTGATCGGATCCAAGAAAATACTGAAGGTTGGGAGAACGACAAGGATAGAGAATCAGGTATAATTTATGATTATAAATGCATTGAAGCTTTTATGGATATTGATAAATTTCGTAATATGAGTGCTACATATGGTCTTGATTCTCAAGTTGCTGCAAATCTTTATAAAGCTTTTGCCTCTCATTATGAATTGCCAAAGAAGAATTTTGATAAGTATCATGAACCGTATAAAGATAAAATTGATTCGTCTATTAATAAATGTGTTGTAGTTGAAACTGCTGATCATATTATTCCTGAAGCTTATATTGAAAAAACTCCTTTCCCTGCTAAAATGAAGGAGTACTCTGTTATAAATAGTGCGGTTCATAAAAGTGAAAAGAAACCTGTAGAACACGAAGAACAAATAAAAGTTGAACCTATTGTTGCAATAATTAAAGATCTTGTGACTGAAAATGTGGAGGATGGTCATATTATTTTCTGTGAAGATGCTTCTAATATTGTTTCACATCCTAATAAACCCAAACAAGCTAGTGTTCCTATGCTATCTGTTAGAATTGGTGATCATTGCTATTATGGATTATGTGATATTGGTGCAAGTGTTAGTGCTATTCCGTATGAGCTTTACACGGAGATTATGCACGAAATTGATTCTTGTGAACTTGAAGATATTGATGTGGTTATTCAGCTGGCTAATAGAGAAACTATTTCTCCGATTGGTATTGTTCGAGATGTGGAAGTTTTATGCGGTAAGATTAAATATCCCGCTGACTTTTTGGTACTTGGTTCTCACGCTAGTGATTATTGTCCTATTATTTTTGGTAGACCTTTTCTAAATACTTGTGGAGCTATTATAGATTGCAAGAAAGAGAAAATTTTGACTAAATTTGCTGGTGAATCTTATGAGTTTAACTTCTCTAAATTTACTAAAACTCCTTATAAAGCTGATTTGCCTAGTAATGATTTTAAAATGGAACAGTGTGCATCTATCGTTCTTGTTCCTAACAATCCTTTGCAGCAACATTTGGAGGATAGCGAGAGTGAAGTTTTTAGGAAAGAAAGAGATGAGCTTGAGGAAATTTTTCTTCGCCAACCTATTCTCAAGCATGATTTACCGGTGGAAGATTTGGGTACAACACCTCCACCAAAGGAAGATCCTGTTTTTTTATTTAAAGCCTTTGCCTGATAATCTTAAATATGCTCATATTGATGATAAGAAAATATATCCTGTTATTATTAGTTCTAAGCTTTCAGGGATTGAGGAAGAGAGGTTATTGGAAATATTGAAGAAACACCGAGGAGCTATTGGCTATACTCTTGATGATTTGAAAGGGATTTCTCCTTCTATTTGCCAACATGCTATTAATATGGAAGATGATGCAAAGCCTGTTGTTGAACATCAGCGTCGTCTAATTCCGAAGATGAAGGAAGTGGTAAGGAATGAGGTATTACGACTTCTTGAAGCTGGTATTATATATCCTATTGCTGATAGTAGATGGGTTAGTCATGTGCATTGCGTTCCCAAGAAAGGAGGAATGACTGTTGTGCCTAATGATAATGATGAGCTTATCCCTCAAAGAGTAGTTGTAGGGTATAGAATGTGCATTGATTTTCAAAAAGTTAATAAAGTTACTAAGAAAGATCATTACCCTTTACCATTTATTGATCAAATGCTAGAAAGATTGTCTAAAAACACTCATTTTTGTTTTCTTGATGGTTATTCTGGGTTTTCACAAATTGCTGTTAAAGCTAAAGATCAAGAGAAAACGACTTTTACTTGTCCCTATGGAACTTATGCTTATAGACGCATGCCTTTTGGTTTATGTAATGCTCCTGCTACTTTTCAAAGATGCATGTCTGCTATTTTTCATGGTTTTTGTGAAAGTATTGTAGAGGTATTCATGGATGATTTTTCCGTCTATGGGAATTCTTTTGATAGTTGCTTGCGAAACCTTGATAAATTTTTGCAGAGATGTGAAGAAACTAACCTTGTTCTTAATTGGGAGAAATGCCACTTTATGGTTAATGAAGGAATTGTATTGGGACATAAAATTTCCGAGAGAGGTATTGAAGTTGATAGAGCTAAAGTTGAAGCAATTGAGAAGATGCCCTATCCTAGGGATGTTAAAGGTATTCGTAGTGTTCTTGGTCATGCTGGGTTTTATAGGAGATTTATTAAAGATTTCTCCAAGATTTCAAAGCCTCTTACTAATCTTCTTCAAAAAGATGTACCATTTGTTTTTGATGATGATTGTAAGGAAGCTTTTGAAACTCTTAAGAAAGCCTTAACAACTGCTCCTATAGTTGAACCTCCTGATTGGAACTTACCCTTTGAGATTATGTGTGATGCTAGTGATTTTGCTGTAGGTGCTGTTCTTGGACAGCGAGTAGATAAAAAGCTGAATGTTATTCATTATGCTAGTAAAACTCTTGATGCTGCTCAAAGAAATTATGCTACAACTGAAAAAGAATTATTAGCTGTAGTCTTTGCTTGCGATAAATTTAGATCTTATATTGTTGATTCAAAAGTTACTATTCATACTGATCATGCTGCAATTAGATACCTTATGACAAAGAAAGATGCTAAGCCGAGGCTTATTAGATGGGTACTTCTTTTGCAAGAATTTGATTTACATATTATAGATAGGAAAGGTGCTGATAATCCTGTTGCTGATAATTTGTCTAGATTGGAAAATATTGTTTATGATCCTGTTCCTGTTAATGATAGTTTTCCAAATGAACAATTGGCTGTAATAAAGGTGAGCTCGCGAGACAGTCCTTGGTATGCTGATTATGCTAACTTTATTGTTTCCAAGTACTTGCCTCCAACCTTTTCAGCTCAGCAAAGGAGGAAATTCTTTTATGACTTGAGGCATTATTTCTGGGATGACCCACACTTATATAAAGAAGGAGTGGATGGTATTATGCGAAGATGTGTTCCCGAATATGAACAACAAGAGATATTGAGTAAATGTCATGGTAGTGCTTATGGAGGACATCATGCCGGAGAAAGAACCGCGCAAAAGGTTCTACAATCAGGTTTTTATTGGCCAACTCTCTTCAAGGATGCGAGAAAGTTTATTTTATCTTGTGATGAATGCCAAAGGGTTGGTAATATCTCCAGACGCAATGAAATGCCTATGAATTATACTCTTGTTATTGAACCGTTTGATTGTTGGGGATTTGACTTCATGGGACCTTTTCCTTCTTCGGAAGGTAACACTCACATACTTGTTGCCGTTGATTATGTTACTAAATGGGTGGAAGCTATACCTACAAAAAGTGCTGATGGTGAGACCTCTTTAAGAATGCTTTTAGATATTATTTTTCCTAGATTTGGAGTACCTAGATATATTATGACTGATGGAGGTTCTCATTTTATTCATGGAGGTTTTAGAAAAACTCTTGCTAAGTATGGTATTAATCATAGAATTGCTTCCGCTTATCATCCTCAAACTAGTGGTCAAGTAGAATTATCAAATAGAGAGATTAAATCTATTTTGGGAAAGACTGTTAATAAAACTAGAAAGAATTGGGCTAGTAAATTGAAGGATGCACTATGGGCTTATAGAACTGCTTATAAAAATCCCATGGGAATGTCACCTTATAAAATGGTTTATGGGAAAGCTTGTCATTTACCTTTAGAACTAGAGCACAAAGCTTATTGGGCTGTTAGAGAATTAAATAAAGATCCTAAACTTGCCGGTGATAAGAGGTTGTTGCAATTGAGTTCTCTAGATGAATGGAGAAGTGAAGCTTATGAAAATGCTAAACTCTTTAAGGAGAAAGTTAAAAAATGGCATGATAGGAGGATTATCAAAAGAGAATTTAATATTGGGGATAAAGTCCTATTGTATCGGTCTCGTCTCAGATTCTTTGCATGGAAATTACTCTCGAAATGGGAAGGACCATATGTTGTCGAGGAGGTGTATCGTTCAGGAGCAATCAAAATTAGCTCTCTCCAAGGCAGTGCTACGCAAGTGGTGAATGGACAAAGACTCAAGCATTATATCTCAGGTGATTCTTATAATGTTGATGTTGATATTATTCAAGTGGAAACACCGGAAGCTTACATCAAAGGGCAAATTGACAGTCCGCCAGAACTCGACTTTGAATAGGTAACAGTACTGGTAATGAAAAGTACGCAATTTACTTTCCGAACAATATTTTTGCTGTTTTTGGAAAATATGAAAAATTACGAGTTCGAAACGGAGTGGAAAGGACGCACGAGGGGGCGCCACCATAGGCCGGCGCGGCCAAGCCTGGGCCCGCGCCGACCTATGGTCTGGCCGCCCCGTCGCCCCTTTCCGACTCTGGTTCGATCTGGTACTTTCCGTTTGTCGTGAAAATATTTGCTATATAATCCCCCGGACCCCTGGAGGTCCGTATATCGTTTTTTCGACGTGTTTTGTTTCGAGCTGTTTCTGCCAGGATCTGTTTTCAGTTTAGAAGCACCATGGTCTCCAAGAACAAGGGCAAGGAGTTTCCGGATGAAGATGATCGAGATCTTGGGTGGAAAGAGGAAGACAAGGACGTCAAGGAAGAGGATGAAGAAGAGGTGGAGGAAGATTCGCGCGCACACCCGCGTGCTACCATCGCAAGCATCAAGGTGGTGGACAACCCTTTTAGTGCAAACAAGAGCGCAAGAATTCGCACTGGAGGAGCGGTTCCACGTCATTACCTAGCTCCGAAAACATCTCTATCAGGCACTCACCATCCCTTCCACAATCTAATTTTCAATAATCAAATTGAAGGGACTCCAAAGGCAGCATTGCCTAGCCAGTGGGATATAGATCATTCTAACACTGCAGGAGGGAAGGAGCCTGAGGCTGAAGAGTGGGGAAATAACTCCAAGAGCTGGGACTCGCCGTCGGACAGACTCCTTAATCGCGTCGAGCACAATTCAGAGATGATTCGCAATCTCACATACAGGATTGATGAGCTTCAGGAGCTTATTGAGAAGCTTGTCAGGAATTCATCACCACCATCGCCGCAGGAGTAATTCATCATCGGTATTGGCATCCCCTTGGTTTGTTCCAAGCTTGGGGGAGTGCCGCGGTATCACATTATCACTACCTTTTACTTTTATTTGTCAAGTAGTGTCATATCATGAGTAGGGAAGTTATCATATAAGGTGGGTTGCAGTTGGAAGTGTCTCTCCTTTAGTTGGTTATCTATGTATCCCTTGGTGTGAGTTATCGTTATGGAATATTAATGAGAAGTCTTATCATTTACATATTGCACATCTTATTCTAGTTTGCAATCTCTATTATATGATTTACCTTGTTGTTAGTATTGGTATCACTTTGGGAGCATTGAATAAATCTATTTGGTTTTGGCAAACTTAGCATTGGTCAATAGCAACAACACTTTGAGGTTTAAGTAGAAAAGAGAAATACATGTAGATGTTTCATTGTCTTTCTTGTTAGCTCATAGCTTATTATTCTGAAGTTAAGATTGTTTGTGCTTACAAGGAAGATGCATGATTGTTTCTATCATATGTATATTTGTTTGCTTCCCTCGACTCTTATGCTTGCTAATTAACCTTGCTAGCCAAAGACCTGTACTGAGAGGGAATACTTCTCGTGCATCCAAACCTTAACCCAAACCTATGTCATTTGTGTCCACCATACCTACCCACTACATGGTATTTTCTGCCATTCCAAGTAAATACTTCATGTGCTACCTTTAAACAATTCAAAACTTAGTATCTCTTATTTGTGTCAATGTTTCATAGCTCATGAGGAAGTATGTGGTGTTTTATCTTTCAATCTTGTTGGGCAACTTCCACCAATGGACTAGTGGCTTCATCCGCTTATCCAATAATTTTGCAAAAAGAGCTGGCAATGGGATTCCCAGTCCCAAATTAATTAAACTAAATAGACACTCCTCCATGGTATGTGATTGATGGACGGCACCCGAAGGATTCGGTTAGCCATGGCTTGTGTAAGCAAAGGTTGGGGGGAGTGTCATCATCATAATAAAGCTAAAATAAAAAGGCACTCCTTCATGGTATGAGATTGTTGGCAGGCACCCGAGGATTCGGTTAGCCATGGTTTGTGAAAGAAAGGTTGGAAGGAGTGCCACACAAAATGAAAATAATATGGGAGCCGCTCTTAGGAGGTTGTCTGGCAAGGGGGTTAGAGTACCCGCTACCAGTCGTTGACAACAACAAACACCTCTCAAAATGTTACTTTTATTCTCTTTGTATGATTGCAAAACTGAAAAAGCTCTAGCACATGATTTAATCCCTGCTTCCCTCTGCGAAGGGCCTGTCTTTTACTTTATGTTGAGTCAGTAAACCTATTTCCCTCCATCTCAAGCAAGCATTTGAGTAGTTGTGATCAAACCATTATATTGTGATTTGCTTCATCATGTCTTTTATTCTTCCTTGTTTAGTACAAGTTTTATCTGAATGAATATAGCTTTGCACGTTATCAATGATTATGAAGAGACCATTATGATTGAGTATGCAAGTTGTGCCCTATAAACTTTAACATGAGAGCTGCTCAATGAGATAAATATAATCATTAATTGTTCTCTGACCAAGAATGAAGTTTGCCATCACCAATTATGATTTCTTATGCACCTTTACTTGTGATTACCTTATACTTGTTTCAAGTTGAGTTATAAGAGGTTGTTTACTATAATATCTTGTGTGAATGAATATGATGCTTCTTGTCCGTATTTTATTTATCGACTCTTCACTCCATAAACATGTGGTCCTGTCTATCGAGCTCAGTTTCGCTTGGGGACAAGCGAAGTCTAAGCTTGGGGGGAGTTGATACGTCCAATTTGCATCACTATTTTATATCATAATTTGCTGTTATTCATTGATATATTTCATATTGGGACACAATACTTATGTTATTTCATCTATTTTGCATGTTTCATCATTATTGGAGGATCAAGCACCGGAGCCAGGATTCTGCTGGAAAAAGCACCGTCAGAACGCAATATTTCGGAAGATCAACTGTGGAAGGAAATTATACCAAAAATCCTATTTTTCAAGATGACGAAGGAAGCCAGAAGGAGGAGCCAGGAGGAGCCAGGGTGGGCCCACACCCTAGGGCGGCGCGGCCCATGCCCTGGCCGCGCCGCCATGTGGTTTGGGGGGCCCACGACCCCTTTCGCCTCCTTTTCTTCGCGAAATCCTTCGTCCCGAAAACCTAAGCCACAGAGGGTACCTCGCGAAGAGTTACAGCCGCCTCTGCGGGGCGGAGAACACCAGAGAGAAAAGAGCTCTCCGGCGGGCAGGAATCCGCCGGGGAAATTCCCTCCCGGAGGGGGAAATCGACGCCATCGTCACCGTCATCGAGCTGGACATCATCTCCATCACCATCATCATCATCTCCACCATCATCACCGCCGTCTCCACCGCTGGACACCGTCACCGCCGTAGCAATTTGGGTTTGATCTTGATTGTTTGATAGGGGAAACTCTCCGTGCTCGATCTCTACTTGTTGTTGATGCTATTGAGTGAAACCATTGAACCAAGTTTATGTTCAGATTGTTATTCATCATCATATCACCTCTGATCATGTTCCATATGATGTCTCGTGAGTAGTTCGTTTAGTTCTTGAGGACATGGGTGAAGACTAAATGCTAGTAGTGAACTATGGTTGAGTAATATTCAATGGTATGATATTTAAGTTGTGGTGTTATTCTTCTAGTGGTGTCATGTGAACGTCGACTACATGACACTTCACCATTTATGGGCCTAGGGGAATGCATCTTGTATTCGTTTGCTAATTGCGGGGTTGCCGGAGTGACAGAAACCTAAACCCCCGTTGGTATATCGATGCAGGAGGGATCGCAGGATCTCAGAGTTTAAGGCTGTGGTTAGATTTATTCTTAATTACTTTCTTGTAGTTGCGGATGCTTGCAAGGGGTATAATCACAAGTATGTATTAGTCCTAGGAAGGGCGGTACATTAGCATAGGTTCACCCACACAACACTTATCATAACAATGAAGATTATTTAGCCGTATGTAGCGAAAGCACTAGACTAAAATCCCGTGTGTCCTCGAGAACGTTTGGTCATTATAAGTAAACAAACCGGCTTGTCCTTTGTGCTAAAAAGGATTGGGCCACTCGCTGCAATTATTACTCTCGCACTTTACTTACTCGTACTTTATTCAACTGTTACATCAAAACCCCCTGAATACTTGTCTGTGAGCATTTACAGTGAATCCTTCATCGAAACTGCTTGTCAACACCTTCTGCTCCTCGTTGGGATCGACATTCTTACTTATCGAAGATACTACGATACACCCCCTATACTTGTGGGTCATCAGGCGCGCAGTACCCTGAGGGAGGGGAGGGACCGGCACGCCGCCGACGCTTAGGCTCCAGCCGGCGGGGACGCGGTAGCCCGGTGGGCAAGGGTAGTTCGAGGCGCAAAGCTCCTCCACCTGCTGGTAGGTTAGAGTGGGTGCGGTGGAAGCCATGAGAGAGTGATGAGAGATTGTAGAGATGTGATAATGCTGGCCAAGCCGGGCTACATATATGTAGTGAGAAATGGTGGGAAAAATGGGAGCGGGAAGATAGGAGGCGGGAAGAAAGTGGCGGGTAGAAAGAGGCGGGAAGACAGGAGGCGGGAAGAAAGTGGCGGGAAAAATGGGAGCGGGAAGACAGGAGGCGGGAAGAAAGTGGCGGGAAGAAAGAGGCGGGAAGAGGGGGTCGGCGGAAAGACAGAGGCGGGAAGAGGGGGCCGGCTGAAAGACAGAGGCGGGAAGAGGGGCCGACGGAAAGACAGAGGCGGGAAGAGGGGGCCGGCGCCGGAAAGACAGAGCCGCCTCCTTCGAATCTGGCCATGTATCTTAATTTTCAGTTGAGCTCTGTACTTTAATTTTAGTTCAATCGTAATAAATTTCGTGTCAATCACTTTATTGAACAAAAACAACCGACAACGACTTTATAAACTAAATTTAAACTAATAAAACCGACAACGACTTTATTGAAATTACAATAAAATAGATAAATTACTAGTCTAGTCTCTACTCGTCGTCGGAGGTTGTCTCCGTACAAATGTCATCCCACCGAGGGTCGTTTTCGGTCCAAGTTGTATTCGGGTTCTCGAGCTCGAAGGCGGCGACGGCCTGACGGTGGCGCCTGTTGGACCTGCGTTGTGCCCTAAGGTTAGCAAAGAACGCGTCGATGTTGTCGACATCGTTGGGGAACTGCGCCCTCCACTGGCGCATCAACTGCTCGTCGCGCTCGGCGATGGCGATCCTGCGCTGCAACTGGCGGTGCCGGCGATGGTCCTCGTCGTCGATGAGGCACGGCGGTGGCGCGAGGAACTCCGCCTCCTCTAGCGATTCAACATCCGGGAAGTTCATGTCGCGCCCTGGCCGCTGATACGTCCAAAACGTATCTACTTTCCCGAACACTTTTGCTATTGTTTTGCCTCTAATTTGTGTATTTTGGATGCAACTAACACGGACTAACGCTGTTTTCAGCAGAATTGCTCTGGTGTCTCGTTTTTGTGCAGAAATCCAACTTTCAGGAAAATCCTCGGAATTTATGCAGAAGGCCCTATTTTCCCAGAATACTAACGGAGCCAGAAGGACAAATCAGGTGGAGGCCCGAGGGCCCCACACCATAAGGCGGCGCGGCCTAGGGGGGGCCCGCGCGGCCCTATGGTGTGGCCCCCTCGGCCGGCCTCCGACGCCCTCCTTCGGACTACTTATCGGCCTCGACCTAAAAATGCACGGAGAGAAGTCGAAGTCGCCAGAAAGCCTCCAGAACGCCGCCACATCGCGAAACTCCGTCGCGGGAGCCAGAAGTCTCCGTTCTGGCACTCCGCCGGGACGGGGAATTGGAGGAGATCATCGCCATCATCACCGCCAACGCCTCTCCATCAACCAGCCATGCTTCCCCCATCCATGTGTGAGTAATTCCCCCGCTGTAGGCTGAAGGGGATGGTAGGGATTGGATGAGATTGGTCATGTAATAGTCATAAGATTGTTAGGGCATAGTGCCTAGTATCCGTAGATGTTACTTTTATGATATTGTTGCAACTTGTTATGCTTAATGCTTGTCACTAGGGCCCGAGTGCCATGATCTCAGATCTGAACATGTTATTGATTCATGAAGATATTCGTTGTTTATGATCTTACCTGCAAGTTGTATACACATGTCGCTGTCCGGAACCAATGGCCCCGAAGTGACAGAAATCGGGACAACCGGAGGGGATGGTAGTGATGTGAGGATCACATGTGTTCACGGAGTGTTAATGCTTTGCTCCGGTACTCTATTAAAAGGAGTACCTTAATATCCAGTAGATTCCCTTGAGGCCCGGCTGCCACCGGCTGGTAGGACAAAAGATGTTGTGCAAGTTTCTCATTGCGAGCACGTACGACTATATATGGAACACATGCCTATTGATTGATTAGTACTTGGATACCGTTTTATTATTATCTGCAAATGCCCCTGCTTGACTGTTACATGAGTTTCTCTCATCCATGCAACGCCCGTTCATCTATCCCCGTGCCTACAGTATTTTAATCCTGCTGTTTACTAAAATTACTACTGCTGTCTTTGTTACTCTGCTGCTGTTATTTCACTACTGCTACTGCTATAAAACTATTACTACTGATAAACTCTTGCGAGCTAGTCTGTTTCCAGGTGCAGCTGAATTGACAACTCCGCTGTTAAGGCTTTCAAGTATTCTTTGTCTCCCCTTGTGTCGAATCAATAAATTGGGTTTTACTTCCCTCGAAGACTGTTGCGATCCCCTATACTTGTGGGTCATCAAGACTATTTTCTGGCGCCGTTGCCGGGGAGCATAGCTTTATTTGGAAGTTCACTTGGATTGATATTGTTCGCTGCAAATTCTCCATCATGGGTAAACCTCGCGATACTAAGGTCGCCATATTACCATCCACTACAAGAAAAGGTACAACTCTGAGTACCTCTGCTGCTCTTGATTCACCATCTGTGATTGATAAACTTGTTTCACCGCCACATGCTTCACATGCGGGTACTTCTGCTGAATCTGAAAACTCTCATAATATTGATAATATTTCTGCTGTGCTTGATGATAGTGGTTCATTGGGATCCTTTCTAGATGCTACGATTGCTAGGTCTAGACAAAGCGAAAATCTTGAAACTCCTAATGCTACTACACTGTTAATTCACCTGAACTTGATTATTCTAGTGATGATCCTGATGAAGATTATGTGGAGCTTAATGATGATTTTATTGAAAAATGCAATGCTACTACGATGCAAGAAAAATTAAAAAGTTGCTTGAGAACATCTTTGTTAGATATAAACTATCTCCTGATCCTAAGTTTGCCACATCTCCTATAAACATTAAGGATAAAGATTATGATTTTTCTCTTGATTTATCTCATATAGCTATTGTTGAGAAAACACCCTTTTGTGGTACTGAAAAAGAAAGTGCTGTTGAACACATGATTGAGCTATCTACTCTGAGTAGCTTGTTTTCTCGATGATGTTAAGAAGCGTACTTACTTTGTTGCTAAAATCTTTCCATTCTCATTAAAGGATGACGCTAAAACTTGGTATAATAGTTTGCCACCTAATTCTATTAAAAGTCCAAAAGAATTGCTTGATGTTTTCTTCCGTAAATACTTTCCTGCTAGTGCTCAACATATTTCTTTGCAGAGAATCTATAATTTTGACCAGGGAGATGGAGAGAAATTGCACGAGGCTTGGGCGAGATTTTCTCTCTTATTAGAGCTCGGCTTGATCATGATTTGGAAAAGCATGATTTACTTGATATATTTTATAGTGGACTAACCATTGAGTCTAGGGCATACCTGGATAGTTGTGCTGGTTGTGTTTTCGGGAAAAGAACTCAGGGCAATATTTGAAGAATTATTGGCTAAAATAGACCGGAATCATGATGATTGGACTACGCCTGAACCAACTCCAACGCCAATATTGAAGAAGAGGGGTATGATTAAATTAAATGATGAAGATATGAGGGAAGCCAAGAAGTCTCTCAAGGAGAAAGGTATTAAATCTGAAGATGTGAAGAATCTTCCTCCCATAGAAGATATATGTGAGATAATTCCCCCTTCATCCATGATTGAGGTAAATTCCCTTCAGCGTTTTACTAGGGAAGATATTCCGTATTCAAAACCTCCTGCGCAATGCTTAGATGAGTTTGATAATTATATTGTTAAGCAAGAAAATTTTAATATGAGAGTAGAGAATCATCTAATGGAAAATTCTCAAGCTATTAGTGAATTGCATGATATTGTGGAGAGAACCTCCAATGATGTTAAGATGCTTGTTAAACATTTTCATATGGTTCAAACTCAAATTGATCAACTCACTAAAGTGCAAAATGACTTGTTGGGAAATAATTCTAAAGAAAAACATGCTTATGAAGTAACAACTAGAGGCGGTGTTTCTACTCAGGATCCTTTATATCCTGAGGGACATCCCAAAAGAGTTGAACAAGATTCTCAACGAACTAAAACTAGTGCTCCATCTAAGAAAAAGAAAAAGAAACATAAGAATGTTGTAGAATCCTCTGAACCTGTTAATGATCCTAATAGTATTTCTATTTCTGATGCTGAAACTGAAAGTGGTAATGAACATGATAAAGATAATGATAAGAATGATACTCCTGATAAAGAAGAGGTTGAAGAAGAACCTGAAAAGCATGCTAAAAATAAAAAGTATACTAAAGAAGATTTTATTGCTGAGAAACATGGTAATGAAAGAGAACCTTGGGTGCAAAAGCAAATGCCCTTTCCTGCTAAGAAACTAAAATCAAAGGAAGAAGAACACTATAATAAATTTTGTGATTGGATGAAACCTTTATTCTTGCAAATCCCTTTGACTGATGCTATTAAATTGCCTCCTTATTCAAAGTATATGAAAGATATTGTTACTAACAAGAGGAAAATCCCCAATGAGGAAATTTCCACTATGCTTGCTAATTACTCTTTCAATGGCAAAGTTCCAAAGAAGTTGGGCGACCCAGGTATACCTACTATTCCTTGTTCTATCAAGAATAATTATGTCAAAACTGCTCTATGTGATTTGGGAGCCGGTGTTAGTGTTATGCCTTTTTCTCTTTATAAGAGACTTTACTTAGATAAGTTGATACCTACTGATATATCTTTGCAAATGGCTGATAAATCTACTGCTATTCCTGTTGGTATATGTGAGGATGTTCCTGTTCAAGTTACTAATAACGCTTGATATTAGCGATTTTGTTGTGTTGGAAATGCCTGAAGATGATAATATGTCTATTATTCTTGGGAGACCTTTTCTTAACACCGCAGGGGCTGTTATTGATTGCAATAAAGGAAAGGTTACTTTCAATGTTGATGATAGGGAGCATACCGCTTATTTTCCCAAGAGGATTGAGAAAGCGTGTGGAGTTAATACTATTTCTAATGTGAGAACTATCAAAGTGGGAACTATTGATTGTCCTATATATGAGCCTAAAGAAGAATATCAAACTCTCGTGATTGGATCCATATCAATACAATTCAAGGTAACATGATTGATTTGAGGTTTATTTCTTCTTATGCTATGTAAAATTTACTTGGTGGCAAGACTTGATCAACCTTGTTAACAAATACTTTTTATATGCATAGAGGCGGTAAACAACATCTCTTTCTTCCTCCACTTGCTCTAGTTGCTGTAGCACTTTTAATTTGCAAAGTTCCTTAGTTAATTGGAGATTTCAAAATTTTTCCTGGCCAGTAATAATAAATTTAATACCCAGAAATGTGCATTTTTCAAAGTTTTCAAAAATTCACAAAAATTATACCGTTGGTCCTATTTTTCGACGAGGCACCTGGGAGCACCAGAGGATGACCTGTGGGGCACCCCAGGGTGCCACACCACAGGCCGGCGCGGCCAAGGAGGGGGGCGCGCCACCCTGTGGTGTGGGCCCCTCCTTGCCCCACTATCTCATCTCTTTCTCCCAGCATCTTCTCTCTCCCGAAAAAACTCGAACCAGCTTTCTCTCACTCGCGTTTTTGCTCAAGAGCTCAGGATTTTTCGATCTCTTTGCTCAGCCCAGATTTCTGTCTGAAATTTGGCACATTTGTTCTCCGGTATGTGACTCCTCCGCCTATCCAAGTAGAATTTTGTTTGGTTGAGTACATCTTGAATATTGTGCTGCTGTAGGTAACATGTTTAGTGAGCTTGCATGCTTGTTCTAAGTTGTATAAACTAGTTTTGATGCATGATTAGTACTCTAGCAAGTTCCTATAGTAGTTCCCCTTGATTATATGTCACCAAATCAAATTTTTATATTGTTTGTTGAAAATTTCAGAAAATGGAGTGGAATAGATATCAATTGAACCAACAAGAATTGGAGGTCCAACAAGTTATGAGAGTGAACCGTGAAGAGGGAGTATACCCCTCCTACTACCCATGCGCAGATTTCATGAGAAGCGCGGGAATATTTGAAGATGTTCAAAGTCTAATTTCTCGTGCAGGGCTGAGTAATTTTGTTGAGGGAGAACCAAGCCAATACGCAAAATTAACTATGTCTGTTGCGCAGGACTTTAGGTTCAATTGGTCGCTATCTAACCCCACGGTTCAGTATAAGATTTATAATAAAGCTGTCAACTTGCCATTCAGTGATTTTTGTGTAGCAATTAGAGTACCGCAATGGGGATCATGCGAGAAGATAAGGGGATCGCCTCAAGAACTCTTAAGCCTCTTCAAGATGATTTGCTGTGGAAGGAGTTTCTCAGAGGATAGTGGTAAAATCACTAGTATTCAGTTCCCAGCTATCCGCTACTTTGCTTATTTCGTTACTAAATGCGTTCTTGCTAGAAAGATTGGTGGTAGACTTTCTATCCCGGATTTAGCTTTTCTAGCTGCGGCACTACAAGGCAGTAGGACTTATAATTTGGGGGCATTAATAGCTTATAGACTTGCTACTAACCGTGAGAAAGGTGGAATTTGTGGAGGTCTCATTGCCTCTCGTTTACTAGCTTTTCATAATATAGAACCTCATCATCTTGATGTTCCACTTTCCATAGAAAAACTTGACATAGCCTCTATGATTAAACATGAATTTGTTTCTGAGTCCTCCAACTTGGGTAACCTGTATTATAAGGTGACATTTTATAAGAAAGTCTGGAGAATAACTAAGAAAACTGAGAAATTAGTAAGGTTGCCTGCGCCTGTTCTGTTTAACCTTGATTCCAGGGAGGATTGGTCGGTCGCAGAAAGTGCGCTGAATGCACACATAGAGGGAGGAGGCCATCATGCAAGAGACGACACAGAGGTCGAGGAACACCTCGACTCATCATCCGACGCAGCAAGTTCCTCGCATCAACATGTTGGGCATATGGAGCCTCCACGCTTTTCTTCTGCATCGGTACCTTATTATGACTACTCCATGTATTATCCACCGGCGAGGAACAGCGATCCTCGATGGGATTGAACTCCACTTAGGCCAAAAGCCTAAGCTTGGGGGAAGGTATACCGGCATCACTCATTCATTGCATATTATGATCGCTGGATACTTGTACATACTTGTTTAGTCTCTTTGAGTGGTTTTCTAATGAGAGGGAGATGATATTTGGGGAAGTGCTGCCTGAAAACAGATTCTGGACTGTTACTAGAAACATTCATGCGCACAGCCAGAACGTTATTTTGAGCTGCCAATTTTTGTGCAGGTTCCCCAGGTTGTTATCTAACTTTCATTAGTTGAACACTTTTCGATCTGAGCAACGTAAGATTTTTGTAAAAATCGATTTCTGTACTGCTGTCAGGTTTTGGCAGATTTCTGCCATCTCGCTTTTCTGTGTTTCTTTTAGTTTGCCATTTCTTGTTTTTGTTTTGTTTCTTTCCCAAAACACAAAAAGACCAAAAATATTTCTGTTGTTTCTCTTCACCATTTGTTTGCTTTGGTTTCTTGCATTTGTTTCGCTTTATTTGCTATTGCCAGTTTGCTATAAGAAAACCCAAAAAGATTTTGCTTTGTTTGCTTGTTTCCTTTTGTTCTTGTTCTCAAATTTGAAAACACCAAAAATATTTGCTGTTCTTCTTTGGTTCATTATGAGTTCAATGGTCTTCGGTGGCTGGAGCGTGGTTTTCATTTCATATTATCCAAGCTATACAAGTGAAAAGGCAATAATGACGATCTACGACAATCTGATTGTGGTGAGAGGCTGGTATGAATTCTATTTGTTTTCATTTTTGTACATATACTCATCCATGTGAGCATACTTAGTTGGTTCATGTGAGGTATATGTCATTTAAGAAAGTCTAGTAGTTCATGATCTCTCATGTTTAGCTCCAATTTATTAATATGAGTAGCATGTCATGGATGTTTGCTTGCATTGTTTTATTCATAGATAGGTATGATATTGTGGTATCCTCCTCTGAATAATTCATTTGAATTAACTTGGCACATGCTCACACATGCATATGACTGAACAAGAGTCAATTAAGCCTCAATGATTTAAATTGCTTCAGAGTTCTTGTATCACTTTTATGCCTCAGTTAATTTATTTTGCCGCAAGCATGATTATGACAGTTATTGCTCTCTTGATTTGTCGCTCCCTAGTCTTTTGCTAGCCTTCACTTGTACTGAGCGGGAACGCTGCTCGTGCCTCCAAACACATGAAAACCAAGTTATTCCAGAGTGTCCACCATAAATACCTATGCATGGCATTTCAAACCATTCCAAGTAAATTCTCATGCGCTACCTTTAAAAACCTTCAAAATGCTTCTCAATTTGTGTTTATGTTTCATAGCTCATGAGGAAGTATGTGGTGTTTAGCTTTCAACCTTGTCATTTACTTTTGGCGGACTCTCATATGGACTAGTGGCACATCCGCTTATCCAATAACTCTGCAAAAAGAGCTGGCAATGGGATTCCCAGTCCCAAATTAATTAACTTAAATAGACACTCCTCCATGGTTTGTGATTGTTGGACGGCACCCGAAGGATTCGGTTAGCCATGGCTTGTGTAAGCAAAGGTTGGGGGGAGTGTCATCATCATAATAAAACTAAAATAAAAAGGCACTCCTTCATGGTATGAGATTGTTGGCAGGCACCCGAGGATTCGGTTAGCCATGGTTTGTGTAAGAAAGGTTGGAAGGAGTGCCACATAAACATGCAAATAATTCATGGGAGCCGCTCTTGGGAGTCCGGTTGGCGAGGTAGTTAGTGTACCCATTACCATTCGTTGACAACGACAAACACCTCTCAAAATAATTTTACTCCTGATTTCAAAAATGAAAAGCTCTAGCGCATGTTAATCCCTGCTTCCCTCTGCGAAGGGTCAATCTTTTACTTTTATGTTGTGTCTCCATTATTTCTTTGAGCACTATCTTGAGAGCACAACTGTCATTCTTAGTATAATATGCTTGTCTCAAAATATGATTGATTGTGGTATAACTTTGATGCTTTTATCTTTGACAATCACTATTTCTAGTCTTTCTATGAACTTCAGAGGTGCCTGAGCATTTATGTTTTGCTGATCAAATATGGGCAAGCGAGATACCACTCTATCATATTCTTTTATGAACATTGCAATCCTGCTTATATACATGGTTCATGATGCTTATTATTAATTGTTGGTACCTTTCCATGATTGACATAGCTGTTAGATGATCCTATTTGCATATATCTCATTATGAACTGCTTAAGTATTAGCCATAGCATGAGAATATATACATCATATGAGCAAATGTGTTCGTGAAAGTTCTTTTATCGCTCAGTTGTTAACTGAATTGCTTGAGGACAAGCAATAAGCTAAGCTTGGGGGGAGTTGATACGTCCAAAACGTATCTACTTTCCCGAACACTTTTGCTATTGTTTTGCCTCTAATTTGTGTATTTTGGATGCAACTAACACGGACTAACGCTGTTTTCAGCAGAATTGCTCTGGTGTCTCGTTTTTGTGCAGAAATCCAACTTTCAGGAAAATTCTCGGAATTTATGCAGAAGGCCCTATTTTCCCAGAATACTGACGGAGCCAGAAGGACAAATCAGGTGGAGGCCCGAGGGCCCCACACCATAAGGCGGCGCGGCCTAGGGGGGGCCGCGCGGCCCTATGGTGTGGCCCCCTCGGCCGGCCTCCGACGCCCTCCTTCGGACTACTTATCGGCCTCGACCTAAAAACGCATGGAGAGAAGTCGAAGTCGCCAGAAAGCCTCCAGAACGCCGCCACATCGCGAAACTCCGTCGCGGGAGCCAGAAGTCTCCGTTCTGGCACTCCGCCGGGACGGGGAATTAGAGGAGATCATCGCCATCATCACCGCCAACGCCTCTCCATCAACCAGCCATGCTTCCCCCATCCATGTGTGAGTAATTCCCCCGCTGTAGGCTGAAGGGGATGGTAGGGATTGGATGAGATTGGTCATGTAATAGTCATAAGATTGTTAGGGCATAGTGCCTAGTATCCGTAGATGTTACTTTTATGATATTGTTGCAACTTGTTATGCTTAATGCTTGTCACTAGGGCCCGAGTGCCATGATCTCAGATCTGAACATGTTATTGATTCATGAAGATATTCGTTGTTTATGATCTTACCTGCAAGTTGTATACACATGTCGCTGTCCGGAACCAATGGCCCCGAAGTGACAGAAATCGGGACAACCGGAGGGGATGGTAGTGATGTGAGGATCACATGTGTTCACGGAGTGTTAATGCTTTGCTCCGGTACTCTATTAAAAGGAGTACCTTAATATCCAGTAGATTCCCTTGAGGCCCGGCTGCCACCGGCTGGTAGGACAAAAGATGTTGTGCAAGTTTCTCATTGCGAGCACGTACGACTATATATGGAACACATGCCTATTGATTGATTAGTACTTGGATACCGTTTTATTATTATCTGCAAATGCCCCTGCTTGACTGTTACATGAGTTTCTCTCATCCATGCAACGCCCGTTCATCCGTCCCCGTGCCTACAGTATTTTAATCCTGCTGTTTACTAAAATCACTACTGCTGTCTTTGTTACTCTGCTGCTGTTATTTCACTACTGCTACTGCTATAAAACTGTTACTACTGATAAACTCTTGCGAGCTAGTCTGTTTCCAGGTGCAGCTGAATTGACAACTCCGCTGTTAAGGCTTTCAAGTATTCTTTGTCTCCCCTTGTGTCGAATCAATAAATTGGGTTTTACTTCCCTTGAAGACTGTTGCGATCCCCTATACTTGTGGGTCATCAGCCGCCGAAAGCGCCACGCCGCCGCGTTGTAAGCGCGCGCCGCCAGCTCCGGCGTGTTGTACGTGCCGAGGGTGAGGCGGAAGCCACCGGCGCGTATCTCGGCGGTGAACCTACCGCTCGGACGCACTCGAACGCCACGGAAACCGAACGCCCCTCGACGACGTGGAGGCATCCCGGAGATGAATGAGCGGAGGCTGTGGCAACGTGTGGTTGCGCCCGCACTCGTCGCTCTATATAGCGCACGCGGGGCATGGCACGTGTAAGCCACGGCTACACACGTCGCACGCCGGCGTCGGCGGGGCGAGGCACGTGGAAGCGGTGGCTACACGTCGCACGAGAAAAATATATGTAGTGAGAAATGGCGGGAAAAATGGGAGCGGGAAGACAGGAGGCGGGAAGAAAGTGGCGGGAAGAAAGAGGCGGGAAGAAAGTGGCGGGAAGAAAGAGGCGGGAAGACAGGGAAGAAATGGCGGGAAGAAGAGGAAGAAATGTAGTAAGATTTTTAAATGAATTAGTTTAATTTTTCTGAATTTTTTGATATATTATTTGTATTTTTAAGTTTTTTAAATGAAATAGTTTTATTTTTCTGAATTTTTTGATATATTATTTGTATTTTTAAGATTTTGAAATGAATTAGATTTATTTTTCTGAATTTTTTCATATATTATTTGTATTTTTAAGATTTTTAAATGAACTAGTTTTATTTTTCTGAATTTTTTGATATATTATTTGTATTTTTAAGATTTTGAAATGAATTAGTTTTATTTTTCTGAATTTATTGATATATTGTATGTATTTTTAACATTTTGAAAAAGAAAAGTAATTTGAAAAATACCCTTTCGCCAACCGCGACTAAAGGGTATTTTTCCGCGGGAAACGAAAACCCGGCGAAAAATGACCTTTAGTCGCGGTTGGCGACCCCAACCGCGACCAAAGGTCGTCCAGTATAAATGCCGCGCCCGAACCGCCGCGCTGCCCCCATTCTCTTCTTCTCCTTCGCAGACGCAGAGACGACGATCGACTCATCCACTCGCAGACACGCCGTCAGGCTGCCGCGCGCGCGCTCACCCGCCGACGAACCGCCCGCGCTCCGACGAACCGCCGCCGACGAACCGCGCGCGAAGCTCTCCTCCACCGCCGCCGTAAGTCGCGCGCACACCTCGCCGACGACAACCGACCACGTACAACGCCGGCCGCGCCGCAGCGCGCACAAATCGCCGAGAATCGCCGCCGCCGGCTGGCCCCCGCGTATATCGCCGCGCGCGCCCGTACGAGAGCCGGGCCGGCGCCCTTCGATCGCCGGGCGGCCGCGCCGGTGCCGCCCCGCGCGCCGCGCGTGAGAGAGAGAGCAGGGAGAGGAGCCGGCGGCCTCTGCCCCTGCTTTTTTTTCTTTCTTTTTTCGATTTTGTTCTTGTTAATTTTGAAATTTAAAAATAACTAAAATTTGAGTTAAAAGTTTGTGTAAAAAAATAACTACAATTTGACTTAAAAAAACAAATAATTGAGACTTAAAATTTTGTCTCAAAAAGAACTACAATTTGACTTAAAAAGATTGTGTAAAAAAAACTAAATTTGACTTAAAAAATCTAAAAATTGACTTAAAAATTTTGTCTCAAAAAGAACTACAATTTGACTTAAAAAGATTGTGGAAAAAAAAAACTAAAATTTCACTTAAAGGTTTGTCTAAAAAATGAACTAAAATTTCACTTAAAAAAGAACTCAAATATGACTTAACCAAAATTTGACTTAACCACCGCGCGTATACGGAGGGGGCAGCGAGCCCCTCGTCGCCCCCTCCGTATACGCGCGGTGTTGTTTTTGGGATCGAGAGGGCGCGGCGAGGGTTATGTGTGTTGTCCTCTCGACACCGCCACCGCCCTTTCGCCACCACCGTCCTTTCGCCACCACCGCCCTTTCGCCACCGCCGCCCTTTCGCCACCGCCGCCCTTTCGCCACCGCCGCCCTTTCGCCACCGCCACCACCGCCCTTTCGCCACCGCCGCCCTTTCGCCACCGCCACCACCGGTCTCTCGGTCACGCTGTCACTGCGAGGCGAGGTCGATCGTCCGCATATACACATCTAATACACGCGTCCCCCCTCTCACCTCCCTCGTCGCCCTCTCTCTTTATATGTAGAAGAGATGTGATAATGCTGGCATATACACAATTAATTAGTTTTTACTACATGTTTTCAGGACTGACATATGGCGGACGATAGAGCTGACCCGATTATGGACAACTATGATCAAGAAGCTGAAGAACATTTATTTGGCATCATAAAAGGCGATATTATTTATGTGCCGACCGAACAAGATGAAGAAGACCTCGAGGATATTTCTTCTTATCTGAATCTTGACGGTCAAGATGAAGGCCGTCAGCAAGATGATGGGGAAGAAACGTCGATAAACGACGATCTTCAGTTGCAAGTAGCAACCAGCTCCGGCGCCGAGGTATATATATACATTGAGCCTCTGGTGATACAAACTTACTGATTTGAATAAATATGTGTGTACTAACGCGCGCGACTCTCTTTCTTATTTTAGCCCTCGGCCGGATCGTCGAAACAATCGAGTACGTCGTCAAAGCGTGGCGCAACCAAGACGCTGAAACAAGGAGAAACATATACCATCGAGGTTGTCGACGGTACAACCGGCAGGCCGCTGGAGCCCCGCAAGCACGCCACCAAGTTTATCAACCAATGCGGAGCCGTTGTTAGAGAGAACGTCTCGATCACCCTCCAGGAGTGGAATGAGCCAAAGAAGGCACGTCTTGGTTTCACTTTTGTCGACAAGTGAACAAAAAAAGATTGCTTGAAAAAGCTTCTGGAACATTTCATCCTACCTCCGGAATACCACAAGTTCGATGAGGAGGGTAACAAGATTGAGGAAAACAAGAAGAGGAGGAGGCTAGTCAAAGAGTTCGCTCTTCATAAGATGGCCGAAACATTCCGGAAATTCAAGCAAAATCTAGCCCGTGACTATGTCAACCAGAACAAGACTCCGGATTTCAAAGGACAATATGAGAAACTGAAACATGATTGGCCAGACTTTGTGAAGCAGAAGAAATCGAAGAAGTTCATTGAAATATCGAAAAATAATAAGGAAAATGCGGCTAAGAAGGAGTACAATCATATTATGGGGCCAAGAGGGTATCGCCTTTGGGAGCCTAGGTGGGAGAAGATGGAGAACGAGCTGAGGACGCGAGGAATCCGTCCAGGTACGGAGGGATGGGACCCAAGGGCCAAAAGCTGGTGGTACGGGCATGGGGGAACGCTAGACCCGGAGACAGGGGAGTGTGTTCACCGTGACAAAACGTTTAAACCCACCCAAGCCCTTATTGACGCAATGAGGGATGCTCAACTGGGGAAGATCAAGTTCAACAGAGAGAACGACGCGCTGACAAAAGCCCTCAGGAAACCTGAACACGGAGGACGTGTACGAGGCATGGGGAACATTCCGTGGAAAATAGGGTTCTCCCAGAACGATGACCCGTACGGTTACAGAAGCCGTAAGAGAAAGATGGATCGGGATGCAGATGTTATGGCGCGGTTGGTATCGGAATTCGATACGATGAAGAAAACCGTGAGTATACTAGTACAAGAAAGATCGGCAGCTGGGGCGAATGAAGATCATCCAGCGGATCTCGGAAGCCAGCCGCGGATGAGAAGCAACGTGGCTTCCACGGAGAACCCGCCGGCTACTGATAATGCAACGGCGGTCGAAATTACTGCACCGGAGCCTCCTCGCTACCCCGTGGACGATGTAAAGGAGATGAAAGAATGTCATCTGCATTATCCAATTGGGAACATGTCCACGAAGGTAGCCATCGGCAGTGCTTTACCATGTGAGCCTGGAGCACTCCACCACAACAACCCCATTCCAGATGGCTATGCTCGTGTCACGGTGGAGGAAATAGTCCCAGGGTTTGAGGAACTGGAGATTGACATTGCTACACCCGAAGGGGAGAGAAGACTTGGAGGTGTCAAGCGCCAGTTCATTCTATGGAAAAAGAAGTTTATCAAGTTTCCACACGAGGCGCCAAGGCAAACAAGTCCACCCCCCTCCGGTGGTGGTGGCGGCGGCGGTGGTGGTGGTGGTTCACCTACACCTCCTTCACGTCAGCCGACGCCGCCCCCCAATTCACCTCCGGCGGGTAAGCAGACGCCGCCCCCCCAGTCCTCGTCCGGCGGGTGATCAGACGCCGCCCCCCAATCCACCTCCGGCGAAGAAGCAGAAGCAGTCCTGGGTTATTAACCCGGAGCCTTATGTACCTAGAACCACAAAGATACCAGAGCCATCACTGAAGCCTCTCATCCCGAGGCCTTGGGAACTTAGTGTCGAGGAAAATGCAGCGGCCGTGGCTGCTCAGCATGAGAAATGGAAGGCGGACTGCAAGAAGAAAAGAGAGCCCGAGCCCAAGCAAGTATTTTCTGAGAAGGAAAAGAGCTGGGCTAAGTCATTTTTGAACACACCGTCCCAAGCCGCGAAGAATCTGCCTGACGACTATGCACGTGAACTTCGTAGGCAAGCACTCGCGTTCAAGAGGAACCAAGAGTTGGCGGAGAAGCAGGAGGAGGCCGAGAAAGAATTAGAAAGTAAAAAAGGGGGGAAACAAGTTGCCCATGTCGGGGAACAAAGTAAACAATCGATCGCCCCGCTCATAGTGAAAGCCGCCGGTCCGGATGCCCCCGATATCATAGCAGCTGCGGCAGCACAGGGATTGACTGTAACGAGTGCCAGAGAACAAGCGGCCAACTTAGGTATCACTCTTCGTGCACTGTTAGGCCTTGATGAGGCGCCAATGAAGGACATAGTATTTACATA
The DNA here is from genome assembly GCF_019359855.2 of Lolium perenne. NCBI lineage: Eukaryota > Viridiplantae > Streptophyta > Magnoliopsida > Poales > Poaceae > Lolium > Lolium perenne. The sequence continues at coordinate 32,737,773 of NC_067250.2, forward strand.
TGTGGAGAATGTGCCTCTTGTCGAGCCTGCGCAGGAAGAGGATCTACCTCGACAAATTAAAGGTCTGCTAAATTGGTACAAGGGTTACATAAAACTTAAAAACGCCAAAGACTATGTTTATGCGGAAGTTAGACATGAGCATCACTTCAAACATTACTATATAACAATTCTTCGGAGTGAATTGTTCCAGCTGTTCAATCTGCGCGAGCTCGACAAATCTATCATCAGTTGCTACGTTCTGTAAGTGATTTATTAATTTCTACCCCATCTCGTTCATTGCCTGCACTATATATATATATTGTCCTAACTATCTTGCTGTGTACGCTATTATGCAGAATGAAGAAGCGGGAAATGCGAATAAGGAGCATCCATGATGTTGGGTTCATTGACCCACACATCGTTAATTCATATGTGTTAGAACACCACCCCGCCGACGTGGAGGAAGACCTGTGGCGGTTTCTTAGAAAACAGGAACTCAAAAGTGATATTCTATTTCCTTACCATTTTGGGTGAGTGTTTCTGTCTTGAGCACATTCTCTTTTGTTTACTCCATGCATGGTATGTGGCTAATCGATGAGTTATGCATGACTGTGCATGTATCGTGTCCGCAGGTTCCACTGGATTCTGCTAGTAATTCAATTTCACACCTCCACAGTTCTCGTCCACGACTCTATGAATATGGATCCGGCGCTTTGGGCCGACATGAGAAAAATGATGCAAAAGTAATTATTTTCATTCATTTGCGCTCTATATCGATCGGCCTATTTCGTTCATCATTTCCTAATATCAAGTAACTAATTAATAACTCTCTTGTTCATTTAATTTTCTTTGCCTCGTAGGGTTTGGAGACGGTTCGTAGATCAAAAGGTCGGTGAATTCAAAAAAGAGCTACAATTTAAAAAGGCAGTGTCTGGGACTGGGGATATTCAGCTACTGGGGACCAATCTATGTGGATACTATGTTTGTGAGAGGATCCGGAGATACACCACTGAGCGGCAGCCGTCTGAGAACAACATCAAGAGGAATAACCTCCGGAAGACGCTTAGTCCAGAAGCTCGCTTCCGACCACTTCAAGAGGAACTAGCTGGATGGTTCGCGAGGGAAGTCATCGATCCTAGAGGAGAACACTATGTAGAGGACGTAGAACTTCATATGCCATAAATTATGTATGGAAACTTGTTCAAAATTGTATATGGTCATCCGATATTGAATATATATTGTATATTCCTCTTGAATTCTTTTTTGTTCTAATTTCAAATTTGTTTGAAATATATTGTACATTCATATGCATGTATGTAGTACCGTAGAATATGTGAAACTCCTTCAAAATTAAAACCCAAAAGAAATAAAACAATACAAATTAAAAAGAAACCAGGTTTAGGGGGGGGGGGGGGGGGGTAAAACCCTAAACCTGCGGCGGCCTTTAGTCGCGGTTGGCCAGGAGAACCGCGACTAAAGGTCCTCCGCCCCGACGGACTGCTGGCGGCCACGTGGACGTGCCTTTAGTCGCGGTTCGTAAGGAACCGCGACTAAAGGGGGGGCCTTTAGTCGCGCTTAATTGGTCGCGGTTGCGCAACCGCGACCAATGGCAGTTGCGGACCGCGACCGAAGCCCTTTTTTCTACCAGTGCCTACAACTTGGAACGACGCAGATGCAAAACAATCTTGTTTTGTTATTGCGCTCATGTCTCTTTGTGACTATGTATTAAGTTCTTCTATGATACAGTTCAACCAACATTCGGTCCTCTTTTTTATTGTCTATACTTTGCTACTCTATGTACCCACCTAGAAATCTATTTTCAAAATTTTATATATGATATTTGAATTATATATGTGTATTGAGAAATATAATTTGAGGACCCGTGGCAACGCACGGGCATTTGTACTAGTATTATTTGATAAGAATTTTCTAGCCCAAACTCTGTATCGCGGCTACGTGCAGTGCCATTTATCCGGGCAGGCAGTCCCGCATGTATAGTCCTAGTTGGTCAACCGAGACTAGAGCCTATCACGGGCCGGGACCGAAGGCCCTGTCTCCACTAGTGCTAGTGTTAGTCCGTAACTATCAAAGTTGTGTTCTGAAGACTACTTTTCCGTTTGAGCTAGAAGCATATCAACGTAAACGAATAAAATAAAACTGAAAGCATAACCTTAGCAAAAGCGCACTGCTCTCCAGCAACAGAATTAGAAAAATGTTTTGATAATTCACAAGTGTAAGGATTAGCGTAGTAACTCTCGAGTCTCGATAAGTAATGAGTGTTGAACCCAAAATGAGCTGAGGAACTAGTTCATTAGTTTGACAATAGTAAACACTAAAAAAATGCATATGTTTTGGAGTTTTGGTGTATAAGTTACTGAAAGGTAAAACACGTGAAAGGTAAAATGCAAATAATGAAGTAAATAAATATTTTTAGAGAAAATCCAATCCTTTATGCATTAGGAGAATATATAAGGTTGGCGTGCACTTATGTGAGTCAAACGACCGTCATGGATTTGAAGCACATATATGTCTAGAGGGAACATTGTGAATACATTGTGAAGTTTTATTCCTAATGGATGGGACCTGAAGTAGGTGCAACTATTTGAGTAAACACACCACTAGTGATTGATTCTACGGTAAAAATTGTGAGAAATCATAGGATTTATTAAGACAAAAGTCCAATCACCGCTTTATATTTTACGATCCTAGATCAGAAAAAACCTATTGCAAGTCTAAGAATTGGGATACAATTTGTGTCATCTCCAACTATATATTCATTATCTTTCCCTCACCCTAATGTGCACCCATATGATGTTGTATATGTGAACGACAGTCGATGTTCACATAATACCATCATCATAGCAAAGTAGAAAACATCACCAAATACCCAGAACATATTGTATAGAAAATCATGGCTAAGTCATCTATGTCATCAGAAATATGGGGGCTACTCACAACATTGAAACATGGATACTATTAGTGGCATAATGGTTACAACATAATCTAAAGATATAACTGTTGGAAATATACCCTAGAAACAATCATCGATGATGTATTTCCTATTGAATTCATTAACATTATTAAGTCATCCATGTTTTAGCATTTAATGTGTACCATGGAATATATGGTTTGGTTCTGAAATTATGTATTAATGTTGTTCATACTAAACTTTCCTTAGTTGTTGAGGTTATGTTGGAAACACGACTAAGACTAATGTGCAAGTCGGCTGAATACTCGTTTCCACTTGTCATGGACATGGTGATGCCAATCTGATTTACACAGACTCGAATAAAGTGTTTAGCAAGTCATATTAACTGTTGTGGATATATTTTGTGGGTATAGACACGTCATGGTTGAATATAGCGGACCTAGGTGGTCCACATGGAGCGAGGATCACGGAAGCCCACCAAGATTATTCATCGACATGAAGCCCATGGAGGAAAACCCAGGCCGGCTAGGCTTAGCCCATAAAGGAACCAGATAGGAGCCCAGAGCCTAAGGACTTGAAGGGCACGACTCTGACAAACATACCAACTCAAGTTTTCAATATTATAGTTGATTAGGACTTTCATTGTAACCCAAGAGCGGATGGCTTTGTAACCCGATCCAGGTACAACCTTTAGGGTATAACACATCTTGACATTGTTGACAATAGTGAATTATATCAGGAGTAGATATCCACCACTATCGTGGATCTTGAACCTGGGTAAACCGTATGTCTTGCAGTCACGTTCACTAGGTTCAACGCATTGTCTATCTTTATGTTGTGAGGTACCCTCTATGACGGACTCATCTACGATACCACAACACAAGACCATATTGAGATACAACGAGAAAGTCGTTATTTGTATATCTCAATCAATGAAATCCTTAGATATGCGGTGATCGCATGGTCTAAGTTATGGATCGACGAACTTAGATTCTGTCTAACAATGTTTCATTGCCGGATAGTCATAAAGGAGAGTTCGGGTCAGGTGAAAATCAAGCTGCGTGACATGAATAACTAAGAGGATTTTGCCCCTCCGACGGGATAGAAGTTCTCTGGGCCCTCTCGGATGGCATGATTCAAAATCATGACAATGCACGGTTAGTTAAGTGTTAACCGAAGCGACCAACAAAATGTTAGTCCGAGGAATCACATATCACATGCAAAAGAGAGTTGAGTGGACCGTCTAACCGGGAAAATGAGTCAAAATGCTGCTTCCACCAATGGGAATTGAACTCGATTGCAACCTTCTGTTACAGGGAAAACATCCAATATTTGATTTCTATCTGATTAGAAGCAACGATAATATATCAAGTTTTGCGACATTATTTTACAAATTATCTTAAATTTAATTAATTATATTGGTGTTTGTCGCTATTGACCCAGCTGAACCGGTGGTTAAACTAGTGAATCAGTGGACATACAATCTCACCGGTTCGGTTCTCACACGACAACATTCCATGGAGCCCATTTAAATCGTAAATTCGGAAGTATGAAACTCAAAACTGTTCCTGGGTACATATGCACATATTTTAAAATTTTAAAAATAATTAGGAAAAAAAATCGCATGTAGAGGGACATGTTCTATGTGCGCATGTAATGTTTCACATGATTTTTTTTATGAACTCTCTAAAAAGACAAAAAAATGTCCCGTGAAAATAGATCATTTTAGCACCAAAATTTATCTTTTTCACACAGGTTGCTGAAACAACTTTGTGAGCATGTAAAATATCAAGATATACACGACATTTATATTTATATTTATTTAACATTTGTACAATATTCAAAATGCATTTTAAATAAATGGTGGTATGCACCGGGGTGCAGAATGTCTAGGCTTGGATGCCCTCGAGTCCAGATGGCACCCGCCGGGTATGGATGCGGGTTCGCCTCCTCCATACCCGCCCCACCCACCTCTCTCTGCCACCGCCACCGCCTCCATACCCATCGACGGGTCAAGAACGCCACCTTACCCGCCCCAGGATGGGTACCCGCGACTGGCTGGAGACCCGCCAATGCACAACAGTATACAAGAATTTCCTCATATTTCGTCCTATAATCGGAGTACTAAATTCACCACATATTCTCCTCAGATTTCTCCTAAAATTCATCATAAATCATCCTCAGATGTCGTCCGGTGCACAAGATTCTCAAATGCATCACAGATATTCCTCAGATCTCTTCTAAAAACTACCGATATCGTTCACAAATTCATCACAAAGGAAAAATACTTAGGGTAGAAGGAAGCATATCATGGAGATATCACCTTCTGTCGATGTGAGTCACCGGCGAGAAGCTTCCCCTTCCTCTGCTTGTCCTTGTTCTTCCCCCGAACCTCCCCACCATCGCCGTCAGAAGGCCGGCCCCACTTCACCTTCCCCTTCCCGGTGATGAATCGGCGCGCTGCCCTCCTCCTTGCGTTGCCTTCGATGTCGACCGCGAGGGAGGCACGCCGAGGAGGAAGCCAAATTTCTCCCCAACGACGTGATCTCCAGAAGAGGTCCCTTCATCGGCCTCGACCGACACGACCTTCATGACGGGGACAACAACTTGGGGGAGCAGGGTGGAGGCAGTGCACAGAGGTGCGGTGATGGCGGCGTGAGCGGATCAGAGGAGGCGGTGGCGTGAGAATGTTGGGACGGGGAAGGGAGAGGGAGGTAGGGATGATGGAGGAGCGGGGTGGGGGGAGGGGTGATTCGGCTAGTGGGGTTCAGTAATTTGGCTGGTGCGGGAGTTAGGGCTAGGGTTTCCACTATGCCAATGACAATTGGAGCCCACATGTTTGAGACGGGTACACGGGTTAAAGTGTATGGGTTTGCACCTTCCATACCCTCCTCCGCCAGACCTGTTGGGTCAAACTATTTACCATTAAGAGATCTGCGGGTTTTAATTTCAACCATATCCTCCTTAATTTGATGCGGGTACCCGTGCCGCCGGATTAACGGGTGGCGGTTACCCATTGCCATCCGGACCCTCGAGTCAAGGTCGTCCCATCCCCATCCCTACCCATTCCATGAAAGGTAAATGGGACAGGCCTGACATGTCCTCTTGGGGCTCAGACGGATTGTGGTTGTAGGATGGTAGCGGAAGCTATGACAAGAATTTCACCTATTGCACATGTATTAAAAAAACTATTGTACATATGGCTTAATTGCACGTGGCAATTTGTGTGAAGCTGAGATATACATCTAACACTTCATCCCATATGGGTCCTTTCCTATTAAGGATGGGTCTCAGAAGAGATTTTGGGAAGATAAATGTCTTGAAAACGTCACTCTTCGTGAATAATATCCGACACTATACACTATTGTACATCACAAATCGGATACTTTAGCGAAGGTGATGGATTCTTCACCTCCAGATGTGACGTTCAGACATGACCTTGTCGGCCCGAGGCTAGCATCCTGAAATGCTTTGATATAGCGTCTGGCGGTCATCCAGTTGTCGCAGGGGTCTGAAGTGTTCCGTTGGAGTCTACATGAGACGGAAAATTCTTAGTCCAATCCATGTACAATGCCATGATCCAACCTGATGTGCCAGTTGATAATAACAAAAAATTATGAAAAATAAAAATACCATTAAAAATTAAGACTTTTGCGTGGTACCTTTGAAGAGGGGTTATTCTTACCAATGACAACTTTGCAAAATACAACTGACATGGAAGTAAAAAATGTGTTTTTTTTCAAAGGACTATCAAACACTTATTCTTCCAATGTCATTTTGCTATGTCTATATGACCCGTCATCCAAATATGGTCTACCTTATATCTAGTTTTAGCAATTGGTTAAATGCGGTGGACGATAGGTTTAAACTACTTATTAGGGTGAGAGCATTTGCCATTATTTGAACGATATGGCTATGTAGAAATGACAAGGTTTTTCATGATAAAAATTATTCTCTCTTGTAGGTCACCTCTTCAGTGTGTGAAGAACCAACACCTATTCATAGAGGTTCCTACACGGTTGGATGAAACGACAAGGGTTATTTTGTCCCAACATGGATGGCAGCGTAATGTATGGATTGGCCCTCCATCTTAGTATGCGTTCATACAGAATCTATGATCACTTTGCATTGCACCTTCTGTTTTATCTTTTGAAATCGTTGGATGTTTGGTTGACAGTACAGCTATGTGCTTCCTAGTTATGCATATTCCGGGTGTTATGTTTAAATATTTTAAGCAAGGTTTAAAATAGCGTGCTAAATGAAATAGCGGCGACTTCCTTCAAATGCTATGGACGCTATATCGTGCTAATTGCGTGCTATATTTCAAATGCGTTTTGATAAATATATCAAATATAGTCTAAAAATAAAGGATTTCGCTAAAAAGGTTGGATATTTAGTCCAAAAATAACTGAATCATACATACATACCCACACACAACAAATAGATCTCCAATTTTTCAGAAGGCTAATATCAGTATTCCACAAGGCAACAACATAGTATAAATTCTTTATTAAGAATCATCAGCATTAGCGATATTAAGTTCTAATCTAGAAGAGGAATCAACATATTGTAGTTCATTACCACCGAAAAGTGAAAGCGACTTAGCTTGAAAAAATAGCACGCTAACGCTATGAAGTTTTAGCACACCATATAATGCTATTTTACAAATAGCGCCATAGCGAGCAAAATTACTAAAATTTAGCGTAGACCCTCTAAATATGCTATTGCGTGGTATTAGCGGAGAAATAGCGCGCTATTTTAAACCTTGATTTTAAGTAATAAAACGCCCTTCTAGCGAAAAAAAAACATCTACATTTTATTTTTCAAATTTTAAGTCATATTTACGAGTTTTAATAAATAGTAACAAAAGTTTGGATGCGGTTAAAGATGTATCCTACAAGAGTTCAAATTTAATTTAAAATCCTTATATTCAAAGCTAAAAAAGACTAACAAAATCTAAAAAAATTATAGTTTGGGATCTACATTATTCACTATACTCAGTTCCACACCATTTTTGTGTAGCCTAAAATACAAGGTATTCCGTATTAAGATTTTTTCACATTAATAGTATATATATTATATTCTTCTTCCATGATTTGTTTAAAAATTTTGTTCAGACTTTTGAGAGGTTCAAAAAAAAAAAAAAGGTTACATGTAGCTGAGCGTGCAAGGGGAGTTTCTGATGTTCAATGTTCATATAAATAGTCTTATACAATACGGAAATTCGTTTTGGCACCCGGGCACAGATGCTCCTGGTATCATGTACGTTGATTCGCCTCGAGATTTGGATCTGTTGTCAACTCAATCGCTCTTTTACCGTGGTAAACTTAGGCAGAGGCCCACTCATCTGTCCGCTATTAAATGTCACGACCCAGCCTGCAGTTACGGCGTCAGATTGATCTGGACGGAGGTACTGTGATGGTAGACGTTCTACACCACCCAGTTCCGTCTCGATCGGGATCAGGAAGGCACCACCCAAGCCCCAACCGTCCGCTATTCCAACTCTCTAGATCTCGTCAACAACAATTCCTGGCCCACAGTCTCCTCTCCATGCCTGACCCAATCCCCACACACCCCCGCCGGCGCCGCCATGTCTTCGTCCGCTTCATCCTCTCAAGCCCCACCTCCACCTCCTTCGCCGAACGCGCCACCACAGGACCTCCTCTCACTGATTCCTTGTCCGTTCTGTGGCACGGAGCTCGTATCATACCTTTTTTCGGAAAGGATCTAGGCCCGGATCCGATTCTACAAGTGTAGCCTCTTCAGTGTACGAATTCCCAAGGTTGTTTCTCTTTTTTTTTCTGGATGTAATACCCTTTTTTTGCTTGCGACCCTTGATTCTCAGGCTCAAATCACTTATTGCAGGCTGGCAGCTTCCACTTCTTCGAAGGCAGGAGTTCTTCTCGATGATATGGATGCGCAGCCCACCTCGCCCACGCACGGTGGTGCCGCCATTGCTGCTGCTGCCGCAGCAGATGCGATCCCTCCGGTTGCTGTCGCCGCTCACCCGGCCGCCGCACCCGTAACACTCGGGCAAACCACACCGGAGCAGATCCACAGAGAGACCATCGCAAGGTGCTCGGCTTGTTCATGCGCAGCTGACATCGCAAGGATTAGCCCCGAAGTCTCTCTGATCAACCTGATTGCAACGTTCTCCTACTCGATTTTACCTGGACCGCGGGGACACGAAGATCCAGAGTCATGTCCCCGGGGAGGGAAGGATAGAGCCGTCGCCCGTGTTGCTGGCCGTCAATACGGTACCCCACATGACAGGTCGAAGTTACCTCCAGCCCCCACGTTTTACCTTCCGCTGGCACGTAACGACAAGGGATAGAATCACAATCTCAACAAAACCCGAGCCGTCAAGATACCAGGTGCATCTGTGCTCGGGAGCCAAATCGCTGCTCTCTATACAATACATGTATATGTTTTCTAGTTTAGCACGTGCATCATTGAAGATCCAGTGGTTACCCGATGAAACAGCTTAAGGACCTCCACAACACACATGGCTCAATTCAAACAACAGCCACCACTTCAAAAAAAGGCAGTGCTTAATAATAGAGATGACAAGGAAGAGAAGCAGAATTAAGAGATCTCCAAAATTAAAGACCCTCGACTCACGGCTACCCTCGGTCTCGTTGCCCTCCTCGCCGGGCTCCCCTCTAGACGGTCGTCGCGACGACGACGATGGCGAAATAGACATCCATAACATTAGCTAGGGGAGCTACACAATCATCAGGCAGAGGAGGCTGGTATTAGGAGGAGGATCGATGGGGAGGTACGACGGCGGGAAGGAGGCGGCGGACACGCAGCTGGGTTACCCGCTGGTGGCGGTGTGCATCGACAAGGACAAGAACAGCCAGAATGCGCTCAAGTGGGCCATCGACACCATCGTCGGGAAGGGCCAGACCATCGTGCTCGTCCACGTCAACACCAAGGGCGTCTCCGGCGGCGTGGAGGACGCCGCCGGGTTCAAGCAGCCCACCGACCCTCACCTCAAGGAGCTCTTCCTCCCGTTCCGATGCTTCTGCACCCGCAAAGACATACAGTGCAAGGACGTGGTGCTCGACGACAATGACGTCGCCAAGTCCATCATCGAGTTCTCCGCCCACGGCGCCATCGAGAAGCTCGTCGTCGGCGCCTGCACGCGCGGCGGCTTCGTCCGGTTCAAGGCCGACATCCCGACCACCATCTGCAAGGGCGCACCGGACTTCTGCACCGTGTACGTGATCAACAAGGGAAACAAGGTCTCGTCGCAGCGCAACTCCATCCGCCAGGCGCCGCGCGTGTCCCCGCTCCGGTCGCAGATCCAGAACCTCAGTAACGCGGCGGCCGCGAAGCCGCCGGAGCCAGCGTTGCCGGTGCCAGCGAACCAGAAGTGGTCGACGTCGTCCAGGGGCAGCGACCATGGGGAGACGCCCAAGGTAGACAGCTACATCCGGTCGCCGTTCGCGCGCGGGTCCATGGGGCCAACAAGGAAGTCGTACGCCGACCTGAGCCACATGCCGATGCCGGACTCGGCGGACATTTCCTTCGTCAGCAATGGGCGCCGAAGCACGGCAGACTCGTCGGATATATCCTTCATTAGCAGCAGCGGCGGTGGCGGTGGCCGCCGGAGCGTCGACCATTACCAGCAGTCGGCGCCGCGGATGTCCAACGGTTCGTCCATCGACTGCTACGACCACAGCTTCGAAATGCGGACGCCGAGCAAATGGGGCGACTCCTTCCCCGGCGGTGGCGCCAACGACCTATTGTCCTTCTCGCAGACCAGCACCTCTTCCTTCTCCTCCATCGGCATGGACGACGTGGAGTCCGAGATGAAGCGGCTGCGGCTGGAGCTGAAGCAGACCATGGACATGTACAGCACCGCGTGCAAGGAGGCGCTGAACGCGAAGCAGAAGGCCACGGAGCTGCAGCGGTGGAAGGCGGAGGAGGAGCAGAAGAGGCAGGACCAGAACATCACGGAGGAGTCGGCGATTCAGATGATCGAGCGGGAGAAGGCCAAGGCGAAGGCGGCCATAGAGGCGGCCGAGGCGTCGCAGCGGATCGCCGAGATGGAGGTGCAGAAGCGGATCAGCGCGGAGAAGAAATTGCTCAAGGAAGCCGAGGACCGCAAGCACCGCGGCAATGGCGGCGGCGGCGAGATCCGGTACCGCCGGTACACCATCGAGGAGATCGAGCATGCGACGGGGAACTTCGACGACGCGCGCAAGATAGGCGAGGGGGGCTACGGTCCCGTGTACCGGGGCCATCTCGACCACACGCAGGTCGCCATCAAGGTGCTCCGGCCCGACGCCGCGCAGGGGAGGTCCCAGTTCCAGCAGGAGGTGGAGGTGCTGAGCTGCATCCGGCACCCGAACATGGTGCTCCTTCTCGGCGCCTGCCCGGAGTACGGCTGCCTTGTGTACGAGTACATGGCGAACGGCAGCCTGGACGACTGCCTCTTCCGTCGCGGCGGCGCCACCGGCGGGCCTGTCATCCCGTGGCAGCACCGGTTCCGCATCTGCGCGGAGATCGCAACGGGACTCTTGTTCCTGCACCAGAAGAAGCCGGAGCCGCTTGTGCACCGTGACCTCAAGCCCGGGAACATCCTGCTCGACCGGAACTACGTGAGCAAGATCAGCGACGTCGGGCTGGCGCGGCTCGTGCCGTCGAACGTGGCCGACAGCGTGACGCAGTACCGGATGACATCGACGGCGGGGACATTCTGCTACATCGACCCGGAGTACCAGCAGACAGGGATGCTGGGAACCAAATCAGACGTGTACTCGCTGGGGGTGATGCTGTTGCAGATCATCACGGCGAAGCCGCCCATGGGGCTGTCGCACCACGTCGGTCGCGCGCTGGAGCGGGGCTCTCTGGCAGACCTGCTCGACCCGGCCGTGACGGACTGGCCGGTGGAGGAGGCGCAGTGCCTCGCGGAGATGGCGATCCGGTGCTGTGAGCTCCGGCGCAAGGACCGGCCCGACCTCGGCAACGTCGTGCTCCCTGAGCTCGACCGCCTGCGCGCTCTCGGCGAGGACAACATGGAGTTTTGCGGCACCATCCGGGGAGGTGGCGGCGGAGGCATGTACAGCTCGGCGTACCATAGCAACGTCACAGCATCACGCGCCGCCGTAAGATTTCATCATTCCACCACATCTTAACGAATTTGACAGGCACCACAGTAATCTGTTGCAAATTTTGCAGGATGTGGTGAACGATTCATACCCGATGAGGTCCGTATTCAGCTCAAGACCGAGCGAATCACCCATGCCTCCAAGACGATGAACTGGCCATTGCTGTCATTCTGTTAGTACTTGCAATTGCAGGTGCAAGCAGGGTGGGAAGGGGACCGAAAATACAACTGAGATGGGTAATTCTACTGGTTTAAGTGTAGCTGCCTAGCATGAGGGGTGGGGGGGTGCTGGAGCTGGGTTTTTTCTAACACTAATTAGAAAAGGATTTGTGCAAATTCTCCATGTAAAACCTATTGCTAATACAGAACCATGTGGGTATGCCATTGATGTGTGCCCGCGTTGTAATGTGTGAATCTGACAATCTGTACTTTTTTTCGTTTGAATCTGGGATAAGGTTTTATTTCTTAGGTATTTATTATGCAGAAACTCTTGTTACACCCCTCCTCATTCAAAAATTTAAAAGCCATTAGCTTCAGTAAACATTTGCTCTTTATGTCTAATACTCAACCCCTAGAAGCATTTGATCCTTAGATTGACAAATGATGTTCCATTTGGTCAGTTGATAATTTTTTATTAGGTTGATCACTTCACCAAAAAAGGGAGGTAACAATAAAAGCCTAATATTTTTCTTACCTGAAAGGAATTAGGAGGACGATGAAGTCATGAAGATCACACACGCTTTCTTATATGGAACCATATGCGTATCACAAACATTGAGTCTATAGAAAACCGTTTGTAAATATTTTTGTCATGAAATATTCACGCAAGTTCACCGTTTTTATTCAAAATGCAAACTCGAAAGATTCACGCCGTTTACATCCTCACCCATAAAATGCATTGCTCACTCTTCCCCTCGGCCACCTCCCCACATTTGTACCATGCCTCCCTGCAAATCCTCTAGTTTGCATCAATCTCATGCCGTTAGATGCGGAGAAGGAGCATTCATCACAACACAACAGTGTTGGGGGAAGCATCATCAACCTCACGAGGCCTGACTCGGAAGAGGAGCAAGCTCCAGAGCAGGATGAACACGCTCTAGAGGAGTAGGATCTGGCCGAGTTGTAGGAAGAGGATTTGGAGGAGCATATAGTGGTGGAGGAGTCCATCGCGTCAGTGCGACATGATCAAGAAGTTGAGCATCGCATAGTGGAGGATTCCTTTGAGACTCTCCACTAGGAATGTTTGCATGCATGGTCGCACATCAAGAAGAAAGCTAAGAAGGCCAGTCGCACAATGAGTGTTTCGCAGTTTCCTGCCGACAAGCTTGCGGAGCTGCGGATGACCGCGTTCGCAAGACACATGGCCGCCTGGGAAGCAGAGGCATCAGGCTCTAGTGGCAAGTTCGCCTACGATGTTGAGGAATCAGTCTCCAAAGAGCGCGGAGCCGTCGATGATGCAGAAGCATTAGACACCAGAAATTGCATAGACGTCATCGATGTCTTTACCGTTAACAAGGAGTACGTTTAGTATAGTTATTCAAAATTTTATTAGGTGTTGTATATGTATGTAATGTGAAGTTAATTAAAGTTGGTCTTTTTTAACAGGAATGGAAACTAATTTTTGATTGGTGTCATTCGGACCGATGCCTAAATGTCATTGGAGGTATTTTGTAAAAGGAAGAGAAACCATGTTTGATTACTTCTTCCATTCCGGTCTAAGCCCAAATATAATATGAATACTTCTTCAAGGTGAATTATGTGCGATGTCGATGTATGTAAAATGCATACATGAAGTTTGTAGTATATTGATGCACATTCTCACATATTTTCATCTTGTATAATGTTATATCCATGTTTTGTATTGACTTTGGGAATTTGCGAATGATCCCCTTATTTTGGAATAACTCCACGGACCAGGAGTTCTCTATTTTGTGTATTTTTATCTTTCGGGGACCTAAACAAATTCAAATTGACATGAGATTTTTCGAGGGTTAATATTTCACGAACATGATGACCTGTAGCACTGGAACCTCACGAGCGGGGCTCGGAGGCCTAAAGGAGGATAGGTGGCGCTACCCAGGAGGGGGACTGCGCAACCCATGCTCTTTGCCCCCTCGAGCATTGATGCATGTAAAATTCGTACATGATTTTTTTTAGTTTATTGATACATATTCCCACATAATTGCATCTTGTATAATGTTATAACCATATTTTATATTAATTTATGGGGATTTACCAATGATCCCCTGTAGAACAGAAAATCTTGTTTGTGTATTGTTAACTTTGAGAGACCTAAACAAAGTCAAATTGACGTACGATTTGACGAGGCTTAATATTTTGTGAAGAGAAGGACCTAGAGCACTGGATCCTTGTGACAGGGGGCCTAAGGCCCGATAGAACCCAGGTGGCGCGGCCCAGGAGGGGACCGTGCCACCTGCCCTCTTTCCCCCTCCAGCATTGCTAGCCGTTCGTCTTCATCTCTAGGAAAAAAACACCTATAAAAGGGTCCCATGCGCATCTCGGGAGGAGAGAGCCGTAGAAACACCAAAACACCAAAACAGAGACAGGATCAACAAAGATTAGAGGGGGAAACTCCGTTGAAGCTGCTGCCGGAGGGATGTCTACCTTCTACAACATCTCCACCACCATCACTATGATGAAGAGGGAGTATTTGATGGCTCCCAAGTGCAGGAGATCAATTGTAGTGCTTTTCAATAAGAAGGGTTGTTGAACCCACAAGGAGCTGAACGTATTGGCCATTTCTACCCCCCTTGATGTAAAATTTTGTTTGTTTTTACCTTTGTGCATATCAATATAAATAAAAAAATCACACCATAGGGGCTTCCCCTATGGTTACACTGTCAAAAAAATACTGAAGGTATTGGTTAGCAGATTTGACAAGTAAACAATAAAAAGTATGCAATACTTTTGGTGTTTTGAGTGTATAGTTTGTAATGAAATAAAGTACTAAAAGTAAATAGCAATAAGTAAATGCTCTCAATGAGAGAAAGCACAATCCTCTATGCAGCAAGAGGAGAAGTTCAAGTGTGTGTGCGAACTTATATGTGACAAGTGTTCCCGAGGGTGAAATGGATTCTGAAATGGGCTAAGCCTTCGATGTGTGGCCCAATCTCACGACTTGACCTAGAACAAGAGGGGGAGAGGGAAGAACACAAAGAAACAAGAACACTATGAACGCACGCACAAATAACCCGATACAATCTGGTTTGCTCTCAATGGCCCGAACCACCGCTCTGGTAGAATCTCTCGAGGAAAGACACGAGGTAGAATCCACGAGAAAGAGATCGGTATGCAATTGATGGAATCAGTCGTATGAGAGACCAAAGTAGAATCACATAAGTGAGATACCAATCACATAAAGAGGGTCTTGATACAACTCATAGATTTGTGTCTAAGAGAGGAGGGGGTTTGCCTAATCCACTAGGGATGGTGGAGGCCTAAGCCAAGTTTCATATCAATCAACTCTATGGTTCCTAGGTGGGGAGGGGGGACTATATATAGAGAGCCACTAAGGAGGGCAGTTTAGGTACAAGACAAAAGGGATAAAGTAGCACCTTCAGGGCATTATGGCGATAAGACCGGTGGTGCTGGGCTGGGCGCCGGTCTTATTCGGCGAGCGTTTCGGCGTGCCGGTTTGTGCGCCGGTTGGGTTGGCGTGGGGGAAGCAATGCTGGTTTGTGCGCCGGTTTGACCAGGTCTTCTTCCGTCTCCTCTTCCATGCTTCCGTAACCTCGGCCTTGAGTCTTGTGGCATCCTCCCTTCCCTCCACACTTGTCGATGTGTCCCTATGATAGACCTAAGATGAAGTATGAAGTAGCATACCATTCCACATAGGAAATTTTAGGCACACATAAAAGAGAATATTCACTTTTTCATGACGTGTCAGCGGTGACGCGCATGATGTGGTGAAGATCGAAGGTCGGGCTACATCAGATTCACTAGCATTTAGATTTCTACACAACATGGTGAATATCTTGTCAAGTTTCATTCCCTTAGGGGAAGAGCCCAAATTAGGTGCAGCCATAGATATGAGAAAATACACCCCTTATGATGGGTCTTAGAGCCATTTTCTTGAGCAAGTGTAGGAATCACTAAGACATAAATGTCCCATCATAGCAATAAGTTAATGGGTCCCCGACATAAACCCCTCTAATGCAACTCAAAGTATTGGAAAACGGTTTCTATCATTCCACCCTTCCAACCCTCATCATTGCATTAAAGTGCAGCCCTATGAGCCCATATAGGTGAAGTAATATGCAGCCGAAGTTCGCATAAAACCATCATAGAACAACATAAAAGATAAAAAAAAACTTGACCAAATACTCATTGCACATCATATAGAATCATAGCCAGATCATCCTATGCCCTCGGGAACAAAGGAACTACTCACATGTGCCAAACATGATGTGGACTGATACGTCTCCAACGTATCTATAATTTCCGATGTTCCATGCTTGTTTTATGACAATACCAACATGTTTTGTTCACACTTTATATCATTTTTATGCGTTTTCCGGAACTAACCTATTGACGAGATGCCGAGAGGCCAGTTGCTGTTTTCTGCTGTTTTTGGTTCCAGAAAGGCTGTTCGGGCAATATTCTCGGAATTGGACGAAATCAACGCCAAACCTCCTATTTTTCCCGGAAGGCTCCAGAACACCGAAGGAGAGTCGGAGGAGTGCCAGGGGGGCCCCACACCCTAGGGTGGCGCGGCCCAAGGGGGGGGCGCGCCCCCCTATGGTCTGGGCAGCCCAGGCCCCCTCCGACTCCGACTCTTCGCCTATTTAAGTCGTCGTGACCTAAAACCTCGACACCAATTGACGAAACTCCAGAAAGACTCCAGGGGCACCGCCGCCATCGCGAAACTCCAATTCGGGGGACAGAACTCTCTGTTCCGGCACCCTGCCGGACGGGGAATTGCCCCCGGAGCCATCTCCACCGCCGTCTTCACCGCCATCTTCACCGCCATCGCTGCCCCCATGATGAGGAGGGAGTAATTCACCCCTGAGGCTGAGGGCTTCGCTGTAGCTATGTGGTTCATCTCTCTCCCATGTACCTCAATACAATAATCTCATGAGCTGCTTTACATGATTGAGATTCATATGAGTTTTGTATCACAATTTATCTATGTGCTACTCTAGTGATGTTATTAAAGTAGTTCTATTCCTCATGCACGTGTGTAAAGGTGACTAGTGTGTGCACCGTGTGGTTCTTGTCGTAGGCTATGATCATGATCTCTTGTAGATTGTGGAGTTAATTATTACTATGATGGTATTGATGTGATCTATTCCTCCTACATATGCATGAAGGCGATAGTGTGCATGCTATGTTAGTACTTGGTTTAGTCTTTTGATCTATCTTACACTATAAGGTTACTAAATATGAACAAATTGTGGAGCTTGTTAACTCCGGCATTGAGGGTTCGTGTAATCCTACGCAATGCGTTCATCATCCAACAAAAGTGTAGAGTATGCATTTATCTATTCTGTTATGTGATCAATGTTGAGAGTGTCCACTAGTGAAAGTGTAATCCCTAGGCCTTGTTCCTAAATACTGCTATCACCGCTGCTTGTTTCTTGTTTCTTTGCGTTACTACTGCTGCAATTCTACCACCATCAACTACACACCATCAAGCTATTTTCTGGCACCGTTGCTACTGCTCATACATATTCATACCACCTGTATTTCACTATCTCTTCGCCGAACTAGTGCACCTATTAGGTGTGTTGGGGACACAAGAGACTTCTTGCTTTGTGGTTGCAGGGTTGCATGAGAGGGATATCTTTGACCTCTTTCTCCCTGAGTTCGATAAACCTTGGGTATCCACTTAAGGGAAAACTTGCTGCTGTTCTACAAACCTCTGCTCTTGGAGGCCCAACACTGTCTACAGGAAAGGAGGGGAACGTAGACATCAAGCACTCTTCCGGCGCCGTTGCCGGGGAGGAAAGGTAAAAGGCACTCATACTCCGGTTCCAGGTAAAGTACTTTTCTGGCGCCATTGTGTTTGTGCTCGAAGCTATTTCCTTTAGATCCTGCAATTGCAACTTTTTGTTTCTTGTTTACACTAGTTAGGCATAATGGAAAACAACAAAAAAATTAGTGAGCTTTTAAATCTTTTTCCTGATTTAGAATTGTTTGATGCGAAAATTAAAAAACCTATGGAACCTTATTTGCATGCTAGTAGCGATGTTATTAGTATGAATGCAATTACTGCTAATGCTATGAAGAAGTCTAAGCTTGGGGAAGCTAGTTTTTGTGGTCTTTTTAGCTTCCCATCTTTAGGGAGAAAATTTGTTACGATAATGCTTTATCTCCCATATGCGATAACTCTAATAATGCTTCTGATATTTTAAATCCACCTGCTGAAAGTATTCCGTATAAAATACCCATGAAAATTATTGAACGTGTTATGGACAACCACTATAAAGGGGATGGAACTGTCCATCCTAGAGATCATTTACTGTTTTTGCACGAATTATGTGGGTTATTCAAGTGTGCAGGTATCTCTATGGATGAAGTGAGGAAGAAGCTATTCTCTGTTTCGCTGTCTGGTAAAGCAGCGCATTGGTATAAATTGTTGGAGAATAGGCATTCTCTTGGTTGGGAGGAAATTGCATCTCTCTTTTATTCTAAATTTTATCCTCCGCATGAAGTGCATATTGATAGGAATTATATTTATAACTTTTATCCTCGTGATGGAGAGAGTATTTCTCAAGCGTGGGGGAGATTGAAATCACTAATGCTCAAATGTCCCATTCATGAGCTCCCCCGTAATGTTATTGTTAACAATTTTTATGCGAGACTTTCAGGACAACACAAGGACTATCTGGACGCGTGTTCGGAAGGATCTTTCACAAGCAAGGAGGTTGAAGCTAGGTGGGACCTCCTCGATCGGATTGAGGACAACGCTGAAGGATGGGAGAACAATGAAGGTAAAGAGTCAGGTATAAATTATGATTATGAATGCATTGAAGCTTTTATGGATACCGATAAATTTCGAAATATGAGTGCTACTTATGGTCTTGACTCTCAAGTTGCTGCGAATCTTTATAAAGCCTTTGCTTCTCATTTTGAATTACCTAAAAATAATTTTGATAAGTATCATGAACCTTTTAAAGAGGCTTGCATGAAGAATGAAATTGTTGTTAATTATTGCAATAAGCATGCTCAAACTCCTAAGAATGCTATTTCCAATAAGCATGTTAATTTTTGTGGAATACATAGACCTTGTGGAATTAATCAAATCAAAGATGAATATTGTATCCATCATGCTAATGAAAAAACTAGAAAGTGGTTTAGGGCTCTAGATGATCTTGGTAAAAAAGTTTGTGCCCTCTATCCTTTTATTTGTGAAGTTTGCCATGAAGTGGGTCATTTTAATTTTCAATGCTCCTCCAGTGATATATTGAACCCAATGAGTGCTGCAAATTTGTATTGTGATGATGAAATTACTCCTAATCAGCATGATGAACTTACTTTATTTTTGGGGTGTGAAGAATTGTCGAGAAAAATCTCTTTGTTACATATGAGTGATCTTGATATTGATGATGTCCTGCATGGGTGTTTTTCTTATTGCATTGATAATAGCCATACAAATACTTACATACAAAATATTTTAGAAGATGACACCTTGCCAAAATATGATAGGACTGCTGTGTGTTTTCAACTAATTAATGAAAAGGAGGGATTCCCCCAAGTTTCTTCTATTGTTTCTGAAAGTAAATCAGGTTATGCGGACAAGCCACCCTTCAAGCCTCTTCCACCTAAAGGAGGGAACGAGGAGAAGGAAGAGAAGAAGAAGAAGGGAACGAAGAAGAAGAAGAAGAAGAAGGGGAATAAAAAGAAAGAGGTAACATCATATCCCCGCGTATATGAGATAACAATAGGTAACCGTAAGTATGTTGCTCCTAATGATTATTGTGATAATGAATCTGAATATGATGATCTTCCTATGCCCTTTACATACATTAGCAATCATGATTTGAATGAGCACACCACTTTTGATATTACAAATCTCTGGGAAATTGATTCTATTTCTTATGATGACACTATGCCTCCGATCTCTAATGATTATTATAAAGAATGCTATGATGTAGGTTCTAATTATCCTTATGAAACTTGTCATAGTCATGATTGGATTACCAAAAACAATTCCCTTAATAGGCAACTTGTTTACCATGTTCAAATTCTTGATAATAATCTTGCTCCAATTACTATTAATGAGAATAACTCTTCTTATGCCAAATTTAATGATACTTCTATGCATATGAACCATGATAAGAATGTTTTAAGTGATGGGTATATTGTGGATTTCATCAATGATGCTACTGAAAGTTATTATGAGAGAGGGAAATATGGTTATATGCATCTTAATGATATTAAGTTTCCCCTCTTTATGTTGAGAATCTTGAAGTTACTCGTGTTTTATCCTCTTATGCTTGTCACTTTGTTCTTCATGAATTCATTTGTGTACAAGATTCCTCTTCATAGGAAGCATGTTAGACTTAAATTTGTTTTGAATTTGCCTCTTGAAGCTCTCTTTTGCTTCAAATACTATTTCCCGCGAATGGATTATTAAAACTGCTGAGCCCATCTTAATGGCTATAAAGAAAGAACTTCCTGGGAGATAACCCATGTGTTATTTTGCTACAGTACTTTGTTTTATATTTGTGTCTTGGAAGTTGTTTACTACTGTAGCAACCTCTCCTTATCTTAGTTTTGTGTTTTGTTGTGCCAAGTGAAGCCTCTAATCGAAGGTTGATACTAGATTTGGATTTCTGCACAGAAACAGATTTCTATCTGTCACGAATCTGGGATTTTCTCTCTGTAGAAAAATCAGAAAAATATGCCAATTTACGTGCGTGTTCCTCAGATATGTACGCAACTTTCATTAGTTTTGAGTTTTCTGATCTGAGCAACGGAAGTATTTATTAGAAATTCGTCTTTACGGACTGTTCTGTTTTGACAGATTCTGCCTTTTATTTCGCATTGCCTCTTTTGCTATGTGGGATGGATTTCTTTTTTCCATTAAACTCCAGTAGCTTTGAGCAATGTTCAGAAGTGTTAAGAATGATTGTGTCACCTCTGAACATGTGAGTTTTTGATTATGTACTAACCCCTCTAATGAAGTTTATGAGAAGTTTGGTGTGAAGGAAGTTTTCAAGGGTCAAGAGAGGAGGATGATATACTATGATCAAGAAGAGTGAAAGCTCTAAGCTTGGGGATGCCCCGGTGGTTCACCCCTGCATATATCAAGAAGACTCAAGCGTCTAAGCTTGGGGATGCCCAAGGCATCCCCTTCTTCATCGACAAATTATCAGGTTCCTTCTCTTGAAACTATATTTTTATTCGGTCACATGTTATGTGCTTTACTTGGAGCGTCTGTGTGCTTTTGTTTTTGTTTTTGTTTGAATAAATTGGATTACATCATGCTTGTGTGGGAGAGAGACACGCTCCGCTGTTGCATATGAACACATGTGTTCTTAGCTCATGATATTCATGGCGAAGTTTCCTCTTCGTTAAATTGTTATATGGTTGGAATTGGAAAATGCTACATGGAGTAATTGCTATAATGTCTTGGGTAATGTGATACTTGGCAATTGTTGTGCTCATGTCTAAGCTCTTGCATCATATACCTTACACTTATTAGTGAAGAAATACATAGAGCTTGTTAAAATTTGGTTTGCATGAGTGGTTTCTCTAGAGTCTAGATATTTTCTAGTAAGATGTTTGAACAACAAGGAAGACGATGTATAGTTTTATAATGCTTGTAATATGTCTTTTATGTGAGTTTTGCTGTACTAGTTCGTGCTTGTGTTTGCTTCAAACAACCTTGCTAGCCTAAACCTTGTATCGAGAGGGAATACTTCTCATGCATCCAAATCCTGAGCCAAACAACACTATGCCATTTGTGTCCACCATACCTACCTACTATGTGGTATTTCCTGCCATTCCAAAGTAAATTGCTTGAGTGCTACCTTTAAACAATTCAAAATTTATCACCTCTGATTTGTGTCAATGTTTTATAGCTCATGAGGAAGTATGTGGTGTTTAGCTTTCAACCTTGTCATTTACTTTTGACGGACTCTCATATGGACTAGTGGCACATCCGCTTATCCAATAATTTTGCAAAAAGAGCCGGCAATGGGATTCCCAGTCCCAAATTAATTAACAAAAATAGACACTCCTCCATGGTATGTGATTGTTGGACGGCACCCGAAGGATTCGGTTAGCCATGGCTTGTGTAAGCAAAGGTTGGGAGGAGTGTCATCATAATAAAACTAAAATAAAAAGGCACTCCTTCATGGTATGAGATTGTTGGCAGGCACCCGAGGATTCGGTTAGCCATGGTTTGTGAAAGAAAGGTTGGAAGGAGTGCCACCCAGAAATAAAATAATTCATGGGAGCCGCTCTTGGAAGTCCGGTTGGCGAGGTAGTTAGTGTACCCATTACCATTCGTTGACAACAACAAACACCTCTCAAAACTTTACTTTTTATGCTCTCTATATGTTTTCAAAACCAAAGCTCTAGCACAAATATAGCAATCGATGCTTTCCTCTTTGAAGGACCATTCTTTTACTTTTATTGTTGAGTCAGTTCACCTATTTCTCTCCACCTCAAGAAGCAAACATTTGTGTGAACTGTGCATTGATTCTTACATACTTGCTTATTGCATTTGTTATATTGCTCGCATTGACAACTATCTATGAGATATACATGTTACAAGTTGAAAGCAACCGCTGAAACTTAATCTTCCATTGTGTTGCTTCAATACCTTTACTAAGAATTTATTGCTTTATGAGTAATTCTTATGCAAGACTTGTTGATGCTTGTCTCGAAAGTACTATTCATGAAAAGTCTTTGCTATATGATTCAATTGTTTACTCATTGCATTTACATTGTTTCGAATCGCTGCATTCATCTCATATGCTTTACAATGGTATGATTAAGATTATGTTGGTAGCATGTCACCTCAGAAATTATCTTTTATCGTTTACCTACTCGAGGACGAGTAGGAACTAAGCTTGGGGATGCCGATACGTCTCCAACGTATCTATAATTTCCGATGTTCCATGCTTGTTTTATGACAATACCAACATGTTTTGTTCACACTTTATATCATTTTTATGCGTTTTCCGGAACTAACCTATTGACGAGATGCCGAGAGGCCAGTTGCTGTTTTCTGCTGTTTTTGGTTCCGGAAAGGCTGTTCGGGCAATATTCTCGGAATTGGACGAAATCAACGCCAAACCTCCTATTTTTCCCGGAAGGCTCCAGAACACCGAAGGAGAGTCGGAGGAGTGCCAGGGGGGCCCCACACCCTAGGGTGGCGCGGCCCAAGGGGGGGGCGCGCCCCCCTATGGTCTGGGCAGCCCAGGCCCCCTCCGACTCCGACTCTTCGCCTATTTAAGTCGTCGTGACCTAAAACCTCGACACCAATTGACGAAACTCCGAAAGACTCCAGGGGCGCCGCCGCCATCGCGAAACTCCACCCGGGGGACAGAACTCTCTGTTCCGGCACTCGCCGGACGGGGAATTGCCCCGGAGCCATCTCCACCGCCGTCTTCACCGCCATCTTCACCGCCATCGCTGCCCCCATGATGAGGAGGGAGTAATTCACCCCTGAGGCTGAGGGCTTCGCTGTAGCTATGTGGTTCATCTCTCTCCCATGTACCTCAATACAATAATCTCATGAGCTGCTTTACATGATTGAGATTCATATGAGTTTTGTATCACAATTTATCTATGTGCTACTCTAGTGATGTTATTAAAGTAGTTCTATTCCTCCTGCACGTGTGTAAAGGTGACTAGTGTGTGCACCGTGTGGTTCTTGTCGTAGGCTATGATCATGATCTCTTGTAGATTGTGGAGTTAATTATTACTATGATGGTATTGATGTGATCTATTCCTCCTACATATGCATGAAGGCGATAGTGTGCATGCTATGTTAGTACTTGGTTTAGTCTTTTGATCTATCTTACACTATAAGGTTACTAAATATGAACAAATTGTGGAGCTTGTTAACTCCGGCATTGAGGGTTCGTGTAATCCTACGCAATGCGTTCATCATCCAACAAAAGTGTAGAGTATGCATTTATCTATTCTGTTATGTGATCAATGTTGAGAGTGTCCACTAGTGAAAGTGTAATCCCTAGGCCTTGTTCCTAAATACTGCTATCACCGCTGCTTGTTTACTGTTTTACTGCGTTACTACTGCTGCAATTCTACCACCATCAACTACACACCATCAAGCTATTTTCTGGCACCGTTGCTACTGCTCATACATATTCATACCACCTGTATTTCACTATCTCTTCGCCGAACTAGTGCACCTATTAGGTGTGTTGGGGACACAAGAGACTTCTTGCTTTGTGGTTGCAGGGTTGCATGAGAGGGATATCTTTGACCTCTTTCTCCCTGAGTTCGATAAACCTTGGGTATCCACTTAAGGGAAAACTTGCTGCTGTTCTACAAACCTCTGCTCTTGGAGGCCCAACACTGTCTACAGGAAAGGAGGGGGAACGTAGACATCATGGACCAGAGGCATAATGATTACAACACAATCTTAAAATGTAATCTCTTCACCAAATAAAGAAAAGATGCCTATCACAATCATGGAATATCATTTAAAACAATATCTAGGGTTCAATCTATTACAAACTATGAGGGGGAATGGAATTGATCTCGAATAGGTGATGGTGGTGATGATGGAGCTTATGGATATGATGATGGAGATGCCTTCCCCTACATCAAGGAGGAGTGGTGATGACAATGGCATCGATTTCCCCTTCACTGGAGGCTCCGGTGAGGTAGGATATGCCCTCTCCGAGAGTAGGAGAGGACTTTCTCCTCCGCCGTCGCCTCAATAAATCTCGGAAAAAATATGGCTTAGGTTTTCTGGCGAGACGGATACGTCTGTAAAAAGGAGGAGCCGAGACGATACTCGAGGCCCAAACATGCAAGGGTGGCGCGCCCAATGATGTAGGGCGCGCCACCTGGGCTCGTTTGGCCCTCGTGACTCCCCTCACGTGCTTCTTTGGCCCACGGTCCTTCTCCCAGTGAAAAACCGATAAGGTATTTTTTCCTTCGATTTTTAGGTCTCTAGAAGGTTCCTGAAACAGCAAAATACGAAAAAGGAGGTTTTCTGCCCCCGAAAATTTAATACCGAAGAAAGGGACTTTGTAGGAAAGTCCCGTAAATCAACTAATGCATAAATAATGATGGATAATGGCAAATATCATTCAAAACTAATCATATGAGTCACAATATTGATGATGTAGAATGCATGTATCAGTAGTCCACCTCTGGACTATGGGTTTGTGGTAGTAACTGTTGGAGATATGCCCAAGAGGCAATAATAAAGTGGTTATTATAATATTTTTGTGTTTATATGTTATCACCAGAATTTGACCGAGTCAGAGGTGGGCCGCGATCAAGATGGGCTTGAAGAATATACATGGAAGAATATTCGTGAATCGGCCTTATATGCAAAGTTTGGGCTAGTTGGCCCGTGTATCTGTAATATAGTAGGGTACGTATCGATTAGATAGAGTTTGGCTCGTGCACGGTTGGGATTATTCCCACGTTAGAAAGTCTACGAACTATAAATATGTATCTAGGGTTTATGGAATAAACAACAATCACGTTCACCACAAACCAATCTAGGCGCATCGCCAACTCCCTTGTCTCGAGGGTTTCTTCCGGGTAAACATCATGCTGCCTAGATCGCATCTTGCGATCTAGGCAGTACAAGTTTATTCGTTGTTCATGCGTTGCTCGTACTGAAGCCTTTTTGATGGCGAGCAACGTAGTTATCTTAGATGTGTTAGGGTTAGCATTGTTCTTCGTATCATATGCTGTCGTCGTGCAACCCTTAGACATCTAGCCGCCCTTACGCCTATCTTAGGCGTAGGGGCGGCACCCCGCTTGATCATTATTTAGTAGATCCGATCCGTTATGGTTGCTCCTTGATCTTCAAGGATTAGTTTAATATCTGCATAGTTAGGCCTTACAAAGGGTTGAAGGATCCAGCGGCGCGTAGGGTGTAGTTTGCTAGCCCTAGACAGGATGTTCCGGGGATCAACCTCGTGTTGGTTTTTAGGCCCTGTCTAGGATCGGCTTACGATCACCGTGCGCGGCCGCGAGGCTCAATCACGAGTAGGATGTTCCGATTATGCGGTGAAAACCCTAAATCGTCGTAGATCGTTTTAGCTTTATCTTGATCAAGCAGGACCACCATATATTCGTACACCTCGTGCGAATCATGGGTGGATCGGCTCTTTAAGCCGATTCACAGGACAACCTGAGAGCCGATCGAGGCTCCTATTTAATGTTTAAGTGTATGCCATGCAGGAAACTAAGCGAGGCATCTCCATCACCTTCCTGACCAGGTATAGGTCAGGTGGCACGCCCTTGCACCAGCATCGGACGTGCGTGCCGGAGTCTTTGCGGGCCGTCGCTCGGAGGGACCAGGGCCAGCCGCAGCCCTAAGTTGCTCCCGGCTCTCCTGTGTTGCCCGTCGCTGCTCGCCGGTGGGTTTCTGACCGCAACACATTCTGGCACGCTCGGTGGGACAATCTTCGACATCAACCACATCGCCATCTACATCTGAGATGGCGGACGGCACCCCAGTCACGTACGAGGATCTGACCGAGGAGCTCAAGAAGAAGTATGACGAGGTCAAAGCGATCCTCGAAGCCGACCTCATCGGCTCCTTTCACAGAACCCGCTCTCATGGCATCAGGTGGAAAGGGTTCTCACCTGAAGGCGCGCTCGATGGAGTGGACCTGTCCGCCCCGTCCGAAGAACGCACCAGGTCCCTGCGTCAGGAGATTAACTTCATGGTGGCTCATTCGCTACACCGCCACTCTGAGAACCTGGTGAACACTTTGGAGCGTGTTGCTCTTCGGGTGATCCAGGAAATCATGAGGCACCAGTACTCTCCGTCAGGACCAGCTCTCGGGACATACCAAGGAGAGATGCCACTCCAGTCCCGTCCACCGCTGCCATTCGCGTTGGCAGCACCAGAAGTGCCGAATTCACCGGCATTCGTCGTCTACAAGATCGGTGGTGACCCTAATGACTACCAGTTCTTGCACGAGGCGCCTAAGGAGATCCCTCACGGATACACGTGCACATACGTGCCAGACTGCAGTAACTGGGCACTCACAAACCAGACTGCAGCGAGGACTGGAAAAGCAGGAGGAACTCCAGCGACAGATCTTGAGAAGCAGACGTGGCTAGCTAAGTATGCCACTCCAACAAACCTCCAGAGCTCAGCTCCTGCAGTTGGCTCAGAGATGGAAAAGCAAGCGTGGCTGGCTAAGTATGCCACTCCGGCGAATCTTCAGAGTTCGACTCCTGCAGCCAGCACCGCGGATCAAATCAGTACCATACTGAGAGACCAGTTCGGCATGGTGCCGAAAAGAAGGACAATCGGCTATTCCAAGCCGTACCCCAACGAGTACGAGTTGATCCCGCTACCACCCAAATATCGGCTCCCTGATTTCTCCAAGTTCAATGGATCAGATGGTTCCAGCTCCATCGAGCATGTGAGCCGATATTTGGCACAGCTGGGCACGATCTCAGCAGCAGATGAGCTTCGTGTGAGGTTCTTCGCACAGTCCCTCACAGGATCGGCTTTCGGGTGGTACACATCGCTGCCACCAGATTCAATCCGGACGTGGAAGCAGTTGGAAGAGCAGTTCCACATGCAGTATCACTCAGAGGCTTCCGAGGCCGGCATTGCCGATCTAGCACAAGTACGTCAGAAGCGTGGAGAAACTGTGGCAGAATACGTCCAGCGCTTCAGAAATCTTAGGAACCGATGTTATTCGGCTCGTGTGACTAAAAAAGAAGCAGTCGAGTTGGCAGTGGTGGGCCTTGCGTCACCAATCAAGGATATGGCCTCCCAAGCAGACTACCCTTCACTGGCGCACATGGTTCAGAAACTGTCGTTATACGGACAGCGCCACCCGGACTTGTACCAGGACAAATTCAAGCGTGCGGTAGTCCTGGTTGAGGCAGATGAAGACGAAGGCTCTGCGGGAGATCAAGAGGTAGCAGTGGCTGAATGGACTCGGGGGGGGCAACCCCCGTGTCCTGCAAATGGGTTAAGCCACCAGGTCCGCCCAGAGGGTTTGATTTTGACGTGACTAAAACTGACCAAATCTTCGACCTCTTACTGAAGGAGAAGCAGTTGAAGTTACCCGAAGGCCTCAAAATCCCCACGGTACAGGAGCTGAACGGAAAGCCATACTGCAAATGGCATAACTCGTTCTCCCATACCACCAACGACTGTAGGGTGTGGCGTCAGCAGATCCAAATGGCGATAGAACAAGGACGTCTAATTTTCAACCAGTACGCCATGAAGGTCGACACCCACCCCTTCCCCGCCGTTAACATGGTGGAGTGCACTTACCCTGAAGGGTGCCAGCTAGGATTCTCGTTCAACATCAACATGGTAGGACCTGGACACCACTCTGGTAAGGACGGAGACGAGGGCAGCTGCTCTCGTAGCAAGGACACAGAGGAGGCCGCTCCACGCGATCGGCTCCGTCACGATGACAAGCGCTACATCACAGAGGGAGAAGTGAAGAATGTAAGATATCAGCGACCTCTCTCTGATCACCTCCTCAACAAGTACGTGAGTCAATATAGCCAACGCCGACGATCCAGCGACGATGATGATAGAGACCGTCTGGCTAGGGACGCCAGGAGACATCGTCGGCATGATCGCGATGAGGAGGAGTACGAGCGCCGTGCCAAGGAAGAATCGAGGAAGCAAGACGACGAGGATAGGCACTGGGACTGTCCCTTCTTCAGGCACTGCTGGGATTCAGGAATGAGCCGATTACCCACAATCGGCAACTGCCCAGAATGTAGACAGAAGAGGAAGGATGCAGCTAACGTGTCCGTGTTCAAACGTCTAGGGCCTCTCCCGCCTCGGAACAAGTACGCTGAGTCCCCTCGGCTGGAAGATCTCGAGGATTTGGAAAGACGATGATGAAGAAGAAGAAGACAGGTACCACCGGCCAAGGTGGTGCCCTGATGGACTCAGCCGTTCCCAAAAGCGTAGGGTTCAGCGACTGCGTGGCTTGGAGGAAGCCGAAAGGTTATACCTGCACACGCTAAGGAAGGCGCGGCCTGATCTGGCCGCGAAAATTCAGCGAACCCTGGATGAAGAGGGTCGATCACAAAGAATGGAGTGGCGCCCCAAGCAAAAGAAAGCCGATGATGAGACATCGGCTGGCACAAACATGGTGTTTATCCTTCCGACGGAGTTTAGCGCTCCAGGATTAGACGAGGCACCTGTAGCACAACTTGACTGCGGCCCACGGCCGGTTATCTTTGAGAAGCCACGAGAAAGAGCTACAGACATCTGAAGGCCCTGTACTTGCGAGGTTATATCAATGGGCAGCCTGTCAACAAGATGCTGGTGGACACCGGAGCGGCAGTCAACATTATGCCATACTCCATGCTACGTCGGTTGGGACGCTCTAGCTCGGATCTGATCAAAACCAACGTGACATTGAGCGATTTCAACGGCCAAGCGTCTGACGCACAAGGTGTTCTGAACGTGGATCTGACCGTAGGAAGGAAAACCATCCCTACGACGTTCTTCATTGTCGATAGCAAGAGCACCTATGCTGTTCTGCTAGGAAGAGATTGGATCCACGCCAACTGTTGCATCCCATCCACGATGCACCAATGCGTAATACAGTGGGATGGAGATGAGGTAGAGGTCGTCCATGCAGATGACTCAGCCGAGATTTCGACGGCTGGCATGAACGCTTGGGAGACAGCAGGCCAAGAGCCACTCTCAGGCATCAATCTGGACGACTGCGAGCGCATCGACGTGACAAAGGATGGGGTTAGGCTGGTCTTATCCACCGGCCTGACCGTGTAGCAAGAACAAACCTATGGACAAACGTGGCGAGGCCGATCCTTGAGATCGGCCCCAAAGATCTATGGAGGAACATTACAAAACCTTCATTGAGCAATTCGATCAACATGGAGGCCGATTCCAGCAATCGGCCAAAATTATCTTCACCACACATTCTGCCTGTGTTCAACATCGATCTGATGGGCAGCGTTTTTACGTCGGCTGATGAGAGCCAACATTAGTCCTAACGGAGCCGACGTTCAAATACAGTGCCTTGGCTAACTACAGAGCCGATATCCGCAGTTACCTGGCAGATTCGGCTCGGGGGGCACTTAGTCAGATGAACATGTGCAGATAAACATGTGTGCAGTGAAATATTGGAGGCCGATAGAAAAAATCGGCCAATAAAAAAAATTCTCATGGTTGGTACAAAGCCGATGCATAGCCATCGACTCTAGTACAATTACACAGGATCTACTTGCTGCTTGTTCAAGACGCGGATCTTCACCAAGTCCAGTTCAGCTGTGAGGCCTTCTGCGTCCTCGAGGGAGTGAATAATGAGAGCTTCCTCAGCTGTAATGAGCCGATGTTGGTGCCTGAACCTTCTCGTCGAGGACTTCCAACCCTTTGCGCCAGGTCAGCGGTACTGTCAGAAGCGTCAGTTTGGCGTACAAGGCAACCTTCTGCTCTTTAAGCCGTTGGTGTTTCGTCTACAATATCGGCTTGCAACGGAAGAAGAGGCGATCGATGGGGTCAAGTGTGGCTGAATCGGCAGGGTGGCTGTCTGAGTTCAAAGCCTTTTGTCTGATCTGTGCATCCTCACCAGTATTCTCGCCTTGGCTGAGGCTCGGGGGGCAGCTGGCCCGGTAGATGCTCTGTTTTAGAAGCCGATTGGGGTGTCATCGGCTGATCCTTCATTGCAACCTTCTTCAAAATTGGTGAGTTCTTGCAGAAGAAGATCATTGGACCTAGTGGGAGGAATTTAAGGGCTCTCTTGAAGACTCCACATTGTCCACCCGATCTCAAAGTCATCAGTTGAAGAGTTGAAGGATGGATTGTAAAGGACCGATGCGTTGCTATCGGCTCATTAAGCATTGGCTAAGGGGGCAAATCGGCAAAATCAGTATGAGGGGAAATCGGCTAAATTAGCTCAAGGGAAATCGGCAAAATCAAATTGGGGGAAGTTCTTCATTGATAAGCAAGATTTCTTACATAAGGAGCTGATTGCTCTCAAAAGGAAGTACTAGGGGATACATTGCCCCATCTACTACTACTGATCCTATGCTAAAAGTCCTATCTACGGGCCGTCGCTGCCCTCGTCGTCGCCGTCGTCGCCGCTGTCGGCGCTACTCCCGGCGGGCTCGTCGTTGCTGCTCCAGCGGCCGCCGGCCGGGCCTTCGTTGTCCTCGTCCTCCTCGTCAGCGTCGTCGTCGTCGTTGTCGAAGTCGCTGAGGTTCCCCGGCCAGGGGCAGAAGCGCTTGGCCGGCGGTTCGTCGGAGGAGGTGTCATCCTCCTCCTCCTCCTTCTCCTCCTCCTCCTCCTCGGGGGAGGTGAAGTCGTCGCAGGAGAAGCGATCGTCATCGCTCTCCTCCTCCGTTTCCCCGTCGGCGAGGAAGCGGAGGTGGCTCTCCCCGTCAGTCGAGGACTTGTCGTCCTCAGACCAGACGGAGAAGTCGTGGCTAGACTCCTCCCCAGCTTCGATGGCGCGGCGGATGTTGGCCGCGTGGGCCTCCTCCGGGTTCCACTCCGGCGTCGGCTCGCGGGAAGAGGAGGACTGGGTGGAAAGATCCGATGAAGCAGAGGAGGAAGAAGACATGGTGGCACAGGAGGGCTTTTGGAGTGCTAATGCGAAGAGGATGCGAAAGCGAACTGTTTGGAGCGGTTAAATAAAAGGGGATATAGTGGAAATTCAATGCCACAGCAGTTTCCGAGGAAGTGGTGCTTAAAAAAAAAAACTGCCAGGTCACGCGGAGAAGTTGAGAAGGCAAGGCATCATGATGAAGGATACTGCGACGGTTCTGCCACGACATGACCCGACGAAGGAAAGCAGAGTGATTTTGGAATTATCAATTCCAAAACCAGGGGGGCATGTGTTATCACCAGAATTTGACCGAGTCAGTGGTGGGCCGCGATCAAGATGGGCTTGAAGAATATACATGGAAGAATATACGTGAATCGGCCTTATATGCAAAGTTTGGGCTAGTTGGCCCGTGTATCTGTAATATAGTAGGGTACGTATCGATTAGATAGAGTTTGGCTCGTGCACGGTTGGGATTATTCCCACGTTAGAAAGTCTACGGACTATAAATATGTATCTAGGGTTTATGGAATAAACAACAATCACGTTCACCACAAACCAATCTAGGCGCATCGCCAACTCCCTTGTCTCGAGGGTTTCTTCCGGGTAAACATCATGCTGCCTAGATCGCATCTTGCGATCTAGGCAGTACAAGTTTATTCGTTGTTCATGTGTTGCTCGTACTGAAGCCTTTTTGATGGCGAGCAACGTAGTTATCTTAGATGTGTTAGGGTTAGCATTGTTCTTCGTATCATATGCTGTCGTCGTGCAACCCTTAGACATCTAGCCGCCCTTACGCCTATCTTAGGCGTAGGGGCGGTACCCCGCTTGATCATTATTTAGTAGATCCGATCCGTTATGGTTGCTCCTTGTTCTTCAAGGATTAGTTTAATATCTGCATAGTTAGGCCTTACAAAGGGTTGAAGGATCCAGCGGTGCGTAGGGTGTAGTTTGCTAGCCCTAGACAGGATGTTCCGGGGATCAACCTCGTGTTGGTTTTTAGGCCCTGTCTAGGATCGGCTTACGATCACCGTGCGCAGCCGCGAGGCTCAATCACGAGTAGGATGTTCCGATTATGCGGTGAAAACCCTAAATCGTCGTAGATCGTTTTAGCTTTATCTTGATCAAGCAGGACCACCATATATTCGTACACCTCGTGCGAATCATGGGTGGATCGGCTCTTTAAGCCGATTCACAGGACAACCTGAGAGCCGATCGAGGCTCGTATTTAATGTTTAAGTGTATGCCATGCAGGAAACTAAGCGAGGCATCTCCATCACCTTCCTGACCAGGTATAGGTCAGGTGGCACGCCCTTGCACCAGCATCGGACGTGCATGCCGGAGTCTTTGCGGGCCGTCGCTCGGAGGGACCAGGGCCAGCCGCAGCCCTAAGTTGCTCCCGGCTCTCCTGTGTTGCCCGTCGCTGCTCGCCGGTGGGTTTCTGATCGCAACATTATGATAAATGTTTGCATACCATGCTATAATTGTATTAACCGGAACATTGATACATGTGTGTTATGTAAACAACAAGGAGTCCCTAGTAAACCTCTTGTATAACTAGCTTGTTGATTAATGGATGATCATGGTTTCGTGATCATGAACATTGGATGTTATTAATAACAAGGTTATGTCATTAGTTGAATGATATAATGGACACACACCCAAATGAGCGTAGCATAAGATCAAGTCATTAAGTTCAATTTGCTATAAGCTTTCGATACATAGTTGCCTTAGTCCTTTGACCATGAGATCATGTAAATCACTTACACCGGAAGACATCAAACGCCATTGCGTAAATGGGTGGTTATAAAGATGAGATTAAGTATTTGGAAAGTGTGAGTTGAAGCATATGGATCAATAGTGGGATTTGTCCATCCTGATGATGGATAGATATACTCTGGGCCCTCTCGGTGGAATGTCGTCTGATTAGCTTGCAAGCATATGATTGGATCATAAGAGATGACATACCGCGGTACGAGTAAAGAGTACTTGTCGGTAACGAGGTTGAACAAGGTATGGAGATACCGATGATCAAACCTCGGACAAGTAGAGTATCGTGTGACAAAGGGAATCGGCATCGTATGTAAATGGTTCAATCGATCACTAAAGTCATCGTTGAATATGTGGGAGCCATTATGGATCTCCAGATCCCGCTATTGGTTATTGCTCGGAGAGGAGTCTCGACCATGTCTGCATAGTTCGCGAACTGTAGGGTGACGCGCTTAAGGTTCGATGTCGCATAAGTAGATTCAGAATATGAGATGGAGTCTGAAGTTTTTGTTCGGAGTCTCGGATAGGATCCAGGACATAACGAGGAGGTCCGGAATGGTCCGGAGAATAAGTTCATATAAGGGAAGTCATTTTCCGGGGTTCGGGAAAAAGTCCGGTGTTTTGACCGAAGCTTCTAGAAGGTTCTAGAGGGCCACCAGTGGGCCCACCACCCCGGGAGAGGCCACATAGGTGCCACATGGCATGGTGGGTGCTGCCCACTATGACATGTGGGCCCAGGCCGGCCCACCCCTAGAGATAGAATCTATCTCTAATTTAAATGGTTTAAATTTAGAGATAGAATCTATCTCAAGATTAAAGTGTTTAAATGAAGAGATAAAGGGAAGACTTGGGGGGGGGAAGACTTCCCCCCCTTCATGCGCCGGCCAAGGAAAGAGGTGGGGCCAGGGGGAAACCCTACGCCGACCCCTCCCCCTATATAAAGAGGAGAGGGGGTGGCCGGCCACCACACCTCTCATCCAACCCTAGCCGCCTCCCTCTCTTCCTCCTCCATACGTTGTGCAGGCTTAGGCGAAGCCCTACAGCAATTCTTCTCCACCACCACCACCACGCAATCGTGCTGCTGGGATTCCGTGGAGATCTACCACACCTCTGCTGCCCGCTGGAACGGGGAGAGGAAGGGGCTTCATCGACACCGTACGCGCGACCGAGTACGGAAGTGCTGCCGGATTGCAGCACCGGGGACGATCGTCTACACCAACAACGAGATTAATCTCGTAAGCTTTGGAATCTTCGAGGGTTAGTCTCATCTCCATCTCATTGCTTAGATCTTGTAGATTAGATCTTGGGTGTTCCATAGATTAGATCTTGGATTTATTCGTCTTCGCGGTAGGAAATTTTTTGTTTTCTATGCAACGAACCCCATAAGTGGTATCAGAGCCATGTATATGCATAGATCTATTGCACGAGTAGAACACAATGGTTTTGTGGGCGGTGATGTTTTTTTTGCTTTAGTTTGTGTACTTTGCATCTTGCGGGATGGTGGGATGAAGCGGCCCAGGCTAACTTTACATGACCGCGTCTCATGAGACTTGCTCCACGCTTGACATGCAACTTGTATTGCATAAGTGGCTTTGCGGGTGTCTGTCTCTCCCACCATAGTGAAGATTACAATTTGCACTTTCTATTGTCAACACTAGTATCACCGTTGTGGTTCATGTTCGTAGGTAGATTGGATCTTACTCGAAAACCCTAAACCACGTAAAATATGCAAACCAAATTAGAGGCGTCTAACTTGTTTTTGCAGGGTTTGGTGATGTGATATGGCCATGATGTGATGATGATTATATTTGATGTATGAGATGTTCATTATTGTATTATGGCAACCGGCAGGAGCCTAATGGTTGTCTTTATCTTTTGTTAAAGACCAGCATGTCTATTCATCATGTAATAGCTTTATTTCAAGTAGTTGTTATAGTAGCTATAAGTGATGGACAACCATGAAGCGGCGCCACTGACCTTGACGCCATGCTGGTGATGATGGAGATCATGTCAGTGCTTTGGAGATGGAGATCAAAAGCACATGAAGAAAGGCCATATCATATCACACATTATGAATTGCATGTGATGTTAATCCTTTTATGCATCTTATTTTGCTTAGATCGCGACGGTAGCATTATAAGATGATCCCTCTCACTAAATATCAAGATAATAAAGTGTTCACCCTTAGTATGCACCGTTGCTAAGACTTGTCATTTCGAAGCATCTCGTGATGATCGAGTGTGATAGACTCTACATGTGCATACAACGGGTGCAAGCCAGTTTTGCACACGCGGATACTAAGATTGCCTTGACGAGCCTAGCATGTACAGACATGGTCTCGGAACACGGGATACCGAAAGGTAGAGCATGAGTCATCTGAATGATATGATGAACACTTTGAGTGTTCGCCTTTGAAGCTACATCTTTTCTCATGAAGATCGGACTTGGTGTAGTGGATTTGGTTCGTGTAATCACTAAGACAATGTGAGGGATGTTGTTTTGAGTGGGAGTTCACCTAGTTAATTTAAGAATTAAAATTGAACTCATTTTATCATAAACTTAGTCTAAACTCTTTGCAAATATGTTGTAGATCATGGCGCCCCCCCTCCATCAATTTTAACCAGTTCCTAGAGAAAGAAAAGCTTAAGGGCAATGGTAGCAACTTCACTGACTGGTTCCGTCATGTGAGGATTTTCCTCACTGGTGGAAGCCTGCAATATGTGCTCGATGCACCGCTAGGTCCCCCACCACCTCCTGCAGTATCCGAGGACATAAATAATGTTTATGAGACTCGGGCAACTCGGTACTCTGAAGTTCAGTGTGCCATCCTGTGTAGCCTAGAGGCAGAGCTCCAAAAGCGTTTTGAGCACCACGACCCATGTGAGATGATGCGTGAGCTCAAGCTTATCTTTGAAACTCATGCGGCCGTGGAGAGCTATGAGGCCTCGAAATAGTTCTTTAGTTGTATGATGGAAGAGGGCAGCTCCGTTAGTGAGCACATGTTCGCCATGTCCGGACATGCCAAGAAGCTCAGTGACATGGGGATGATGATCCCTAACCAGCTGAGTATTCATCATGTCCTTCAATCACTGCCACCTAGTTACAAGAACTTCGTGATGAACTACAACATGCAGAACATGAACAAAGATTTACCTGAACTCTTTTCCATGCTGAAATCTACTGAAATAGAGATAAAAAAGGAGAATCAAGTGTTGATGGTCAACAAGACCACCAGTTTCAAAAAGCAGGGCAAGCCTAACAAGGGTAACTTCAAGAAGGGCGGCAAGAAAGTTGCAGCGCATCCTGAGAAGCCTAAGGCTGGTCCTAAACCTGAGACTGTGTGCTATTACTGCCAGGGGAAGGGGCACTGGAAGCGCAATTGCTCCAAATACTTGGCCGATCTGAAGAGCGGTCACGTCAAGAAGAAAGGTATATTTGATATACATGTTATTGATGTCTATCTTACTGGTTCTCGTAGTAGTGCCTGGGTATTTGATACTGGTTCGGTTGCTCACATTTGTAACTCGAAACAGGAACTGCGGAATAAACGAAGCCTGGCGAGGGACGAGGTGACGATGCGCGTTGGAAATGGATCCAAAGTCGATGTGATCGCCGTCGGCACGCTCCCTCTACATCTACCTTCGGGATTAGTTTTAAACCTCAATAATTGTTATTTGGTACCTGCGTTGAGCATGAACATTATATCTGGATCTTGTTTAATGCAAGACGGTTATTCGTTTAAGTCTGAGAATAATGGTTGTTCGATTTATATGAGTAATGTCTTTTATGGCCATGCACCTGAGATGAATGGTTTATTCTTGTTAAATCTCGATAGTAGTGATACACATGTTCATAATATTTATGCTAAGCAAATTACATTGAATGATAATTCTACTTATATGTGGCACTGTCGTCTTGGTCATATTGGAGTGAAGCGCATGAAGAAACTCCATTCCGATGGACTTCTTGAGTCACTTGACTTTGAGTCACTGATGCGCGTATAATTGACACGTTCGTTGGGAACCCCAAGAGGAAGGTGCGATGCGCACAGCAGTAAGTTTTCCCTCAGTAAGAAACCAAGGTTTAATCGAACCAGTAGGAGTCAAGAAGCACGTTGAAGGTTGATGGTGGCGGAATGTAATGCGGCGCAACACCAGGGATTCCGGCGCCAACGTGGAACCTGCACAACACAACCAAAGTACTTTGCCCCAACGAAACAGTGAGGTTGTCAATCTCACCGGCTTGCTGTAACAAAGGATTAACCATATTGTGTGGAAGAAGATTGTTTGCAGAAAACAGTAAAGAACAATTATTGCAGCAGATTTGTATTTCAGTATAAAAGAATGGACCGGGGTCCACAGTTCACTAGAGGTGTCTCTCCCATAAGATAAAAGCATGTTGGGTGAACAAATTACAGTCGGGCAATTGACAAATAGAGAGGGCATAACAATGCACATACATGAGATGATAAATATAGTGAGATTTAATTGGGCATTACGACAAAGTACATAGACCGCTATCCAGCATGCATCTATGCCTAAAAAGTCTACCTTCAGGTTATCATCCGAACCCCTTCCAGTATTAAGTTGCAAAACAACAGACAATTGCATTAAGTATGGTGCGTAATGTAATCAATAACTACATCCTTAGACATAGCATCAATGTTTTATCCCTAGTGGCAACAGCACATCCACAACCTTAGAACTTTCTGT
The DNA here is from genome assembly GCF_019359855.2 of Lolium perenne. NCBI lineage: Eukaryota > Viridiplantae > Streptophyta > Magnoliopsida > Poales > Poaceae > Lolium > Lolium perenne. The sequence continues at coordinate 32,775,984 of NC_067250.2, forward strand.
CACTGTCCCGGATTTAATGGAGGCATGAACCCACTATCGAGCATAAATACTCCCTCTTGGAGTTAAGAGCAAAAACTTGGCCAGAGCCTCTACTAATAACGGAGAGCATGCAAGATCATAAACAACACATAGGTAATAACTTGATAATTAACATAACATAGTATTCTCTATCCATCGGATCCCGACAAACACAACATATAGAATTACAGATAGATGATCTTGATCATGTTAGGCAGCTCACAAGATCCAACAATGAAGCACAATGAGGAGAAGACAACATCTAGCTACTGCTATGGACCCATAGTCCAGGGGTGAACTACTCACTCATCACTCCGGAGGCGACCATGGCGGTGAAGAGTCCTCCGAGAGATGAATCCCCTCTCTGGCAGGGTGCCGGAGGAGATCTCGAGAATCCCCCGAGATGGGATTGGCGGCGGCGGCGTCTCAGTAAGGTTTTCCGTATCGTGGCTCTCGGTACTGGGGGTTTCGCGATGAAGGCTATTTGTAGGCGGAAGGGCAGGTAAAGAGGCGGCACGAGGGGCCCAGACGACAGGCCGGCGCGGCCAGGGCCTGGGCCGCGCCGCCCTGGTGTCTGGCCACCTCGTGGCCCCACTTCGACTCTCCTTTGGTCTTCTGGAAGCTTTGTGCTAAAATAGGACCCTGGGCATTGATTTCGTCCAATTCCGAGAATATTTCTTTACTAGGATTTCTGAAACCAAAAACAGCAGAAAACAGCAACTGGCTCTTCGGCATCTTGTTAATAGGTTAGTTCCAGAAAATGCACGAATATGACATAAAGTGTGCATAAAACATGTAGATATCATCAATAATGTGGCATGGAACATAAGAAATTATCGATACGTCGGAGACGTATCAGCATCCCCAAGCTTAGTTCTGCTCGTCCCGAGCAGGTAAACGATAACAAAGATAATTTCTGGAGTGACATGCCATCATAACCTTGATCATACTATTGTAAACATATGTAATGAATGCAGCGATCAAAACAATGGTAATGACATGAGTAAACAACTGAATCATAAAGCAAAGACTTTTCATGAATAGTACTTCAAGACAAGCATCAATAAGTCTTGCATAAGAGTTAACTCATAAAGCAATAAATCAAAGTAAAGGTATTGAAGCAACACAAAGGAAGATTAAGTTTCAGCGGTTGCTTTCAACTTATAACATGTATATCTCGTGGATAATTGTCAACATAGAGTAATATAACAAGTGCAATATGCAAGTATGTAGGAATCAATGCACAGTTCACACAAGTGTTTGCTTCTTGAGGTGGGGAGAAATAGGTGAACTGACTCAACATTAAAAGTAAAAGAAAGGTCCTTCAACGAGGAAAGCATCGATTGCTATATTTGTGCTAGAGCTTTTATTTTGAAAACATGAAACAATTTTGTCAACGGTAGTAATAAAGCATATGAGTTATGTAAATTATATCTTACAAGTTGCAAGCCTCATGCATAGTATACTAATAGTGCCCGCACCTTGTCCTAATTAGCTTGGACTACCGGATCATCGCAATACACATGTTTTAACCAAGTGTCACAATGGGGTACCTCCATGCCGCCTGTACAAAGGTCTAAGGAGAAAGCTCGCATTTTGGATTTCTCGCTTTTGATTATTCTCAACTTAGACATCCATACCGGGACAACATGGACAACAGATAATGGACTCCTCTTTAATGCATAAGCATGTGGCAACAATTAGTGTTCTCATATGAGATTGAGGATATATGTCCAAAACTGAAACTTCCACCATGAATCATGGCTTTAGTTAGCGGCCCAATGTTCTTCTCTAACAATATGCATGCTCCAACCATTAAGGTGGTAGATCTCTCTTACTTCAGACAAGACGGACATGCATAGCAACTCACATGATATTCAACAAAGAGTAGTTGATGGCGTCCCCAGAAACATGGTTATCGCACAACAAGCAACTTAATAAGAGATAAAGTGCATAAGTACATATTCAATACCACAATAGTTTTTAAGCTATTTGTCCCATGAGCTATATATTGCAAAGGTGAATGATGGAATTTTAAAGGTAGCACTCAAGCAATTTACTTTGGAATGGCGGAGAAATACCATGTAGTAGGTAGGTATGGTGGACACAAATGGCATAGTGATTGGCTCAAGGATTTTGGATGCATGAGAAGTATTCCCTCTCGATACAAGGTTTAGGCTAGCAAGGTTATTTGAAACAAACACAAGTATGAACCGGTGCAGCAAAACTCACATAAAAGACATATTGTAAACATTATAAGACTCTACACCGTCTTCCTTGTTGTTCAAAACTCAATACTAGAAATTATCTAGACTTTAGAGAGACCAAATATGCAAACCAAATTAGCAAGCTCTAAGTGTTTCTTCATTAATGGGTGCAAAGTATATGATGCAAGAGCTTAAACATGAGCACAACAATTGCCAAGTATCAAATTATTAAAGACATTTTAGAATTACTACATGTAGCATTTCCCGATTCCAACCATATAACAATTTAACGAAGAAGATTCAACCTTCGCCATGAATACTATGAGTAAAGCCTAAGGACATATTTGTCCATATGCAACAGCGGAGCGTGTCTCTCTCCCACACAATGAATGCTAGGATCCATTTATTCAAACAAAAACAAAAACAAAAACAAACCGACGCTCCAAGCAAAGCACATAAGATGTGACGGAATAAAAATATAGTTTCAGGGGAGGAACCTGATAATGTTGTCGATGAAGAAGGGGATGCCTTGGGCATCCCCAAGCTTAGACGCTTGAGTCTTCTTAGAATATGCAGGGGTGAACCACCGGGGCATCCCCAAGCTTAGAGCTTTCACTCTCCTTGATCATATTGCATCATACTCCTCTCTTGATCCTTGAAAACTTCCTCCACACCAAACTCGAAACAACTCATTAGAGGGTTAGTGCATAATAAAAATTAACATGTTCAGAGGTGACACAATCATTCTTAACACTTCTGGACATTTCATAAAGCTACTGGACATTAATGGAACAAAGAAATTCATCCAACATAGCAAAAGAGGCAATGCGAAATAAAAGGCAGAATCTGTCAAAACAGAACAGTCCGTAAAGATGGATTTTATTGAGGCACCAGACTTGCTCAAATAAAATGCCCAAATTGAATGAAAGTTGCGTACATATCTGAGGATCACGCACGTAAATTGGCATATTTTTCTGAGCTACCTACAGAGAGGCAGGTCGAAATTCGTGACAGCAAAGAAATCTGAAACTGCGCAGTAATCCAAATCTAGTATGAACTTTACTATCAAAGACTTTACTTGGCACAACAAAACACAAAACTAAGATAAGGAGAGGTTGCTACAGTAGTAAACAACTTCCAAGACTCAAATATAAAACAAAAATACTGTAGTAAAAACATGGTTTGTCTCCCATAAGCGCTTTTCTTTAACGCCTTTCAGCTAGGCGCAGAAAGTGTATATCAAGTATTATCAAGAGATGAAGCATCAACATTATCTTGAGCTTTACCCTTACCTTTCTTGTTATTTTTCTTACTCTTTGGCTTAGGGAATATATGGCTACCCCCGGGTGTAGAGGTGAATTTTAGGGTGCCTTCTCTCATGTCTATGACTGCTCCCAATAGTTTCAGCAGGGATCTTCCGAGTGTGATTTGTCCTGTTCCCGCGCATTCAATGACAAGATAATCAATGGATATTGTTCTCCCAAGAATGGTTGTATGCACACCCGCAGCTATTCCTTTAGGAATTATAACAGAGTTATCAATAAGAGTTATTCCTTCTCCCCCTTCAGCGAATTCCCAAAGTTTCAAAGATTTATGAATACTCTTAGGCATTAGGCAAAATTCAGTCATAATATCACAATTAGCATGAAGAGTTTGGTCACCTATGACAATTTTAATAGTAGGATCCCATAATTAAGGTTCAGAGTTCACTAAAACTTGATCAAGACGGTTACGAATATATCCATAATTTTCATTTAAGCGAGATGCACTTGTCTCAAGAGTGTTTAATCTATTATAAATGCTAATAAGGGCTGAATCAAAGTTATTAGCTGAATCATGTGATGCAACCAACTTCTTTATGGCATTAAAAGCTTGATCCCCATTGCAATGAAGGAAATCTCCTCCCACTAGAGCATCCAAGGCATATCTATAGCGAATCATAAGACCAAAATAAAAATTACTAAGGAGTAAACTTAGAGTCATTTGAGGTTCAGCTTTACGATAAGAAGTAAAAATCCTGGACCAAGCATCTTTAAAACTTTCCTCATCCCCTTGTTTAAAAGTAAAAACTAATTCCTCAGGTGAAGAAGTAACAGGTACAGAGCTAGACATGATAACAAAAGTAAACTAAATGCAAGTAACTAATTTTTTTTGTGTTTTTGATATAGAGTGCAAGACAGTAAATAAAGTAAAGCTAGCAACTAATTTTTTTGTGTTTTGATATAAGTGCAGCAAACAAGTAAGTAAATAAAATAAAGCAAGACAAAAACAAAGTAAAGAGATTGGGAAGTGGAGGCTCCCCTTGCAGCGTGTCTTGATCTCCCCGGCAACGGCGCCAGAAAACAGTCTTGATGCGCGTATAATTGACACGTTCGTTGGGAACCCCAAGAGGAAGGTGCGATGCGCACAGCAGTAAGTTTTCCCTCAGTAAGAAACCAAGGTTTAATCGAACCAGTAGGAGTCAAGAAGCACGTTGAAGGTTGATGGTGGCGGAATGTAATGCGGCGCAACACCAGGGATTCCGGCACCAACGTGGAACCTGCACAACACAACCAAAGTACTTTGCCCCAACGAAACAGTGAGGTTGTCAATCTCACCGGCTTGCTGTAACAAAGGATTAACCGTATTGTGTGGAAGATGATTGTTTGCAGAAAATAGTAAAGAACAATTATTGCAGCAGATTTGTATTTCAGTATAAAAGAATGGACCGGGGTCCACAGTTCACTAGAGGTGTCTCTCCCATAAGATAAAAGCATGTTGGGTGAACAAATTACAGTCGGGCAATTGACAAATAGAGAGGGCATAACAATGCACATACATGAGATGATAAATATAGTGAGATTTAATTGGGCATTACGACAAAGTACATAGACCGCTATCCAGCATGCATCTATGCCTAAAAAGTCCACCTTCAGGTTATCATCCGAACCCCTTCCAGTATTAAGTTGCAAAACAACAGACAATTGCATTAAGTATGGTGCGTAATGTAATCAATAACTACATCCTTAGACATAGCATCAATGTTTTATCCCTAGTGGCAACAGCACATCCACAACCTTAGAACTTTCTGTCACTGTCCCGGATTTAATGGAGGCATGAACCCACTATCGAGCATAAATACTCCCTCTTGGAGTTAAGAGCAAAAACTTGGCCAGAGCCTCTACTAATAACGGAGAGCATGCAAGATCATAAACAACACATAGGTAATAACTTGATAATTAACATAACATAGTATTCTCTATCCATCGGATCCCGACAAACACAACATATAGAATTACAGATAGATGATCTTGATCATGTTAGGCAGCTCACAAGATCCAACAATGAAGCACAATGAGGAGAAGACAACATCTAGCTACTGCTATGGACCCATAGTCCAGGGGTGAACTACTCACTCATCACTCCGGAGGCGACCATGGCGGTGAAGAGTCCTCCGGGAGATGAATCCCCTCTCCGGCAGGGTGCCGGAGGAGATCTCCAGAATCCCCCGAGATGGGATTGGCGGCGGCGGCGTCTCTGGAAGGTTTTCCGTATCGTGGCTCTCGGTACTGGGGGTTTCGCGACGAAGGCTATTTGTAGGCGGAAGGGCAGGTAAAGAGGCGGCACGAGGGGCCCAGATGACAGGCCGGCGCGGCCAGGGCCTGGGCCGCGCCGCCCTGGTGTCTGGCCACCTCGTGGCCCCACTTCGACTCTCCTTCGGTCTTCTGGAAGGTTTGTGGCAAAATAGGACCCTGGGCGTTGATTTCGTCCAATTCCGAGAATATTTCTTTACTAGGATTTCTGAAACCAAAAACAGCAGAAAATAGCAACTGGCTCTTCGGCATCTTGTTAATAGGTTAGTTCCAGAAAATGCACGAATATGACATAAAGTGTGCATAAAACATGTAGATATCATCAATAATGTGGCATGGAACATAAGAAATTATCGATACGTCGGAGACGTATCAGCATCCCCATGATGTGTACTAGACCGGATATCGCACATGCTGTTAGTTTGACCAGCAGATATCAAAGTGATCCAGGAATGGAACACTGGACAGCGGTCAAGAATATCCTGAAGTACTTGAAAAGGACTAAGGATATGTTTCTTTGTTATGGCGGTGACCAAGAGCTCGCTGTAACCAGTTACACCGATGCAAGTTGGAACACTGATCATGATGACTCTAAGTCTCAGTCTGGGTACGTGTTTATATTGAATGGTGCGGCAGTAAGCTGGAGCAGTTCCAAGCAGTGCACGGTGGCGAAATCTTCAACAGAATCTGAATATATAGCGGCTTCAGAGGCTTCATCGGAAGCGGTATGGATGAAGAGGTTCATTGTTGAGCTTGGTGTGGTTCCTAGTGCATTGGACCCGTTAGTCATTTATTGTGACAACACGGGTGCCATCGCCAATGCAAAGGAACCAAGGTCACACAAGAAGCTGAAGCATATCAAGCTGCGTTTTCATTCGATTCGCGAGTACATCGAAGATGGTGAAGTGGAGATTTGCAAAGTACACACAGATCTGAATGTTGCAGATCCGTTGACTAAAGCTCTCCCTAGGGCAAAGCATGACCAACACCGGAATGCTATGGGTGTTAGGTACATTACAATGTAATCTAGATTATTGACTCTAGTGCAAGTGGGAGACTGTTGGAGATATGCCCAAGAGGCAATAATAAAGTGGTTATTATAATATATTTGTGTTTATGATAAATGTTTGCATACCATGCTATAATTGTATTAACCGAAACATTGATACATGTGTGTTATGTAAACAACAAGGAGTCCCTAGTAAGCCTCTTGTATAACTAGCTTGTTGATTAATGGATGATCATGGTTTCGTGATCATGAACATTGGATGTTATTAATAACAAGGTTATGTCATTAGTTGAATGATATAATGGACACACACCCAAATGAGCGTAGCATAAGATCAAGTCATTAAGTTCAATTTGCTATAAGCTTTCGATACATAGTTGCCTTAGTCCTTCGACCATGAGATCATGTAAATCACTTACACCGGAAGACATCAAACGCCATTGCGTAAATGGGTGGTTATAAAGATGGGATTAAGTATTTGGAAAATGTGAGTTGAGGCATATGGATCAATAGTGGGATTTGTCCATCCTGATGACGGATAGATATACTCTGGGCCCTCTCGGTGGAATGTCGTCTGATTAGCTTGCAAGCATATGATTGGATCATAAGAGATGACATACCGCAGTACGAGTAAAGAGTACTTGTCGGTAACTGATGACCCACAAGTATAGGGGGTGTATCGTAGTACTTTCGATAAATAAGAGTGTCGAGCCCAACGAGGAGCAGAAGGTGTTGACAAGCAGTTTCGATGAAGGATTCACTGTAAATGCTCACAGACAAGTTTTTAGGGGTTTTGATATAGCAGATAAATTAAGTACAAGTAAGTAAAATGCGAGAGCAATAATTGCAGCGAGTGGCCCAATCCTTTTTAGCACAAAGGACAAGCCAGTTTGTTTGCTTATGATGACCAAACATTCTTGAGGACACACGGGAATTTAGTCTAGTGCTTTCGCTTCATATAGTTGATTAATCTTCATTGTTTTGATAAGTGTTGTGTGGGTGAACCTATGCTAATGCACCGCCCTTCCTAGGACTAATACATACTTGTGATTAAACCCCTTGCAAGCATCCGCAAATACAAGAAAGTAATTAAGATAAATCTAACCACAACCTTAAACTCTGAGATCCTGTTATCCCTCATGCACTGATATACCAACGGGGGTTCAGGTTGCTGTCACTCCGGCAACCCCACAATTGGCAAACGAATACAAGATGCATTCCCCTAGGCCCATAAAGGTGAAGTATCATGTAGTCGACGTTCACATGACACCACTAGAAGAATAACACCACAACTTAAATATCAAACCATTAAATATTACTCAACATAGTTCACTACTAACATTTAGACTTCACCCATGTCCTCAAGAACTAAACGAACTGTTGTCGTCAGAAACCCACCGGCGGGCAGCGATGGGCAACACCGTAGAGCCGGGAACAACCTAGAGCTGCGGCTGGCTGAGGTCCCTCCGAGCGACGGCCCGCAAAGCCTTCTGGTCACACGTCCGATGCTGATGCAAGGGCGTGCCACCTGACCTATACCTGGTCAGGAAGGTGATGGAGATGCCTCGCTTAGTTTCCTGCATGGCATACACGTAAACATTAAATACGAGCCTCGATCGGCTCTCAGGTTGTCCTGTGAATCGGCTCAAGGAGCCGATCCACCCATGATTCGTACGGGTGCACGAATATATGGTGGTCCTGCTTGATCAAGATAAAGCTAATGAGATCTACGACGATTTAGGGTTTTCACCGCATAATCGGATCATCCTACTCCAGGTTGGGCCTCGCGGCCACGCACGGTGATCGTAAGCCGATCCTAAACAAGGCCTAAAAACCAACACGAAGTTGATCCCCGGAACATCCTGTTTAGGACTAGCGAACGACACCCTACGTGCCGCTGGATCCTCCCCCCCTTTGTAAGGCCTAACTATTGCAGATATTAAACTAATCCTTGTAGAACAAGGAGCAACCGTAACGGATCAGATCTACTAAATAATGATCAAGCCCGCCCCCACACCTAAGATAGGTGTGAGGGCGGCTAGACATGCAAGGGTTGCACTACGATAGCATGTTACGCGAAGAACTATGCTAACCCTAACATATCTATGATAACTACGTTGCTCGCCATCAACAAGGCTTCAGTACGAGCAACGCATGAACAACGTGGAGCTTGTGCTGCCTAGATTGCAAGATGCGATCTAGGCAGCATGTCGCTTACCGATAGAAACCCTCGAGATGAAGGAGTTGGCGATGCGCCGAGATTGATTTGTTTGGTTGAACGTTGGTTGTTGTTTCCATAAACCCTAGATACATATTTATAGTCCAGGGGACTTTCTAACTTAGGCGTGCACCTAACCGTGCACGGGTAAAACTCTATTTTCTAATCTAAGATGCAATCTACTATAATTAAAGATACACGGGCAATCTAGCCCAAACTCTCTGTGCAAGGCCGTTTCAGAGATCTTCTACGTATAATCTTCCAAGCCCATCTCCCTTACGGCCCACCTCCTGATTGTCCAAAATCTGGTGATAACACATGCCCCCCTGGTTTTGGCAATGCTAATTTCAAAACCACTCTGTTTTTCCTTCGAAGGGTCATGTCGTGGCAGAGCAGACCTGTTGCAGTATTTTCCATCATGATGACCTGTCTTTCTAGCTTCTCTGCAAAATTCGATAGCTTTGGCATCACTCCCTCGGAAACTGCAATGGCATTAAATTTCCACCAGGCTTCTCATTATTTAACTGTGCCGATTGATTAGCCCTCTTCATCCCCTTCCTCTGTTCCAGCCATCGGCACCAAAAAACCCTCCTCCCTCAGCCATGTCGTCTTCTTCCTCGTCTTCCGTCTCTCTCCAATCTTCTTCCTCAAGCGAGTTGGTCCCAGGGCACGACAAGATGGAGGCGTACAACCGCCGGGCTCCCAAACATTGGGACAAGCAGGAGTGGGACTTCGACTTCGTGCCGGAGGGTGAGGACCTCGTCTGGTCAGATGGGGCCATGCCCCTAACCGACGGGGAAGATGACCTCCGGTACCTGGTTGACGGAGCACTGGAGGCGGAAAGCGGCGACGACGATCCTCCCTTCCGGGGTAAATTCACATCTGTCACCAAAAGAGAAGAAGAGGATGTCGAAGACGAAGACATCTCCTCTGACATGAAGAAGGAACAGGAGGACGACACCTCCTCTGACGAACCGTTGGCGAAACGCATCCGGGGCTGGGCTTGGTCAGACGAGGACGATGATGATGACGAGGAAGAAACCTCATCTGAAGGTCACAGTAGCAGCCCCGAGGGATTCGTCGACAGCAGCAATGAGGGCAGCTACCCCAGCGACGGCGAAGACGGCAACAGCCCTTAGGATAGGGACCTACTAGCATAGGATTAGCAGTAGCAATCTGCCCCTCTTTGCTGAACAATCGGCTTCTCTTTGTAAGAAATCTTATTAATGAAAAATTTCTTTTGATTTTGCTGATGTTCTTTATGCTGACTCAGCCGATTTTCCTCATCTGGCCTTGACGGTCGTTAGCCTAACCAATGCTCAATGACCAGCGAGACAGGCCAATTCAGTCATCCTTCCAAGTCAACTTCCAAGTTAACTAGCCCTGCCGATGACGATAGCACTGGGTGCGGCCGATCGCAGCAGACCGGCTTCCTTTGGTTTTGAGCAGACACTCCCAGGAGAGTCCCGCACCTGTTACCGAATCAGCTTGGATGCTGAAACTGATGACTCCGTAACCAAGCATCATTCTCCAGAACAGTTGCAACGTAGAGCCAGCTGATTCTAACAAAATCGGCTCCCAACGCCAAGAACCTCTCGGGCGAGTCGTCCTCCGAGCCCCATCCAAAGCGCGCCAAACGCGTCGCCATTGGTTTCCACGTTATAATGCAGAAACAGCTGATTCCCACAAAATCGGCTCTATAAAGATATCTCAAGGTGAGCTGCCCCCCGAGCCTTAATCAAGGCGAGAATACCGGCGAGGATGTATAGATCGTTGATCAGCTTTCTTCCACTGAACGTCGATGTTGTCGTGAACTTTAAGCACATAGCCAGTAGGTCTTGGTCTTGTGTAACCGTACTAGAGTCGATGGCTGCGCATCGGCTTCCAACGTTGGTTGTTCACATGTAGGGTCGACCATCACCTTAGGCCTCTAAAGTCGATGCCCTTGCATCGGCTGTAAAAAAAAATTTACTGGCCGATTTTTCTTAATCGGCTCCCAGTGTTTCACTGCACACATGTTTGTCTGCACATATTCACACATGTTTATCTGCACATATTCATCTGACTATATGCCCCCCGAGCCGAATCTGCCAGGTGACTGCAGATATCGGCTTTGTGGTTAGCCAAGGCATTGTACTGGCACGTCGGCTCCGCAAGGATTCGTGCTGACTTTCACCTGCCGACGTGGCCGCTGCCCAGTGGATCGATGCTGAACATAAGCAGAACATGTGGTAAAGATAATTTTGGCCGATTGCTGGAATCGGCCTCCATATCAATTGGAGTGCTGACTGAAGGTTCTGTAACGTTCCTTCATAGATTTTTGGGGCCGATCACAAGGATCAGCCTCGCCCCGTTTTGCTCATCGGTTTGTTCTTGCTATTCGGTCAGGCTGGTGGATAAAACCAGCCCAACCTCTGACTTGATGCGCCTGCTGTCGTCCACCTTGAGTGCATCGTAGAATCGTGGAGTACTAAGCTCTGTCGGAAGGACGAGCACCATGTTTGTACCAGCCGATGTTTCATCATCGGCTTTCCTTTGCTTGGGGCGCCACTCCATTTTCCGTGGACGACCCTCTTCATCCAGGGTCCGCTGAACTTTCGCAGCCAGATCAGGTCGTGCCTTCCTTAAAGTATGCAGGTATAACCTTTCGGCTTCCTCCAGGCCGCGCAATCGCTGAACCCTGCGCTTTTGTGAACGGCTGAGTCCGTCAGGGCACCACCTTGGACGGTGGTACCTGTCTTCTTCTTCTTCTTCTTGTCCCTCGTCTTCGGAATCCTCGAGATCTGCCCAGCGAGGGGACTCAGCGCGTTTGCTCTGTGGCGGGAGAGGCCCTAAGCGCTTGAACACAGACACGTCGGCTGCCTCCTTCTTCTTCTGGTTGCATTCTGGGCAATTGCCGGTTGTGGGCAATCAGCTCATTCCTGAATCCCAGCAGTGTCTGAAGAAGGGGCAGTCCCAGTGCCTGTCGTTGTCGTCTTGCTCCCTTGATTTTTCCGTGGCACGGCGCTCGTGCTCCTCCTCATCGCGATTGTGCCGACGATGTCTTCTGGCTTCTCTAGCCAGACGATCTCTTTCATCATCATCGCTGGATCGTCGGCGTTGGTCATACTGACTCACATACTTGTTGAGGAGGTGATCAGAGAGGGGTCGCTGATATCTCATGTTCTTCACTTCTCCCTCTGTGACGTAGCGCTTGCCATCATGACGGAGCCGATCGCGTGGAGCGGCCTCCTCTGTGTCCTTGCTACGAGAGCAGCTGCCCTCGTCTCCATCTTTGCCAGAGTGGTTCCCAGGTCCTACCATATTGATGCTGAACGAGGATCCTGGCTGGCAACCTTCAGGGTAAGTGCACTCCACCATGTTAACGGCGGGGAAGGGCTGGGTGTCGACCTTCATGGCGTACTGGTTGAAAATTAGACGCCCTTTTTCTATCGCCGCTTGGATGTGCTGACGCCATACCCTGCAGTCGTTGGTGGCATGGGAGAGCGAGTTGTGCCATTTGCAGTATGGCTTTCCGTTCAGCTCTTGCACCGTGGGGAATTTGAGACCTTCAGGAATCGTCAACTGTTTCTCCTTGAGCAGGAGGTCGAAGATTTGCTCAGTCTTGGTCACGTCAAAATCAAACCCCCGGGGCGGGCCTGGTGGCTTTACCCATTTGCAGGACACGGGGGTTCCTCCCCGAGTCCATTCAGCCACTGCTACCTCTTGGTCTCCCGCAGGAACTTCGTCTTCCTCTGCATCGACCAGGACTACTGCACGCTTGAACTTGTCTTGGTACAGGTCCGGGTGGCGCTGTTCATATGCCGATAGTTTCTGAACCATGTGCGCCAGTGAGGGATAATCTGCTTGGGAGGCCATGTCCTTGAGCTGTGTTGCAAGGCCTGCTACTGCCAACTCGACTGCTTCTTTTTCAGTTATACGAACCGAACAACATCGGTTCCTAAGATTCCTGAAGCGCTGGATGTATTCTGTCACAGTTTTTCCGTGCTTCTGACGTAATTGTGCTAGATCGGCATTGCCAGACTCGGAAGCCTCTGAATGGTACTGCATATGGAACTGCTCTTCCAACTGCTTCCAAGTCCGGATGGAGTCTGGTGGCAAAGAGGTGTACCATCCGAAAGCCGATCCCGTGAGGGACTGTGAGAAGAGCCTCACGCGTAGTTGATCCGACACTGAAGCCGGTCCTAGTTGCGCCAAATATCGGCCCACGTGCTCGATGGAGCTGGAACCATCTGATCCACTGAATTTGGAGAAATCAGGGAGCCGATATTTGGGTGGTAGCGGGATCATCTCGTATTCGTCGGGGTACGGCTTGGAATAGCCGATTGCCCTCCTTTTCGGCACCATGCCGAACTGGTCTCTCAGTATAGTACTGATCTGATCCGCTGTGCTGGCTGCAGGAGTTGAACTCTGAAGATTCGCCGGGGTGGCGTACTTAGCCAGTTATGTTTGCTTTTCCAGCTCTGAGCCAACTGCAGGAGCTGAGCTATGGAGGTTCGTCGGGGTGGCGTACTTAGTTAGCCACGTCTGCTTCTCAAGCTCTGTCGCTGACATCCCTCCTGTTTTCCCAGAAGTCCCTGATGTTGTGGCCTGGTTTGTGAATGCCCAGTTGCCACAATCTGGCACATACGTGCACGTGTACCCGTGAGGGATCTCCTTAGGCGCCTCGGGCAAGAACTGGTAGTCACTAGGGTCACCACCGATCTTGTAGACGACGAATGCCGGTGTAGCCGGCACTTCTGGTGCTGCCAACGCATATGGCAGCGGTGGACGGGACTGGAGTGGCAACTCTCCTTGATGCGTCCCGAGAGCTGGTCCTGACGGCGAGTACTGGTGCCTCATGATCTCCTGGATCACGCGAAGAGCGACACGCTCCAACGTGTTGACCAGGTTCTCAGAGTGGCGGTGTAGCGAGTGAGCCACCAAGTAGTTGATCTCCTGCCGCAGGGACCTGGTGCGTTCCTCCGACGGGGCAGAGAGGTCTATCCCATCGAGTGCACCTTGCGGTGAGAACCCCTTCCATCTGATGCCATGTGAACGGGTTCTCTGAAAAGAGCCGATGAGGTCGGCTTCGAGGGTGACTTTGATCTCGTCATACCTCTTCTTGAGCTCGTCGGGCAGCTCCTCGTAGGTGACTGGCGTGCCGTCCGCCATCTCGGATGTAGATGGCGATGTGGTTGATGTAGAAGCTTGTCCCACCGGGCATGCCAGAATGTGTTGTCGTCAGAAACCCACCGGCGGGCAGCGACGGGCAACACCGTAGAGCCGGGAACAACCTAGAGCTGCGGCTGGCTGAGGTCCCTCCGAGCGACGGCCCGCAAAGCCTTCTGGTCACACGTCCGATGCTGATGCAAGGGCGTGCCACCTGACCTATACCTGGTCAGGAAGGTGATGGAGATGCCTCACTTAGTTTCCTGCATGGCATACACGTAAACATTAAATACGAGCCTCGATCGGCTCTCAGGTTGTCCTGTGAATCGGCTCAAGGAGCCGATCCACCCATGATTTGTACGGGGTGCACGAATATATGGTGGTCCTGCTTGATCAAGATAAAGCTAATGAGATCTACGACGATTTAGGGTTTTCACCGCATAATCGGATCATCCTACTCCAGGTTGGGCCTCGCGGCCATGCACGGTGATCGTAAGCCGATCCTAAACAAGGCCTAAAAACCAACACGAAGTTGATCCCCGGAACATCCTGTTTAGGACTAGCGAACGACACCCTACGTGCCGCTGGATCCTCCCCCCCTTTGTAAGGCCTAACTATTGCAGATATTAAACTAATCCTTGTAGAACAAGGAGCAACCGTAACGGATCAGATCTACTAAATAATGATCAAGCGGGGTGCCGCCCCCACACCTAAGATAGGTGTGAGGGCGGCTAGACATGCAAGGGTTGCACTACGATAGCATGTTACGCGAAGAACTATGCTAACCCTAACATATCTATGATAACTACGTTGCTCGCCATCAACAAGGCTTCAGTACGAGCAATGCATGAACAACGTGGAGCTTGTGCTGCCTAGATCGCAAGATGCGATCTAGGCAGCATGTCGCTTACCGATAGAAACCCTCGAGACGAAGGAGTTGGCGATGCGCCGAGATTGATTTGTTTGGTTGAACGTTGGTTGTTGTTTCCATAAACCCTAGATACATATTTATAGTCCAGGGGACTTTCTAACTTAGGCGTGCACCTAACCGTGCACGGGTAAAACTCTATTTTCTAATCTAAGATGCAATCTACTATAATTAAAGATACACGGGCAATCTAGCCCAAACTCTCCGTGCAAGGCCGTTTCAGAGATCTTCTACGTATAATCTTCCAAGCCCATCTCCCTTACGGCCCACCTCCTGATTGTCCAAAATCTGGTGATAACACGAACTAATCACAAGACATCATATGGAACATGATCAGAGGTGATATGATGATGAATAACAATCTGAACATAAACCTTGGTTCAATGGTTTCACTCAATAGCATCAATAACAAGGAGTAATCAATACCGGGAGAGTTTCCCCTATGAAATAATCAAGATTCAACCCTAGATGTTACAGCGGAGACGAGGTGCAGCGGTGGAGATGATGGTGTCGGCGGTGGAGATGATGGTGATGATGATCCCAATGAAGTCCAGCTCGATGACGGTGATGATGGCGACGATTTTCCCCTCCGGGAGGGAATTTCCCCGGTAGATTTCAGCCTGCAGGAGAGCTCTTTTCTCTCTGCTGTTTCTCCGCCCCGCAGAGGCGGCTGTGTCTATTCTCGATGCCCCCACACCTTAGGGTTCTCTGGAGATGAAGTACGCGAAAAGGGAGACAGCCGAGGGGGGTCGTGGGCCCCCTCCCCACATGGCGGCGCGCCAGGCCTGGTGGCCGCGCCGGCCTATGGGGGGCCCATGGTAGCCCTCCTCGGCCTCCCCTTCTGGCTGGCTCCGTCATTTGGAAAAATAGGAGCGTCGGTATATTTTCCGTCAATTGTTGATCTTCAGAAATATTGTATCCTGACGGTGCTTTTTCCAGCAGAATTCTGACTCCGGTGAATGATTCTCCAATAACCATGAAACATGCAAAATAGGTGAAATAACATAAGTATCATCTCTAAATATGAAATATATCAATGAATAACAGTAAATTATGATATAAAATAGTGATGCAAAATGGACGTATCAACTCCCCCCAAGCTTAGACCTCGCTTGTCCCCAAGCGAAACTGAACTCGGTAAACAAGACCACATGTTTATGGAGTGAAGAGTCGATAAATAAAATACGGACAAGAAGCATCACATTTATTAATCCACACAAGACATTCTAGTAAACAATTTCCTCATATAACTCAACTTGAAACAAGTAAAGGGAAATCACAAATAAAGGTGCATAGGAAATCATAATTGGTGATGACAAACTTTGTTCTTGGTCAAAGAACGATTAACAGATTGTACTTATTATTCAAGCATAGATAACCTTCAAAGTCATATTCATTCAGATAAAATTTGTACTAAACAAGGAAGAATAAAATACATGATTAAATAGATCACAATATAGATGGTTGGATCACAACAACTCAATTGCTTGCTTGAGATGGAGGGAAATAGGTTTACTGACTCAACATGAAAGTAAAAGATAGGCCCTTCGCAGAGGGAAGCAGGGATTAAGTCATGTGCTAGAGCTTTTTAAGTTTTGAAATCATATAGAGAGCATAAAAGTAAAGTTTTGAGAGGTGTTTGTTGTTGTCAACGAATGGTAGTGGGTACTCTAACCCCCTTGCCAAACAGACTTTCAAAGAGCGGCTCCCACGAAGGACGTTATCTCTATCAGCAAGGTAGATCATCCCTCTTCTCTTTTGTTTACACATGTACTTTAGTTTTATTTATGGATGACACTCCTCCCAACCTTTGCTTTCACAAGCTATGGCTAACCGAATCCTCGGGTGCCTTCCAACATTTCACATACCATGGAGGAGTGTCTATTTGCAAAATTAGGTTGCTTACTGATGAATCAGGGCAAAACATGTGAAGAGAATTATTCATGAAAGTTAATTAATTGGGGCTGGGAACCCCGTTGCCAGCTCTTTTTGCAAAATTATTGGATAAGCGGATGTGCCACTAGTCCATTGGTGAAAATCTGCCCAACAAGACTGAAAGATAAAACACCACATACTTCCTCATGAGCTATAAAACATTGACACAAATAAGAGATAATAACTTTTGAATTATTTAAAGGTAGCACATGAAATATTTACTTGGAGTGGCGCAAAATACCACATAATAGGTAGTTATGGTGGACACACAAATGGCATGGGTTTGGGTTAAGGTTTTGGATGCACGAGAAGCATTCCCTCTCAGTACATGTCTTTGGCTAGCAAGGTTGATTGGCAAGCATAAAAGTTGAGGGAAACAAACAGGTATACATGTGATAGAAACAATCATGCATCTTCCTTGTAAGCACAAACAATTTTAGCTTCAGAACACTAAGCTCATTAGCTAACAAGAAAGAAAGATAATGAAATAATATATCTACATGTATTTTCCTCTTTTCTACTTAAGTCTCCAAGTAATGTTGCTATTGACCAATGCTAAGTTTGCCAAAACCAAATAGATTTACTTGATGCTCCCAAAGTGATACCAATACTAACAACAAGATCAATCATATAACATAAATTGCAAACTAAAATAAGGTGTGCAAAAAGTAATGATAAAACTTCTCATTAATATTGCATAAAGATAACTCACACCAAGGGATACATAGATGACCAACTAAAAGAGAGATACTTCCACACTGCAAACTATCTTATATGATAACTTCCCTACTCATGATATGACACTACTTGATAGTAAAAAGGTAAAAGATAGTGATGATGTGATACCGCGGCACTCCCCCAAGCTTGGAAGAAACCAAGGGGATGCCAATACCAATGATGAATTACTCCTTCGGTGGTGATGGTGGAACGACCCTGATGGGAGTGAGGAACCGCTCTAGCATTCTGCGAAGTCGGTTGTTCTCCTCCTGAAGTATCTCCACTTCCCTTCTCAGAACACGGTATTGATCACAAAACTCATCGGTAACCCGTAATGCTTCCTCCACAGCAGGGAAAGAGTTGAGGCTAGGAGTGTCGTCATGGTGAACAGACAGATGCCATAGGATGGCTTAGATTGGGGCCGAATGGACGCTAGAGGATTCGGGGGAGGGTTTGCGATCAGATGGGACGAACTTCCGGATGGTTTCCTCAAGAACTTGGCCAGGGCCAGAGGTTGAAGAAGAAAGACACAAGGAAGAACTCGCTCTAGATCGCTTTCTTCATTGATTCTCACAGGTTACAGGTTTGTGCTTCGTGCCTTGCTACTTCCGTGCGTGCCCGTAAGGAGGGCTGCCCCCTCTCCTTATATAGGGGAGAGGATGGCTTACAGTGCAAGAAACCCTAATGGTATCTTTGACTAGACAAACTACTTTACAAAGCTACTTTAATCATAGATGACACCGGGGTCCTCTTTAATCAGGGAGGCTGACGTCCTCCGGCTTCTTTCTCCGTCATCTTCTTCTTTATCGTCAGCCCTTCGTTTAAAGCTACTTTGCTTAGCTCATCTTTGTCTTCTAGCTCTGGAGAGGATCTTTGACCAGTCTTGCCGACATGCTCTTCTTTCCGGTGGCCCGGTACCTTTTCTATCCGGTTCCGGTATCCCTCCCCTGAGGTTACCGGCTTAGTCCTGCTCAGCCAAACGCCTATCTTATGCTCCGGTATGAACATTTAACCGGTATCCTGATGGCTCAAACCATCCGGTTTGGCATGCCTTTGGCATACCGGGGGTCATCCCCCCAACATTAGTCCCCGAAGCTGGTATAGTCTGGCGGATCCTATCCAACAGACCATGCCAGGTTCTCACGTCTCTGGATACCGGTTTAATCCATCCGGCGTTGGGCTTGGATCCGGCATCTTTGCCCGGACTTTCATTATCTTTCTTTGCAAGTAATTCTCCGGTATCTTATCCTCCGGCATCTTAACCATTAAACACCTCCTCGGCGAAGTCGAGAATATCTTGGGCCCCGCGCCTGACAGAGACATGCGCACTGTGACTGACGTGCCAGTGTCAGGGGTCACTTCCCTTCGGCTTCTGCGCCAGCATTTATGGCGGCACACCGGATCCTAGTGGCCGTTCCAGATCCGTGTGGCCTTCTTGTGGCAAACTGTTTTCTGCACGCGTGTTTGCGCACCACGTGGTGGCCCGTGGAGCGAACCGTCGCGGCCCACGATCTGAACCACCGAGGCCCAGCGGTTTTCTGGCCCACATCACCCTCTTCCTTTATAAAGCGAAACCGCTCTTTCTCCTTCCTCTCCTCGCATTCTCCACTTCTTCGCGCTTAGTGCCTTTGCCCTCTGCGCCTCCGCCTCTCCGTTCGCCGTTCAAGCTCCGCCGCCCAACGGACTTCCGCTGCCGTTCCGCCGGACGCCGCCGAACTTCACCGCGCGAAGAACCTCTGCAGCACACCTGTTGCAGTTGCGGCATTAGTGCTTCCTCGAGTTCTTCCTCACCTCGCCGTCGACGGACCTCTTCGCCGGCCGCGGGCTCCCCATCTCTCCGGCAAACCCCTTCTTCTGCAACTTCACCGCCTCAGGTTAGGCCCGACACGCCTCTACCTCTTTTCTTCTTGCTTTCCAGATCTTGGGGCGGTAGAGTATTTATCCCCTCTTTATTTTGCTTTTTCTCTTACTCGTAGATCTTCGCGCGAGGGTCTTTCTGGGGAAAACTATTTTTTGGTAGATTCCGGCGTTGCCCCGATCCATATGTCTAGCGAAGGGTCTCTCCCCACCGCCACCTCTAGTAACCAAGGCAGTAGTACTTCCGACGGGCTAACCGAAGATCTCGCCCGGATGGATTTGGCGTCTAGCCAAGATCAAGAGGCCGGCACATCTAGCCGGGCCTCCGGAAAGGATCTTTCCGGTAAGACATGCGGAGCCTGGAGGGGTTCCGACGTGACTCAATATGAGATCGACTGGCTCTACCGGTCCAGGAGAATTCCGGAAGGAGTCATCTGCCAGCTTCCAGGTGACGAGATCGAACCGGTGCTCGAACCCGGTGAGGTCGTTGTTTTCCTTGCTCATTTTGAGCGTGGCTTCGGCCTTCCTGCCTCCGATTTCTTCCGCCAATTCCTTGACTTCTATCGACTCCAACCTCACCACCTTCCCGGCAATGCCATTTTTTATCTTTCTTGTTTTGTGGCCTTCATGGAGGGCTACATCGGCATCCGTCCGGCTCGCGAGACGTTTGCCCGCTTCTTCTCTCTCCGGATCAATTCGGTCCAGGGCAAGGACATTCCCAAGCCCAAACCCCCCGTTCAATGCGGGTCTTGCATCATCGGCTCCCGCCAAGGGAGCCCCTTTTTTAAGTTCAACGGCCTCGAGTCTTGCCGGTTGTGGCAGACAACGTTCTTCTACGTGAAGAACAAGAGCGCCACCGATCTCATCAACTTGCCGGCGTTCAACCCGGCGCCGCCCGCCAAGATCAACTGGAACTACAACCCTGGTACGGATCACAACGAGACGAACCGGGTGGTACGCTTCATGTTGAAGCTGATGAAGAACACCAACATTTGCTCCGATGATATCATCCGCACCTTTATCTGCCGCCGGGTGCTTCCCCTTAAGCACCGCGCTCACAAGATTAGCGAGATGTACGGCCCCGGTGATCCCACCAAGATCATCGGCCTGCCCTTGAGCAAGGCGGACGTGGTCCTGAAGGCTAACCAAATATGCCAAACGGACATGCCGGATGACTGGGAGTGGGGCCTTTGCCCTCTCAGCTCCAGAAATCCTCCGTCCCAAGAAGTAAGAATTTGTGCGGCTCGGGTCGTTTTACCGGTAACTTTCATACTTGCAACTAATCCCCTTTTTTCCTTTGCTTTCAGGCCAGGGACCGCTTCCCCCGGATTGACTTAGATCAATGAGGCCCTTGCCGGAAGAGGCCTTTGGACAAGTATGATCTGGATCCCTTCATTCACTGGCTGGATCTGAGGATGGGCCGGACTCCAGCCTCACGCCTCGGCAAGTCTCCGCCGGAACCAGCTGGTTCGTCTGATGACCTGACCTTGCTTGAGGTAGCTTTTCTGTTTGATCTCTCATATTCTTTTGTTATTTTTGTTCTGTAGACATTCCCTCAGCCAACATCAACCCACAGGTCCATGAGCATGTGGCTCCCCTGCAGGCCGAGGTTGGGGATGAGTTCCTGGACAAACTTATGGCCAAAGGCCAGAAGAATGATCCTCCAGCTGCTGGCGCCGGCCCTAGCCATGCTCCTCCTGCCAAACGCCCTCGGACAGAAGTCCTTGGAGGGAAGCAGGTAAGCACGAAGCGCTACAAGCAAAAGCAGATGCCGGTTTCTTCCGGGTAAGTTCTTCATTTCTTTTTTATGTTCTCTTCATTTTCACCAAGTTGCTTTCCGGTTGCTTTTTTCCAATCCGTTCTTTTTTCTCTCTTTCAGCCCTGCACTTGAGCTTGGCTCCAAGCCGGAGGGCTCTGCCGGCTCCGCAAGGACCTCAACTCCTCCTCCTCACTCAAGTCCGGAACCATCTGGTGCCGGCAACACCTCTGCCTCCCCTCCGGGAGGTACTACAAGTTCGGGGTGCGCGGCCCCTACACCTCCTGATCACCGCGCGGAGGAGGATTTCACCTCCCCTCCTGAAGCCCAAGACACCGGCGCCAGCAACATCGGCACCGACGAGACAGATGCCAGGCAGGCGGAACCTTTGGTTCCTCCTTCCCCGAAAAAGAAAAAATAGAAGCAGCCAAGCTCTTCCCCCACCGCGCCGGATACTTCCGCGCCGGTATCTTCTCCTCCTACCGGGACCACGCCGACACCGTTGCCAAGCCAAGGACCTTCCGCGGCCAAGCGAATGGCGCCGCCAGAGACCCCCAAGATCACCAAGTTCCTCAAGCCCGGGGCTTCTCGGGGCAAGGCCGTGGAGGGCGACGCCTCAGGCGGGTCGCGGTCTGTGGTGCTGCATGTCGGCCCTGCTGCTGCTGCTGTCCCAGAAAAACCTTCCGGCCTCCTAGGCCGGATCGTTGAGCTGAATCGCGCGGGTAAGGACCTGGGGCACCTTCTCCCCTACGCCGAAAAGTGGAATGATGCGGATATCTCTGCATCTACCCGCGGCCTGGGGAAGGACCGCCTTCCTGCACCAGACCCTGCTGGGCCTCGGTCCACTGAAGAACACTTCACGCAGCTTAAACGCGCCGTGAAGGAGTTTGACAGTGCATGGTACGATGCCACCAGCAACGTGGTGGTAAGTTTTACCAACCCTCTTGTAATTTTTGTTGATGCCGGTTTCTTTTCTTTCCGGATCTTGTCTATCCTCCCAGTCCCCGAGTTTCGTGTTGAGAGCGTAGCTTTTAGCGCGAAACTTTAACTAGAAACGCGCGAAACCGGCATAGCTAGTCCCCGAGTTTCGGGTTAAGGTTTTTGTTTCTTTCTTTCTCATAACCATCTTCCTTTGAACAGAGCACCGCGGATGCCCGGAAGCAACTCTTTGAGGAGCTTCTGTGGGAGCATCGGGACCTTGCCGAGGCCCACAGCCACTGCCAAGGTTTGTTTTCTTTCTTTTCCTCCGGCATCTTTTCACCGGAATGTTTTCTTCTTTGATATTTACGCATCTTTTTGTTTAACAGCTGTTCCGGAAGCTACCATCGAGGCCCTTAGGGCCCAGGTTGTCAAGCTTCAAGGTACCACCCTTTCTTTTCCAGTTAACCCGTTCTTTTTTCATTTCATCTATTGCTACTTGCTAACACCTTTCTTTCCGGTATTTAGGCGAGAAAGAGCAGCTCATCAAGGAGCACCACGAGGCACTGGACGCCCAGAAGACCGCCTCAAGGGAGCTGAAGGAATAGGCTATGCAAGCCGCGCTCCAGCACGAGCAAGCTCTGAAGGATGCCCGGGTTGCAGCTGAGGCCAGGCTGGCGGAGGTCGTGGAGGACTCCACGAACTCCAACACAGTACTGACGGCAGAGCTGGAGGAGGAAAGGAAGGCGCGGAAGGCAGCGGAGCGCCTCATTGATGTTATGACCACTGATCACAAGGAATATGATCGGTTGGTTATGCAGATTGACGCGCTGGCTTTCCGTAAGTCCCTGCCTTGTCCCTTCTTTCGCTTATAAGCTTTCTCCTTGTGAAGATGTATCCGTGTTCCTTTTTCTTCCGGCATGCTATTTTCCGGTATCTTGTGTTTATGCTTTTCCCTTCCTCTTGTAGAGCATTTTCCGGACTCCCAGGCCCACGCTGTGAAGAAGGTGATGGAGGATCGGGTAGCGCGGCAATTTCCCAACATGGAGGCGCACTGGGACGGGTACGACTATCTGGTCGCCCTCTCCGCGCGAGTCCAACATATGCGCTCCGTCGACCGGCTCCTTGGCGACCTACCGGACACCACCATCCAACTCTTCAAGGTGCTGTGGCCTGAAGAGGAGATGCCGGCAAACATCACGCTCACCGCCCACCGGCTGAAGGATGCCGGGCGCCGGATTCGCGAGTGGCAATGCTCCGCGGCTCGTGCCGGAGCAGACACGGCGCTGCGCTCCGCATGCTCCTGGTACCCGGATCTGGATCTGGATGCTCTTCAAGGCGTACGCCAAGATGCTCCCACCGACACGGATCCGGCGCTTACCGCAAAGCGGCAGGACCGGGCCTACCGGCTTGCTGAGTATGCCGAGGTCCGCACCTTCATCCCTCCCCCTCCTGGTGTCAAGGACTACCTCAGCGATGAGGAAGAAGAGGAGGGAGATGAAGATGAGGCTGCCGAGGATGTGCCGCCGGAAGCTCCCGAGGCCAGCACTGCTCCCCCTGAAGACACCGAGACCGGTGCTGCTCCACCTGATGCCCCCGTCGCCTGAACAATTTATCTGCTCCTGCTCGCTTTGCAACAGAACTCGTTAAATTCGACCCCGGTATGCCGGGGTGTATGATGTAAAACTTTAAGTTCGCTTTTGGTTGCCGCACAACATTTTATGCCGGTAAGTTATACCGGTAGTTAATTATCTTGAGTTTGCCTTAGCATATTTGCTTTTGGTTCTGCTTTTATCCTGCACTGCAAAGATTTCCCAATTGTTTCCGCATCCAATTCGATGCATACTTGGTTCTTTTGCCTTGGCTCTGCCTGCCTTCTCTGGGCGTTCTTTGGCGTATGAGCGCAAGGTTCTTTCACCAAACAAGCATTTTCTTGAACTTAGAAATAACTTCGAAATTTTGCAAAAAACCGGTTTAACCGGGGTTAGTCAAATTTTCCGGATTGTTCTTTCCTGCTCTCCCTCTCCGCAGTTCATGTGCTTATCCCCTACCGGTTTATCTTGCTTGCCATGAAGCCGGGTTGCGGACAGCAGCAGAGTCGAAGACTCCGGTAGGATTTATCACACTACTAAACCGGAAAGAAAAAACGTTCAATAAGCAACCGGTAAACTGAAAAAATAAACAAGTTACATGCAACCTTATTGGGGTAGTCCCCGAGATTCATTCAAGGTTCCGGCATCTTTTATTCATAGCATATAAGGTACAAAAAAGGAACTTCTTACACCACAGCTTCAAGAGTAGAAAGGACGCAACAAAGCTACGTTCCATGGACGCTTGCTTTCCTCTCCGGACCTGTCCGCCTTTCCTTTTTTCCATTCCTGTGCATCGATCAAGTAATATGCATCATTGTGAAGCACCTTGCTTACAATGAAGGGACCTTCCCATGGTGGCAAAAGCTTATGCCGGCCTTCAGTGCGCTGCACTAGGCGTAGCACGAGATCTCCTTCCCGGAAAACTCTCGGGTGAACCTTCCGGCTATGATAGCGTCTGAGGTTTTGCTGGTAAATGGCTGTTCTTGCCAAAGCTAGCTCTCTTGCTTCTTCTAGCAAGTCGACATCATTTTCTCTGGCCTCTTTGACCTCTTGCTCAGTATAGAGCTGTACCTTTGGTGAATCATGAATGATGTCAGTTGGTATGACCGCTTCTGCTCCATCAACCATGAAGAATGGAGTGTATCCGGTAGATCGGTTTGGAGTTGTTCTTATACTCCACAGTACTGATGGTAGCTCATCGAGCCAACATCCCGGTGACTTTTCCACTGCATCAATGAGTCTAGGTTTGATACCGGAAAGTACCAAAGCATTCATTCTTTCCACTTGGCCATTGCCTTGTGGGTGTGCCACTGAGCACAAATCCAACCGGATGTTGTTGTCCTCACAGAACCTTTTGAACTCACCTTGAGCAAAGTTGGTTCCATTGTCAGTGATGATGCTGTGCAGGTATCCATACCGCAAAATGACATCTTTTAAGAACTTTACCGCTGTATGCCCATCACACTTCGCGATAGGTTTTACTTCTAGCCATTTGGTGAATTTATCCACCATGACCAAGATGTGAGTCATGCTGCTTCTTGCAGTTTTGAATGGGCCAACCATATCGAGGCACCAAACGGCAAATGGCCATGTTAATGGTATTGTTTTTAAACTGGACGCTGGGGTATGATTTTGCTTGGCGTACCTCTGGCACCCGTTGCATTTTCTTACCAAATCCTCAGCGTTTTCCAAAGCAGTGGGCCAATAAAACCCATGCCGGAATACTTTTGCTACCAGCGCCCTTGATGAAGCATGATGCCCACATTCTCCTTGGTGAATTTCCTCAAGCATTTCTTTCCCTTCTTCCGGTTCCACACATCTTTGAAGGACACCGGTCACGCTTCTCTTGTACACCTCACCATTGATGAATGTATATGCTTTGGACCTTCTTTGGATTCTCCTTGATTCATTTTCGTCATCCGGCAAGGTGCCGTTGATCAGGAATTCCTTAATAGGTTTAACCCACGATGGTGTCTCTCGAACTAAAAACACCGGTGCATCTATCTCCATGCTATCTACCAGCATCATTTCTTCCGGTATGGGTCCAGCAATCCCCGAGCTTACCGGAGCAGTCCCCGAGCTTGCCGGAGCAGTCCCCGAGCTTGCCGGAGCAGTCCCCGAGTTTCCTTCATCGATATCCATGGGCACTACGTGTGACTCCGGTACAAAAATTGATTCTGATTCCGGGCTTGGTTTAATCGATGGTGCTCTTAAGTGAGCTAAAGCTATTCCGGGAGGAATTACTTGCCTGGATGAGCCCAGCTTGGACAAAGCATCCGCGGCTTCATTTTCTGCGCGCGGCACATGGTGAAACTCACATCCTTCGAAGAATCCGGCAATCTTCTGCACGTGAAACCGGTACGAGGCCATGTTGGCATCTTTTGCATCCCAATCCCCGGAACACTGCTGTACCACAAGATCTGAATCCCCATAGCAAACGATCCGGTGCGCACCGATTTCTTTTGCGACCTTTAATCCATGGATCAAGGCCTCATACTCAGCGACGTTATTTGATGCCCTGAAATGCACTTGCAAAACATACCGAAGGTGATCTCCTTTTGGCGAGGTAAGCACCACACCAGCACCTAGACCCTCTTTGAGTTTGGATCCATCAAAGTGCATTTTCCAGTATTCTATCCTCTGATCTGGCGGTTTGTATTGCATTTCCGCCCAATCGACGAGGAAGTCAGCCAAAGCCTGTGATTTTATGGCATCTCTTCTTTCATATACCGGCACGTATGGTGATATCTGGATTGCCCACTTTGCAATCCTTCCACTAGCGTCCTTGTTGCACATGATATCGGAGATTGGTGCTTCACTCACCACTTTCATGGGGTGCTCCTCAAAGTAATGCTTGAGTTTTGTGGCGGCCATGTACACGCCATAAGTCATCTTCTGGAAGTGAGGGTAGTTTTGTTTTGAGAGGGAGAGCACCTCGCTCAGGTAGTATACCGGCCTCTGGACGGTTTTCCTTCCTCTTCTCTTTCAACCACAACCACTACGCTCACAACCCGGTTTGTTGCCGCTATGTATAATAGCATAGGCTCTCTTTTCAGAGGTGAGGCCAGTATGGGTGCTGTGGCCAGCATTGTTTTTAGTTCCTTAAATGCTGCGTCTGCCTGAGGGGTCCAGACGAACGTGTCAGATTTTTTCATTAGAGCATAGAGTGGCAGAGCTTTTTCTCCCAACCTGCTTATGAACCGGCTTAGCGATGCCAAGCTTCCGGTAAATTTTTGCATATCTTTTAGCTCTCGTGGGATAGTCATTCTTTCTATTGCCCGGATTTTTACCGGATTGACTTCAATGCCCCGGCTTGACACAAGAAAACCGAGCAGCTTGCCGGCGGGGACACCGAAAGTACATTTTGCCGGATTAAGCTTCATCCGAAACCGTCTCAGGTTACCGAATGTCTACCGGATGTCATCGATTAAGGTGTTCTTTACCTTAGTTTTTATCACAATATCGTCTACATAGACTTGCACATTCTTTCCGACTTGATCAAACAAGCATTTTTGCATACAGCGCTGGTACGTTGCACCAGCGTTGCGCAAACCAAAAGGCATAGTAACATAGCAATAAGCCCCGTGCGGGGTAATGAACGCAGTTTTTATTTGATCTTCCTTTTTCAAGGGAATTTGGTGGAAACCGGAATACGCATCCAGGAAGGACAACAACTCACACCCAGCAGTTGAATCAATCACTTGATCGATCCGTGGTAAAGGAAAGGGGTCTCTTGGGCAAGCCTTGTTTAGGTTGGTGTAGTCGATGCACATGCGCCACACCTTCGGAGCTTTTGCCTCCAGGTTCTCATCTTTTTTCTTTTCGACCATTACCGGATTGGCCAGCCACTCTGTGTGCGTGACCTCCACAATGAATCCGGCAACGAGCAGTTTGGTTACTTCTTCTCCTATTATTTTCCTCCTATCTTCAGCGAACCGGCGCAAGGGCTGTCGCACCGGCTTGGCATCTTTCCGAACGTTTAAAGAGTGCTCAGCCAACTCCCTCGGAACACCCACCAAGTCATCAGTTGACCAGGCAAAGATATTCCGATTCTCACGGAGGAAGCTGATGAGCGCGCTTTCCTATGCTTGATCAAGTCCGGCACCGATGCGAACGGTGCGCTCTGGGTAAGCCGGATCCAGCACAATATCCTTTGTTTCATTTGTCGGCTTGAATGCCGGTGAGCCCAAGTTTCCACTCATTGCCGCTAAACTCAACTCTGAAGATTGAGCCAGCGCAACCGCGGTTTGCATCCTTTTCTTTTCCTCCGCGATCACCAGCGATTCCGCTAGGTTTGATCCGGCAGATGCAGTTTCCAGTGAGACTTTATAGTTCCCTACCACAGTTAAGGGTCCACGAGGTGCCGGCATCTTCATCTTGAGGTACGCTGTATGAGTTGTGGCCATGAAAGCTGCCAATGCTGGTCTTCCCAACAACGCATGGTAAGGACTGTCTAGGTCCACCACCTCAAACTCAATATTTTCAACCCGGCAATTGTCACGTCCTCCAAACGCTACGTCCACCCGAACTTTTCCTACCGGAGCACAGGACAAGCCCAGAACGATCCCGTGGAACGTTGTGCGCGTTGGCTGAAGCATGTTTTCTGTTATGCCCAGCGTATGCATGGTATGCTTGTACATGATGTTTATGCTGCTACCGTTGTCTATCAGCACCTTGCTGAATTTTACTCGAGTTTGCGGCCCTTTCATGATTGGGTCCACAACAAGAGCGTATCCACCCGGATTCGGCATGATCTTAGGGTGATCCTTAAATGACCAGGTAATTTCCTGATCTGACCACAGCATGTACTTGGGGACTGCCGGCATCACGGCGTTTACTTCCATGGAGCGACGATGCACACTTTGCCTGTCTGTTGGCTCAGTGAAAAAGACAACACAGCACAGATGCGGGCCCTCGTAAACATTCCGGCCTAAAGGTGCCGGTGGAGGAGGTTGATCATCGTTTTGCTCCACCTGGTTAACTTGCTGGTACTGCTGCCGGTTTGGCTGCACCGGTAAGGCGTTTGCCCCGGTAAGTGGCGGTGGTGGCGGTAGCTATTGTTGCCGCGGCATGTCTTGTGGTGGTTGTGCATCTTTTACCGTTCCCTTTTGCATCAAGTACTTGGTCCAGGTACAATCCTTCGTCAGGTGGTTTGACGGGTGTGCCGGATTTGGTGTGTGCCACCGGCAAGGTTGGTCCATGGCAGCTTCCATGGTGTACTTTGCGGGTTCTTGCCAGTTTCTTTTCTGGACCCAGGGTTTCTTTTCTACCCATTGTTTCTTAGGACCCGCCCACGGCTGCGATCCGGTTCTTTGCCTCTGACTGCCGCTGGCCTCAGAGTTTTCCTGCACAGCAGCAACTTGCTGCGGACCGTACCTTCGATCCGGAAAATCTTCTCTTCTTTTGTTATTCCGGTTATCCCGGTGTTGCTCTTGGCGCAGCTGTTCCGGCTCAGGTTGCACTGCCGGCTGCGTTGGGTCTCCCAACGCATAGCTATCCGCCACACGTATCATCTCTGCCAACGTTGTCGGCATGTTCCGCTGCAGCTTTTGCCACAACGGTGAACCTCTTCTGCATCCACTGCTAAACCAAGCAATGGCCTGTGCCTCGATTACCCCTTCACAGGAGTTCCTTGTAGTGTTCCACCGGGCCAGATAATCCCGGTCTGTTTCGTTTGCGCGCTGTATGCACAGAGCGAGTTGCTGCGGCCTGTTTGGCCTTTGATAGGTGCTGCTGAAATTGCTCACAAAAGCCTCCTCAAAATCCAGCCAGCCATTTATGCTTCCTGCCGGCAAGTTGTTTAGCCAGATTCTTGCCGGTCCAACCAAAAACGATGGTATGATTCTCACGGCCCAACGCCGATTTCCTCCTCCTGCTACGGTTCCTCCACCGCCTGCGACGTATACCGCGGTCACATAATCCGCGAGCCAGTTTTCCGGCTTTGTAGTGCCATCGTATGTTTTTGTGTCACGGGGCAACATAAAGTTGCGAACTGGTGGTTTTTCTTTCATGATCCTTGGGCCAAAGCACTTTGGGCCTGGAGGACCTTCCTCCTCGATCATTTCTGACAAGTACACTCTATCCAGACGGTGCCTCGCATCCCGTTCCGGTAAGTATCTCTCTCCCAGGCGTTCTCCCAATGGGTTCCGGAATGCTGCCGGTCTTGCAGAATCAGCTTCATCATAACATTCCGGTACCGCGGCCCTTGCCTGCCGATACCTCGGGGGATCTATTTCCTCCTCATCGTACGCTGCCCTTGCAGCTCGATAATTTTGCCCGGTTTCTTGTCTACCGGCATGATTGTTTCCGGCATAGCCCTCTTTGGCGTAGCCTCTGTTTGCCGCTTGGCCTTTTCTGCCGGCACCATATTGCCCGGCTTGTTGCTTTCCGGCAAGAACCGGATCATACACAGTCATCTGCTGCGCATTCACTTCTTTTTCTCTTCTTCTGTCCGGATGGGGGGACGAAGCCTGCCCATGGGACTTGCTACCGGCATTCCTTGTCAAACGCGCGGATTTTGAGGCCGCGGCCTTGTTTAGCTTAGCCAGCTGCTCAGCATTCTGCTGCTCAATAGTTTCCAGCAGCTCTCTAACACGCTCTTGCTGTTTTGCCAAAGCATCTCCGGAAAGCGACTCGCATAGCTCTACTGTAGCTTTAGCAGCTTTTATAGTTTTATCCGGGCTACTGTATTTAGGTTTTTCCACGATGCTAACAGATGCAGAGGTACTTTTGCTGGCAAGAATTTCTTTGCGCAAATCCTGATCTAGGTTGCGAGCTTTTAGCCAGTTTTCCGGCATCCTAGCAGCATGCGCGCTAACTGAAGCAAAGCCATGGGCAGCGTTATACTCACGTAGGGTTAGGTTCAGCTCGCGCTGCGCCCGGACGATGTCCTTGCCGCTTTGGAGCACCTTCTGGCGCTGCAACTCCAGCTCCGCCTGAGCCGCTGCCGGGTCGATGTTCTGCGCGATGGGGGTGGCGAGGACGTTCATTGCCGCTTGGAGCGGTGTTTCCGGTGGCGCGGACGATGCTCCCGCTGCGCCTGCGTCGCGCTCCAGCGGTGGCTTGGCCGCACGGGTCAAAATCGCACGACCAGCACCTTCACCCACAGCTTCTTTTCCTGCACCAACCACGCCGGTCATCATTACCTCGACGCTGCCGGCGGCGCGGCCAGCACAGAGCCATCTTGGCGGGTCCGGTGCCACCAGCACCGGCGAGAGGCGCTGGCGCACAGGGACGGTGCCGAAGTAGACGCGGTGGCTGCCAAACTTGATGATGCGGCCGTTCTTGGGGAAGATGCCGCCGTTGGCGAAGCAGCCCGCGTTGTCGTTGATGAAGTCCATGGCGTAGATGCGCTGCACGAGCGCAGACACCGTACGCTCGCCGGCGACCTCGAGGATGCCCGCCCGAATGTGAACTCCAGCAAGCGCCA
This sequence comes from Lolium perenne, assembly GCF_019359855.2. Classification (NCBI taxonomy): domain Eukaryota; kingdom Viridiplantae; phylum Streptophyta; class Magnoliopsida; order Poales; family Poaceae; genus Lolium; species Lolium perenne. Next base: position 32,807,291 of record NC_067250.2, read on the forward strand.
CTTCATGCCCCACGGTGGGCGCCAACTGTCGTCGTGGTGAACAGACAGATGCCATAGGATGGCTTAGATTGGGGCCGAATGGACGCTAGAGGATTCGGGGGAGGGTTTGCGATCAGATGGGACGAACTTCCGGATGGTTTCCTCAAGAACTTGGCCAGGGCCAGAGGTTGAAGAAGAAAGACACAAGGAAGAACTCGCTCTAGATCGCTTTCTTCATTGATTCTCACAGGTTACAGGTTTGTGCTTCGTGCCTTGCTACTTCCGTGCGTGCCCGTAAGGAGGGCTGCCCCCTCTCCTTATATAGGGGAGAGGATGGCTTACAGTGCAAGAAACCCTAATGGTATCTTTGACTAGACAAACTACTTTACAAAGCTACTTTACAAAGCTACTTTAATCATAGATGACACCGGGGTCCTCTTTAATCAGGGAGGCTGACGTCCTCCGGCTTCTTTCTCCGTCATCTTCTTCTTTATCGTCAGCCCTTCGTTTAAAGCTACTTTGCTTAGCTCATCTTTGTCTTCTAGCTCTGGAGAGGATCTTTGACCAGTCTTGCCGACATGCTCTTCTTTCCGGTGGCCCGGTACCTTTTCTATCCGGTTCCGATATCCCTCCCCTGAGGTTACCGGCTTAGTCCTGCTCAGCCAAACGCCTATCTTATGCTCCGGTATGAACATTTAACCGGTATCCTGATGGCTCAAACCATCCGGTTTGGCATGCCTTTGGCATACCGGGGGTCATCCCCCCAACAAGGAGCAGGTGGTAAAGGTCCCTGCAAGTTATGAGAAAAAGAACGTCCAGTGTTAACCGATCCCACCAAGATTGGCTTACTCCTCACAGTTTGCCGCTCTCTTTTTATTGATGACATCTCCTTCACTTCCTCCTTGACTTCTTTCAACTCGGGATCTTGAATATCTTCCTCCGAAAGCTCTTTGCCCTTTTTGTTGGAGACCATGGCGCTTCTAGATCAAAAACAGATCCTGGCAGAAAACAGCTCGAAACAAAACACGACGAGAAAACGATATACGGACCTCTGGGGATCCGGGGGATTATATAGCAAGAATTTTCACGACAAAAGGAAAGTACCAGGTCGAACACGAGTGGAAGAGGGACTCCGAGGAGCCGTCACCATAGGGCGGCGTGGCCAGGGTAGGACCCGCGCCGGCCTATGGGGGCACGCCCTCGTGCGTCTCCTCCGCTCCGATTCGATCTCGTAATTTTTCATATTTTCTAAAAATAGCAGAAACATTGTTCGGAAAGTTAAACGCGGACTTTTTATTACCAGAACTGTTACCTATTCGAAGTTGAACTCTGCAGAACTATCAATTTGATCTTTGATGAAAGCTTCCGGAGTCACCACTCGAATAACATCAATATCTTCATTATAAGAATCTCCAGAAATATAATGCTTGAGTCTTTGTCCATTCACCACTTGTGTGGCATCACCTTTCAGAGAACCAATTTTTATTGCCCCTGAACGATACACCTCCACAATGACATATGGTCCTTCCCATTTTGAGAGTAATTTCCCTGCAAAAAATCTGAGACGAGACCGATACAATAGGACTTTATCCCCGATATTAAATTCTCTTTTAATAATTCTTCTATCATGCCATTTCTTAACTTTCTCCTTAAAAAGTTTAGCATTTTCATAAGCTTCACTTCTGCACTCATCTAGAGAACTCAATTGTAGCAACCTTTTCTTACCGGCAAGTTTAAAATCTTTATTAAGTTCTCTTACAGCCCAATAAGCTTTGTGCTCTAGTTCTAAAGGTAAATGACAAGCTTTTCCATAAACCATTTTATAAGGAGACATACCCATAGGATTTTTATAAGCAGTTCTATAAGCCCACAATGCTTCCCTCAACTTACTAGCCCAATTTTTCCTAGATTTATTAACAGTCTTTTGCAAGATAGATTTAATTTCTCTATTTGATAATTCTACTTGCCCACTAGTTTGAGGATGATAAGCAGAAGCAATCCTATGATTAATACCATATTTATTAAGAGTTTTTCTAAAACCACCATGAATAAAATGAGAACCTCCATCAGTCATAATATATCTAGGTACTCCAAACCTAGGAAAAATAACATCTAAAAGCATTCTTAAAGAGGTCTCACCATCAGCACTTTTTGTGGGTATGGCTTCCACCCATTTAGTAACATAATCAACAGCAACAAGTATATGAGTATTACCTTCTGAAGAAGGGAAAGGACCCATGAAGTCAAATCCCCAACAATCAAATGGTTCAATAACAAGAGTATAATTCATAGACATTTCATTGCGTCTAGAGATATTACCAACTCTTTGACATTCATCACAAGATAAAATAAACTTCCTTGCATCTTTAAAGAGCGTTGGCCAATAAAAACTTGACTATAGTTGTGCGGTTCTATCTCCGGCGTGATGTCCTCCATTGATACGTCTCAAACGTATCTATAATTTCTTATGTTCCATGCTAGTTTTATGACAATACCTACATGTTTTGTTCACACTTTATATCGTTTTGATGCGTTTTCCGGAACTAACCTATTGACGAGATGCCGAAGTGCCAGTTCCTGTTTTCTGCTGTTTTTGGTTTCAGAAATCCTAGTAAGGAAATATTCTCGGAATTGGACGAAATCAACGCCCAGCATCTTAGAATCACACGAAGCTTCCAGAACACCCAAGAGACGCCAGAGGAGGGCCCTGTGGGCCCCAGATGATAGGCTGGCGCGGCCAGGGGGTGGGCCGCGCCCCCCTACTGTGTCGTCGCCTCGTCAGCCCTCCGACTCCGCCTCTTCGCCTATTTAAGCCTCCTCGACCTAAAACCTCGATACGGAAAAGCCACGGTACGAGAAACCTTCCAGAGCCGCCGCCATCGCGAAGCCAAGATCTGGGGGACAGGAGTCTCTGTTCCGGCACGCTGCCGGGACGGGGAAGTGCCCCCGGAAGGCTCCTCCATCGACACCACCGCCATCTTCATCACCGCTGCTGTCTCCCATGAGGAGGGAGTAGTTCTCCATTGAGGCTAAGGGTTGTACCGTTAGCTATGTGGTTAATCTCTCTCCCATGTACTTCAATACAACGATCTCATGAATTGCCTTGCATAATTGAGATCCATATGATGAGCTTTCTATCACTATTAGTCTATGTGCTACTCTTGTGATGTTATTAAAGTAGTCTATTCCTCCTTCACGGTGTAATGGTGACAGTGTGTGCATCGTGTAGTACTTGGCATAGGTTATGATCATAATCTCTTGTAGGTTATGGAGTTAATTATTACTATGATAGTATTGATGTGATTTATTCCCCCTTCATAGTGTAAAGGTGACAGTGTGTATGCTATGTTAGTACTCGATTTAAATTGCAAAGATCTATTATGCTCTAAAGGTTACTTAAATATGAATATCGAATGTTGTGGAGCTTGTTAACTCCGGCATTGAGGTGCTCTTGTAGCCCTACACAACGAATGGTGTTCATTATCAAACAAGAGTATATGTAGCACAAAGGAAGAGAACTTATTTATTTATTTATTTATGTGATCAATGTTGAGAGTGTCCACTAGTGAAAGTATGATCCCTAGGCCTTGTTTCCAAATACTGCAAACACCGCTTGTTTACTGTTCTACTGCATGTTTACTTCCTGCAATATTACTACCATCAACTGCACGCCAGCAAGCACTTTAATTTCTGGCGCCGTTACTACTGCTCATATTCATTCATATCACTTGTATTTCACTATCTCTTCGCCGAACTAGTGCACCTATACATCTGACAAGTGTATTAGGTGTGTTGGGGACACAAGAGACTTCTTGTATCGTGATTGCAGGGTTGCTTGAGAGGGATATCTTTGACCTCTTCCTCCCTGAGTTCGATAAACCTTGGGTGATCCACTTAAGGGAAACTTGCTGCTGTTCTACAAACCTCTGCTCTTGGAGGCCCAACACTGTCTACAAGAATAGAAATGAGTATTTTCAGATAACCTTTCTAGCATTTGATCAATAAAAGGTAAAGGGTAATGATCCTTCTTAGTAACTTTATTAACTTGTCGATAATCAATGCACATTCTATACCCTACAACTACTCTTTGAGGGATAAGCTCATCATTATCATTAGGTACAACAGTTATTCCTCCTTTCTTAGGAACACAATGCACAGGACTAACCCATCTACTATCAGCAATAGGATATATAATACCAGCTTCAAGAAGTTTTAATACCTCATTCCTTACCACATCCTTCATCTTAGGAATTAAACGACGCTGATGTTCAACAACAGGCTTTGCATCATCTTCCATGTTGATGGCATGTTGGCAAATAGCGGGAGAAATCCCCTTCAAGTCATCAAGAGTGTAGCCAATAGCTCCTCGGTGTTTCTTCAATATTTCCAATAATCTTTCTTCCTCAAAATCTGAAAGCTTAGCACTAATAGTAATAGGATATGTTTTCTTATCATCAATATAAGCATACTTAAGATTATCAGGCAACGGTTTCAAATCAAAAACAGGATCTTCCTTTGGTGGTGGTGTTGTACCTAGATCTTCAACCGGTAAGTCATGTTTAAGAATAGGTTGACGAAGGAAAATTTCATCAAGCTCATTCCTTTCTTCCCTAAAGATTTCACTCTCATGATTCTCCAAATGTTGCTGCAAAGGATTATTAGGAGCAAGAGCAATAGATGCAAGCTGTTCAACTCTAAAATCATTATTAGGCAATTCAGCTTTATAAGGAACTTTGGCAAATTTAGAGAAATTAAACTCATAAGATTCACCAGCAAATTTAGTCACAATTTTCTCTTTATTGCAATCTATAATAGCTCCACAAGTATTTAGAAAAGGTCTACCAAAAATAATAGGACAAGTCTTACTAGCAGCAGAACCAAGTACCAAAAGGTCAGCAGGATATTTAATCTTACCACATAGAACTTCCACATCTCGAACAATACCAATAGGAGAGATAGTTTCTCTATTAGCTAGCCGAATAACCACATCAATATCTTCAAGTTTACAAGAACCAATTTCATGCATGATTTCCTTGTAAAGCTCATAAGGAATGGCACTAATACTTGCACCAATATCGCATAAACCATAATAACAATGATCACCAATTCTAACAGAGAGCATAGGAACACTAGCTTTCCTAGACTTACTAGGATGTGAAACAATAATAGAAGCATCTTCACAGAAAATGATGTGACCGTCTTCCACATTTTCAGTCACAAGATCTTTAACTATTGCAATAGCAGGTTCAACATTTATTTGCTCCTCAGGTTCTATAGGTTTCTTTGCACTTTTATTAACCACACTAGTTATAACAGAATACTCCTTCATTTTAGCAGGGAAAGGAGTTTTTTCAATATAAGCTTCAGGAAGAATATGATCAACAGTTTTAATTTCAACACATTTACCTATAGGTGAATCAGTTTTATCTTTGTAAGGTTCATGATACTTATCAAAATTCTTCCTAGGCAATTCAAAATGAGAGGCAAAAGCTTTATAAAAATTTGCAACAACTTGAGAGTCAAGACCGTAAGTAGCACTTATATTACGAAATTTATCAGTATCCATAAAAGTTTCAATGCATTCATAATCATAATTTATACCTGACTCTCTGCCTTTGTCGTTCTCCCATCCTTCAGTATTCTCTTGGATCCGATCAAGAAGGTCCCATTTAAACTCTTCTTTGTTGCGTGTGAATGATCCAGAACAAGCAGTATCCAGCAAGGTTTTATCTTGAAAAGAAAGTCTTGCATATAAATTATCAATGATGATATTATCTGGAAGCTCATGAATGGGGCATTTGAGCATTAAAGACTTCAACCTCCCCCATGCTTGGGCAATACTCTCTCCATCATGAGGCCAGAAATTATATATGCGGTTTCGGTCTTTGTGAATTTCACTTGGAGGATAAAATTTAGAATAAAATAGAGGCACAATATCCTTCCAATCAAGAGAATTCCCATTCTTCAGCAATTTATACCAATGCGCCGCTTTTCCAGACAGCGATATAGAGAATAGTTTCTTCCTAACTTCATCCATAGAAATACCTGCACACTTGAATAACCCGCATAATTCATGTAAAAACAGTAAATGATCTCCAGGATGGACAGTTCCATCCCCTTCATAGAGGTTATCCACAACACGTTCAATAATTTTCATAGGTATTTTATATGGAACCTCTTTCTCACCTGGCGCCTCATCCACTACCGTTGCAGTAGTAGTAGATTTTCCAAATAGGAATTCAAGAGAAGATCTCTCCATAATGAATTATAGCAGCAGGCAGAAATAAAAACAGCACGTACAGTAAAGGTTTTCCTTACCAATTCCACTTACCAATAGCGCTTCACTCCCCGGCAACAGCGCCATAAAATAGTCTTGATGACCCACAAGTATAGGGGGTGTATCGTAGTACTTTCGATAAATAAGAGTGTCGAACCCAACGAGGAGCAGAAGGTGTTGACAAGCAGTTTCGATGAAGGATTCACTGTAAATGCTCACAGACAAGTTTTCAGGGGTTTTGATATAGCAGATAAATTAAGCATGTGGCACTCATGAAAGTGACATTGCCAAGTTGGATAGTGACAAGCGTACACTCATGAAGATGAATGCTCTCCAAGAAGAAGCCTTGATGGAACACTTCCGGGTGAACAAGGCAAAAGAAGTCCAAGTGATTGATATTTGCCACCCTCATCCGGAGCATGAAGATGAAGTCAATCGTTTGAAGGCCAAGATCGATAGACTCCAAGTTCAAACCAAGTACTTGGAAGGAGTCATTGGAGCCAAAGATGGAGTCAAATAGGGCTCTTTCAAGGTAGGAGGAGTGGCTACCAAGCCAAAGAGGAAGAGGAATAAGAGGACCAAGAAGAAGAAGAACAAGGAGAACATAGAGATCAACCTTGAGGAGAGCAATGCTAGCTCAAGAAGGGATGGAGTACCCAACTCCGCCTCGAAGGGTTTCGCCGGCTCTAACAACCCTTCTCACGTTCTTTTTGTTGATTACTATGGACATATTCGTGCTCGCTTTATTGGTCCTCAAAAGGACAATGTTGATTGGACTATTTGGGTTCCCAAACCCCTTGTTAATAACATGCTAGGACCCATTGAAAAATGGGTACCTAAATCCAAGACTTGATTCCTTGTAGGACTATGCTTCCGGTGGTGCTAAATGGGTGGTTGATAGTGGAGCCACAAGTCATATGACCGGAAGCAAGAATATTGTTGTCGACCTCGAGCCTTCCTAATCTACCGTATCATATGGCGACAACACGTGCTCTAAGGTATTGGGTCTTGGCAAGGTGGTGGTAACACCCGACATCTCACTTGTGAATGTCCTCCTTGTCGAGACCCTTGGTTACAACTTACTCTCCGTTCATCAAATTGCTCGCATGGGTCTATGTACTTTCTTTGATGAACATATGGTGGTCCTCTTGTGGAGCAAGACACTCCGTGTAGCTTTTGTTGGATATGTAGAGAACGGATTATATGTTGTTGACTTCCCCGGAAAGACAACATCTTCCGCTCTTTGCCTATTCGCCAAAGGTGATAAGGGTTGGCTATGGCATCGCCGACTAGCCCATGTCAACATGAGGACTTTGCAAAGTCTCCACAAGGGTGGCCACATTCTCGGACTAAAATAAGATGTCTCTTCTTGTAAAGATCGTGTTTGTAGGGCTTGCGTACAAGGAAAAATGCATGGAGCTCCTCACAAGGCCAAGACTATCATCTCTACCACAAGATGCTTGGAGCTCTTACATGTTGATCTCTTCGGTCCACCGTCTCATGAAAGTCTTGGAGGAAAGAAGTATTGCCTCGTCATTGTTGATGACTATTCACGCTATTGTTGGGTATTCTTCTTCAAGTACAAGAGTGAGACTCAACGGACCATGATGGAGTTTGCCAATCAAGTTCAACGCAAGTACGCCAACAAGATCCTCGCAATAAGGAGCGACAATGGAACGGAGTTCAAGAACTATACTTTGGATGACTTCCTCGGCGAAGAAGGAATCCAACACCAATACTCCACGCCATATACTCCCCAACAAAATGGGGTCGCCGAAAGGAAGAATCGAACCTTGATCGAAGCCGCTCGAACCATGATGATGGAGTACAAGTCCAACTACAATTTTTGGGCGGAAGCTATCTCTACCGCATGCCATGCTAATAATCGTCTCTACTTCCGCAAAGGCCTAGAGAAGACACCATATGAGATTCTCACCGGAAACAAGCCCAATATATCATACTTCAAGGTTTTCGGATGCAAATGCTATGTGCTTGTCAAAGACACACGTCTATCCAAGTTTGATTCAAGAGCTCAAGAAGGAATTTTCGTTGGCTATGCTACGGATTCTCACGCCTATAGAGTCTTCAACAAGTCAAATGGGCGGGTTGTAGAATCTTGTGACGTGACATTCGATGAAGATGATAGGTCCTTGGAGGAGCGAAGTGCTTCTTGTGAGAAAGGAGATGCAATTCCCCCGGATGCCATAGGAAGGATGGGTGTTGGCATTCGCCGACCCCAAAGAGCTACCTTCTATGAGTACCGGGGAAGGACCAAGTTCCACCCAAGTGGAGCCATCTACACCACAAGGTCAAGCTTCTTCCGTTGATCTTACAAATGCAAGCCAACCTCTACCACAACCTCAAGTTCAACCTCAACATCTACAACAACAATCAAGTACGAGCTCACCTCAACAAGCTCAAGAACAACATCTACCACAATCTCAAGAACAACACTCACCACAAGCTCATCTACAACAACAACCGACATCAAGTGACCAAGGCCAACCTTCAAGTTCTTCTCTGAATGGTTCGGGGATGATCTATATGGACAATACCATTCCTAGTACCCCCGAGTCATCCGGATCTCATGATGATGATGCCCACTTCAACAACAATGAAGGTCAAGGCGAGGACCTAAACCTTGATGAAAGCCAAGAGGATCCACAAGAATCTACTCCTTTAGCCGTCACTCGCCGTGAAGATCCTATTGCAAAACACTTGCGCCTCAAGTCCCATTCTTTGAGTAATGTCATTGGTGATCTAAAGAGCAAAGTAACCACCCGGAGGCAACTAGCAAACTTTTGTGAGCACCACGCCTTTGTCTCTATGGTGGAACCACTCAAAGTTAATGAAGCTCTTGAAGATCCCGATTGGTTGAATGCAATGCAAGAGGAACTCAACAACTTCAAGAGGAATGATGTGTGGACTCTCATGAAGCGACCCGATCATTGCCGCAATGTTATCGGCACAAAATGGGTCTTCAAGAACAAGCAAGATGAACATGGCATGGTCATCCACAACAAAGCAAGATTGGTGGCACAAGGCTATTCTCAAGTCGAAGGCGTGGACTTTGGTGAAACCTTTGCACCCGTTGCAAGGCTTGAGTCCATCCGTATCCTTTTGGCCTTTGCCTCTCATCATGGCTTCAAGTTGCAACAAATGGATGTTAAGAGTGCTTTTCTTAATGGTCCTCTACATGAGGAGGTGTATGTGAAGCAACCCCCGGGATTCGAGGACCCCCATTTCTCGGACCATGTCTTCAAGCTCAAAAAGTCCCTATATGGACTCAAACAAGCTCCTAGAGCTTGGTATGAGCACCTAAAGGAGTTGCTTGAAGACCGTGGTTTCGAAGTGGGGAAAATTGATCCCACTCTTTTTACTAAGAAAGTCAATGGAGAGCTTTTCATATGCCAACTCTATGTAGATGACATCATATTTGGCTCAACTAACACAAAATTCAATGATGAGTTTGCTATGTTGATGACCAATAGGTTTGAGATGTCAATGATGGGTGAACTCAAGTACTTCCTTGGGTTTGAGATCAAGCAAATGGGACAAGGCACCTTCATCAATCAAGCAAAATATCTCCAAGACATGCTCAACCGCTTCGACATGAAGGGCGCCAAGGGGATTGGAACTCCAATGCATCTCAAGTGTCAACTCTCTGTTGACGAGACCGGCAAGGCGGTGGATCCCAAGCTCTACCATTCGATGATAGGTTCGCTTCTTTACCTTTGTGCCTCTCGCCCGGATATAATGTTAAGCGTTGGTATGTGTGCACGGTTTCAAGCAAGCCCGAAGGAAAGCCACATTGTGGCGGTCAAGAGGATCTTTCAATATTTAGTTGATACCCCACAGTTCAGACTATGGTACCCAAGGGACACGGACTTTGCTTTGGTTGGCTTCACCGACTCCGATTGGGCGGGCGACAAGGTTGATAGGAAGTCTACATCCGGAGCTTGTCACCTTCTTGGAAGATCCTTGGTGTGTTGGTCAAATTGTGTCTCCGTCTCTACCGCGGAAGCCGAGTATGTTGCCGCGGCAAGTAGTTGTGCTCAAATCTTATGGATGAGGCAAACCTTGCGGGATTATGGCCTCGAGTATAGCAAGGTGCCTCTCTTGTGTGACAATGAGAGCACAATCAAGATCGCCTACAATCCGGTTCTTCATGGCAAGACGAAGCACATTGAGATAAGGAACCACTTCATCCGGGACCACATTGCACGTGGAGATATTGTTCTATCCTTCATTGGCACCAAGGAGCAATTGGCGGACATCTTCACAAATCCCTTGGACGAGAAGCGTTTCATTGAGTTGAGGCATGAGCTAAATATCATTGATCCGTCAAACTTTGCTTGACCGTCATGCGCACATACCACTCTGAAACTATATATCTAGATGAAAGGCATGCATGAACATAGGGGGAGTGCGGTTTAAATATATTGAGTTATCCCTCCCCCCATAATGCATAGAGAAATCCAAAACATATGCTATTCGTCAATTAAGTGACTTATGAGCTTCATGTTGAGTTGTAGTCCGTGAGTCCTAGATACATCTACGCGACCTCACACTACTACACTCTTACACGGTGGCTTCGGCCACCAACCTCCTCTTTGAGGAGTTTTTCGATTCTTTGTGTTTCTTTGTGACCTTCTTTTTGTCCTTCTTCTTTACTTTCTTTTTCTTCATGTTTTTGGAGAACCTCATTCAAGCTTGTTTTCTCTCTTAGTTTTTGCAAGCTTGGTTGTATGTTCTTTTTTTCTCCATCCTTCTAGTTTCTCTACCCTCCTTTTTGGTGTTCCGATGCCAAAGGGGGAGAAGTTCCTATGTGGATGGGGACCGTTGTTGTTTGTAGCCTTGTGATCCTAGTTGCTTATCTTGTCTTGTGGCTACATCAACAACTCTATGGAGGCATCTTATGGTGAGTTTGGGTATTCTCAAGGCTATGGTATGATAACTTCACCCAAATCTCCTTACATGATCTTATGTTGCCTCCATATTGCGCATATGTTATTTGAACATGATCTTGTATCCTTGTTACATATGTGCTTGGTTTGTAAAATCTAGGGGGAGTTATGCCTCTAAGACGTGTGTATTTGTATTCAAATACATATTCAAAGTATGCACACGTTTAGGGGGAGCTCCGTCAAGCTTTTACAAATCTAAGAATCTCATCATAATATCATATGCTTTTGAAAAATCTTGTGTTGTCATCAAACACCAAAAAGGGGGAGATTGAAAGAGCAAAGTCTAAACCCCGTGTTTTGTGTGTTTGATGACAACACTTGAGTTATCTCACCGTGTGCCTTGAGTATCATTGCTAGATTTGCAAGTGCACGGTGACCTCGCTGGACACGTCAAGATCGGAGGACTGAAGCGTAGTTATAGGTAGCTATAGGTTTTCTGGTTTTGTGTGTGTTTCGCGAGGTGACATGGATGGAGAGAAAAAGGGAAGAACACCAGTTTTAGCCTGGCCGGTACTACCAGTACCTGTAGCGGTAGTACCGCTACCCCTATAGGTATCGCCCCACGGTACCGCTCTGAGTTCTGCGCTCGAATTGTCCCCCAGTACGAGTTACGGTACCTCTGCGGTACCTGGAGCGGTAGTACCGCTCACGGGCGGTAGTACCGCTCATGGTACCGCCCAGGTACCATAACTAGTTACGGCAGTACCGCTCTGGTACCGCTCCGGTACCGCTTTGGATCCAGTAAGGTTTGGACCCCATTGCGGTACCTCGAGACGTACCTCTAGCGGTAGTACCGCTCTGCGTCCACGTGGACCAGATCTGGGGAATTCGAACTCAGAGCGGTAGTACCGCTTCCCAAAAGCGGTAGTACCGCTTAGGCAAAAACTGGACATAACGGTTGGATTTGGAGGAGCCTATATAAGGGCTCCTTCTTCCCCAACTCGTTTTTATCTCTTCTCTCTCTCTCCTCCATTGTTGCTGAGCTTAATCCTTGAGGATCTCCCCAACCATCCAACCAATCTTGCTCAAATTTTGAGGAGTGGTGGAGGAGACCTCGATCTATAGTTCTACCAAGAGAGATTTCACCAATACTTGCTATTCCTTAGTGGATCTTGGTGTTAGGGTTCCTATTGTGGGACATTGGAGAAAGTGCATCCATGGAGGCTAGCTTGGTGTTGTACTAGCTCCATGGATTGTTGGGAGCCTCCTTGTGGTGTGGAGCTCGCCCCAACCTTGTGAAGGAATCATCGCCTCGACCGGTGCCTTAGTGGAGAAGGGGGAGCACCTTCGTGGAGCTCTCTCGAGGAAGAAGGTGAGGCCTTCCTTCGTGGTGTGGCCGTCTAGCCTCTTGTGTGAGGCTAGCACCTCCTCAACGCAGACGTACTCCCTTTTGTGGGAGGAACTGCGGGAAACAAACCTCGCCTCGTCTCCGCGCCCTCCGGTTGTCCCGCTCCTTACTCTTACTATCTTGTGATTGTTCCTTTGCTTGTTGCACTTGTTCTAGGATCATTGTAGGATCACCAACACCACTAAAGCAATCACCTTTATCTTCTGTTGCACTAAAATTGAAAAAGACTAAAACTTGACGTAGCAACCATTCACCCCCCTCTTCTTGTTCGCTACGATCCATTCAGTTTACTTATGATGACCAAACGTTCTTGAGGACACACGGGAATTTAGTCTAGTGCTTTCGCTTCATATAGTTGATTAATCTTCATTGTTTTGATAAGTGTTGTGTGGGTGAACCTATGCTAATGCACCACCCTTCCTAGGACTAATACATACTTGTGATTAAACCCCTTGCAAGCATTCGCAAATACAAGAAAGTAATTAAGATAAATCTAACCACGGCCTTAAACACTGAGATCCTGCTATCCCTCATGCACCGATATACCAACGGGGGTTCAGGTTGCTGTCACTCCGGCAAACCCACAATTGGCAAACGAATACAAGATGCATTCCCCTAGGCCCATAAAGGTGAAGTATCATGTAGTCGACGTTCACATGACACCACTAGAAGAATACCACCACAACTTAAATATCAAACCATTAAATATTACTCAACATAGTTCACTACTAACATTTAGACTTCACCCATGTCCTCAAGAACTAAATGCTCACAAGACATCATATGGAACATGATCAGAGGTGATATGATGATGAATAACAATCTGAACATAAACCTTGGTTCAATGGTTTCACTCAATAGCATCAATAACAAGGAGTAATCAATACCGGGAGAGTTTCCCCTATGAAATAATCAAGATTCAACCCTAGATGTTACAGCGGAGACGAGGTGCAGCGGTGGAGATGATGGTGTCGGCGGTGGAGATGATGGTGATGATGATCCCAATGAAGTACAGCTCGATGACGGTGACGATGGCGACGATTTCCCCCTCCGGGAGGGAATTTTCCCGGCAGATTTCAGCCTGCCGGAGAGCTCTTTTCTCTCTGGTGTTTCTCCGCCCCGCAGAGGCGGCTGTGTCTATTCTCGATGCCCCCCACACCTTAGGGTTCTCTGGAGATGAAGTACGCGAAAGGGAAATGGCCGAGGGGGTCGTGGGCCCCCTCCCCACATGGCGGCGCGCCAGGCCTGGTGGCCGCGCCGGCCTATGGGGGGGCCCATGGTGGCCCTCCTCGGCCTCCCCTTCTGGCTGGCTCCATCATTTGGAAAAATATGAGCTTCGTTATATTTTCCGTCAATTGTTGATCTTCAGAAATATTGTATCCTGACGGTGCTTTTTCCAGCAGAATCCTGACTCTGGTGAATGATTCTCCAATAATCATGAAACATGCAAAATAGGTGAAATAACATAAGTATCATCTCTAAATATGAAATATATCAATGAATACAGTAAATTATGATATAAAATAGTGATGCAAAATGGACTTATCAGTAACGAGGTTGAACAAGGTATGGAGATACCGATGATCAAACCTCGGACAAGTAGAGTATCGTGTGACAAAGGGAATCGGCATCGTATGTACATGGTTCAATCGATCACTAAAGTCATCGTTGAATATGTGGGAGCCATTATGGATCTCTAGATCCCGCTATTGGTTATTGCTCGGAGAGGAGTCTCGACCATGTCTGCATAGTTCGCGAACCGTAGGGTGACGCGCTTAAGGTTCGATGTCGCATAAGTAGATTCGGAATATGAGATGGAGTCCAAAGTTTTTGTTCGGAGTCTCGGATAGGATCCAGGACATCACGAGGAGGTCCAGAATGGTCCGGAGAATAAGATTCATATAAGGGAAGTCATTTTCCGGGGTTCGGGAAAAAGTCCGGTGTTTTGACCGGAGCTTCTAGAATGTTCTAGAGGGCCACCAGTGGGCCCACCACCCCGGGAGAGGCCACATAGGCGCCACATGGCATGGTGGGTCCTGCCCACTATGACATGTGGGCCCAGGCCGGCCCACCCCTAGAGATAGAATCTATCTCTAATTTAAATGGTTTAAATTTAGAGATAGAATCTATCTCAAGATTAAAGTATTTAAATGAAGAGATAAAGGGAAGACATGGGGGGGAAGTCTCCCCCCCTTCATGCGCCGACCAAGGAAAGAGGTGGGGCCAGGGGAAACCCTAGGTCGACCCCTCCCCCTATATAAAGAGGAGAGGGGGTGGCCGGCCACCACACCTCTCATCCAACCCTAGCCGCCTCCCTCTCTTCCTCCTCCATACGCTGTGCAGGCTTAGGCGAAGCCCTGCAGCAATTCTTCTCCACCACCACCACCACGCCGTCGTGCTGCTGGGATTCCGTGGAGATCTACCACACCTCCGCTGCCCGCTGGAACGGGGAGAGGAAGGGGCTTCATCGACACCGTACGCGCGACCGAGTACGGAAGTGCTGCCGGATTGCAGCACCGGGGACGATCGTCTACA
This sequence comes from Lolium perenne, assembly GCF_019359855.2. NCBI lineage: Eukaryota > Viridiplantae > Streptophyta > Magnoliopsida > Poales > Poaceae > Lolium > Lolium perenne. Next base: position 32,822,397 of record NC_067250.2, read on the forward strand.
CCAACAACGAGATTAATCTCGTAAGCTTTGGAATCTTCGAGGGTTAGTCTCATCTCCATCTCGTTGCTTAGATCTTGTAGATTAGATCTTGGGTGTTCCATAGATTAGATCTTGGATTTATTCGTCTTCGCGGTAGGAATTTTTTTGTTTTCTATGCAACGAACCCCATCAGTAACAGATGATCTGCCCAACATGATTATGGTCATATATGTAATTCCTATGTTGTGGATTATTCTATGAGTTAAAATTGGAGATTGGAACCCAATTATGTGTAAGATGTATGAGTAGATGCATATCATGTATCCCATTCTTAATTGCTTGTTTTGATCCAACTTTTTTAAGATAACATGTGTGGGGTCTCGTGTGTATTAGTTGGAGTAACATCGTGGTAGTAGTGATTGAATAGTAACAAAAAAATTGAGATCTACTATTGTTTTGACCTATCTTTTGTTACCTCACTAGGGATTAAGTGATTGCATGTGCTATAATTATCTAGTGACAGCTATGATAATGGTAGCACATTTTTTATTCAAACATCATATCAAAGTACCTAAGGCTATGCTCTGTTAATTCTTAATTCTAGATTGCTTGGATTTTTCCTTTTCTAGAGGACTATAAGTATAAATGGGACATGGTTAACCTTTTTTTTATATGAACCTATTTAACCATTTTGTGAATTTTTTTGAATGGTTAACCATTTTGTGAAAAAAATTTAAATGGTTAACCGTTGGTTATTTAGGACCAAACCATTTTTAACAATATGTAACGATGGCAAATATTTAGAAAGCTTGATTTGAAAACTGGAGCACTAATTACAAAAGAAAAATGCACATGACCTTTGCTAACAAAGTTAAGAATTCACAAGGATATTCAAAATGAAGGACTAGTTCCAGTCAAGTTTCAAAAATGAAAAACTTCACACCAACAATCCAACATGCACATGACAAACATGTTTTAAAATGCAAGATTACACATCAACAATAGTCCATGCACACGAGAGACAAGTATCAAAATGACAGATTTCACGTCAACTTTTCCATGCACAACCCAAGGCTTCAAACATGGACAATTCAATAAAAATGAACTATAACCCCGTAGCTCCATTCCGGTAATGTCCATGACATTAGTTCCGCAACTTGTCAACTATTATCTGCATCAGAAATGAACAATGAAAATAAGAAACCAAACTAGCTACAAGTTACCCAACGAGTTCCTCACCAAGTTAATTACCTGATGAAATTGAGAGGCCTTCCTCACCAAGTATGTCATAAACGGATGCTATGCTAACACCAATTGTACCTACACAGAAATAGAATGGCACAACAACTGTTACACTTGCAAACTTTAATCATTCCAGTAGTCAAATAGAACAACATAGCATGTATAAAATAAGTGCTAGACTGATACATCTCAAATGTATCTACTTTTCCAAGTATTTTGCTCGATGATTTGCTCTCGAATCTCACCATACTTGAATAAAACTGTGTATCTGACGCTATTTTTAGCAAAAGTCTTCTTTCTGTCTATTTTCTCCGGAAATAAAATCGAGAAAAATATCACGCAGGTTGTTTCACCAAAACAAGGATCATAGGGCTTTGGAATCACACGAGCGGGCCACAAGGCCCAAAGAGCACAGGTGCCCTCTACTAGGCGCGCCACCTAGACCCTTTCGGTCTTGGATCAGTCTCTGCCTCTTCTTTGGTGTACCCCATATATACCTGGAAAAACTAGGTATCCAAAATCACATACCCTTTTGTAAAACAGAGCGCCACAATATCCACAATCTTCATTTCGGGGGTCAGATTGGTCCTGCTCTTCACGCCAGAGAGGGGGGTTTTGAGGTCTTCTCCACCATCATCGCCACTGACGTCATCACCAACAACCATGTGCTCACTCTCCGTCATCATGTGTGAGTAGTTCTATGTAAGCATGTGAGATGGAAAGGGATTGGATGATATTGATCATGTAATCATCCATGTGTATCGAGATTTGAGGTATTTATCTTGAGGATATTCTTGTATGAGTGTTGGTACATCTTTGATATGTTTAATGCTTGTTGGTAGGGCCCGAGTGACATGATATCAGTATTGAACTTCTATTGCCACATCATATATATGAGTTTGGTATATATCTGCAAAGTGTATTGCCTATTATTGGGTTGAACATGCGAACCCTAAAGTGGCACTTAGGTAAAACAATGTGAATATACAATAGTTTGAGGATATAGTGTGTTCATGAAGTGTTAATGCTTTGTTCCGGGCTATTCGACATGATATATCTTAATTGCTTGTAGTTTCAAGTTGGCCTCGATGAAATGGGAAGACAGGAAATATATGTTATGTAAATTCTCTTGGTTAAATATGTATAACTATATTTGGATCACACACCTACACACAACTGAACTAGAGATGATTGCCATGTTATTAGAATTATATTATATGATCAATATCATTCATGCAACACCCCGCTATCACCTCATGCCTACGTCTTTAACCACTAAAAGTTACACATCACTACTTTCGGTGAAAACTGAAAATCTGCTGCTATTGTTTACTGCTTTGAATCAACTGCTATATTCCTTAATTTATTAATATTTTCATCAAAGATTTGACGATACTAACTCAATGTTGTTCATCCACATGGGCATTACTCTGGCAAAAAAAATATGCACATATGTTGCCACCTTAGACAAAACCAAAATTCTATCACTACTCAAATTTTAATACTTTCACTTTACCATTAAATGTTTATATAATTTACCATCTCCATCGGACGAATCGCTAGGCTATTCAATTTGACACAGGCGCTGGGATTTGTGCACCTCTGGTTCTAGCTAGGATTTGTAGGCTCCGACACGGGTTTGGCCGGCGACAGCGTGCGGGTCTAGTTCTCCAACCCCTTCCTCTACACCACCAGATGGCCCTCGACGAGCTAATCGTGACGTCTGTTGTGCAACCCAAGCGTCCCCACCACTTCCAAGACGGGGACGAAGACGCGTCCGCTGCTGCACGAGACGGACGGGGAGAGCGGGGGAGGGCCTGGAGGGAATGGGGGAGGGCTGGAGTCGCCATCTAGTGACGGGATTTTGCCAGCAGCAAGTCGCAGCAGGAAAGGTGCACTAGTCCGGGGGAACTTTTAGGTGGCAGTTGAGCTTCGCGCCACGCCTTAGGCGGGAACGCGTTTGCGATGTATCTTTGCAGCCCCGAAAAAGTGTAGGCCAGTTTTTCGACTTAAGGCATATGATGGGCCACTTTTTTTGCCCTATGTGACAGATTTTTTTGTCCAGTTTTTGGGCATCTGTTAGAGATGCTAACTCCCGGTCGCACAAGAAAGTCCTAGTTACTAATGACAAATACATGGAGAGTGACAAATATGTAGGTGAAAGTGTAAGGAAATGATCATGATCTCTCTGCCAATGGCACCCTATTTCGTGAGATTAAGTTCTTTGCTAGGTTAAACTTTTTAAGTTTCTAGATTGATTGTTTACCCAAGGGCTTATATATATAATTTTACGGGTGTCTCTAACGCGCAGTCGCTTATGTCTCAGTCGAATTACATCGGGCCTAAATAAAATGCAAACAACATCAATCACAAATCTTTAAGTAGAAACAAAATCCAACGGTGAAGCACGCCTCAGCTAGTTGAAACTTAGCAATTCCATAATATAATATGGTACCTTTTGTCACGGAGGGAGATATACAATGTGACGCGCGCTTTGGCTAGTAATCAGGCGATGGGTCTCGAGCTGTATGGCCGGACGATGTCCCGCCAGCGATTATGCTGCTCACCAGTTAATGGAAAGGTGCTACCTAAAAGGAACTAGACACGATCGATGATCTCATGGAACCATGAAAAGACCCTACCAAGCAGCACCTGTTCGTCAGCAAAAACAGCATCCTGGGAATGATCCCCTGGTAAAGGGACAAACATGTCGCCTTGCACATAGCAATCGGTTCGTCATCGGCGACAACCATGTTCCGTGCCTCTGAGATATCGCCGGCCGGTGCCCAAACCTACAAATGCAAGCCCCCAAAACACATGTTCCGACTGATCATAATCGTATATATTAGGCGTAGGCATTGCTACAATCACTAGCCTATCAAGCATCTTCAATTGCAACCTATGGCGTCTGCTGCAGTGTTGGGCCTGGTCGCTCTGGTCGTGGTGGTCGCAACCTGGCTGTGGACAGCGGTGATGCACCACCTGTTGTGGCGTCCCTACGCCGTCGCGAAGTCCTTCCGCCGGCAGGGCATCCGCGGGCCGGCGTACCGGTTCTTCGTCGGCAACAACGAGGAGTCCAAGGCCATGCGTGTAGCGACGGCCAACGACGTCCTGAACATCCGTTCTCACGACATCATCCCGCGCGTGCTGCCGCAGTACCAGGCCTGGACGGCGTCGTACGGCAAGGTGTTCCTGTCGTGGACGGGGTACACGCCGGCGCTCTGCGTCGGCGACTACGACATGGTGAAGCAGATCCTGTCCAACAAGTCTGGCCTGTACAACAAGCCGGACCCGGGGCCGAACATCCTGGCCCTGCTGGGCAAAGGCCTCGTCTTCGCCGACGGCGACCTCTGGACGCGCCACCGTCACGTCGTGCACCCAGCCTTCACCATGGACAAGCTCAAGAGGATGGCCACGACGATGGCGGAGTGTGCTGGGGAGGTTGTCGGCGCCTGGGAGGCGCGCGCGGCTGCAGGTAGCGGTGGTGTCGCGCGGGTGGAGAACATCGGGCAGCAGTTCGTGGAGCTGACCGCCGACGTGATCTCGCACACGGCGTTCGGGAGCAGCTACAGGGAGGGAAAGGAGGTGTTCGTGGCGCAACGGGAGCTGCAGTACATCGCATTCACCAGCATCAACAAGGTCCGCGTCCCGAGCCTCCAGTACCTCCCCACCAAGACCAACGTGCGGCGCTGGCAGCTGACAAAAAAGGTGCGCGGCACTCTAATGGCGATCATCCGCGACCGGCAGGCCGCTGCCAAGGACGCCAGGGGATACGGAAATGACCTTCTCGGCCTGATGCTCGAGGCCAACGCGTCGGCTGACGCCGGCGAGCAGAGGGCGGCCATGAGCTTGGACGAGATCATCGACGAGTGCAAGACTTTCTTCTTCGCGGGGCACGACACCACCTCTCACCTCCTCACCTGGGCCGTCTTCCTCCTCGGCACGCACCCCGAGTGGCAGCAGAAGCTCAGGGAGGAGGTCCTCCGGGAGTGCGGCGGCACGAAGGCGCCCATACATGGCGACGCCCTCAACAAGCTCAAAATCGTAAGTACCTGCCTCTCCTATCATTCTGATCCAGCTACCGTGCTCCATGAAAAACGAGGGCGACTCACTTCACTTGTGAACTGTAATCCCTGATGGCAGGCGACGATGGTGCTGTACGAGACGTTGAGGCTGTACGGCGCGGTGACCATAATAGCGAGGAAGGCGGCGGCAGACACAGAGCTCGGCGGCGTGAAGATCCCCAAGGGCACCATGACAATGATACCGATTGCGATGATGCACCGCGACGAGGAGGTGTGGGGCGCGGACGCCGGCAAGTTCAACCCAGACCGGTTCCGGAACGGCGTGGGTAGGGCGGCCAAGCACCCGAGCGCGATGCTGGGCTTCTCCGTCGGTCCGCGGTCGTGCATCGGCCAGGACTTCGCGATGCTGGAGGCCAAGGCCACGCTCGCCCTGATCGTCCGGCGGTTCGAGTTCGAGGTCGCGCCGGAGTATGTGCACGCGCCGACCGACTTCCTGACGCTGCAGCCCAAGTGCGGGCTCCCAATCCTACTCAAGCTCTTACATCAGTAAAACAGATGTGTTTTGAACTGCTACTGCTAGTAGGAGTACAAGATACATACAGTAAGTGATATGCTCACAGGTGGTTTTGTATCTTGGAAAGTAATTTTGGCAACTAGTTGCTTGTGCACGGTGGACAAGGATTTTGTGCACATGGGAGTCAGTGCTCTCTTCACTTTTGGATTTTTGAAAATTTCAGATTCTCATATTTCTCTGCTTTCAAGAATTATGACATTAAATATGTAGATAGATGTGTATATGAGGATTGGAAACAAAAAAGTCTCGTCAAAAAATACGTTATATTTTTAGAGATGCAAAAAAACAAATTTCTGACAGTACACTGACAAAATATACGTACTATTGTACTACTATTTATAGTCAGAAATTTGTCTTTTTTGTATTTTCCAAAATACAAAGTATTTTTTAATGGGACTTTTTTGACTACACTCCTCGTGTCTAAATCTATCTACATATTTAATGCCATAATTTTTGAAAACATAAAAGAGCGAGGTTTTGAAAATTTTCAAAAATCCAAAAGTCCAAGGAGCACTTGTGCTCATGTGCACATGGTACTTTCCGCTTGTGCACACCATATTTTATCCCTTTGATTTCGCAAAGGAAAATGCCTGGACATCCCCCGCCCCGGGGGATCAAACTCCAGATCCCCAGGTCCCCAGCCGTTTGATCAGGTGATTTAGATTGTTTTTGGTCGTCCGATCAGATCATCGACCCTCCTCTCTCACTTATGTTTCTATAAACGTACCAATCTAGCAAAAACAAGATTTTGTTTGAAAAAATCTGTTCACACCAAAATATGACAAAATCTCACTTCTGCTTCCATAAAAACACACATGCAGCAAAGCTAACCGCGATTGTAGCAAAAATGGTTCACCCACGAAATAAAAGAAAACTTAGAACTCGATGGTGAACTCACTGGAGACCTCGCCGGAGACATCATAGCAAAAAGTTTGTGTTGTTGCATGAAAAAAAAAGGACCACGTTAGAAACATCAACCAAGAACTCGTTGGAGAAAAAAAAAGTGCTACTGTAGCAAAACCAGCTTCGCCAAAGACGCTCATCGGAGATATCATAGCAATAATTTGTACCATCGTAGCAAAACCACATAATTATTGTAGCAAAAATAATATAAATATGTAGTAAATCAGCAAAAAAAAATCCGACATCGTGATCTTGCTTGCAGCAACACTGAACACTATTTGTAGCAGCCTCGACTATAGTTTGCAGCATCTCCGCCTGCCGTTTGTACCACCTCTACAAGAGATGGTAGCAACATTGTCAACCAATGTAGCACCGTCGTTGGCTTATAGTAGCACCATCGTCAATCTATACTATAGCACCACTACTGTTCGTACGTATGTAGGATCATGGAAAGAAAAAAAAATGGAGCTCGTTGTGGATCGGTGGATGGACCGGAGACGACCAAGGGCGCAACGCCGACGTACACGAAGAGTGGGCTAGGGTGGCCTCCAACTCTGGCCTGCATTAGGGCCCTTTATTGGTGCTGATATTGCCGAAGTAGGAGAGCGGATGAGGGGCCTCCGCTGGTGATTTGGGTAAGACGAGAGAGAGAGGGAGAGGGAGAGAGAGAGAGAGAGAGAGAGAGAGAGAGAGAGAGAGAGAGGGAGAGGGAGAGGGAGAGGGAGAGGGAGAGGGGAGGGAGAGGGAGAGGGAGAGACAGAGGGAGGGAGGGAGGGAGGGAGGGAGGGAGAGAGAGAGGCCCTTTAGGCCGGCAAGCTCAGATGCCGAGCAGTAGTACATGGACGGCCCGCTCGGGCTCTTGTGCAGTAGAGAAGCAAAACACTCGAGCTCGAGCCTTTGCTACAAGGTTAAGCGGCACCAGCCATGATGCCAAGGTTGCGTGGGCAAGCGGCAGCAGTCGCGTGCCAAGGCTGTGAGGGAAAGCGGCGGAGGACGTGGTGCCGTGGGTGCACAGGGTAGGCGCCATGGCTGTGTGGGGTTTGCAGCAGCGCCGACATGGCTATGCAGGGGAGTTGGGGGCAGCTTTGTCCTCGCACAAGAAAAATAATAAATAATAGAGGAGAGATCAATTGGGTCCCTTATGGAAACGTATCGCACGATGCGGGCGGAGGACACGGTCCTCGCCGGATCGTTAGCGTTTTCCTTTCGCAAATTCTATCTCATTGGCGTGCACTTTCTTCTCCTCTCGTAGTGCTCCCTCGTTTGCTCGTCTGATTGTGATCGAATGGCTCTCCGTATTTTGGACCGCATCGATAGATTCCGACGGGAGGGAGAGAAGAAGCACTTCACGTTGTTTTCCCCATTCCGCTCCCCATCAACATCACGACCCTTCCTCTCCTCTCTTTCCCCAAATTTCTTTGTTAGCGGCGACATCCGTGTTATAAATGTGACAAGCAAATCAACGAAGAACAAACAAAACACACGAAGGGGACGCAAGATTTTAACATGGAAAAATCTCTGCAACAAAGAGAGGAAAAACGGCGGGCACGAGCCAGCAAAACTTCATTGTATGGAGAGTGTTTACAAACATCATGGATTATCTTATGAAACGATAACCCTAGTTGGCGGTTTACAAGATGTATTTATAGACAGAGATACCATTCGTACCGGGGGTGGGGGGAGGCTTCTCCTCCCGCACCACCCAGACGTCCCAAGCCTACTAGCGATGGGTCTCGCCCCACTTGTCGAAAGTTAGCCTTCCTTTTATATGAATTTGGATCATGATACAACAAACTCCACCATGAGAGAAATTTCAAATTGTAGCATGAATAAATTCCTGAACAACAAAGGGAACACTTTCAGCACCAAACAACCACTAGGGCTAAACAGTTATACCATTTAAGCTCGAGCAAAGCTCAAACTTGGCAACACAAACTGGCTATATCATCATATCAGCAGGATTACCATGAGTACATATCTTGTATATATGTTGTTTACCTTGTGCAACAATGTTGCGAACATATAATGGTACTTGATATCAATGTGCTTTGTCCTCTCATGGAACATTTGACCTTTAGTAAGATATATGGCACTTTGACTGTCACAAAAAAAGTTAATGCAAGAATCATCTCCAAAAAGCTCATCATATAAAACTAAACATACTCTTTGCAAGCTTCATCAATAGCCACATATTCTGCTTCAGTTGCAAATCTTGCAACAATAAGTTGTGACGTTAGCTTCCAACTCACAACACATCCAACAACGGTTAACATATAACCTGTGAGGGACATTCTCTCATCAAAGTCGGTGGTAAAATCTGAATCTACATAGCTAGCGAGTTTCTCATCGGCCTTGCCAAATTTCAAGCAAGCTTCGGATGTGTGATACGTCTCAAACGTATCTATAATTTTTTGTGCTTCATGATTGTTTTACACCAATTTTTATTTTTTTTGCTCATGCTTCGTTGCACTTTTATACATTTTCCGGCACTAACCTATTAACAAGATGCCACAGTGTCAGTTCTCTGTTTTCTGCTGTTTTGTATTTCAGAAAAGTTGTACAGGAAATATTCACGGAGTGACACACGCTCCATCGCTTTGCATATTTACTTTGGAGTGAGACACGCCCGCTGTTTTGCATGTTTATTTTAGAGTGAGACACGCTCCACGGTTATGCATTTTGCGTTGGAGAGAGACACGCTCCACTTTTATATTTATTTGAGTTTCAATAGCTCTCTGGACATTTACTTGTTTTTCATATATGAGAGTTGTTTTTCATACATGTTATGACTACATTCTAGTCAATTCTTGCCTCTATGATCATTTAGTTTGCAACTTGTGTATCACTTTATGATTTGATTAATATATTTTGTCGTTGTGCATGATTATGGCCATTATGCTCTCTTAGTTGGTCGCACCCGGTCTTTTCCTAGCCTCCATTTGTGTGAGTATTTTATTCATGCATCCAACCACCAAAAACCAAATATGCCAAAGTGTCCATCATATCTACCTATATGTGGTATTTCATTGCCATTCCATAGTAGTTTGCTCATGTGCTACCTTTAAATTTCAAAGTATTATATTTTTGTTGCTCATGGGAAAGTAGTCAAAAATGACTATTGTGCCTAGCGTGTGTTCCTAGTGTAACCGTAGCTCTTTTAAGTTGCTTGTTGTGTGATAACCATTGAAATACTGGGGACACCTCAGCGTGCTTTGCCGATCAATATCATGTGGGTTGCTATGCATGTTCATCTTGTATGAAATGAAGGAGATTATTGTCAACACCCGGATTTTTAAGTCCAGATGCCTATTATGTCGTACATCGCAATCCCAGGAATATTGTTTTTGCGAGACATAATAGATTGATATCACAACACATCATTCATTACATACCATAATCGTCTTACAAATAGAGGATCACATGATCCAGTCTTACAACATAGTGGATATAGAGATCCTATTACAAAACACAGAGCGGAAGTAGCGTAGTAGCGGTTGCGGTCCATCTGTTCCACAGGCAACTGTTGACGTCAGGAGTAGTCCTAGTTATCATACACGTATTGCTGTCCGTCATCCTGGTACTGGTGCTCCTCTTCATAGTCTGGCCATTTGAATAGCCAGGGACACAGCCGTGAGTACTTTAAAGTACTCGCAAACTAATACTAATGTAAGTACTATCAATTTTAGTAATGGGGTGCTAAGCTCTAGGTTTATTTGCATAAAGCTAATTTTAGTTCCTAAGCGTTTAGTAAAAGACTCCTCATTGCTAACGAACTCAAGTGGGAACATTAGTGTCATTCCCACAACTCAGTTGTGATTTGTAATATCCCAGGTATTGGGGTTACAAAAATAGAGGAAACAGAAGTGTGCATTGCATTCATGCATAGAAAATCTGGGGAATTTTCGCGCTTTAAAGTAAAACAGACACAGTAACTGAAGTTTCACTTGACCTTTGTGGAATTGAAGTAGCTCATCAAGTCAAGCGCTATAAACCTCAATGTGACTTTGTTAAAACCTTGTTTTGGGTAGAGATAATTTGATCTAAGGGGTTAGATCAAATGGAATTAAAAATCAACACAAGAACTTATTAATCAAGGATCAACTACTTGATCTTATTAAAGATCACAACATGATATTCCTTGCCATAACATATGAACATCCATTTAATTGGAAATCAAGTAACAATAATTGGAGAAACTATTCTTCACTCATCTTCTCCATGTCTTAAACTAATCCATGATCCTACCATGAGCCTCATGGTATTCATTCTATTTCAATCTTGGAAACAAGACAAGGAGATCAACTTTAGAAGTATATATTCTTCTCTATTCCAAATAGTTTTACATCAAACCTAAAGAGGTGAGAGTCCTATTTTATTTAGGGAAGCAATGACAAACCTTGAGGCAAATCTTGAATATAAATATCCATATGATCACAACATTATCTTCAAGAGGAACCCTAGAGTATTATTCAAGCCTTCCCAAATGAGAGAGACCATTTATTCTAAACCTAGCTTTACCTATTAATGAACAAAGGACAACCTTTGTACTAAAGTATTAGGTTGTAAACCATTTCCCTTGGAGTGGTGAGATAACCTAATATCACATGGAATAATACCATATCCATGAATTGATAAAGTAAGGAGGAGATTAACTCAATCAAGATAGCCAAGTGGAGTTTTAGACTTAATACCTATTGAGATATTGTGAGTACACCATAAACCCTAGAATAACCATTCCTTTATAAGAGAGCCCAAGCTTTGGTGTTACACTCAAGTAGTTGAGGCAACACTTGAATGTGAGGGAGAGAACTATCCATATACCAGATGATTATATCATCATTGATTAAGTAGAACCCTAACATAATATCTCAGGCATTCTCCTGGGATATAAACTTAAGAGGCAACCATAGTAGTCCCATTCAAGAAGATAAATTATAAGTGCTATACTTAGTTGATCAAGACAATACTTAATCTTGGGAGTGAGAAACCTAATTCTTGAGAGATAACTTAGGAAGCCAAACCTTGATCATTATAAATTGAGTGATGATCATAAACCCTAAGAACTTGAGGTAGAGATATTAAGAACAAGTTGATCATGCCAAATCCATGATCATGCTCTGGAGGTATGTGAGGATAAGTTAAACCCTAATAGGATAAGTAGATATCATTCACCACATGAAATCATAGGGAGGTAATTAGTAGGCAACCCTAGGCTTATATCCCAACCTTAACTTGTGAATCACTTGGTGATCATAAGTATAATCTTACCCCATCTATTTTTCATTCATTCATCAATTAAAGAACCTAAGAAAACCTCAGAGTTAAACTCTATACTTAATATGGTGAGAAACCATACATCCATATGACCAAAGTTAACTATAAAAAGAACTATAACCAATGTAGTTACTTTCATGATAAATTGGGGATAATCATAGAAGTTAATTGGTAGAAGATAAAACCAATTCTCAAATCCTTAGTAATTAGAGAAGCACATAAGATATGAAGCAAGTAACCATATTACCATGGTTAGGGGAGATTAAACCCTAGCCAATGCAAAATGGTGTCATCCCATATCTACAACCTAGAATTGTATCTCAACCTAGTTTGTATACCACTTGGGTGAGCACAACTAAAACCCAATGAAGCCATATTTGAGTTTCAAACCATATGTCAGTAAGCACATAGAATTAGAACCCTAGCATTGCACTCTCATGCTTAATTATTGAACACAAGAGACATCTAGTGCTAAACTCTATAATTAGAACCATAGGTGGTGATCAACCACTTATCATTATAACTAAGACCCAACCTTGAGGAGAGTAATATCTACTCTAGATAATTCAAAGTGTTAATAGATCATAACACCAATGCTAATTTAATATGGGTTATCATCAAACCTTCAAAACTATAATGAAATGCTGCTCACATGAACTAACATGCAAGTGATCAATTTCTCAAATAGGAACTAAGACATAATAACAACTTCAGAAATACCTTGAGAAGAAGGTATCAACTCTTATATTTCTAAATTTAATAGGAGTTCATAACAAAAAGGAAGTTGAAGTGAAAATATCAATTCATGTCTATTTGCTATTTTGAATAAGTTCACAAATATGCAAATAATTTAATATAAAATATGAATTCAAATAGAATAGTGAAACAATAGTCAGTATACTAAATCTTGAATGGATTAGCATAATTACTAATATCTGCAAATAGAATTGAATTCAAATATGAGTTAAAGTAGAAAATATACAAAAGGAGAAATTAAAACAGAGAAAAAAATGAGGGAAATACTCACCTGGCCGTGTAGCCCATGAAGAAGTCCAGCAGTAGCCTGCAGAGCAGCCCAACACCATCACCACCCAGCAGCCTGTCCCAGCCCACCGTAACTCTTCATCCAAAATATCGATGAGGAGGTCGTCCTCATCCTCTCCAGCTCGCATGCTGGACAGCACGAAGCCGTGCTCGACCTCCTCTCTCGCTGGCGACCTCCCAGTGATCGGCGCCGTGCCGAGGCACGCTTCGACGCCATATAAAAGCTCCAACACGAACAACTGCGTCGGATTCTTCCTCCTCGTCTTATTCTTCCCCATGCCGAAACCCTAGCTGAGCCGGACTCCGACCATCGCCGCCGGTAGGGACCTCCCCGAGCTTCACCGTGGCCACCATCAGCATCGCCGTCCTCGACTTGCTCTACCTGCAAGAGGAATCGAGTCGGGGCGAGCTGTAGCCTCGCCGTTGAGCTCGTCTTCTCCGACGGCCGGCGACACCAAATCCGGCGAACCAGACCACGGCGAGCCACGCCGTCACGCCCTGCGTCCTCCTGGTGAGACGCTGAACCCCCTGGCATGCTCGCCTTGCTCCCTAGCCCGCCGTAGTGCCGCCGCACCGTGTCCCTGTCCGCGCCGCCGCTTGGCCTCACCGGCGAGCAAGCTCCGGTGACCTTACCGGAGCGGCGCCGCCACCTTTAGGCTCATCGTGGTGCGCTGGTTCGAATGGAACCAGTCGCCCATCCGCGCATGGCCGGAATCGACGTCGCCGGCGACGTCTGCCCGCCGGTCACCGTGCCCGTTGCCACGTCATCGATTTTGACCACGGTCAAAGCCAACGTGGCAGCTGACGTGGTCTAGCCCCACTAGTCAGTGACTGTGTGGGTAGTCTGACCGTGTAGCTTTAGCATTTTTTTGTTTAATTTCAAATTCATAAATTGCTGCAACTTCAAATGAATTTAGAAAATTCAATTTAAGTCAGAAAAATATAAATGAGATATCAAAATTCTTAGAAACGAAAACTCTATCCAATAAAAATATAATATGAAATTTTTATTTGTAATAAAAATTTAAGTATTTAACACTTATTATTTAAACAATTTCTTTTGTTCATAATTGAATTAAAAATTCAATAATTAGGAAAAGATTATAAAATAAATAAAAACCAGTAAGGTAAATAAAGAAAACATTAAAACTAAGTTTCTTTATTTGGAACTTATTAAATCATTATTAGAGAGATTTAAACCCTGATTAATAATTACCCTAATAATTATTAATTGTTTAAAATAATAAAATGCCTAATTCAATATTATTTTTATTTCCAAGTTACTTATAACTTCAACTTTAAAAATGAAGTTATTAATCATAGATCCATATAGTAAATAGCAAACCCTAATTCCATATTGAATGATATTACAACCCCATCATTCTATGTGGAACCCTAAAACCCTAATTCAATTATACACCATACCCTAGCTCCATTAGTCAATAGGAACCCTAAATGGTTCTAACCTAAACCCTAGGTTAGAACATGTGATCATGATACTTTCCTTTCAAACATAGAACCATAATAGCAACTAAATAATTGCCATGACCACATAAAATGTAAGAACCCTATCACTAGTTAATTGCTATGCGATGTTCTAATCTAAATAAAACTTGTTGATCTAGTAGGATCAACCAAGTGTAAAACCCTAGTTCCTATTCCCAAGGTCACCATCTTTAACTAACCATATTAAGCATCACACCTTGGTGATGAATCCTCATAGCAACTATGCCCAATGTTTTATCTTACATACCATACTCCACTAAACCCTACTAGTGTTGGATAATTATGAACCATCCTATTTAGGAGCCAATTATTCCTTACTTAATAGAACCAACAGTAAAACCTAGACCACCTCAACCCTAATTGCTATACTTCTTACTATTTAAGAAGTATGTTCTTCAAAAGTTATTCTTTTGAAGGAAATAGGGAGTAGCCATCAACCATTCAACCCTACTTATAAAGAACCATGAACCCTAGATAACTATCACCAACAAGGTATACCAACCTTGATAGCACCTATATATAATAAATTGCTTGTGATATGCTTCACAAAAACCATATGATCTCTAGCTATTGATGAATCCAACTCTGTTGTAATTCATCTAAGACTTACTCTAACAACTAGTTGCAGTCATAGGAAACCATAGAACCACACCAACCTAATTAACATACTGGTTCTTTATTTAAGAACACGTTCTTCAAAAGTTATTCTTTTGAAGTATATACCAAATAATCATCAACTATACACTATAGGACTTAAAATTGACAACTGCTCTTTACCTATTATACAACTAATATTCCTTGGTGTGTATGATTGTTACTATGCATTTTACCACTTGCTTATGATTCTAAAACAACACAACTCTGGATAAGAACCTTGTTTGTGAATCATTCTAAAAGTACAACACACCCAAAACTAACCATTACAACTCACTAATCCTAAATCATCGGGGTTAGGTCACGCTTAGAGCGATTGCATCTCATACTTATGCATTATTGCATCCTTGCCAATCTTTTAAACATCGTCCTTACCGGACGATGATGCTATTTCAGAATTTGGAGTTATTGCGTATCGAAGACCTTGTCTGCATAATCTTGCAGTCAAGAAAGGCAAGTTCATCGCTTGCTCATGTCATTTCAGTATTTTTACCAAATTACTTGCAAAGTACTATGTTTATCACTATTGCATAAAAAAGCAAAACCACTATTTTCATAACTATGAATATGACTATGTGGTGGGAAATGGAACCATGGATTGTGTTGATATGGTGGAGGTTCCATTGCAAGGGTTTATATCCATCTAGGATTAAACAACAAATGTCGTCCAGTGATTCTTGTGCTGTAATAACCGTGTTAACCATAAGATCTGGAGTGGGACGGAGTAGTCAAAAGTGTTTCCACCTCTCGTTCATCAACGGATGCGCATTACTGTATGCACTTGATCTCGAGAGACAAGATGCAGGGTGGGAAACCCATAGAAGTTCCCACGGTAATGTGGTCTATGATGGGTTGCAACTGCCGGCGAAGGAATGTATGGTAGAGCCCTGCATTGACGCCGTGATCGGGGTCCATCCTTAATTGGTGTAAGAGGACCGGCGAGGACCCAGAGTCGGAGA
This sequence comes from Lolium perenne, assembly GCF_019359855.2. NCBI lineage: Eukaryota > Viridiplantae > Streptophyta > Magnoliopsida > Poales > Poaceae > Lolium > Lolium perenne. Next base: position 32,838,557 of record NC_067250.2, read on the forward strand.
TTGCAACAAAGGGTGGGTGTTCGAGGTAGCGGAGGAACATGATTGGCTAGACCTTATACCGGGCCTCACACCAAAGGAAGTGTGGACGAGCTCGCGGCTCGGTTGGCACCAAGGTTAAGATCTCTTATGGGTAAAGCAACACACCTCTGCAGAGTGTAATGAATCGTGACCAGTCACTCCATGTTCCGGGTTTTGGAACTGCGAACGCTGCCGGAAAGGAACTCCATGAAGTTCTAGTAAACCGGTGAAGGTTGACGGACATAGTTCTTCTGAATAAAAGCAACCTTTTGAAGAAATGATTATGAAAACCTGCATTGGTATTAGACTTTCTGGTCTAATACCGTAGCTAGTGCATTAAACACCTCTTTCCTATAATGAACTTGTTGAGTACGCTCGTACTCATCCCACTCTTAAATCCCCTGCTTAGATATGGAGGCATCGAAGGAGGATCTACAGTGCAACTCGAAGACCAAGGAGTCAACAACAACTTCAAGAGACAGGACCCTGTCAGAGGAGTCAGTTACCACATCCAACAAGAAGAAAACCTAGTTTAGCCATAGAAGGGAACTAGTCTCCTAAACCTAGCTCCTATTTAGCTAGAATCTATTCTTAGCCTCTTTAGCTAGTCTAATACTCTACAAGTAGAGTTCGTGATAAGACTAGACTACGAGTCGTTCTTCTGGAGTTTATTTGCAGTTTTACCTCATTGTAAAGTAGGAGGCTGTGATGATCTTATGTAACAGAGTCAATGTTGTAATTCTATAGACATACCTTGGACCCGCATATGTTTCTCTTGTACCACTCTGAGCGATATAATACTAGTTGAACGATGTTTCATTGGTGTTATATCAGACTTGCATACTACACCATGCAGTGGTATGCCGGGTCACCACATGATTCAAGTCAAGTTCACCATTCAATTCATCATTCCTTCTTAAGAAAAACACCTGACAACGGAACAGTATGGCCTTTCCAATCGTCCGTAACCGTGGACACGGCTCTTCGAATAGATTTACACTCTGCAGAGGTTGCACACTTGTGCCACAACATTTGATTACATCCGTCAGGAATAACCCTGAATAATCGTAATTTAGTACACAGATCATCAACCATAACCTTTCACTTACATACCCTAGTATAGGCACCTCTCCCCATGAGCTTGGCCTCCTAGTGAAGACAAACCATCAGCCTGGGAACTGCACAGGGCTTGGGCTAGATATTCACCTCATTTCACGTCATTTCACATCATTTTACTTTCAACGGAGGCAGCCTCGGCATAACCCCTATGACGCTTGTTTAGAGGGAACCCATACTAAGACACATAAACTTCCAGTTAAGCCCTACCCATAATCAGGTATTGTGGGGGTACTTGTAAATTGGAATGGTATCGCATCCGAATCCAACCATCAGTTTTTATCAAATTCATCATGTCATTTCAGTCATATTCACCTTCAAAATCTTTCAAAGTCATTTCATTTCACTTGTTCCCATCTAGAGTAGTCAATTTTATTTGTTAGCACTAGCAACTAGCCATGAGGGGTGCTAACTAGCTTGTAGCTCTCTAGGCTAAATTTGATACTCTTGTAGTACTCTATATTTAGACCAAAGTTAACTATAAAAGTAAGCTTTAATAATCAAAGTAAAAGCTGGTAAGAATTAAACTTGGGATGGGATCATGAAGCATAAAGTAATAGAGGTGAGTGTGCCTTGCTCTGGTAGAGCTTTGCACTTTGCAAGAATATTAGCTTGCCTTGGTTGGTGTACTGATCAAAGTGGTCTTCTTCTTCCTGGAAGTAGACCTCCTCCTCCTGGTACTCCTCGGTACTAGCGTCTAAAAACGGATACGAGGTACACAATCACCAAACAAAGCTTAAGAGCTAGACTAAGCACACAATTGGTTTACACAAGCTATTCTAGCATCACAACATTATTATCATGTTGGTTGACTTTGTTTTCTTCTTAAGAAAAATAATTTCCTCTCATTACAAATGTTGATTAGGGTTTCTATTTAGTTCTTTGAGAAATAATTTCCTCTCATTGAATCTTGTTAAGATTTAATCTCCTCAAATAATAATGTATGAACCCATGTTGACCAAGGTCAACACTTCATAATCATCATTTGGGAAAATGATTTAAATGAGGTAATATACCTCATGCAATTTAATACTATCTCATTAACAATTTAATATCACCACATAATATCACATGAGATAATATAGAACAAGTTCTCTACCTCATATTGAATTACTTGGTACAATGATTTAAATGAGAGAACTACCTCTCATATGATTTAATAAATAGTTTTGACAATTTAAAAGGACTAGAAATAGCCATATAGCCATTATTTCATCTAGACCATGATCAGATGCAGTAACTATATCATATTTTTACATATTCAGATAGACAAGATGAAATGTGATTTTTGAGAGTTGGAATCAACTCAAAATCCTTTATGGTTGATTTTTAATTAATGTTTGAAGTTTGAAAAGGCCCTGCCTTGTTATTTTTATCACCTTAATTCTACAATGAATCTAGGGTTGAGATCAATGTAGTTATTTAGATAATTTTCTAAGCTTTCCAAATATATAAAATTCATCAAATTTGGTTGGGTAGATTTGATTCTATTCAAATTTGAATATGGAACCAGTAAGCAATTTGAATTAAATGGAATTAAACGAATTTGAATTTCTGGGCCAGCGCGGGAAACGAAACTGGGCCAGGAGAGGGAAAAAGGGTTGGCCCAGCCCAACTATGCACCAGCGCGTCGTGGGCTGCCTGACAGGTATTGCCCCACCTGTCAGCGTTTTGAAACGACGAACCGGTATGCGTGAATGGGGGCCATGGGATTTAAGGAGATCAGACGGCTGTGGTTCGTCCTCGTCGGCGACGAGCTCCGGCGAGGTTCAAACCCTACCGGCGGCCAGGGGGTCCAGGGGAGGTCCTTACCGGCGTCCAGCGAGGTCAGCGAGGCGGGAAAACGACCGAGGCGACGACGGCGAGTCGAGGGAGGGTCGCGGCGGCTCTTGAGGTGGACGAATGCGAGGGCTCGGTCTTCAGCGTCTCTGGCGGCTTCCGGTGATGAAATTGACGGGCTCTGGTGGACAATGTCGAGGTGGAGAAGGTGGAGGAGATCGAGTGAGAAGAGGGGAGCGATGTGGTGTGGAAGAAATGAGCGGGGGAGTGCCCCTTTTATAGCGGCGGAGCGAGGCCGTGTGCTGTGGAGAGGGTCGACCATGGCGCGGGCGTTACAGAGAGCTAGCGAGCTAGGCGAGGGCGTGGTGCTGTTCAGCATCTCCTGGCGGTTCTCCTGGTGGTAATGGCGCAGCTGGGCGGTGCCTAACGCGGTCGGGAGCATGCGACGGCCGGCGCGGCCATGGCGGCAGGCGTCGATGATGGCGATGGCTACAGCGCTCGCGCGGGCAAGGGAGCATGTCTGGCGGGTAGATGTCGTCCTGGTGAGCACGTGGGAGAAAGGAGAGGGCGAGCGGAGGGCTGAGTCGACGGCGTTCGACGATGCTCTGTCGTGTCCAGGGCGTGTCCATGCGCGCCCTGGCACGTTCTGGGCGTCGCGGACATGGCGCGTTCCAGGCGCTGCGGTGCTCCTCTCCGACCATGGCTAGTTTAGGCGTGACTAGGAGAGTGAGGCTTGTCTACTAGACATGGTTAGATAGGCCAGAGGTGAGAGAGGGAGTCGGGTGGCAAGGTGAGTGCATGGCATGGCCGGCATGGCAATACCATTGCCAAAATGTGGAGGCAGAGGGGGCAGCAATGCATGGCATGGCTAGAGGAGGGGCTAGGGCACTATGTGTGAGCATTTGGGGAAACAAAGTTAGGCCAAACCCTGTTTGAAATAGTGGTTTATGTTTTATTTGGTCTCTGCCCACCAAGTGTTCGACACAATGGCCGGAAGAAGAAAATTTTCAAATTTTGAAATGAAATTTGGTGGAGTTGATTCATATGTTAAATGGCACACAGTGGTGGTGGTGGTGTGCAAAGTTGAGTTGGTTTGCAAGATTTCAAAAAGTGTATGATCTTGTTTTTGTTTCAAGGTTGCTACTTTGCTTGATCATAATTTGAATTTGGACAAGAATTTGCAGGGGTGTGTTTTACCAAAGTTGTTCACCTTGATGTGGTCTTGGATGAGGTGCAAAGAGTTGGAATGGTTTGGTTTAAGAATCTCTTAATACAGAGGCTCAAAGTAGGTGTCATGTTAAAAATGGCAGTTTTGACCATTATCTTATGTGAGCTCAAATTGATTTCAATTTTGATTTTATTTGAGTTTCTTTGATTCAAAAAGTGTTATTAAGTGTTTAGTAACATTCTACAACCAATGGCACAAGCCAAATTGGCCTAGGTTAAGGTTTTGCAAATATGGATATAAGCACATATGTGGTGTTATTCCTATTTTTCTTTTTCTTCTATTTTGTTTCTCTTGATTCACTTAGGCATGGTTTAGGGTCCATTTAGGGTTATATTAGGTTTAGTAATGGTTTCAAACCATTTGGGTAAAGTAAAGGTGGCATAAGACAAGAATTGCAATTTTGGCTATAGGCCCACATATGCCTCTATGTATATTTTTATTTTCTTTTTATTTCTCCTTAGATTTTGTTGGTAAATGATAGGTTGGGTTTGTTGAGGTTTTGCAAATCATCTAAACAAGGTAGAACATGGCATAGTTGATTATTTGCAAAAATAGCCATAGGCTTACATAGGTCTATTCTTTTTAATTTAATTTCTTTTTATTTTGTTTTATCTTGGATGGTGAAATGAAGAGTGAGGTTTATGGTTTTGGAACATTTGATAAGCATACCAACAATCATCATGGCAATAACACAAGGATTAAGTATGAGCACTATGCATAGCCATTGATTTAATAAAAGTTTTTGTTGGTTCTCATTTTTGGAAAAAGGAAATTCATTTTCTTCTTTGTTTGAAAATTTGGGATGTTACAATTATCCATGCAAAATAGTTTGAGTATACATTTTTGTTAGAGAAGAACATTGGGCCGCTAACCGAAGCCATGTAACATGGTGGAAGTTTTAGTTGGACAAATCCTCAATCTATTATGAGAAAGCTTCTAGCAATAAAAAAAATAAGAGGAGTCCATTTATCTGTTGCTCGTGTCGTCCCGGTATGGATGTTCCAAGTTGAATATGCTTTAAAAATGAGAAATCAAAAGCAATGCATCTCCTAGGACCTTTGTACAGGAGGCACGGGGGTACCCCTTTGCGATACTCGGTTAAAACAACTTGTATGTGATGAGAGCTAATGGTGACCCGAGGTGAGTAGGACGAGGTGTGAGCACTAGTAGCAATTATGCATGAGGCTTGCGATTTAGAAGTAGCACTTTTGCACAACCCATATGCTTTGTACTTACCGTTGACATCATCCACCTCTCAAAAGTGCATTTTATACTCTTGTTGTTTCAATAAAAAGCTCTAGCACATGAGTGATCTTACTTTCCTCTCAAAGAGAGACCTTCTTTTACTTTTATATTGAGTCTCCACTTTCTAGTTTATGCACCACTTATGAGAGCATAGTTGTCATTCTTAGTTTTATGTGCATGGTCCCAAGATTTTATTGATTGATTCATAATTATGATATTGCTTGTTTAATTTTTTTGTTTCTAGTCATCCTTATAATCTTTTAAAGGTGTCCAAGCATTTATGTTTTGCTTCCACTTATGGGACAAGCTTAGTACCACTTTATTATGTATCTATGCTATGCTCTTGACAATCACTTTGCTTTCCATGCACATTATACATTTTATTTTGTTTGATTACTATTCATGTTTTAGCATGGTTATTAAGTTTTATTGTTTGATTATATCTATCATGCTTATGTTAGGATTTTATGATTCCAGCTATGTTTGCTTTTACACTTAGATTGATCAAAGTAGTGTGACAGCATGTCACCTCAAAAATTATTTGTTTGTTATCACTTACCTACTCGAGGACGAGCAGGAGTTAAGCTTGGGGATGTTGATACGTCCCAAACGTATCTATAATTTTTGATGCTCCATGCTTGTTTTGTTACAATTCTTATATGTTTTATGTGCACTTTTCCACACTTTTTAGCATTTTCTGGGACTAACCTACAGTGCCGTAGTGTCAGTTCATGTTTTCTGCTGTTTTTGTGTTTCAGAAAAGTTGTACATGAAAGTTTCTCGGAATTGGATGAAACAAAAGCCCAGAGTCTTATTTTTCCGGGACGAAGACGGAGCCAGAAGGACACGCGCAGGAGAGCTGCCACGTGGCAGTACATAGGGCAGGCGCAACCCCATCCTTGGCCGTGCCTGGCCCATGTACTGGCGCCTCGTCGCCTCATTTGCTCCGCTCTTCCGCCTATTTATTCCTCGTATCGGGAAAACCCCAGGGACCCGAGCCTCCATCCACGAAAAGTTCCGACGATGCCGTCAACCGAAACCCTAGTTCGGGAGGGTTCTGCAGTCCATCCCGGCACCCTACCGGAGAGGGAAATCACCGCCGGAGGCCTCTACATCGCCATGTCTTCGTCCGAGGTGATGCGTGAGTAGTCCTCCACGGGACCATGGGTCCATAGCAGTAGCTAGATGGCTGTCCTCTCCTTGTTGTGCTTCATGTATAGATCTTGTGAGCTGCCTAACATGATCAAGATCATCAATTTGTAATTGCTACATGTTGGTTTGATGTGGATCCGATTTATAGAGAGATTGCTTTGGTTGAGATTATGTACTATGTTATTATGATCTTGCATGCTCTCCGTTTCTAGTAGATGCTCTGGCCAAGTAGATGCTAGCGACTCCAAGAGGGAGTATTTATGCTTGATAGTGGGTTCATGCCTCTATTTAACCATGGGAAGTGACCTTGTTCTCTACGGTTGTAGATGTGTTGTTGCTACTAGGGAGAAAACAGCGGTGTTCTATTCAAGGGTAGTTTCATCGTTTACTTTACACACATTGCTTAAAGCGATAGTCCGTTGCTTGCAACTTAATACTGGAGGGTGTCGCGGATGCAATCCTGGAGGTGGATTATTAGTCATAGATGCAGTTGGATTACGGTCTATGTATATTATTGTAATGCCCGCATACTTTCATAGCATGTATTCTACACCAACCATTAGCGTAGAATCTCTGTTTGTCAATTGCCCATCTGTAATTTGTTTACCCAGCATATTTATATTATTGGGGAGGCGCCTCTAGTGAACTGTGGACCCCGGTCCTTCTTCTTTTAAATGCAATCTTCTACAGCATTTTTCGGTTCTGTTCTCTGCAAACAATTCTTCTTCCACACGGTTGATGACCCACAAGTATAGGGGATCGCAACAGTCTTCGCTGGAAGTAAAACCCAATTTATTGATTCGACACAAGGGGAGACAAAGAATGCTTGAAAGCCTTAATAGCGGAGTTGTCAATTCAGCTGCACCTGGAAACAGACTTGCTCGCAAGAGTTTATCAGTAGTAACAGTTTTATAGCAGTAGCACTAGTGAAATAACAGCAGCAGTGTAACAAAGACAGCAGTAGTGATTATAGTAAACAGCAGGATTAAAATACTGTAGGCACAGGGATGGATGAACGGGCGTTGCATGGATGAGAGAAACTCATGTAACAATCAAGGTAGGGAATTTGCAGATAATAATAAAACGGTATCCAAGTACTAATCAATCAATAGGCATGTGTTCCATATATAGTCGTACGTGCTCGTAATGAGAAACTTGCACAACATCTTTTGTCCTACTAGCCGGTGGCAGCCGGGCCTCTAGGGAATCTACTGGAAATTAAGGTACTCCTTTTAATAGAGCACCGGAGCAAAGCATTAACACTCCGTGAACCCATGTGATCCTCATATCACCGCCTTCCCCTCCTGTTGTCCCAATTTCTGTCACTTTGGGGCCTCTGGTTCCAGACGGCAACATGTGTATACAACTTGCAGGTAAGATCATAAAACAATGAATATCATCATGAAACAATAACATGTTCAGATCTGAGATCATGGCACTCGGGCCCTAGTGACAAGCATTAAGCATAACAAGTTGCAACAATATCATAAAAGTACCAATTACGGATACTAGGCACTATGCCCTAACAATCTTATGCTATTACATGACCAATCTCATCCAATCCCTACCATCCCCTTCAGCCTACAACGGGGGAATTACTCACACATGGATGGGGGAAACATGGCTGGTCGATGGAGAGGCATCGGTGGTGATGATGGCGATGATCTCCTCCAATTCCCCGTCCCGGCGGAGTGCCAGAACGGAGTTTCTGGTCCCGAGACGGAGTTTCACGACGGTGGCGGCGTACTGGATGGTTTCTGGCGACTTCGACTTCTCGTCTCACGTTTTTAGATCGAAACCCTTAAATAGCCCAGAGGGGGGCGTCAGAGGCTGGCCGAGGCGGCCACACAGTAGGGCGGCGCGCCCCCCCTCCAGGCCGCGCCGTCCTAGTGTGTGGGGGCCCTGGGCCTCCCCCAGGCCTGCCCTTCTGGCTCCGTGAATCTTCTGGAAAAATAAGCCCTTCGACATAAATTTCGGGGATTTTCCTGAAAGTTGAATTTCTGCACAAAAACGAGACACCAGGGCAATTCTGCTGAAAACAGCGTTAGTCCGTGTTAGTTGTATCCAAAATACACTACGTTTTGGACGTATCAACTCCCCCCAAGCTTAGCTTATTGCTTGTCCTCAAGCAATTCAGTTAACAACTGAGTGCGATAAAAGAACTTTCACGAACACATTTGTTCATATGATGTAAATATTCTCATGATATGGGCAAGTACTTAAGCAATTCATAATAAGATACATGCAAATAAAATCATCTAATAGCTATGTCAATCATGGAAAAGGTACCAACAAATTAACAATAAGCATCAAGAATCATGTCTATCAGCAGGATTGCAATGTTCATAAAATGATATGATAAAGTGGTATCTCGCTTGCCCGTATTTGTACAGCAAAACATAAATGCCCGGGCACCTTTGAAGTTCATGGAAAGACTGGAAGTAGAGATTATCAAAGATAAAAGCATCAAAGTTATACCACAATTAATCACATTTTGGGACAAGCATATTATACTAAGAATGACAGTTGTGCTCTCAAGAAAGTGCTCAAAGAAAGGATGGTGACTCAACAAAAAAGTAAAAGATTGGCCCTTCGCAGAGGGAAGCAGGGATTAACATGTGCTAGAGCTTTTCATTTTTCTAAAGACAGAAGTAAAATGGTTTTGAGAAGTGTTTGTTGTTTTCAACGAATGGTAATGGGTACTCTAACTACCTCATCAACCAGACTTTCAAGAGCGGCTCCCATGAAGGACGTTATCTCTACCAGCAAGGCAGATCATCCCTCTTCTCTTTTGTTTACACATATATTTTAGTTTCATTATGGATGACACCCCCAACCTTTGCTTACACAAGTCATGGCTAACCGAATCCTCGGGTGCCTTCCAACATTCTCATACCATGGAGGAGTGTCTATTTGCAAATTAAGTTGCTTACTGATAAATCAGGGCAATTCATGTGAAGAGAATTATTGATGAAAGTTAAGTAATTGGGGCTGGGAACCCCGTTGCCAGCTCTTTTTTCAAAATTATTGGATAAGCGGATGTGCCACTAGTCCATTGGTGAAAGTCTGTCAAGAGTAAATGACAAGGTTGAAAGATAAAACACCACATACTTCCTCATGAGCTATAAAACGTCAACATGATACGTCCCAAACGTATCTGTAATTTCTTATGTTCCATGCTACTTTTATGATGATACTCACATGTTTTATACATATTATATGTCATTATTATGCATTTTCCGGCACTAACCTATTGACGAGATGCCGAAGAGCCAGTTGCTTTTTTCTGCTGTTTTTGGTTTCAGAAATCCTAGTAAGGAAATATTCTCGGAATTGGACGAAATCAACGCCCAGGGGCCTATTTTTCCACGAAGCTTCCAGAAGACCGGAGGAGATAAGAAGTGGGGCCACGAGGTGGCCACACAACAGGGCGGCGCGGCCCAGCCCCTGGCCGCGTGGCCCTAGCGTGTGGGCCCCTCGTGACGCCCCCTGACCTGCCCTTCCGCCTACATATAGTCTTCAACGCGAAACCCCCAGTACCGAGAGCCACGATACGGAAAACCTTCCAGAGATGCCGCCGCCGCCAATCCCATCTCGGGGGATTCAGGAGATCGCCTCCGGCACCCTGCCGGAGAGGGGAATCATCTCCCGGAGGTCTCTTCATCGCCATGATCGCCTCCGGATCGATGTGTGAGTAGTTCACCCCTGGACTATGGGTCCATAGCAGTAGCTAGATGGTCGTCTTCTCCTCATCGTGCTATCATGTTCGATCTTGTGAGCTGCCTATCATGATCAAGATCGTCTATTTGTAATCCTTCATGTTGTGTTTGTTGGGATCCGATGAATATTGAATACTATGTCAAGTTGATTATCAATCTATCATATATGTTATTTATGTTCTTGCATGCTCTCCGTTGCAAGTAGAGGCTCTGGCCAAGTTGATACTTGTGACTCCAAGAGGGAGTATTTATGCTCGATAGTGGGTTCATGCCTCCATTAAATCTGGGACAGTGACAGAAAGTTCTAAGGTTGTGGATGTGCTGTTGCCACTAGGGATAAAACATCGATGCTTTGTCTAAGGATATTTGTGTTGATTACATTACGCACCATACTTAATGCAATTGTCTGTTGTTTACAACTTAATACTGGAGGGGGTTCGGATGATAACCTGAAGGTGGACTTTTTAGGCATAGATGCATGCTGGATGGCGGTCTATGTACTTTGTCGTAATGCCCTGATTAAATCTCATAGTACTCATCATGATATATGTATGTGCATTGTTATGCCTTCTTTATTTGTCAATTGCCCAACTGTAATTTGTTCACCCAACATCTGCTATCTTATGGGAGAGACACCACTAGTGAACTGTGGACCCCGGTCCTATTCTTTACATCTGAAATACAATCTACTACAATTGTTCTTTACTGTTCTTCGCAAACAAACATCATAATCCACACTATAGATCTAATCCTTTGTTTACAGCAAGCCGGTGAGATTTACAACCTCGCTGTTACGTTGGGGCAAAGTTCTGTGATTGTGTTGTGCAGGTTCCACGTTGGCGCCGGAATCCCTGGTGTTGCGCCGCACTACACTCCTCCGCCATCAACCTTCAACGTGCTTCTTGACTCCTACTGGTTCGATTAAACCTTGGTTTCTTACTGAGGGAAACTTGCTACTGTGCGCATCACACATTCCTCTTGGGGTTCCCAACGGACGTGTCAACTACACGCATCAAGCAAATTTCTGGCGCCGTTGCCGGGGAGATCAAGACACGCTTCAAGGGGAGTCTCCACTTCCAATCTCTTTACTTTGTTTTTGTCTTGCTTTATTTTATTTACTACTTTGTTTGCTGCACTAAAACAAAACACAAAAAAATTAGTTGCTAGTTTTACTTTATTTACTGTCTTGTTCTCCATATCAAAAACACAAAAAAATTAGTTACTTGCATTTACTTTATCTAGTTTGCTTTATTTACTACTGTTAAAATGAATACTCCTGAAAACACTAAGTTGTGTGACTTCACAAACACTAGTAATAATGATTTCCTATGCACACCTATTGCTCCACCTGCTACTACAGCAGAATTCTTTGAAATTAAACCTGCTTTACTGAATCTTGTCATGAGAGAGCAATTTTCTGGTGTTAGTTCTGATGATGTTGCTGCCCATCTTAATAATTTTTTTGAACTATGTGAAATGCAAAAGTATAAGGATGTAGATGGTGATATTATAAAATTAAAATTGTTTCCTTTCTCATTAAGATGAAGAGCTAAAGATTGGTTGCTATCTTTGCCTAAGAATAGTATTGATTCATGGACTAAATGTAAAGATGCTTTTATTGGTAGATATTATCCTCCTGCTAAAATTATATCTTTGAGAAGTAGCATAATGAATTTTAAGCAATTGGATGATGAACATGTTGCTCAAGCATGGGAAAGAATGAAATCTTTGGTAAAGAATTGCCCAACCCATGGACTGACTACTTGGATGATCATCCAAACCTTCTATGCAGGATTGAATTTTTATTCGCGGAACCTATTGGATTCAGCTGCTGGAGGTACCTTTATGTCCATCACCTTGGGGGCGGCTACAAAGCTTCTTGATGATATGATGGTCAATTACTCTGAATGGCACACGGAAAGAGCTCCACAAGGTAAGAAGGTAAATTCTGTCGAAGAAACCTCCTCCTTGAGTGATAAGATTGATGTGATTATGTCTATGCTTGTGAATGGTAGATCTAATGTTGATCCAAATAATGTTCCTTTAGCTTCATTGGTTGCTCAAGAAGAAAATGTTGATGTGAACTTCATTAAAAATAATAATTTCAACAACAATGCTTATAGGAATAATTCTGGTAACAACTATAGGCCATATCCTTCTGCTAATAGTAATGGTTATGGGAATTCTTATGGGAATTCTTACAACAATAATAGGAGTGTACCCCCTGGTCTTGAAGCCATGCTTAAAGAATTTATTAGTACACAAACTGCTTTTAACAAATCTGTTGAGGAAAAGCTTGATAAAATTGATATTCTTACTTCTAAGGTTGATAGACTTGCCTCTGATGTTGATCTTTTAAAATTGAAAGTTATGCCTAATAATGATAATGAAAATAAGATTGTTACTACAGCAAATGCCATCCAAGTTAGAATTAATGAGAATATAAGATTAATGGCTGAATTGCATGCTAGGTGGGATAGAGAAGAAAATGAAAAACTAGCTAAAGAGAACAATGTAGCTAAAGTTTGGACTATTACCACCACTAGTAATGATAATGATTCACATGTTGCTACACCTCCTACTATCAATGGTAAAATAATTGGTGTTGGCAATGTTTCTACTCCTAGTGCAAAGCATGCACAATTACCTGAAATTGCTAAAACTGCTGAAACTGCTTGTGATAAAACTGCTGAAATTTTTTCCAACATTGGGGACAATGATCCCATTGCTGTAGGTCATAATGATTTAGACTTTGATGATTGTCACATCTCTGAAGTTATAAAGTTTTTACAAAAGCTTGCTAAAAGTTCCAATGCTAGTGCTATAAATTTGGCCTTTACAAAACATATTACAAATGCTCTCATAAAAGCTAGAGAAGATAAACTAAAACTTGAAACTTCTATTCCTAGGAAGTTAGAAGATGGTTGGGAGCCCATCATTAAGATGAGGTTCAATGATTTTGATTGTAATGCTTTATGTGATCTTGGTGCAAGTATTTCTGTTATACCTAAGAAAATTTATGATATGCTTGACTTGCCACCATTGAAAAATTGTTATTTGGATGTTAATCTTATTGATAATGTTAGAAAGAAACCTTTTGGGAGGATTGATAATGTTCGTATTATGGTTAACAATAACCTTGTCTCCGTTGATTTTGTTGTCTTGGATATTGAATGCAATGCATCTTGTCCCATTATATTGGGAAGACCTTTTCTTCGAACTGTTGGTGCTACCATTGATATGAAGGAAGGTAATATTAAATATCAATTTCCTCTCAAGAAAGGTATGGAACACTTCCCTAGAAAGAGAATGAAGTTACCTTATGATTCTATTATTAGAACAAATTATGATGTTGATGCTTCGTCTCTTGATAATACTTGATACACACTTTCTGCGCCTAGCTGAAAGGCGTTAAAGAAAAGCGCTTATGGGAGACAACCCATGATTTTACTACAGTACTTTGTTTTATATTTGAGTCTTGGAAGTTGGTTACTACTGTAGCAATCTCTCCTTATCTTTATTTTATTGCATTGTTGTGCCAAGTAAAGTCTTTGATAGTAAAGCCAATACTAGATTTGGATTACTGCGCAGGAACAGATTTCTTGCTGTCACGAATCTGGGCAGAATTCTCTGTAGGTAACTCAGAAAAATCTGCAAATTTACGTGCGTGATCCTCAGATATGTACGCAACTTTCATTATATTTGAGCATTTTCATCTGAGCAAGTTAAGTGCCCCTGGAAAATTCGTCTTTACGGACTGTTCTGTTTTGACAGATTCTGCCTTTTATTTTGCATTGCCTGTTTTGCTATGTTTGATGGATTTCTTTGTTCCATTAACTTTCAGAAGCTTTGTGCAATTTCCAGAAGTGTTAAGAATGATTATGTCACCTCTGAATATATGAATTTTCAATTATGCACTAACCCTCTAATGAGTTTGTTTCAAGTTTGGTGTGGAGGAAGTTTTCAAGGGTCAAGAGAGGAGGATGATACAATATGATCAAGAAGAGTGAAGAGTCTAAGCTTGGGGATGCCCCCGTGGTTCATCCCTGCATATTTTAAGAAGACCCAAGCGTCTAAGATTAGGGATGCCCAAGGCATCCCTTCTTCATCGACAACTTATCAGGTTCCTCTAATGAAACTATATTTTTATTCAGTCACATCTTATGTGCTTTACTTGGAGCGTCTGTTTGTTTTTATTTTTGTTTTTGTTTGAATAAATCGGATCCTAGCATTCTTTGTTTGGGAGAGAGACACGCTCCGCTGTTTCGTATGAACACATATGTTCTTAGCTTTATCTTTAATGTTCATTGCGAAATTTGAACTATTTCATTCATTGTTATATGGTTGGAAACGGAAAATGCCGCATGTGGTAAATGGGTTAATGTCTTGAATAATGTGATACTTGGCAATTGTTGTGCTCATATAGATCTTGTTTAAGCTCTTGCATCATATACCCTGTACCCATTAATGAATAACTACATAGAGCATGTTAAAATTTGGTTTGCATGATTGTTCTCTCTAAGTCTAGATATTTTCTGGTTGAGGTGTTTGAACAACAAGGAGACGATGTAAAGTCTTATAATGCTTACAATATGTTTATATGTGAGTCTTGCTGCACCATTTCATACTTGAGTTTGCTTCAAACAACCTTGCTAGCCTAGCCTTGTATCGAGAGGAATTCTTCTCATGCATCCAAATCCTTGGGCCAATAACCATGCCATTTGTGTCCACCATACCTACCTACCACATGGTATTTCTCCGCCATTCCAAAGTACATTACTTGAGTGCTACCTTTAAAATTTCTATTCTTTACCTTTACAATATATAGCTCATGGGACAAAATAGCTTAAAAACTATCGTGGTGAAGAATATGTACTTATGTGTCTTATTTCTTAGTAAGTTGCTTGTTGAGCGGTAACCATGTTTTCTGGGGACGCCATCAACTCTTTTACCTTTGTTGAATATCATGTGAGTTGCTATGCATGTTCGTCTTGTCTGAAGTAAGGGCGGTTTTCACAATCAAATGGTTTGAGTATGCATACTGTTAGAGAAGAACATTGGGCCGCTAACTAAAGCCATGATTCATGGTGGAAGTTTCAGTTTGGACATAAAACCTCAATCTCTTATGAGAATATTAACTGTTGTTGAATGCTTAAGCATTAAAAGAGGAGTCCATTATCTGTTGTCTATGTTGTCCCGGTATGGGTGTCTAAGTTGAGAATGATCAAAAGCGAGAAATCCAATGCGAACCTTCTCCTTAGACCCTTGTACAGGCGGCATAGAGGTACCCCTTTGTGACACTTGGTTGAAACATATGTTATGCAAAGATAATCTGTGTTAACCCAAGCTAATTAGGACAAGGTGCGGGCACTATTAGTATACTATGCATGAGGCTTGCAACTTATAAGATGTCTTATACATAACACATATGCTTTTTTACTACCGTTGACAAAATTGTTTCTATGTTGTCAAAATGAAAAGCTCTAGCACAAAAATAGTAATCCATGCTTCCCTCTGCGAAGGGCCTATCTTTTACTTTATTGTTGAGTCAGTTTACCTATTCTTTCTATCTTAGAAGCAAACACTTGTGTAAACTGTGTGCATTGATTCTTACATGTTTACCTATTGCACTTGTTATATTACTTTGTGTTGACAATTATCTATGAGATATACATGTTGAAGTTGAAAGCAACCGCTGAAACTTATATCTTCCTTTGTGTTGTTTCAAAGCTTTCTACTAAGAACTTATTGCTTATGAGTTAACTGTATGCAAGTCTTATTGATGCTTGTCTTGAAAGTATTATTCATGAAAAGTCTTTGCTATATGATTCAGTTGTTTACTCATTATCTTCATCATTGCTTCGAATCGCTGCATTCATCTCATATGCTCTACAATAGTATGATCAAGATTATGATAGCATGTCACTTCAGAAATTATCTTTGTTATCGTTTACCTACTCGAGGGCGAGTAGGAACTAAGCTTGGGGATGCTTGATACGTCCCAAACGTATCTATAATTTCTTATGTTCCATGCTACTTTTATGATGATACTCACATGTTTTATACACATTATATGTCATTATTATGCATTTTCCGGCACTAACCTATTGACGAGATGCCGAAGAGCCAGTTGTTGTTTTCTGCTGTTTTTTGTTTCAGAAATCCTAGTAAGGAAATATTCTCGGAATTGGACGAAATCAACGCCCAGGGGCCTATTTTTCCACGAAGCTTCCAAAAGACCGGAGGAGATAAGAAGTGGGGCCACGAGGTGGCCACACAACAGGGCGGTGCGGCCCAGCCCCTGGCCGCGCGGCCCTAGCGTGTGGGCCCCTCGTGACGCCCCCTGACCTGCCCTTCCGCCTACATATAGTCTTCGTCGCGAAACCCCCAGTACCGAGAGCCACGATACGGAAAACCTTCCAGAGACGCCGCCGCCGCCAATCCCATCTTGGGGGATTCAGGAGATCGCCTCCGGCACCCTGCCGGAGAAGGGAATCATCTCCCGGAGGTCTCTTCATCGCCATGATCGCCTCTAGATCGATGTGTGAGTAGTTCACCCCTGGACTATGGGTCCATAGCAGTAGCTAGATGGTCGTCTTATCCTCATTGTGCTATCATGTTCGATCTTGTGAGCTGCCTATCATGATCAAGATCGTCTATTTGTAATCCTTTGATGACCCACAAGTATAGGGGATCGCAACAGTCTTCGCGGGAAGTAAAACCCAATTTATTGATTCGACACAAGGGGAGACAAAGAATACTTGAAAGCCTTAACAGCGGAGTTGTCAATTCAGCTGCACCTGGAAACAGACTTGCTCGCAAGAGTTTATCAGTAGTAACAGTTTTATAGCAGTAGTAGTAGTGAAATAACAGCAGCAGTGTAACAAAGACAGTAGTAGTGATTATAGTAAACAGCAGGATTAAAATACTGTAGGCACAGGGATGGATGAACGGGCGTTGCATGGATGAGAGAAACTCATGTAACAATCAAGATAGGGCATTTGCAGATAATAAAAAAACGGTATCCAAGTACTAATCAATCAATAGGCATGTGTTCCATATTTAGTCGTACGTGCTCGCAATGAGAAACTTGCACAACATCTTTTGTCCTACCAGCCGGTGGCAGCCGGTGGCAGCCGGGCCTCTAGGGAATCTACTGGAAATTAAGGTACTTGATGCGTGCAATTAACACACGTCCGTTGGGAACCCCAAGAGGAAGGTGTGATGCAGACAGTAGCAAGTTTTCCCTCAGAAAGAAACCAAGGTTTATCGAACCAGGAGGAGCCAAGAAGCACGTTGAAGTTTGATGGCGGCGAAGTATAGTGCGGCGCAACACCAGGGATTCCGGCGCCAACGTGGAGCCTGCACAACACAACCAAAGTACTTTGCCCCAACGAAACAGTGAGGTTGTCAATCTCACCGGCTTGCTATAACAAAGGATTAGATGTATAGTGTGGATGATGATTGTTTGCAGAAAACAGTAGAACAAGTATTGCAGTAGATTGTATTTAATGTAAAAGAATGGACCGGGGTCCACAGTTCACTAGAGGTGTCTCTCCCATAAGATAAATAGCATGTTGGGTGAACAAATTACAGTCGGGCAATTGACAAATAGAGAGAGCATGACAATGCACATACATGATATGATAAGTATAGTGAGATTTAATTGGGCATTACGACAAAGTACATAGACCGCTATCCAGCATGCATCTATGCCTAAAAAGTCCACCTTCAGGTTATCATCCGAACCCCTTCTAGTATTAAGTTACAAACAACAGACAATTGCATTAAGTATGGTGTGTAATGTAATCAATAACTACATCCTCGGACATAGCATCAATGTTTTATCCCTAGTGGCAACAGCACATCCACAACCTTAGAACTTTCTCACATCGTCCTGCATTTAATGGAGGCATGAACCCACTATCGAGCATAAATACTCCCTCTTGGAGTTAAGAGTAAAAACTTGGCCAGAGCCTCTACTAATAACGGAGAGCATGCAAGATCATAAACAACACATAGGTAATAGATTGATAATCAACATAACATAGTATTCTCTATCCATCGGATCCCGACAAACACAACATATAGCATTACAGATAGATGATCTTGATCATGTTAGGCAGCTCACAAGATCCAACAATGAAGCACATAAGGAGAAGACGACCATCTAGCTACTGCTATGGACCCATAGTCCAGGGGTGAACTACTCACTCATCACTCCGGAGGCGACCATGGCGGTGAAGAGTCCTCCGGGAGATGATTCCCCTCTCCGGCAGGGTGCCGGAGGCGATCTCCTGAATCCCCCCGAGATGGGATTGGCGGCGGCGGCGTCTCAGTAAGGTTTTCCGTATCGTGGCTCTCGCACCGGGGTTTCGCGACGGAGGCTTTAAGTAGGCGGAAGGGCAGGTCAAAGGGCGTCACGGGGGACCCACACAGCAGGGCCGCGCGGCCAGGGCCCAGGCCGCGCCGCCCTGGCGTGTCGTCGCCCCGTGGCCCCACTTCGTCTTCTCTTCGGTCTTCTGGAAGCTTTGTGGCAAAATAGGATCCTGGGCGTTGATTTCGTCCAATTCCGAGAATATTTCCTTTGTAGGATTTCTGAAACCAAAAACAGCAGAAAACAGCAACTGGCTCTTCGGCATCTCGTTAATAGGTTAGTGCCAGAAAATGCATAAATATGACATAAATTATGCATAAAACATGTAGATATCATCAATAATGTGGCATGGAACATAAGAAATTATCGATACGTCGGAGACGTATCAGCATCCCCAAGCTTAGTTTCTGCTCGTCCCGAGCAGGTAAACGATAACAAAGATAATTTCTGGAGTGACATGCCATCATAACCCTAATCATACTATTGTAAGCATATGTAATGAATGCAGCGATCAAAACAATGGTAATGACATGAGTAAACAACTGAATCATAAAGCAAAGACTTTTCATGAATAGTACTTCAAGACAAGCATCAATAAGTCTTGCATAAGATTTAACTCATAAAGCAATAAATCAAAGTAAAGGTATTGAAGCAACACAAAGGAAGATTAAGTTTCAGTGGTTGCTTTCAACTTATAACATGTATATCTCATGGATAGTGTCAATGTAAAGTAATATAACAAGTGCAATATGCAAGTATGTAGGAATCAATGCACAGTTCACACAAGTGTTTGCTTCTTGAGGTGGAGAGAAATAGGTGAACTGACTCAACATAAAAGTAAAAGAAAGGTCCTTCAAAGAGGAAAGCATCGATTGCTATATTTGTGCTAGAGCTTTTATTTTGAAAACATGAAACAATTTTGTCAACGGTAGTAATAAAGCATATGTATCATGTAAATTATATCTTACAAGTTGCAAGCCTCATGCATAGTATACTAGTAGTGCCCGCACCTTGTCCTAATTAGCTTGGATTAACACGGATTATCATTGCATGACATATGTTTCAACCAAGTGTCACAAAGGGGTACCTCTATGCCGCCTGTACAAGGGTCTAAGGAGAAAGTTCGCATTGGATTTCTCGCTTTTGATCATTCTTCAACTTAGACACCCATACCGGGACAACATAGACAACAGATAATGGACTCCTCTTTTAATGCTTAAGCATTCAACAGTTAATATTCTCATAAGAGATTGAGGTTTTATGTCCAAACTGAAACTTCCACCATGATTCATGGCTTTAGTTAGCGGCCCAATGTTCTTCTCTAATAGTATGCATACTCAAACCATTTGATTGTGAAAACCGCCCTTACTTCAGACAAGACGAACATGCATAGCAACTCACATGATATTCAACAAAGAGTTGATGGCGTCCCCAGGAGCATGGTTATCGCACAACAAGCAACTTAATAAGAGATAAAGTGCATAAGTACATATTCAATACCACAATAGTTTTTAAGGCTATTTTGTCCCATGAGCTATATATTGCAAAGGCGAATGATGGAAATTTAAAGGTAGCACTCAAGCAATTTACTTTGGAATGGCGGACAAATACCATGTAGTAGGTAGGTATGGTGGACACAAATGGCATAGTGGTTGGCTCAAGGATTTTGGATGCATGAGAAGTATTCCCTCTCGATACAAGGTTTAGGCTAGCAAGGTTATTTGAAACAAACACAAGGATGAACCGGTGTAGCAAAACTCACATAAAAGACATATTGTAAAAATTATAAGACTCTACACCGTCTTCCTTGTTGTTCAAAACTCAATACTAGAAATTATCTAGACTTTAGAGAGACCAAATATGCAAACCAAATTTTAGCAAGCTCTATGTATTTCTTCATTAATGGGTGCAAAGTATATGATGCAAGAGCTTAAACATGAGCACAACAATTGCCAAGTATCAAATTATTCAAGACATTTTAGAATTACTACATGTAGCATTTCCCGATTCCAACCATATAACAATTTAACGAAGAAGATTCAACCTTCACCATGAATACTATGAGTAAAGCCTAAGGACATATTTATCCATATGCAACAGCGGAGCGTGTCTCTCTCCCACACAATGAATGCTAGGATCCATTTTATTCAAACAAAAACAAAAACAAAAACAAACCGACGCTCCAAGCAAAGAACATAAGATGTGATGGAATAAAAATATAGTTTCAGGGGAGGAACCTGATAATGTTGTCGATGAAGAAGGGGATGCCTTGGGCATCCCCAAGCTTAGACGCTTGAGTCTTCTTAAAATGTGCAGGGGTGAACCACCGGGGCATCCCCAAGCTTAGAGCTTTCACTCTCCTTGATCATATTGCATCATTTCCCTCTCTTGATCCTTGAAAACTTCCTCCACACCAAACTCGAAACAACTCATTAGAGCGTTAGTGCACAATAAAAATTTACATGTTCAGAGGTGACATAATCATTCTTAACACTTCTGGACATTGCACAAAGCTACTGGACATTAATGGATCAAAGAAATTCATCCAACATAGCAAAAGAGGCAATGCGAAATAAAAGGCAGAATCTGTCAAAACAGAACAGTTCGTAAAGACGAATTTTAAAGTGGCACCAGACTTGCTCAGATGAAAATGCCCAAATTGAATTAAAGTTGCATACATATCTGAGGATCACTCACGTAAATTGGCATAATTTTGTGAGTTACCTACAGAGAATTAGGCCCAGATTCGTGACAGCAAAGAAATCTGTTTCTGCGCAGTAATCCAAATCTAGTATGAACCTTACTATCAACGACTTTACTTGGCACAACAATGCACAAAACTAAGATAAGGAGAGGTTGCTACAGTAGTAAACAACTTCCAAGACTCAAATATAAAATAAAAGTACTGTAGTAAAAACATGGGTTGTCTCCCATAAGCGCTTTTCTTTAACGCCTTTCAGCTAGGCGCAGAAAGTGTGTATCAAGTATTATCGAGAGGTGAAGCATCAACATCATAATTTGTTCTAATAATAGAATCAAAAGGTAACTTCATTCTCTTTCTAGGGAAGTGTTCCATACCTTTCTTGAGAGGAAATTGATATTTAATATTACCTTCCTTCATATCAATGATAGCTCCAATAGTTCGAAGAAAAGGTCTTCCCAATATAATGGGACAAGATGCATTGCATTCAATATCCAAGACAACAAAATCAACGGGAACAAGGTTATTGTTAACGGTAATGCAAACATTATCAACTCTCTCCAAAGGTTTCTTTGTAGCATTATCAACAAGATTAACATCCAAATAACAATTTTTCAATGGTGGCAAGTCAAGCATATCATAAATTTTCTTAGGCATAACAGAAATACTTGCACCAAGATCACATAAAGCATTACAATCAAAGTCATTGACCTTCATCTTAATGATGGGCTCCCAACCATCCTCTAGCTTTCTAGGAATAGAAGTTTCAAGTTTTAGTTTCTCTTCTCTAGCTTTTATGAGAGCATTCGTAATATGTTTTGTGAAAGCCAAATTTATAGCACTAGCATTGGGACTTTTAGCAAGCTTTTGTAAGAACTTTATAACTTCAGAGATGTGGCAATCATCGAAGTCTAAACCATTATGATCTACATCAATGGGATCATCATCCCCAATGTTGGAAAAAATTTCAGCAGTTTTATCACAGGGCTTTCAGTAGCTTTAGCAAGCTTTAGGCAGTTTTGCAGGCTTTGCATTAGAAGTAGAAACATTGCCAACACCAATTCTTTCACCATTATTAGTAGGAGGTGCAGCAACATGTGGAGCATTAACATTACTAGTGGTGGTAATAGTCCAAACTTTAGCTACATTATTCTCTTTAGCAAGTTTTTCATTTTCTTCTCTTTCCCATCTAGCATGCAATTCGGCCATCAATCTCATATTCTCATTAATTCTAACTTGGATGGAATTTGCTGTAGTAACAATTTTATTTTCAATATCCTTATTAGGCGTAACTTTCAATTTTAAAAGATCAACATCAGAGGCAAGTCTATCAACCTTAGAAGCAAGAATATCAATTTTATCAAGCCTTTCCTCAACAGATTTGTTAAAAGTAGTTTGTGTACTAATAAATTCTCTAAGCATAGCTTCAAGTCCAGGGGGTATGTTCCTATTATTATTGTAAGAATTCCCATAAGAATTACCATAACCTTTACCATTATTATAAGGATATGGCCTATAGTTATTACTAGAATTGTTCCGATAAGCATTGTTGTTGAAATTATTATTTTTAATGAAGTTTACATCAACATGTTCTTCTTGAGCAACCAATGAAGCTAACAGAACATTATTAGGATCAACATTAATCCTATCATTCACAAGCATAGACATAATAGCATCAATCTTATCACTCAAGGAAGAGGTTTCTTCGACAGAATTTACCTTCTTGCCTTGTGGAGCTCTTTCCGTGTGCCATTCAGAGTAATTAATCATCATATTATCAAGAAGCTTTGTTGCTTCACCAAGAGTGATGGACATAAAGGTACCTCCAGCAGCTGAATCCAATAGGTTCCGCGAAGAAAAGTTCAGTCCTGCATAAAAGGTTTGGATGATCATCCAAGTAGTCAGTCCATGGGTTGGGCAATTCTTTACCAAAGATTTCATTCTCTCCCATGCTTGAGCAACATGTTCATTATCCAGTTGTTTAAAATTCATTATGCTACTTCTCAAAGATATAATTTTAGCAGGGGGATAATATCTACCAATAAAAGCATCCTTGCATTTAGTCCATGAATCAATACTATTTCTAGGCAGAGATAGCAACCAATCTTTAGCTCTTCCTCTTAAAGAGAAAGGAAACAATTTTAATTTTATAATGTCACCGTCTACATCCTTATATTTTTGCATTTCACATAGTTCAACAAAATTATTGAGATGGGCAGCAGCATCATCAGAACTAACACCAGAAAATTGCTCTCGCATAACAAGATTCAGTAAAGCAGGTTTAATTTCAAAGAATTCTGCTATAGTAGCAGGTGGAGCAATAGGTGTCCATAAGAAATCATTATTATTTGTGCTAGTAAAGTCACACAACTTAGTATTTTCAGGAGTACCCATTTTAGCAGTAGTAAATAAAGCAAACTAGATAAAATAAATGCAAGTAACTAATTTTTTTGTGTTTTTGATATAGAGAACAAGGCAGTAAATAAAGTAAAGCTAGCAACTAATTTTTTGTGTTTTGTTTAAGTGCAGAAAACAAAGTAGTAAATAAAATAAAGCAAGACAAAAACAAAGTAAAGAGATTGGATTGTGGAGACTCCCCTTGCAGCGTGTCTTGATCTCCCCGGCAACGGCGCCAGAAAATATGCTTGATGACCCACAAGTATAGGGGATCGCAACAGTCTTCGCGGGAAGTAAAACCCAATTTATTGATTCGACACAAGGGGAGACAAAGAATACTTGAAAGCCTTAACAGCGGAGTTGTCAATTCAGCTGCACCTGGAAACAGACTTGCTCGCAAGAGTTTATCAGTAGTAACAGTTTTATAGCAGTAGTAGTAGTGAAATAACAGCAGCAGTGTAACAAAGACAGTAGTAGTGATTATAGTAAACAACAGGATTAAAATACTGTAGGCACAGGGATGGATGAACGGGCGTTGCATGGATGAGAGAAACTCATGTAACAATCAAGATAGGGCATTTGCAGATAATAAAAAAACGGTATCCAAGTACTAATCAATCAATAGGCATGTGTTCCATATTTAGTCGTACGTGCTCGCAATGAGAAACTTGCACAACATCTTTTGTCCTACCAGCCGGTGGCAGCCGGTGGCAGCCGGGCCTCTAGGGAATCTACTGGAAATTAAGGTACTTGATGCGTGCAATTAACACACGTCCGTTGGGAACCCCAAGAGGAAGGTGTGATGCAGACAGTAGCAAGTTTTCCCTCAGAAAGAAACCAAGGTTTATCAAACCAGGAGGAGCCAAGAAGCACGTTGAAGGTTGATGGTGGCGAAGTATAGTGCGGCGCAACACCAGGGATTCCGGCGCCAATGTGGAACCTGCACAACACAACCAAAGTACTTTGCCCCAACGAAACAGTGAGGTTGTCAATCTCACCGGCTTGCTGTAACAAAGGATTAGATCTATAGTGTGGATGATGATTGTTTGCAGAAAACAGTAGAACAAGTATTGCAGTAGATTGTATTTAATGTAAAAGAATGGACCGGGGTCCACAGTTCACTAGAGGTGTCTCTCCCATAAGATAAATAGCATGTTGGATGAACAAATTACAGTCGGGCAATTGACAAATAGAGAGAGCATGACAATGCACATACATGATATGATAAGTATAGTGAGATTTAATTGGGCATTACGACAAAGTACATAGACCGCTATCCAGCATGCATCTATGCCTAAAAAGTCCACCTTCAGGTTATCATCCGAACCCCTTCCAGTATTAAGTTGCAAACAACAGACAATTGCATTAAGTATGGTGCGTAATGTAATCAATAACTACATCCTCGGACATAGCATCAATGTTTTATCCCTAGTGGCAACAGCACATCCACAACCTTAGAACTTTCCGTCACACGTCCTGCATTTAATGGAGGCATGAACCCACTATCGAGCATAAATACTCCCTCTTGGAGTTAAGAGTAAAAACTTAGCCAGAGCCTCTACTAATAACGGAGAGCATGCAAGATCATAAACAACACATAGGTAATAGATTGATAATCAACATAACATAGTATTCTCTATCCATTGGATCCCGACAAACACAACATATAGCATTACAGATAGATGATCTTGATCATGTTAGGCAGCTCACAAGATCCAACAATGAAGCACATAAGGAGAAGACGACCATCTAGCTACTGCTATGGACCCATAGTCCAGGGGTGAACTACTCACTCATCACTCCGGAGGCGACCATGGCGGTGAAGAGTCCTCCGGGAGATGATTCCCCTCTCCGGCAGGGTGCCGGAGGCGATCTCCTGAATCCACAGATATGGGATTGGCGGCGGCGGCGTCTCAGTAAGGTTTTCCGTATCGTGGCTCTCGGTACTGGGGGTTTCGCGACGGAGGCTTTAAGTAGGCGGAAGGGCAGGTCAAAGGGCGTCACGGGGGACCCACACAGCAGGGCCGCGCGGCCAGGGCCCAGGCCGTGCTGCCCTGGCGTGTCGTTGCCCCGTGGCCCCACTTCGTCTTCTCTTCGGTCTTCTGGAAGCTTCGTGGAAAAATAGGACCCTGGGCGTTGATTTCGTCCAATTCCGAGAATATTTCCTTTGTAGGATTTCTGAAACCAAAAATAGCAGAAAACAGCAACTGGCTCTTCGGCATCTCGTTAATAGGTTAGTGCCGGAAAATGCATAAATATGACATAAAGTATGCATAAAACATGTAGATATCATCAATAATGTGGCATGGAACATAAGAAATTATCGATACGTCGGAGATGTATCATCCTTCATGTTGTGTTTGTTGGGATCCGATGAATATTAAATACTATGTCAAGTTGGTTATCAATCTATCATATATGTTATTTATGTTCTTGCATGCTCTCCGTTGCTAGTAGTGGCTCTGGCCAAGTTGATACTTGTGACTCCAAGAGGGAGTATTTATGCTCGATAGTGGGTTCATGCCTCCATTAAATCTGGGACAGTGACAGAAAGTTCTAAGGTTGTGGATGTGCTGTTGCCACTAGGGATAAAACATCGATGATTTGTCTAAGGATATTTGTGTTGATTACATTACGCACCATACTTAATGCAATTGTCTGTTGTTTACAACTTAATACTGGAGGGGGTTCGGATGATAACCTGAAGGTGGACTTTTTAGGCATAGATGCATGCTGGATGGCGGTCTATGTACTTTGTCGTAATGCCCTGATTAATTGTTATGCCTTCTTTATTTGTCAATTGCCCAACTGTAATTTGTTCACCCAACATCTGCTATCTTATGGGAGAGACACCACTGATGACCCACAAGTATAGGGGGTGTATCGTAGTATTTTCGATAAGTAAGAATGTCGATCCCAACGAGGAGCAGAAGGTGTTGACAAGCAGTTTCGATGAAGGATTCACTGTAAATGCTCACAGACAAGTATTCAGGGGGTTTTGATGTAACAGTTGAATAAAGTACGAGTAAGTAAAGTGCGAGAGTAACAATTGCAGCGAGTGGCCCAATCCTTTTTAGCACAAAGGACAAGCCGGTTTGTTTACTTATAATGACCAAACGTTCTCGAGGACACACGGGATTTTAGTCTAGTGCTTTCGCTACATACGGCTAAATAATCTTCATTGTTATGATAAGTGTTGTGTGGGTGAACCTATGCTAATGTACCGCCCTTCCTAGGACTAATACATACTTGTGATTATACCCCTTGCAAGCATCCGCAACTACAAGAAAGTAATTAAGAATAAATCTAACCACAGCCTTAAACTCTGAGATCCTGCTATCCCTCCTGCATCGATATACCAACGGGGGTTTAGGTTTCTGTCACTCCGGCAACCCCGCAATTGGCAAACGAATACAAGATGCATTCCCCTAGGCCCATAAATGGTGAAGTGTCATGTAGTCGACGTTCACATGACACAACTAGAAGAATAACACCACAACTTAAATATCATACCATTGAATATTACTCATCCATAGTTCACTACTAACATTTAGACTTCACCCATGTCCTCAAGAACTAAACGAACTACTCACGAGACATCATATGGAACATGATCAGAGGTGATATGATGATGAATAACAATCTGAACATAAACTTGGTTCAATGGTTTCACTCAATAGCATCAACAACAAGTAGAGATCGATACCGGGAGAGTTTCCCCTATCAAACAATCAAGATCAAACCCAAATTGCTACGGCGATGACGGTGTCCAGCGGTGGAGACGGCGGTGATGATGGTGGAGATGATGATGATGGTGATGGAGATGATGTCCAGTGATACGTCTCCAACGTATCGATAATTTCTTATGTTCCATGCCACATTATTGATGTTATCTACATGTTTTATGCACACTTTATGTCATATTCGTGCATTTTCTGGAACTAACCTATTAACAAGATGCCGAAGTGCCAGTTGTTGTTTTCTGCTGTTTTTGGTTTCAGAAATCCTAGTAAGGAAATATTCTCGGAATTGGACGAAATCAACGCCCAGGGGCCTATTTTGCCACGAAGCTTCCAGAAGTCCGAAGACGAAACGAAGTGGGGCCACGGGGTGCCCAAACCCTAGGGCGGCGCGGCCCCCCCTTGGCCGCGCCGGCCTGTGGTGTGGGGCCCCCGTGCCCCCTCCTGACTTGCCCTTCCGCCTACTTAAAGCCTCCGTGACGAAACCCCCAGTACCGAGAGCCACGATACGGAAAACCTTCCAGAGACGCCGCCAACGCCGATCCCATCTCGGGGGATCCAGGAGATCGCCTTCGGCACCCTGCCGGAGAGGGGAATCATCTCCCGGAGGACTCTACGCCGCCATGGTCGCCTCCGGTGTGATGTGTGAGTAGTCTACCCCTGGACTATGGGTCCATAGCAGTAGCTAGATGGTTGTCTTCTCCCCATTGTGCTATCATTGTCGGATCTTGTGAGCTGCCTAATGATACGTCTCCGACGTATCGATAATTTCTTATGTTCCATGCCACATTATTGATGTTATCTACATGTTTTATGCACACTTTATGTCATATTCGTGCATTTTCTGGAACTAACCTATTAACAAGATGCTGAAGTGCCAGTTGCTGTTTTCTGCTGTTTTTGGTTTCAGAAATCCTAGTAACGAAATATTCTCGGAATCGGACGAAATCAACGCCCAAGTTCCTATTTTCACCGGAAGCATCCAGAACACCCGGGAAGGACCAGAGGGGGGGCACTGGGCCCCCAGACCATAGGCCAGCGCGGCCCAGGCCCTGGCCGCGCCGCCCTATGGTGTCGTCGCCCCTTCGACCCTCCTGCGCCGCCTCTTCGCCTATATAAAGCCCCTGGATCGAAAACCCTGATACGTTCGACGAAACCCACAGAAACCTTCCAGAGCCGCCGCCATCGCGACGCCAAGATCTGGGGGACAGGAGTCTCTGTTCCGGCACGCTGCCGGAGCGGGGAAGTGCCCCCGGAAGGCTTCTCCATCGACACCGCTGCCATCTCCACCGCCATCTTCATCACCGCTGCTGCTCCCATGAGGAGGGAGTAGTTCTCCATCGAGGCTCGGGGCTGTACCGGTAGCTATGTGGTTCATCTCTCTCCCATGTACCTCAATACAATAATCTCATGAGCTGCTTTACATGATTGAGATTCATATGAGTTTGTATCACAATTTATCTATGTGCTACTCTAGCAATGTTATTAAAGTAGTTCTATTCCTCCTGCACGATGTAATGGTGACAGTGTGTGCATCCGTGTTAGTACTTGGTTTATGCTATGATCATGATCTCTTGTAGATTGTGAAGTTAACAATTGCTATGATAGTATTGATGTGATCTATTCCTCCTACATATGCATGAAGGTGACAGTGTGCATGCTATGTTAGTACTTGGTTTAGTCTGTTGATCTATCTTACACTATAAGGTTACTAAATATGAACAAATTGTGGAGCTTGTTAACTCCGGCATTGAGGGTTCGTGTAATCCTACGCAATGCGTTCATCATCCAACAAGAGTGTAGAGTATGCATTTATCTGTTCTGTTATGTGATCAATGTTGAGAGTGTCCACTAGTGAAAGTGTAATCCCTAGGCCTTGTTCCTAAATACTGCTATCGCTACTTGTTTACTGTTTTACTGTGTTACTACTGCTGCAATACTACCACCATCAACTACACGCCAGCAAGCTATTTTCTGGCACCGTTACTACTGCTCATATATATTCATACCACTTGTATTTCACTATCTCTTCGCCGAACTAGTGCACCTATTAGGTGTGTTGGGGACACAAGAGACTTCTTGCTTTGTGGTTGCAGGGTTGCATGAGAGGGATATCTTTGACCTCTTCCTCCCTGAGTTCGATAAACCTTGGGTGATCCACTTAAGGGAAAACTTGCTGCTGTTCTACAAACCTCTGCTCTTGGAGGCCCAACACTGTCTACAGGAAAGGAGGGGGAACGTAGACATCAAGCTATTTTCTGGCGCCGTTGCCGGGGAGGAAAGGTAAAAGGTACTCACACTCCGGACCTCGTCTACTAAGCTATTTTCCGGCGCTGTAAGTACTCGAAGCTATTTCCTTTAGATCCTGCAATTGCAACTTTTTGTTTCTTGTTTACACTAGTTTGGCATAATGGACAAGAATGATCTTCTTATTCTATTTCCTGATTTAAAACATGGATTGTTTGATGCGAAAATTAAAAAACCTATGGAATCTTATTTGCATGCTGGTAGTAATATTAGTATGAACGCTTTGAACACCATTGTTGATAATAATATAGAAAGTTCTAAGCTTGGGGAAGCTGGTTTTCATGATCTTTTTAGTCCCCCAAGCATTGAGGAGAAAATTTTCTTTGATGATACTTTGCCTCCCATATATGATGATTATAATGATAGTGGTCTTTTGGTGCCACCTACTATGGAGAGTAAATTTTGTTGTGATTATACTATGCCTCCAACACTTGATGAGAATAATAATGATAGCTACTTTGTTGAATTTGCTCCCACTACAACTAATAAAATTGACTATGCTTATGTTGGGAGTAGTAATAATTTTATGCATGAGACTCATGATAAGAATGATTTATGTGATAGTTATATTGTTGAGTTTGCTCATGATGCTACTGAAAGTTATTATGAGAGAGGAAAATATGGTTGTAGAAATTTTCATGTAACTAAAACACCTCTCTATGTGCTGAAATTTTTGAAGCTATACTTGTTTTATCTTCCTATGCTTGTTACTTTGCTCTTCATGAACTTGTTTATTTACAAGATTCCTATGCATAGGAAGCATGTTAGACTTAAATGTGTTTTGAATTTGCCTCTTGATGCTCTCTTTTTCTTCAAATACTATTTCTTGCGAGTGCATCATTAAAACTGCTGAGCCCATCTTAATGGCTATAAAGAAAGCAACTTCTTGGGAGATAACCCATGTGTTATTTTGCTACAGTACTTTGTCTTATATTTGTGTCTTGGAAGTTGTTTACTACTGTAGCAACCTCTCCTTATCTTAGTTTTGTGTTTTGTTGTGCCAAGTGAAGCCTCTAATCGAAGGTTGATACTAGATTTGGATTTCTGCGCAGAAACAGATTTCTATCTGTCACGAATCTGGGCTGTTTTCTCTGTAGAAAAATCAGAAAAATATGCCAATTTACGTGCGTATTCCTCAGATATGTACGCAACTTTCATTAGTTTTGAGTTTTCTGATCTGAGCAACGGAAGTATTTATTAAAAATTCGTCTTTACGGACTGTTCTGTTTTGACAGATTCTGCCTTTTATTTCGCATTGCTTCTTTCGCTGTGTTGGGTGGATTCCTTTGTTCCATTACCTTCTAGTAGCTTTGAGCAATGTCCAGAAGTGTTGAGAATGATTGTGTCACCTCTGAACATGTGAGTTTTTGATTATGTACTAACCCCTCTAATGAAGTTTATGAGAAGTTTGGTGTGAAGGAAGTTTTCAAGGGTCAAGAGAGGAGGATGATATACTATGATCAAGGAGAGTGAAAGCTCTAAGCTTGGGGATGCCCCGGTGGTTCACCCCTGCATATATCAAGAAGACTCAAGCATCTAAGCTTGGGGATGCCCAAGGCATCCCCTTCTTCATCGACAACATTATCAGGTTCCTCCCCTGAAACTATATTTTTATTCCATCACATCTTATGTGCTTTGCTTGGAGCGTCTGTGTGCTTTTGTTTTTGCTTTTGGTTTGAATAAATGCTTGTGTGGGAGAGAGACACGCTCCGCTGGTTCATATGAACACATGTGTTCTTAGCTTTTAATATTCATGGCGAAGTTTCTTCTTCGTTAAATTGTTATATGGTTGGAATTGGAAAATGATACATGTAGTAATTGCTATAATGTCTTGGGTAATGTGATACTTGGCAATTGTTGTGCTCATGTTTAAGCTCTTGCATCATATACTTTGCACCCATTAATGAAGAAATACATAGAGCATGCTAAAATTTGGTTTGCATATTTGGTCTCTCTAAAGTCTAGATAATTTCTAGTATTGAGTTTGAACAACAAGGAAGACGGTGTAGAGTCTTATAATGTTTACAATATGTCTTTTATGTGAGTTTTGCTACACCGGTTCATCCTTGTGTTAGTTTCAAATAAACCTTGCTAGCCTAAACCTTGTATCGAGAGGGAATACTTCTCATGCACCCAAAATACTTGAGCCAACCACTATGCCATTTGTGTCCACCATATCTACCTACTACATGGTATTTCTCCGCCATTCCAAAGTAAATTGCTTGAGTGCTACCTTTAAAATTCCATCATTCACCTTTGCAATATATAGCTCATGGGACAAATAGCTTAAAAACTATTGTGGTATTGAATATGTACTTATGCACTTTATCTCTTATTAAGTTGCTTGTTGTGCGATAACCATGTTTCTGGGGACGCCATCAACTATTCTTTGTTGAATATCATGTGAGTTGCTATGCATGTTCGTCTTGTCTGAAGTAAGAGAGATCTACCACCTTATGGTTAAGCATGCATATTGTTAGAGAAGAACATTGGGCCGCTAACTAAAGCCATGATCCATGGTGGAAGTTTCAGTTTTGGACAATATCCTCAATCTCAAATGAGAAAATTAATTGTTGTTAGATGCTTATGCATAAAGGAGGAGTCCATTACCTGTTGTCTATGTTGTCCCGGTATGGATGTCTAAGTTGAGAATAATCAATAGCGAGAAATCCAATGCGAGCTTTCTCCTTAGACCTTTGTACAGGCGGCATAGAGGTACCCCTTTGTGACACTTGGTTAAAACATGTGCATTGTGATGATCCGGTAGTCCAAGCTAATTAGGACAAGGTGCGGGCACTATTAGTATACTATGCATGAGGCTTGCAACTTGTAAGATATAATTTACATGATACATATGCTTTATTACTACCGTTGACAAAATTGTTTCATGTTTTCAAAATCAAAGCTCTAGCACAAATATAGCAATCGATGCTTTCCTCTTTGAAGGACCATTCTTTTACTTTTATGTTGGGTCAGTTCACCTATTTCTCTCCACCTCAAGAAGCAAACACTTGTGTGAACTGTGCATTGATTCCTACATACTTGCATATTGCACTTATTATATTGCTTTGCATTGACAACTATCCATGAGATATACATGTTATAAGTTGAAAGCAACCGCTGAAACTTAATCTTCTTTTGTGTTGCTTCAATGCCTTTACTTTGAATTATTGCTTTATGAGTTAACTCTTATGCAAGACTTATTAATGCTTGTCTTGAAGTGCTATTCATGAAAAGTCTTTGCTATATGATTCACTTGTTTACTCATGTCATATACATTGTTTTGATCGCTGCATTCACTACATATGCTTTACAAATAGTATGATCAAGATTATGATGGCATGTCACTCTAAATTATACGTGTTATCGTTTTTACCGCTCGGACGAGCAGAACTAAGCTTGGGGATGCTGATACGTCTCCAACGTATCGATAATTTCTTATGTTCCATGCCACATTATTGATGTTATCTACATGTTTTATGCACACTTTATGTCATATTCGTGCATTTTCTGGAACTAACCTATTAACAAGATGCCGAAGTGCCAGTTCTGTCATTGTTTTTGGTTTCAGAAATCCTAGTAACGAAATATTCTCGGAATCGGACGAAATCAACGCCCAAGTTCCTATTTTCACCGGAAGCGTCCGTAACACCCGGAAGGACCAGAGGGGGGCACTGGGCCCCCAGACCATAGGCCGGCGCGGCCCAGGCCCTGGCCGCGCCGCCCTATGGTGTCGTCGCCCCTTCGACCCTCCTGCGCCGCCTCTTCGCCTATATAAAGCCCCTGGATCGAAAACCCTGATACGTTCGACGAAACCCACAGAAACCTTTCAGAGCCGCCGCCATCGCGACGCCAAGATCTGGGGGACAGGAGTCTCTGTTCCGGCATGCTGCCGGAGCGGGGAAGTGCCCCCAGAAGGCTTCTCCATCGACACCGCTGCCATCTCCACCGCCATCTTCATCACCGCTGCTGCTCCCATGAGGAGGGAGTAGTTCTCCATCGAGGCTCGGGGCTGTACCGGTAGCTATGTGGTTCATCTCTCTCCCATGTACCTCAATACAATAATCTCATGAGCTGCTTTACATGATTGAGATTCATATGAGTTTGTATCACAATTTATCTATGTGCTACTCTAGCAATGTTATTAAAGTAGTTCTATTCCTCCTGCACGATGTAATGGTGACAGTGTGTGCATCCGTGTTAGTACTTGGTTTATGCTATGATCATGATCTCTTGTAGATTGTGAAGTTAACAATTGCTATGATAGTATTGATGTGATCTATTCCTCCTACATATGCATGAAGGTGACAGTGTGCATGCTATGTTAGTACTCGGTTTAGTCTGTTGATCTATCTTACACTATAAGGTTACTAAATATGAACAAATTGTGGAGCTTGTTAACTCCGGCATTGAGGGTTCGTGTAATCCTACGCAATGCGTTCATCATCCAACAAGAGTGTAGAGTATGCATTTATCTGCTACATTATGTGATCAATGTTGAGAGTGTCCACTAGTGAAAGTGTAATCCCTAGGCCTTGTTCCTAAATATCGCTATCGCTACTTGTTTCTTGTTTCTTTGCGTTACTACTGCAATACTACCACCATCAACTACACGCCAGCAAGCTATTTTCTGGCACCGTTACTACTGCTCATATATATTCATACCACCTGTATTTCACTATCTCTTCGCCGAACTAGTGCACCTATTAGGTGTGTTGGGGACACAAGAGACTTCTTGCTTTGTGGTTGCAGGCTTGCATGAGAGGGATATCTTTAACCTCTTCCTCCCTGAGTTCGATAAACCTTGGGTGATCCACTTAAGGGAAAACTTGCTGCTGTTCTACAAACCTCTGCTCTTGGAGGCCCAACACTGTCTACAGGAAAGGAGGGGGAACGTAGACATCACCTAACATGATCAAGATCATCTATCTGTAATTCTATATGTTGCGTTTGTTGGGATCCGATGAATAGAGAATACTTGTTATGTTGATTATCAAAGTTATATCTATGTGTTGTTTATGATCTTGCATGCTCTCCGTTACTAGTAGATGCTCTGGCCAAGTAGATGCTTGTAACTCCAAGAGGGAGTATTTATGCTCGATAGTGGGTTCATGACTGCATTGACACCTGGGACAGTGACAGAAAGTTCTAAGGTTGTGTTGTGCTGTTGCCACTAGGGATAAAACATTGATGCTATGTCTAAGGATGTAGTTGTTGATTACATTACGCACCATACTTAATGCAATTGTCTGTTGCTTTGCAACTTAATACTGGAGGGGGTTCGGATGATAACCTGAAGGTGGACTTTTTAGGCATAGATGCAGTTGGATGGCGGTCTATGTACTTTGTCGTAATGCCCAATTAAATCTCACTATACTCATCATGATATGTATGTGCATGGTCATGCTCTCTTTATTTGTCAATTGCCCAACTGTAATTTGTTCACCCAACATGCTGTTTATCTTATGGGAGAGACACCTCTAGTGAACTGTGGACCCCAGTCCAATTCTCTTTACTGAAATACAATCCCATCGCAATACTTGTTCTACTGTTTTCTGCAAACAATCATCTTCCACACAATACGGTTAATCCTTTGTTACAGCAAGCCGGTGAGATTGACAACCTCACTGTTTCGTTGGGGCAAAGTACTTTGGTTGTGTTGTGCAGGTTCCACGTTGGCACCGGAATCCCTGGTGTTGCGCCGCACTACATCCCGCCGCCATCAACCTTCAACGTGCTTCTTGGCTCCTCCTGGTTCGATAAACCTTGGTTTCTTTCTGAGGGAAAACTTGCTGCTGTGCGCATCATACCTTCCTCTTGGGGTTCCCAATGAACGTGTGAGTTACACGCCATCAAGCTCTTTTTCTGGCGCCGTTGCCGGGGAGATCAAGACACGCTGCAAGGGGAGTCTCCACTTCTCAATCTCTTTACTTTGTTTTTGTCTTGCTTAGTTTTATTTACTACTTTGTTTGCTGCACTAAATCAAAATACAAAAAAATTAGTTGCTAGTTTTACTTTATTTGCTATCTTGTTTGCTATATTAAAAACACAAAAAAAATTAGTTACTTGCATTTACTTTATCTAGTTTGCTTTATTTACTGTTGCTAAAATGGCTACCGCTGAAAACACTAAGTTGTGTGACTTCACAACCACAAATAATAATGATTTCTTATGCACACCTATTGCTCCACCTGCTACTACAGCAGAATTCTTTGAAATTAAACCTGTTTTACTGAATCTTGTTATGCGAGAGCAATTTTCTGGTATTAGTTCTGATGATGCTGCTGCCCATCTTAATAATTTTGTTGAACTATGTGAAATGCAAAAATATAAAGATGTAGATGGTGATATTATTAAACTAAAATTGTTCCCTTTCTCATTAAGAGGAAGAGCTAAAGATTGGTTGCTATCTCTGCCTAAGAATAGTATTGATTCATGGACTAAATGCAAGGATGCTTTTATTGGTAGATATTATCCCCCTGCTAAAATTATATCTTTGAGGAGTAGCATAATGAATTTTAAACAATTAGATACTGAACATGTTGCTCAAGCTTGGGAAAGAATGAAATCTCTGGTTAAAAATTGCCCAACCCATGGACTGACTACTTGGATGATCATCCAAACCTTCTATGCAGGACTAAATTTTTCTTCACGGAATTTATTGGATTCAGCTGCTGGAGGTACCTTTATGTCCATCACTCTTGGTGAAGCAACAAAGCTTCTTGATAATATGATGATCAACTACTCTGAATGGCACACGGAAAGAGCTCCACAAGGTAAGAAGGCAAATTCTGTCGAAGAAACCTCTTCCTTCAGTGATAAGATTGATGCTATTATGTCTATGCTTGTGAATGATAGGACTAATATTGATCCTAATAATGTTCCATTAGCTTCATTGGTTGCACAAGAAGAACATGTTGATGTAAACTTCATTAAAAATAATAATTTCAACAACAATGCTTACCGGAACAATTCTAGTAACAACTATAGGCCATATCCCTATAATAATGGCAACGGCTATGGTAATTCTTATGGGAATTCTTACAACAATAATAGGAGTTCACCCCCTGGACTTGAAGCCATGCTTAAAGAATTTATTAGTACACAAACTGCTTTTAACAAATCTGTTGAAGAAAAGCTTGGGAAAATTGATATACTTGCTTCTAAAGTCGATAGTCTTGCTGCTGATGTTGATCTTTTGAAATCAAAAGTTTTGCCTAATGAAAATCATCATAATAAAATTGTTACTACAGCAAATGCCATCCAAGTTAGAATTAATGAGAATATAAGATTAATGGCCGAATTGCGTGCTAGGTGGGATAGAGAAGAAAATGAAAAACTAGCTAAAGAGAAAAATGTAGCTAAAGTTTGGACTATTACCACCACTAGTAATGCTAATGCTACACATGTTGCTGCACCTCCTACTAATAATAATAAAAGAATTGGTGTTAGCAATGTTTCCACTTCTAATGCAAAGCGAGAAACCACTCAAAGCTGCTAAAGCTGAAATTGCCTGTGATAAAGCTGCTGAAATTTTTTCCAACATTGGGGATGATGATCCCATTGCTTTAGATTATAATGGTTTGAATTTTGATGATTGCCACATCTCTGAAGTTATAAAGTTCTTGCAAAAACTTGCTAAAAGTCCTAATGCTAGTGCTATAAATTTGGCTTTTACACATCATATTACAAATGCTCTCATAAAAGCTAGAGAAGAGAAACTAGAGCGCGAAGCCTCTATTCCTAAAAAGCTAGAGGATGGTTGGGAGCCCATCATTAAGATGAAGGTTAAAGATTTTGATTGTAATGCCTTTTGTGATCTTGGTGCAAGTATTTCTGTTATGCCTAAGAAAATTTATAATATGCTTGACTTGCCACCGCTGAAAAATTGTTATTTGGATGTTAATCTTGCTGATCATTCTACAAAGAAACCTTTGGGTAAAGTTGATAATGTTCGCATTACCGTTAACAATAACCTTGTTCCCGTTGATTTTGTTGTCTTGGATATTGAATGCAATGCATCTTGTCCCATTATATTGGGAAGACCTTTTCTCCGAACTGTTGGTGCTACTATTGATATGAAGGAAGGTAATATAAAATATCAATTTCCTCTCAAGAAAGGTATGGAACACTTCCCTAGAAAGATAATGAAGTTACCTTTTGATTCTATTATGAGAACAAATTATGATGTTGACACTTCGTCTCTTGATAATACTTGATACACACTTTCTGCTCCTAGCTGAAAGGCGTTAAAGAAAAGCGCTTATGGGAGACAACCCATGTTTTTACCTACAGTACTTTGTTTTTATTTTGTGTCTTGGAAGTTGTTTACTACTGTAGCAACCTCTCCTTATCTTAGTTTAGTGTTTTATTGTGCCAAGTTAAGCCGTTGATAGAAAAATTCATACTAGATTTGGATTACTGCGCAGAAACAGATTTCTTTGCTGTCACGAATCTGGCTGTTTTCCCCTGTAGGTAACTCAGAAAATTATGCCAATTTACGTGAGTGATCCTCAGATATGTACGCAACTTTCATTCAATTTGAGCATTTTCATTTGAGCAAGTCTGGTGCCATTTTAAAATTCGTCAATACGAACTGTTCTGTTTTGACAGATTCTGCCTTTTATTTCGCATTGCCTCTTTTGCTATGTTGGATGAATTTCTTTGATCCACTAATGTCCAGTAGCTTTATGCAATGTCCAGAAGTGTTAAGAATGATTGTGTCACCTCTGAATATGTTAATTTTTATTGTGCACTAACCCTCTAATGAGTTGTTCTAAGTTTGGTGTGGAGGAAGTTTTCAAGGATCAAGAGAGGAGTATGATGCAACATGATCAAGGAGAGTGAAAGCTCTAAGCTTGGGGATGCCCCGGTGGTTCACCCCTGCATATTCTAAGAAGACTCAAGCGTCTAAGCTTGGGGATGCCCAAGGCATCCCCTTCTTCATCGACAACATTATCAGGTTCCTCCCCTGAAACTATATTTTTATTCCATCACATCTTATGTGCTTTTCTTGGAGCATCGGTTTGTTTTTGTTTTTTGTTTTGCTTGAATAAAATGGATCCTAGCATTCACTTTGTGGGAGAGAGACACGCTCCGCTGTAGCATATGGACAAGTATGTCCTTGGTTTCTACTCATAGTATTCATGGCGAAGTTTCTTCTTCGTTAAATTGTTATATGGTTGGAATTGGAAAATGATACATGTAGTAATTGCTATTAATGTCTTGGGTAATGTGATACTTGGCAATTGTTGTGCTGATGATTAAGCTCTTGCATCATATACTTTGCACCCATTAATGAAGAAATACATAGAGCATGCTAAAATTTGGTTTGCATATTTGGTTTCTCTAAGGTCTAGATAATTTCTAGTATTGAGTTTGAACAACAAGGAAGACGGTGTAGAGTCTTATAATGTTTTCAATATATCTTTTATGTGAGTTTTGCTGCACCGGTTCATCCTTGTGTTTGTTTCAAATAAGCCTTGCTAGCCTAAACCTTGTATCGAGAGGGAATACTTCTCATGCATCCAAAATACTTGAGCCAACCACTATGCCATTTGTGTCCACCATACCTACCTACTACATGGTATTTTCCACCATTCCAAAGTAAATTGCTTGAGTGCTACCTTTAAAATTCCATCATTCACCTTTGCAATATATAGCTCATGGGACAAATAGCTTATAAACTATTGTGATATTGAATATGTAATTATGCACTTTATCTCTTAATAAGTTGCTTGTTGTGCGATAACCATGTTCACTGGGGACGCCATCAACTATTCATTGTTGAATTTCATGTGAGTTGCTATGCATGTTCGTCTTGTCTGAAGTAAGAGCGATCTACCACCTTATGGTTAAGCATGCATATTGTTAGAGAAGAACATTGGGCCGCTAACTAAAGCCATGATCCATGGTGGAAGTTTCAGTTTTGGACATATATCCTCAATCTCAAATGAGAAAATTATTAATTGTTGTTACATGCTTATGCATAAAAGAGGAGTCCATTATCTGTTGTCTATGTTGTCCCGGTATGGATGTCTAAGTTGAAGAACAATCAATAGCGAGAAATCCAATGCGAGCTTTCTCCTTAGACCTTTGTACAGGCGGCATAGAGGTACCCCTTTGTGACACTTGGTCAAAACATGTGCATTGTGATGATCCGGTAGTCCAAGCTAATTAGGACAAGGTGCGGGCACTATTAGTACACTATGCATGAGGCTTGCAACTTGTAAGATATAATTTACATGATACATATGCTTTATTACTACCGTTGACAAAATTGTTTCATGTTTTCAAAATCAAAGCTCTAGCACAAATATAGCAATCGATGCTTTTCCTCTATGGAGGACCATTCTTTTACTTTCAATGTTGAGTCAGTTCACCTATTTCTCTCCACCTCAAGAAGCAAACACTTGTGTGAACTGTGCATTGATTCCTACATATTTGCTTATTGCACTTATTATATTACTCTATGTTGACAATATCCATGAGATATACATGTTACAAGTTGAAAGCAACCGCTGAAACTTAATCTTCTTTTGTGTTGCTTCAATGCCTTTACTTTGAATTATTGCTTTATGAGTTAACTCTTATGCAAGACTTATTGATGCTTGTCTTGAAGTGCTATTCATGAAAAGTCTTTGCTATATGATTCACTTGTTTACTCATGTCATATACATTGTTTTGATCGCTGCATTCACTACATATGCTTTACAAATAGTATGATCAAGATTATGATGGCATGTCACTCCAGAAATTATCTGTGTTATCGTTTTACCTGCTCGGGACGAGTAGAACTAAGCTTGGGGATGCTGATACGTCTCCAACGTATCGATAATTTCTTATGTTCCATGCCACATTATTGATGTTATCTACATGTTTTATGCACACTTTATGTCATATTCGTGCATTTTATGGAACTAACCTATTAACAAGATGCCGAAGTGCCAGTTGCTGTTTTCTGCTGTTTTTGGTTTTAGAAATCCTAGTAAGGAAATATTCTCGGAATTGGACGAAATCAACGCCCAGGGGCCTATTTTGCCACGAAGCTTCCAGAAGTCCGAAGACGAAACGAAGTGGGGCCACGGGGTGCCCAAACCCTAGGGCGGCGCGGCCCCCCCTTGGCCGCGTCGGCCTGTGGTGTGGGCCCCCCGTGCCCCCTCCTGACTTGCCCTTCCGCCTACTTAAAGCCTCCGTGACGAAACCCCCAGTACCGAGAGCCACGATACGGAAAACCTTCCAGAGACGCCGCCAACGCCGATCCCATCTCGGGGGATCCAGGAGATCGCCTCCGGCACCCTGCCGGAGAGGGGAATCATCTCCCGGAGGACTCTACGCCGCCATGGTCGCCTCCGGTGTGATGTGTGAGTAGTCTACCCCTGGACTATGGGTCCATAGCAGTAGCTAGATGGTTGTCTTCTCCCCATTGTGCTATCATTATCGGATCTTGTGAGCTGCCTAACATGATCAAGATCATCTATCTGTAATTCTATATGTTGCGTTTGTTGGGATCCGATGAATAGAGAATACTTGTTATGTTGATTATCAAAGTTATATCTATGTGTTGTTTATGATCTTGCATGCTCTCCGTTACTAGTAGATGCTCTGGCCAAGTAGATGCTTGTAACTCCAAGAGGGAGTATTTATGCTCGATAGTGGGTTCATGCCTGCATTGACACCTGGGACGGTGACAGAAAGTTCTAAGGTTGTGTTGTGCTGTTGCCACTAGGGATAAAACATTGATGCTATGTCTAAGGATGTAGTTGTTGATTACATTACGCACCATACTTAATGCAATTGTCTGTTGCTTTGCAACTTAATACTGGAAGGGGTTCGGATGATAACCTGAAGGTGGACTTTTTAGGCATAGATGCAGTTGGATGGCGGTCTATGTACATTGTCGTAATGCCCAATTAAATCTCACTATACTCATCATGATATGTATGTGCATGGTCATGCTCTCTTTATTTGTCAATTGCCCAACTGTAATTTGTTCACCCAACATGCTGTTTATCTTATGGGAGAGACACCTCTAGTGAACTGTGGACCCCGGTCCAATTCTCTTTACTGAAATACAATCTACTGCAATACTTGTTCTACTGTTTTCTGCAAACAATCATCTTCCACACAATACGGTTAATCCTTTGTTACAGCAAGCCGGTGAGATTGACAACCTCACTGTTTCGTTGGGGCAAAGTACTTTGGTTGTGTTGTGCAGGTTCCACGTTGGCGCCGGAATCCCTGGTGTTGCGCCGCACTACATCCCGCCACCATCAACCTTCAACGTGCTTCTTGGCTCCTCCTGGTTCGATAAACCTTGGTTTCTTTCTGAGGGAAAACTTGCTGCTGTGCGCATCATACCTTCCTCTTGGGGTTCCCAACGAACGTGTGAGTTACACGCCATCATCCAGCTCGATGACGGTGACGATGGCGTCGATTTCCCCCTCCCGGAGGGAATTTCCCCAGCGGATTCCTGCCCGCCGGAGAGCTCTTTTCTCTCTGGTGTTCTCCGCCCCGCAGAGGCGGCTGTAACTCTTCGCGAGGTACCCTCTGTGGCTTAGGTTTTCGGGACGAAGGATTTCGCGAAGAAAAGGAGGCGAAAGGGGCTGTGGGCCCCCCACACCACATGGCGGCGCGGCCAGGCCATGGGCCGCGCCACCCTAGGGTGTGGGCCCACCCTGGGTCCTCCTGGCTCCTCCTTCTGGCTTCCTTCGTCATCTTGAAAAATAGGATTTTTGGTATAATTTCCTTCCACAGTTGATCTTCCGAAATATCGCGTTCTGACGGTGCTTTTTCCAGCAGAATCCTGGCTCCGGTGCTTGATCCTCCAATAATGATGAAACATGCAAAATAGATGAAATAACATAAGTATTGTGTCCCAATATGAAATATATCAATGAATAACAGCAAATTATGATATAAAATAGTGATGCAAATTGGACGTATCAACTCCCCCCAAGCTTAGACTTCGCTTGTCCCCAAGCGAAACTGAGCTCGATAGACAAGACCACATGTTTATGGAGTGAAGAGTCGATAAATAAAATACGGACAAGAAGCATCATATTCATTCGCACAAGACATTATAGTAAATAACTTCCTCATATAACTCAACTTGAAACAAGTATAAGGCAATCACAAATAAAGGTGCATAAGAAATCATAATTGGTGATGGCAAACCTCGTTCTTGGTCAGAGAACAATTAACAGATTATATTTATCTCATTGAGCAGCGCTCTCATGTTAAAGTTTATAAGGCACAACTTGCATACTCAATCATAATGGTCTTTTCATGATCATTGATAACTTGCAAAGCTATA
This sequence comes from Lolium perenne, assembly GCF_019359855.2. NCBI lineage: Eukaryota > Viridiplantae > Streptophyta > Magnoliopsida > Poales > Poaceae > Lolium > Lolium perenne. The sequence goes on from NC_067250.2 coordinate 32,881,651, forward strand.
TTCATTCAAATAAAACTTGTACTAAACAAGGAAGAATAAAAGACATGATGAAGCAAATCACAATATAATGGTTTGATCACAACTACTCAAATGCTTGCTTGAGATGGAGGGAAATAGGTTTACTGACTCAACATAAAGTAAAAGACAGGCCCTTCGCAGAGGGAAGCAGGGATTAAATCATGTGCTAGAGCTTTTTCAGTTTTGAAATCATATAGAGATAATAAAAGTAACATTTTGAGGGGTGTTTGTTGTTGTCAACGACTAGTAGCGGGTACTCTAACCCCCTTGCCAGACAACCTTCAAAGAGCGGCTCCCATATTATTTTCATTTTGTGTGGCACTCCTTCCAACCTTTTCTTTCACAAACCATGGCTAACCGAATCCTCGGGTGCCTGCCAACAATCTCATACCATGAAGGAGTGCCTTTTTATTTTAGTTTTATTATGATGATGACACTCCCCCCAACCTTTGCCTACACAAGCCATGGCTAACCGAATCCTTCGGGTGCCGTCCATCAATCACATACCATGGAGGAGTGTCTATTTAGTTTGATTAATTTGGGACTGGGAATCCCATTGCCAGCTCTTTTTGCAAAATTATTGGATAAGCGGATGAAGCCACTAGTCCATTGGTGAAAGTTGCCCAACAAGATTGAAAGATAAAACACCACATACTTCCTCATGAGCTATAAAACATTAACACAAATAAGAGATACTAAGTTTTGAATTGTTTAAAGGTAGCACATGAAGTATTTACTTGGAATGGCAGAAAATACCATGTAGTAGGTAGGTATGGTGGACACAAATGACATAGGTTTGGGTTAAGGTTTGGATGCACGAGAAGTATTCCCTCTCAGTACAGGTATTTGGCTAGCAAGGTTAATTAGCAAGCATAAGAGTCGAGGGAAACAAACAAATATACATATGATAGAAACAATCATGCATCTTCCTTGTAAGCACAAACAATTTTAACTTCAGAATAATAAGCTATGAGCTAACAAGAAAGACAATGAAACATCTACATGTATTTCTCTTTTCTACTTAAACCTCCAAGTGTTGTTGCTACTGACCAATGCTAAGTTTGCCAAAACCAAATAGATTTATTCAATGCTCCCAAAGTGATACCAATACTAACAACAAGGTAAATCATATAATAGAGATTGCAAACTAAAATAAGATGTGCAATATGTAAATGATAAGACTTCTCATTAATATTCCATAACGATAACTCACACCAAGGGATACATAGATAACCAACTAAAGGAGAGATACTTCCAACTGCAACCCATCTTATATGATAACTTCCCTACTCATGATATGACACTACTTGACAATAAAAGTAAAAGGTAGTGATAATGTGATACCGCGGCACTCCCCCAAGCTTGGAACAAACCAAGGGGATGCCAATACCGATGATGAATTACTCCTGCGGAGATGGTGGTGATGAACTCCTGACAAGCTTCTCAATAAGCTCCTGAAGCTCATCAATCCTGTATATGAGATTGCGAATCATCTCTGAATTGTGCTCGACGCGGTTAAGGAGTCTGTCTGACGGCGAGTCCCAGCTCTTGGAGTTATTTCCCCACTCTTCAGCCTCAGGCTCCTTCCCTCCTGCAGTGTTAGAACGATCTATATCCCACTGGCTAGGCAATGCTGCCTTGGGAGTCCCTTCAATTTGATTATTGAAAATTAGATTGTGGAAGGGGTGATGAGTGCCTGATAAGGATGACTTCGGAGCTAGGTAATGACGTGGAACCGCTCCTCCAGTGCGAATTCTTGCGCTCTTGTTTGCACTAAAAGGGTTGTCCACCACCTTGATGCTTGCGATGGTAGCACGCGGGTGTGCGCGCGAATCTTCCTCCACCTCTTCTTCATCCTCTTCCTTGACGTCTTTGTCTTCCTCTTTCCACCCAAGATCTCGATCATCTTCATCCGGAAACTCCTTGCCCTTGTTCTTGGAGACCATGGTGCTTCTAGACCGAAAACAGATCCTGGCAGAAACAGCTCGAAACAAAACACGTCGAGAACACGATATACGGACCTCCAGGGGTCCGGGGGATTATATAGCAAAAAATTTCACGACAAACGGAAAGTACCAGATCGAACTAGAGTCGGAAAGGGGCGACGAGGCGGCCAAACCATAGGTCGGCGCGGGCCCAGGCTTGGCCGCGCCGGCCTATGGTGGCGCCCCCTCGTGCGTCCTTTCCACTCCGTTTTGAACTCGTAATTTTTCATATTTTCCAAAAACAGCAAAAATATTGTTCGGAAAGTAAATTGCGTACTTTTCTTTACCAGTACTGTTACCTATTCAAAGTCGAGTTCTGGCGGACTGTCAATTTGTCCTTTAATGAAAGCCTCCGGTGTTTCCACTTGAATAATATCAACATCAACATTATAAGAATCACCCGAGATATAATGCTTGAGTCTTTGTCCATTCACCACTTGCGTAGCATTGCCTTGGAGAGAGCTAATTTTGATTGCTCCTGAACGATACACCTCCTCGACAACATATGGTCCTTCCCATTTCGAGAGTAATTTCCCTGCAAAGAATTTGAGACGAGACCGATACAATAGGACTTTATCCCCAATATTAAATTCTCTTTTGATAATCCTCCTATCATGCCATTTTTTAACTTTCTCTTTAAAGAGTTTAGCATTTTCATAAGCTTCACTTCTCCATTCATCTAGAGAACTTAATTGCAACAACCTCTTATCACCGGCAAGTTTAGGATCTTTATTTAACTCTCTAACTGCCCAATAAGCTTTGTGCTCTAGTTCTAAAGGTAAATGACAAGCTTTCCCATAAACCATTTTATAAGGTGACATTCCCATGGGATTTTTATAAGCAGTTCTATAAGCCCATAATGCATCCTTCAATTTACTAGCCCAATTCTTTCTAGTTTTATTAACGGTCTTTCCCAAAATAGACTTAATCTCTCTATTTGATAATTCTACTTGACCACTAGTTTGAGGATGATAAGCGGAAGCAATTCTATGATTAATACCATACTTAGCAAGAGTTTTTCTAAAACCTCCATGAATAAAATGAGAACCTCCATCAGTCATAATATATCTAGGCACTCCAAATCTAGGAAAAATAATATCCAAAAGTATTCTTAAAGAGGTCTCACCATCAGCACTTTTTGTAGGTATGGCTTCCACCCATTTAGTAACATAATCAACAGCAACAAGTATATGAGTGTTACCTTCTGAAGAGGGAAAAGGTCCCATGAAGTCAAATCCCCAACAATCAAATGGTTCAATAACAAGAGTATAATTCATAGGCATTTCATTACGTCTGGAGATATTACCAACCCTTTGGCATTCATCACAAGATAAAATAAACTTTCTCGCATCCTTGAAGAGAGTTGGCCAATAAAAACCTGATTGTAGAACCTTTTGCGCGGTTCTTTCTCCGGCGTGATGACCTCCATAAGCACTACCATGACATTTACTCAATATCTCTTGTTGTTCATGTTCGGGAACACATCTTCGCATAATACCATCCACTCCTTCTTTATATAAGTGTGGGTCATCCCAGAAATAATGCCTCAAGTCATAAAAGAACTTCCTCCTTTGCTGAGCTGAAAAGGTTGGAGGCAAGTACTTGGAAACAATAAAGTTAGCATAATCAGCATACCAAGGACTGTCTCGCGAGCTCACCTTTATTACAGCCAATTGTTCATTTGGAAAACTATCATTAACAGGAACAGGATCATAAGCAATATTTTCCAATCTAGACAAATTATCAGCAACAGGATTATCAGCACCCTTCCTATCTACAATATGTAAATCAAATTCTTGCAAAAGAAGTACCCATCTAATAAGTCTCGGCTTAGCATCTTTCTTTGTCATAAGATATCTAATTGCAGCATGATCAGTATGAATAGTAACTTTTGAATCAACAATATAAGATCTAAATTTATCGCAAGCACAGACTACAGCTAATAATTCTTTTTCAGTTGTAGCATAATTTCTTTGAGCAGCATCAAGAGTTTTACTAGCATAATGAATAACATTCAGTTTTTTATCTACTCGCTGTCCAAGAACAGCGCCTACAGCAAAATCACTAGCATCACACATAATTTCAAAGGGTAAGTTCCAATCAGGAGGTTCAACTATAGGAGCAGTTGTTAAGGCTTTCTTAAGAGTTTCAAAAGCTTCCTTACAATCATCATCAAAAACAAATGGTACATCTTTTTGAAGAAGATTAGTAAGAGGTTTTGAAATCTTGGAGAAATCTTTAATAAACCTCCTATAAAACCCAAAGATGACCAAGAACACTACGAATACCTTTAACATCCCTCGGATAGGGCATCTTCTCAATTGCTTCAACTTTAACTCTATCAACTTCAATACCTCTCTCAGAAATTTTATGTCCCAATACAATTCCTTCATTAACCATAAAGTGGCATTTCTCCCAATTAAGAACAAGGTTAGTTTCTTCACATCTCTGCAAAACTTTATCAAGGTTTCGCAAGCAACTATCAAAAGAATTCCCATAGACGAAAAAATCATCCATGAATACCTCCACAATACTTTCACAAAAACCATGAAAAATAGCAGACATGCATCTTTGAAAAGTAGCAGGAGCATTACATAAACCAAAAGGCATGCGTCTATAAGCATAAGTTCCATAGGGACAAGTAAAAGTGGTTTTCTCTTGATCTTTAGCTTTAACAGCAATTTGTGAAAACCCAGAATAACCATCAAGAAAGCAAAAATGAGTATTTTTAGACAATCTTTCTAGCATTTGATCAATAAATGGTAAAGGGTAATGATCTTTCTTAGTAACTTTATTAACTTTTCGAAAATCAATGCACATTCTATACCCTACAACTACTCTTTGAGGGATGAGCTCATCATTATCATTAGGCACAACAGTCATTCCTCCTTTCTTGGGAACGCAATGCACAGGACTAACCCATCTACTATCAGCAATAGGATATATAATACCAGCTTCAAGAAGTCTTAATACCTCATTCCTTACCACTTCCTTCATCTTCGGAATTAGACGACGCTGAGGTTCAACAACAGGCTTTGCATCATCTTCCATATTAATAGCATGTTGGCAAATAGACGGAGAAATCCCCTTCAAATCATCAAGAGTATAGCCAATAGCTCCTCGGTGCTTCTTCAATATTTCCAATAACCTTTCTTCTTCAATCTCTGAAAGCTTAGAACTAATAATAACAGGATATATTTTCTTATCATCAATATGAGCATATTTAAGATTATCAGGCAAAGGCTTTAAATCAAAAACAGGATCTTCCTTTGGTGGCGGTGTTGTACCCAAATCTTCCACCGGTAAATCATGCTTCAGAATAGGTTGGCGGAGAAAAATTTCCTCAAGCTCATCTCTTTCTTTCCTAAAAACTTCACTCTCGCTATCCTCCAAATGTTGCTGCAAAGGATTGTTAGGAACAAGAACAATAGATGCACACTGCTCCATTTTAAAATCATTACTAGGCAAGTCAGCTTTATAAGGAGTTTTGGTAAATTTAGAGAAGTTAAACTCATAAGATTCACCAGCAAATTTAGTCAAAATTTTCTCTTTCTTGCAATCTATAATAGCTCCACAAGTATTTAGAAAAGGTCTACCAAAAATAATAGGACAATAATCACTAGCAGCAGAACCAAGTACCAAAAAGTCAGCAGGATATTTAATCTTACCGCATAAAACTTCCACATCTCGAACAATACCAATTGGAGAAATAGTTTCTCTATTAGCCAGCTGAATAACCACATCAATATCTTCAAGTTCACAAGAATCAATTTCGTGCATAATCTCCGTGTAAAGCTCATAAGGAATAGCACTAACACTTGCACCAATATCACATAATCCATAATAGCAATGATCACCAATTCTAACAGATAGCATAGGAACACTAGCTTGTTTGGGTTTATTAGGATGTGAAACAATATTAGAAGCATCTTCACAGAAAATAATATGACCATCCTCCACATTTTCAGTCACAAGATCTTTAACTATTGCAACAGCAGGTTCAACTTTTATTTGTTCTTCAGGTTCTACAGGTTTCTTTTCACTTTTATGAACCGCACTATTTATAACAGAGTACTCCTTCATTTTAGCAGGGAAAGGAGTTTTTTCAATATAAGCTTCAGGAATAACATTATCAGCAGTTTCAACTACAACGCATTTATTAATAGATGAATCAATTTTATCTTTATAAGGTTCATGATACTTATCAAAATTCTTCTTTGGCAATTCATAATGAGAGGCAAAAGCTTTATAAAGATTTGCAGCAACTTGAGAATCAAGACCATATGTAGCACTCATATTACGAAATTTATCAGTATCCATAAAAGCTTCAATGCATTTATAATCATAAATTATACCTGATTCTCTATCCTTGTCATTCTCCCAACCTTCAGTATTTTCTTGGATCCGATCAAGAAGGTCCCTTTTAAACTCTTCTTTGTTGCGTGTAAATGATCCAGAACAAGAAGTATCCAGCAAGGTCTTGTCTTGAAAAGAAAGTCTTGCATAGAAATTATCAATAATAACTTTACCAGGAAGCTCATGAATGGGGCATTTGAGCATTAAAGACTTCAATCTCCCCCAAGCTTGGGCAATACTCTCTCCATCATGAGGCCAAAAATTATATATGCGATTCCGATCCTTGTGAATTTCACTTGGAGGATAGAACTTAGAATAAAACCGGGGCACAATATCATTCCATTCAAGAGAATCCCCATTATCCAGTAATTTATACCAATGCGCCGCTTTACCAGACAGCGATAAAGAGAATAGTTTCTTCCTCACTTCATCCATAGCAATACCTGCACACTTGAATAAACCGCATAATTCATGTAAGAACAATAAATGATCACCTGGGTGGACAGTTCCATCCCCTTCATAGCGGTTATCCATAACACGTTCAATAATTTTCATAGGTATTTTATATGGTATCACTTCCTCACCTGGCGCCTCATCCACTACCGTTGCAGTAGTAGTAGATTTTCCAAATAAAAATTGAAGAGAAGATCTCTCCATAATGACTTATAGCAGCAGGCAGAAATAAAATCAGCACAACAGTAAAGATTTTCCTTACGAATTCCACTTACCAATAGCGCTTCACTCCCCGGCAACGGCGCCAGAAAATAGTCTTGATGACCCACAAGTATAGGGGGTGTATCGTAGTATTTTTGATAAGTAAGAATGTCGATCCCAACGAGGAGCAGAAGGTGTTGACAAGCAGTTTCGATGAAGGATTCACTGTAAATGCTCACAGACAAGTATTCAGGGGGTTTTGATGTAACAGTTGAATAAAGTACGAGTAAGTAAAGTGCGAGAGTAACAATTGCAGCGAGTGGCCCAATCCTTTTTAGCACAAAGGACAAGCCAGTTTGTTTACTTATAATGACCAAACGTTCTCGAGGACACACGGGATTTTAGTCTAGTGCTTTTGCTACATACGGCTAAATAATCTTCATTGTTATGATAAGTGTTGTGTGGGTGAACCTATGCTAATGTACCGCCCTTCCTAGGACTAATACATACTTGTGATTATACCCCTTGCAAGCATCCGCAACTACAAGAAAGTAATTAAGAATAAATCTAACCACAGCCTTAAACTCTGAGATCCTGCTATCCCTCCTGCATCGATATACCAACGGGGTTTAGGTTTCTGTCACTCCGGCAACCCCGCAATTGGCAAACGAATACAAGATGCATTCCCCTAGGCCCATAAATGGTGAAGTGTCATGTAGTCGACGTTCACATGACACCACTAGAAGAATAACACCACAACTTAAATATCATACCATTGAATATTACTCATCCATAGTTCACTACTAACATTTAGACTTCACCCATGTCCTCAAGAACTAAACGAACTACTCACGAGACATCATATGGAACATGATCAGAGGTGATATGATGATGAATAACAATCTGAACATAAACTTGGTTCAATGGTTTCACTCAATAGCATCAACAACAAGTAGAGATCGATACCGGGAGAGTTTCCCCTATCAAACAATCAAGATCAAACCCAAATTGCTACGGCGATGACGGTGTCCAACGGTGGAGACGGCGGTGATGATGGTGGAGATGATGATGATGGTGATGGAGATGATGTCCAGCTCGATGACGGTGACGATGGCGTCGATTTCCCCCTCCCGGAGGGAATTTCCCCGGCGGATTCCTGCCCGCCGGAGAGCTCTTTTCTCTCTGGTGTTCTCCGCCCCGCAGAGGCGGCTGTAACTCTTCGCGAGGTACCCTCTGTGGCTTAGGTTTTCGGGACGAAGGATTTCGCAAAGAAAAGGAGGCGAAAGGGGCTGTGGGCCCCCCACACCACATGGCGGTGCGGCCAGGCCATGGGCCGCGCCGCCCTAGGGTGTGGGCCCACCCTGGGTCCTCCTGGCTCCTCCTTCTGGCTTCCTTCGTCATCTTGAAAAATAGGATTTTTGGTATAATTTCCTTCCACAGTTGATCTTCCGAAATATCGCGTTCTGACGGTGCTTTTTCCAGCAGAATCCTGGCTCCGGTGCTTGATCCTCCAGTAATGATGAAACATGCAAAATAGATGAAATAACATAAGTATTTTGTCCCAATATGAAATATATCAATGAATAACAGCAAATTATGATATAAAATAGTGATGCAAATTGGACGTATCAACCACTAGTGAACTGTGGACCCCGGTCCTATTCTTTACATCTGAAATACAATCTACTGCAAATTTTCTTTACTGTTCTTCGCAAACAAACATCATCATCCACACTATACATCTAATCCTTTGTTTACAGCAAGCCGGTGAGATTGACAACCTAGCTATTACGTTGGGGCAAAGTTCTGTGATTGTGTTGTGCAGGTTCCACGTTGGCGCCAGAATCCCTGGTGTTGCGCCGCACTACACTCCTCCGCCATCAACCTTCAACGTGCTTCTTGACTCCTACTGGTTCGATTAAACCTTGGTTTCTTACTGAGGGAAACTTGCTTCTGTGCACATCACACCTTCCTCTTGGGGTTCCCAACGGACGTGTCAACTACACGCATCACAACACAAATTGAGAAGTATTTTGAAGGTTTAAAGGTAGCACATGAGAATTTACTTGGAATGGTTTGAAATGCCATGCATAAGTATTTATGGTGGACACTCTGGAATAACTTGGTTTTCAGAGGTTTGGAAGTACGAGCAGCGTTCCCGCGCAGTACAAGTGAAGGCTAACAATAGACTAGGAAGCGACAATCAAGAGAGCAATAACTGTCATAATCATGCTTGCGGCAAAATAAATTAACAGAGGCATAAAAGTGATACAAGAACTCTGAGGCAAAATAAATCCTCGAGGCTTAATTGACTTTTGTTCAGTCATATGCATGCGTGAGCATGTGCCAAGTCGATTCAAGTGAATTATTCAGAGGAGGATACCACAATGTCATATCTATCTATGAATAAAGCAATACAAGCAAATATTTATGACATGCTACTCATATTAATAAATTGGAGCTAAACATGAGAGATCATGAACTGCTAGACTTTCTTAATTGACATATACCTCACATGAACCAACTAAGCATGCTCACATGGATGAGTATATGTACAAAAATGAAAACAAATAGAGTTCATACCAGCCTCTCACCACAGTCAGATTGTCGTAGATCGTCATTATTGCCTTTCACTTGTGTAGCTTGAATAATATGGAATGAAAACCAAGCTCCAACCACCGAAGACCGCTGAACTCCATAATGAACTTTACAAAACCAAAGAAGAACAACAAATATTTTTGGTGTTTTCGAATTGGAAACAAGAACAAAAGGAAACAAGCAAACAAATCAAAATCTTTTTGGATTTTCTTATAGCGAACCAACGATAGCAAATAAAGCAAAATAGGAACAAGAAACCAAGATAAACAAATGGTGAAGAGAAACAACAGAAATATTTTTGGTCTTTTTGTGTTTTAGGAAAGAAACAAAGCAAAAACAAGAAAATGAAAACTAGAAGAGTCACATAAACACAAAGCAGCAGAAATTCGTCGAACTTGACAGCAGTACAGTAATCGATTTTTAAGAAATTCTTCCGCTGCCCAGCTCGAAAAGTGTTCAACTAATGAAAGTTAGATAACAACCTGGGGAATATGCACAAAAATTGGCTCCGCAAAATAACGTTCTGGCTGTTTTTGAGAATTTTTTTGGTACCAGTCCAGAATCTGTTTTCAATCAGCACTCCCCCAAATATCATCTCCCTCTTATTAGAAAACCACTTTAAGAAGCTAAACAAGTATGTACAAGTATCCAGCAACTATAATATGCAAAGAATGAGTGATGCCGGTATACCTCCCCCCAAGCTTAGGCTTTTGGCCTAAGTGGAGATCAACCCCAGGATTCCACGCCGGTGGATCATACATGGCGTAGTCATAATAAGGTCCCGGTGCAGAAGAAAAGGGTGAGGGCTCCTCATGCCCAACATGTTGATGCGAAGAACTTGCTGCATCGGATGACGAGTCGAGGTGTTCCTCGGCCTCCTCCGTGCAGTCTCTTGCATGATGGCCATCTCCCTCTATGTATGCATTCAGTTCACCTTCCGTGACTGACCAATCCTTCCTGGAATCAAGGTTGAACAGAACAGGTGCAGGCAATCCTACTAGTTTTTCAGTTTTCTTAGTTGTTCTCCAAGTTTTCTTGTAAAATGTTATCTTGTAAGACAGGTTACTCAAATTAGACAAATCAGAAACAAATTCATGCTTAATCATGGAGACTATGTCAAGTTTCTCTATGGAGAGCCGAATATCAAGTTGGTGAGGTTCTACACCGTGCATAGCTAATAAGCGAGAGGCGATGAGACCTCCACAAATTCCGCCCTTCTCACGGTTAGTAGCAAGTCTATAGGCTATCAAAGCACCCAAATTATAAGTCTTCTCACCTTGTAATGCAGCAGTTAGAAAAGCTAAATCATGGATAGATAACTTACTTGCATTCTTTCTAGCAAGAACGCACTTGGTGATGAAATAAGCAAAGTAGCGAATAGCTGGGAGTTGAATACTACTGATTTTACCACCATCCTCTAAGAGGCTTCTTCCATGACAAATCATCCTGTAGAGACTCAAGAGCTCCTGCGGCAGTCCCCTTATCTTCTCGCATGATCCCCATTGTGGCACTCTAATTGCTGCACAAAAATCATCAAATGGCAAGTTGACAATTTTATTATAAATTTTGTATCGAACCATGGGGTTAGATTGAGACCAATTGAATTCAAAATCCTGAACCACAGACATGGTCAGTTTTGCATATTGGTATGGTTCACCAACAACAAAACTTTCCAACCCTGCATTGGAAATCAGTTTTTGAACATCTCGCAGGATTCCTGCACTCCTCATAAAATCGATGCACGGGTAGTAAGAGGGGTATACTCCCTCTTCGCGGTTAACTCTCATAACTTGTTGCACCTCCAATTCTTGTTGGTTTAGTTGATGACTATTCCACTCCATTTTCTAAAAAAAATCAAAAAACAATATAAAATTTGATTTGGTGTCATATAATTGAAGGAAACTACCATAGGAACTTGCTAGAGTACTAAACATGCATCAAAACTAATTCTTACAACTTAGAACAAGCATGCAAGCTCACTAAACATGTTACCTACAGCAGCAAAATATTCAAGATATACTCAACCAAACAAAATTCTACTTGGATAATCGGAGGAGTCACATACCGGAGAGCAAATGTACCAAATTTCAGACATAAATCTGGGCTGAGCAAAGAGATCGAGAAATCTTGAGCTCTTGAACAGAAACGCGAGTGAGAGAAAGCTGGTGCGAGTTTTTTCGGGAGAGAGAATGAGATGGGAGAAAGAGATGAAGAGGTGGGGCAAGGAGGGCCCCACACAACAGGGTGGCGCGCCCCCCTTGCTGGCCGCGCCGGCCTGTGGGGTGCCACCCTGGGGTGCCCCACTGGTCATCCCCAGGTGCTCCCAGGTGCCTCTTCGAAAAATAAGACCAACAATATAATTTTTGTAAATTTTTGAAAACTTCGAAAAATGCACATTTCTGGGTGTCAAGATTATTATTACTGGGCAGAAAAAGATTTTCAAACCTCTAAACAACTTAAGCATATTGCAAAACAAGTGGTACTACAGCAAGTAAAACAAGTGGAGAAAGAAAGAAATGTTGTTTAGCTCTTCTATGCATATAAAATATACTTGTTAACAAGGTTGATCAAGTCTTGCCACCAAATAATTTTACATGACATAAGAAGAAACAAACCTCAAATCAATCATGTTAGCTTATATTGTATTGATACGGATCCAATCACAATAGTTTGATATCCTTCTTTGAGATCATATATAGGACAATCAATAACTCCCACTTTGACAGTTCTTGAATTGGAAATTGTATTAACTCCACATATTTTATCAATCCTCTTGGGAAAATAGACAGTATGTTCCTTGTCATCAACATTAAAAGTGACTTTTCCTTTATTGCAATCAATAACAGCCCCTGCAGTATTAAGAAAGGGTCTCCCAAGAATAATGGACATATTATCATCTTCAGGCATTTCCAACACAACAAAATCAGTTAATATTAATCAGTTTTGAGTAACTTGAACAGGAACATCCTCACATACACCAACAGGAATAGCAGTAGATTTATCAGCCATTTGCAAAGATATATTAGTTGGTATCAATTTATCTAGATCAAGTCTCTTGTAAAGAGAAAAAGGCATCACACTAACTCCTGCTCCCAAATCACATAGAGCAGTTCTAACATAATTATTCTTAATGGAACAAGGAATAGTCGATATACCTGGGTCTCCAAGCTTCTTTTGAACCTTGCCATTGAAAGAGTAATTAGCGAGCATAGTGGAAATCTCCTCATTAGGAATTTTCCTTTTGTTAGAGACAATATCTTTCATATACTTTGAATAAGGAGGCAATTTAATAGCATCAGTCAAAGGGATTTGCAAAAACAAAGGTTTCATCCAATCACAAAATTTATTATAGTGTTCTTCTTCCTTTGATTTTAGTTTCTTAGCAGGAAAAGGCATTTGCTTTTGAACCCAAGGTTCTCTTTCATTACCATGTTTCTTAGCAATAAAATCTTCTTTAGTGTACTTTTTATTTTTAGCATGCTTTTCAGGTTCATTTTCAATCTCATCTTTATCGGAAGTATCATTCTTATCATTATCTTTATCATGTTCATTACCACTTTCAGTTTCAGCATTAGAAATAGAAATACTATTAGGATCATTAACAGGCTCAGAGGATTCTACAACATTTTTATGTTTCTTTTTCTTTTTCTTAGAAGGAGCACTAGTTTCTTTAGTTCGTTGAGAATCTTTTTCAACTCTTTTGGGATGCCCTTCAGGATATAGAGGATCCTGGGTAGAAACACCACCTCTAGTTGTTACTTCATAAGCATGTTTTTCTTTAGAACTATTTTTTAACAAGTCATTTTGCACTTTAGTGAGTTGATCAATTTGAGTTTGAATCATATGAAAATGTTTAACAAGCATCTTAACATCATTGGAGGTTCTCTCCACAATACCATGCAATTCACTAATAGCTCGAGAATTTTCCATTAAATGATTCTCTACTCTCATATTAAAATTATTTTGCTTAATGATACGTCTCCAACGTATCGATAATTTCTTATGTTCCATGCCACATTATTGATGATATCTACATGTTTTATGCATACTTTATGTCATATTTATGCATTTTCCGGCACTAACCTATTAACGAGATGCCGAAGAGCCAGTTGCTGTTTTCTGCTGTTTTTGGTTTCAGAAATCCTACAAAGGAAATATTCTCGGAATTGGATGAAATCAACGCCCAGGGTCCTATTTTGCCACGAAGCTTCCAGAAGACCGAAGAGGAGATGAAGTGGGGCCACGAGGCGCCGCCACAACAGGGCGGCGCGGCCCAGGCCCTAGCCGCGCGGCCCTGGTGTGTGGGGCCCTCGTGTGGCCCCCTGACCTGCCCTTCCGCCTACTTAAAGCCTCCGTCGCGAAACCCCCAGTACCGAGAGCCACGATACGGAAAACCTTACTGAGACGCCGCCGCCGCCAATCCCATCTCGGGGGATTCAGGAGATCGCCTCCGGCACCCTGCCGGAGAGGGGAATCATCTCCCGGAGGACTCTTCACCGCCATGGTCGCCTCCGGAGTGATGAGTGAGTAGTTCACCCCTGGACTATGGGTCCATAGCAGTAGCTAGATGGTCGTCTTCTCCTTATGTGCTTCATTGTTGGATCTTGTGAGCTGCCTAACATGATCAAGATCATCTATCTGTAATGCTATATGTTGTGTTTGTCGGGATCCGATGGATAGAGAATACTATGTTATGTTGATTATCAATCTATTACCTATGTGTTGTTTATGATCTTGCATGCTCTCCGTTGCTAGTAGAGGCTCTGGCCAAGTTGATACTTGTAACTCCAAGAGGGAGTATTTATGCTCGATAGTGGGTTCATGCCTCCATCGAATCTGGGACAGTGACAGAAAGTTCTAAGGTTGTGGATGTGCTGTTGCCACTAGGGATAAAACATTGATGCTATGTCCGAGGATGTAGTTATTGATTACATTACGCACCATACTTAATGCAATTGTCTGTTGTTTGCAACTTAATACTGGAAGGGGTTCGGATGATAACCTGAAGGTGGACTTTTTAGGCATAGATGCATGCTGGATAGCGGTCTATGTACTTTGTCGTAATGCCCAATTAAATCTCACTATACTTATCATATCATGTATGTGCATTGTCATGTTCTCTCTATTTGTCAATTGCCAGACTGTAATTTGTTCACCCAACATGCTATTTATCTTATGGGAGAGACACCTCTAGTGAACTGTGGACCCCGGTCCATTCTTTTACATTAAATACAATCTACTGCAATACTTGTTCTACTGTTTTCTGCAAACAATCATCATCCACACTATACATCTAATCCTTTGTTACAGCAAGCCGGTGAGATTGACAACCTCACTGTTTCGTTGGGGCAAAGTACTTTGGTTGTGTTGTGCAGGTTCCACGTTGGCGCTGGAATCCCTGGTGTTGCGCCGCACTATACTTCGCCACCATCAACCTTCAACGTGCTTCTTGGCTCCTCCTGGTTCGATAAACCTTGGTTTCTTTCTGAGGGAAAACTTGCTACTGTCTGCATCACACCTTCCTCTTGGGGTTCCCAACGGACGTGTGTTAATTGCACGCATCAAGCATATTTTCTGGCGCCGTTGCCGGGGAGATCAAGACACGCTGCAAGGGGAGTCTCCACAATCCAATCTCTTTACTTTGTTTTTGTCTTGCTTTATTTTATTTACTACTTTGTTTGCTGCACTTAAACAAAACACAAAAAAAAATTAGTTGCTAGCTTTACTTTATTTACTGTCTTGTTCTCCATATCAAAAACACAAAAAAATTAGTTACTTGCATTTACTTTATTTACTTTTTGTTTATTTCATCATGTTTCCTCCTAAGTACACTCTAAAAGACATACCGGTAGGACGTGGGTCTATAATTGGGAGAGATAATATAGAATATTTTTTCACTCATGTTAGTACCACTGAAGATTTTGAAGATAGACACTTGGTGGAACTTGCTCCTACTTATGAAATTGCTGCTGCTTCTTTAGTTCACATGTTGGAAACTAAATTTGTTAATCTTAATCCTATAATCCAACACATGTTTCTCACACTTGGTGATATGGAAGAAGGGGAAAAGAAAGATTTTGTTTTAGAAACCCTTCTTAAAGAATTTGGTGGTGTAGCAAGAGAGGCTAGAAAGGTCTTTATCAAATACAATATGCTTGGCTCTTATACCAATTTTGTTAGTATCCTCGAAAAAATGGATATGGAGAGAGTAAGGTACACTAATAATATTAATGATGGTGGGGAGATTAAGACAACAATACCTTGTAAGCTCCTGGGAATGAATGACGCTCTAGAAAATAACTATGGTTGGCTTGTTCCTGAAAATTTGTTTGACGAGGATAGCAAGCCTAAGAATAATGAAAAGGGAGCCTCTGAAACTCACATAGATAAGATAAAATGCATAGTTGAGAAAACTCCCAACACTTATGTTGATGCTTCATCTCTCGATAACACTTGATATACACTTTCTGCGCCTAGCTGAAAGGCGTTAAAGAAAAGCGCTTATGGGAGACAACCCATGTTTTTACTACAGTACTTTTATTTTATATTTGAGTCTTGGAAGTTGTTTACTACTGTAGCAACCTCTCCTTATCTTAGTTTTGTGCATTGTTGTGCCAAGTAAAGTCTTTGATAGTAAGGTTCATACTAGATTTGGATTACTGCGCAGAAACAGATTTCTTTGCTGTCACGAATCTGGGCAGAATTCTCTTTAGGTAACTCAGAAAAATCTGACAATTTACGTGAGTGATCCTCAGATATGTATGCAACTTTCATTCAATTTGGGCATTTTCATCTGAGCAAGTCTGGTGCCACTTTAAAATTCGTCTTTACGAACTATTCTGTTTTGACAGATTCTGCCTTTTATTTCGCATTGCCTCTTTTGCTATGTTGGATGAATTTTTTTGATCCATTAATGTCCAGTAGCTTTGTGCAATGTCTAGAAGTGTTAAGAATGATTATGTCACCTCTGAACATGTAAATTTTTATTGTGCACTAACCCTCTAATGAGTTGTTTCGAGTTTGGTGTGGAGGAAGTTTTCAAGGATCAAGAGAGGGAGATGATACAATATGATCAAGGAGAGTGAAAGCTCTAAGCTTGGGGATGCCCCGGTGGTTCACCCCTGCATATTTTAAGAAGACTCAAGCGTCTAAGCTTGGGGATGCCCAAGGCATCCCCTTCTTCATCGACAACATTATCAGGTTCCTCCCCTGAAACTATATTTTTATTCCATCACATCTTATGTTCTTTGCTTGGAGCGTCGGTTTGTTTTTGTTTTTGTTTTTGTTTGAATAAAATGGATCCTAGCATTCATTGTGTGGGAGAGAGATACACTCCACTGTTGCATATGGACAAATATGTCCTTAGGCTTTACTCATAGTATTCATGGCGAAGGTTGAATCTTCTTCGTTAAATTGTTATATGGTTGGAATCGGGAAATGCTACATGTAGTAATTCTAAAATGTCTTGAATAATTTGATACTTGGCAATTTTTGTGCTCATGTTTAAGCTCTTGCATCATATACTTTGCACCCATTAATGAAGAAATACATAGAGCTTGCTAAAATTTGGTTTGCATATTTGGTCTCTCTAAAGTCTAGATAATTTCTAGTATTGAGTTTTGAACAACAAGGAAGACGGTGTAGAGTCTTATAATGTTTACAATATGTCTTTTATGTGAGTTTTGCTGCACCGGTTCATCCTTGTGTTTGTTTCAAATAACCTTGCTAGCCTAAACCTTGTATCGAGAGGGAATACTTCTCATGCATCCAAAATCCTTGAGCCAACCACTATGCCATTTGTGTCCACCATACCTACCTACTACATGGTATTTCTCCGCCATTCCAAAGTAAATTGCTTGAGTGCTACCTTTAAATTTCCATCATTCGCCTTTGCAATATATAGCTCATGGGACAAAATAGCCTTAAAAACTATTGTGGTATTGAATATGTACTTATGCACTTTATCTCTTATTAAGTTGCTTGTTGTGCGATAACCATGCTCCTGGGGACGCCATCAACTCTTTGTTGAATATCATGTGAGTTGCTATGCATGTTCGTCTTGTCTGAAGTAAGGGCGGTTTTCACAATCAAATGGTTTGAGTATGCATACTGTTAGAGAAGAACATTGGGCCGCTAACTAAAGCCATGAATCATGGTGGAAGTTTCAGTTTGGACATAAAACCTCAATCTCTTATGAGAATATTAACTGTTGAATGCTTAAGCATTAAAAGAGGAGTCCATTATCTGTTGTCTATGTTGTCCCGGTATGGGTGTCTAAGTTGAAGAATGATCAAAAGCGAGAAATCCAATGCGAACTTTCTCCTTAGACCCTTGTACAGGCGGCATAGAGGTACCCCTTTGTGACACTTGGTTGAAACATATGTCATGCAATGATAATCCGTGTTAATCCGAGCTAATTAGGACAAGGTGCGGGCACTACTAGTATACTATGCATGAGGCTTGCAACTTGTAAGATATAATTTACATGATACATATGCTTTATTACTACCGTTGACAAAATTGTTTCATGTTTTCAAAATAAAAGCTCTAGCACAAATATAGCAATCGATGCTTTCCTCTTTGAAGGACCTTTCTTTTACTTTTATGTTGAGTCAGTTCACCTATTTCTCTCCACCTCAAGAAGCAAACACTTGTGTGAACTGTGCATTGATTCCTACATACTTGCATATTGCACTTGTTATATTACTTTACATTGACAGTATCCGTGAGATATACATGTTATAAGTTGAAAGCAACCGCTAAAACTTAATCTTCCTTTGTGTTGCTTCAATACCTTTACTTTGATTTATTGCTTTATGAGTTAACTCTTATGCAAGACTTATTGATGCTTGTCTTGAAGTACTATTCATGAAAAGTCTTTGCTTTATGATTCATTTGTTTACTCATGACATTACCATTGTTTTGATCGCTGCATTCATTACATATGCTTACAATAGTATGATCAAGGTTATGATGGCATGTCACTCCAGAAATTATCTTTGTTATCGTTTACCTACTCGGGACGAGCAGGAACTAAGCTTGGGGATGCTGATACGTCTCCGACGTATCAATAATTTCTTATGTTCCATGCCACATTATTGATGATATCTACATGTTTTATGCATACTTTATGTCATATTTATGCATTTTCCGGCACTAACCTATTAACGAGATGCCGAAGAGCCAGTTGCTGTTTTTTGCTATTTTTGGTTTCAGAAATCCTACAAAGGAAATATTCTCGGAATTGGACGAAATCAACGCCCAGGGTCCTATTTTGCCACGAAGCTTCCAGAAGACCGAAGAGGAGACGAAGTGGGGCCACGAGGCGCCGCCACAACAGGGCGGCGCGGCCCAGGCCCTGGCCGCGCGGCCCTGGTGTGTGGGGCCCTCGTGTGGCCCCCTGACCTGCCTTTCCGCCTATTTAAAGCCTCCGTCGCGAAACCCCCAGTACCGAGAGCCACGATACGGAAAACCTTACTGAGACGCCGCCGCCGCCAATCCCATCTCGGGGGATTCAGGAGATCGCCTCCGGCACCCTGCCGGAGAGGGGAATCATCTCCCGGAGGACTCTTCACCGCCATGGTCGCCTCCGGAGTGATGAGTGAGTAGTTCACCCCTGGACTATGGGTCCATAGCAGTAGCTAGATGGTCGTCTTCTCCTTATGTGCTTCATTGTTGGATCTTGTGAGCTGCCTAACATGATCAAGATCATCTATCTGTAATGCTATATGTTGCGTTTGTCGGGATCCGATGGATAGAGAATACTATGTTATGTTGATTATCAATCTATTACCTATGTGTTGTTTATGATCTTGCATGCTCTCCGTTATTAGTAGAGGCTCTGGCCAAGTTTTTACTCTTAACTCCAAGAGGGAGTATTTATGCTCGATAGTGGGTTCATGCCTCCTTTAAATCTGGGACGTGTGACGAAAGTTCTAAGGTTGTGGATGTCTTTGTTGCCACTAGGGATAAAACATTGATGCTATGTCCGAGGATGTAGTTATTGATTACATTACGCACCATACTTAATGCAATTGTCTGTTGTTTGCAACTTAATACTGGAAGTGGTTCGGATGATAACCTGAAGGTGGACTTTTTTGGCATAGATGCATGCTGGATAGCGGTCTTTGTACTTTGTCGTAATGCCCAATTAAATCTCACTATACTTATCATATCATGTATGTGCATTGTCATGCTCTCTCTATTTGTCAATTGCCCGTCTGTAATTTGTTCACCCAACATGCTATTTATCTTATGGGAGAGACACCTCTAGTGAACTGTGGACCCCGGTCCATTCTTTTACATTAAATACAATCTACTGCAATACTTGTTCTATTGTTTTCTGCAAACAATCATCATCCACACTATACATCTAATCCTTTGTTACAGCAAGCCGGTGAGATTGACAACCTCACTGTTTCGTTGGGGCAAAGTACTTTGGTTGTGTTGTGCAGGTTCCACGTTGGCGCCGGAATCCCTGGTGTTGCGCCGCACTATACTTCGCCGCCATCAACCTTCAACGTGCTTCTTGGCTCCTCCTGGTTCGATAAACCTTGGTTTCTTTCTGAGGGAAAACTTGCTACTGTCTGCATCACACCTTCCTCTTGGGGTTCCCAACGGACGTGTGTTAATTGCACGCATCACTTAACAATATAATTATCAAACTCTTCTAAGCATTGTGCAGGAGGTTTTGAATACGGAATATCTTCCCTAGTAAAACGTTGAAGAGAGTGTACCTCAATCATGGATGAAGGGGGAGTTATCTTACATAAATATTCTATGGGAGGTAAATTCTTCACATCTTCAGGTTTAATACCCTTCTCCTTAAGAGACTTCTTGGCTTCCCTCATATCTTCATCATTTAATTTAATCATACCCCTCTTCTTCAGTATTGGTGTCGGGGTTGGTTCAGGTGTAGTCCAATCATCATGATTCCGGCCTATTTTAGCCAATAATTCTTCAGCTTCATCTGGAGTTCTTTTCCTGAAAACACAACCAGCACAACTATCCAGGTATGCTCTAGACTCAATGGTTAGTCCACTATAGAATATATCAAGTAAATCATGCTTTTCCAGATCATGTCCAGGTCGAGCTCTGATGAGAGAGCAAAATCTTGCCCAAGCTTCAGGCAACTTCTCTCCATCTTCCTGGTCAAAGCTATAAATTTTCTGCAAAGCAATATGTTGAGCACTAACAGGAAAGTATTTCCGAAAGAAAACATCAAGCAAACCACTTGGACTATCAATAGAACCAGGAGGCAAACTATTATACCAAGTTTTAGCATCATCCTTTAATGAGAAAGGAAAAAATTTAGCAACAAAATAAGTACGCAACTTGACATCATCAGAAAACAAGCTACTCAAAGTAGAAAGCTCATTCATGTGTTCTACAACACTTTCTTTTTCAGTACCACAAAAGGGTGTTTTCTCAACAATAGCTATATGAGATAGATCAAGAGAAAAATCATAATCCTTATCCTTAATATTTATAGGAGATGTGGCAAATTTAGGATCAGGAGACAGTTTATATCTAACAGTATGTTGTGCAAGAAACTTTTAAATTTTACTTGCATCAGTAGTAGCATTGCATTTAACAATGAAATCATCATCAAGTTCCACATAATCCTCATCAGGATCATCACTAGAGTATTCAACAGACTCAGGTGAATTAACAGGTGTAGCAGCATTTTCATTAGGAGTTTCAGTATTTTCAATTTGTCTAGACCTAGCGATTGTAGCATCTAGAAAAGATCCTAACGAACCACTATCATCAAGCACAGCAAAAGCATCATCAAAGTTATAAGAGGAATTTTCAGATTCAGCAGAAGTACCAGCATTTGAAGCTTGTGGTGGTGAAACAAGTTTACTTATCACAGATGGTGAATCAAGAGCAACAGAGGTACTCAGAGTTGTACCTTTTCTTGTAGTGGATGGTAATATGGCGACTTTAGTATCGCGAGGTTTACCCATGATGGAGAATTTGCAGCGAACAATATCAATCCAAGTGAATTTGCAAATAAAGCTATGCTCCCCGGCAACGGCGCCAGAAAATAGTCTTGATGACCCACAAGTATAGGGGATCGCAATAGTCTTCGCGGGAAGTAAAACCCAATTTATTGATTCGACACAAGAGGAGACAAAGAATACTTGAAAGCCTTAACAGCGGAGTTGTCAATTCAGCTGCACCTGGAAACATACTTGCTCGCAAGAGTTTATCAGTACTAACAGTTTTATAGCAGTAGCAGTAGTGAAATAACAGCAGCAGTGTAACAAAGATAGCAGTAGTGATTATAGTAAACAGCAGGATTAAAATACTGTAGGCACAGGGATGGATGAACGGGCGTTGCATGGATGAGAGAAACTCATGTAACAATCAAGGTAGCGAATTTGCAGATAATAATAAAACGGTATCCAAGTACTAATCAATCAATAGGCATGTGTTCCCATATATAGTCGTACGTGCTCGCAATGAGAAACTTGCACAACATCTTTTGTCCTACCAGCCGGTGGCAGCCGGGCCTCTAGGGAATCTACTGGAAATTAAGGTACTCCTTTTAATAGAGCACCGGAGCAAAGCATTAACACTCTGTGAACACATGTAATCCTCATATCACCGCCTTCCCCTCTGGTTGTCCCAATTTATGTCACTTTGGGGCCTCGGGTTCCGGACGGCAACATGTGTATACAACTTGCAGGTAAGATCATAAAACAATGAATATCATCATGAAACAATAACATGTTCAGATCTGAGATCATGGCACTCGGGCCCTAGTGACAAGCATTAAGCATAACAAGTTGCAACAATATCATAAAAGTACCAATTACGGATACTAGGCACTATGCCCTAACAATCTTATGCTATTACATGACCAATCTCATCCAATCCCTACCATCCCCTTCAGCCTACAGCGGGGGAATTACTCACACATGGATGGGGGAAACATGGCTGGTCGATGGAGAGGCGTCGGTGGTGATGATGGCGATGATCTCCTCATATTCCCCGTCCCGGCGGAGTGCCAGAACGGAGTTTCTGGTCCCGAGACGGAGTTTCGCGACGGTGGCGGCGTACTGGATGGTTTCTGGCGACTTCGACTTCTCGTCTCGCGTTTTTAGATCGAAACCCTTAAATAGTCCAGAGGGGGGCGTCAGAGGCTGGACGAGGCGGCCACACAGTAGGGCGGCGCGCCCCCCCTCCAGGCCGCGCCGGCCTAGTGTGTGGGGGCCCTGGGCCTCCCCCAGGCCTGCTCTTCTGGCTCCGTGAATCTTCTGGAAAAATAAGCCCTTCGACATAAATTCCGGGGATTTTCCTAAAAGTTGAATTTCTGCACAAAAACGAGACACCAGGGCAATTCTGCTGAAAACAGCGTTAGTCCGTGTTAGTTGTATCCAAAATACACAAATTAGAGGCAAAACAATAGCAAAAGTGTTCGGGAAAGTGGATACGTTTTGGACGTATCAACGGTTCGTTTAATCCTTTATTTTCAGCAAAACCAGTGAGCTTGATAACCTCGTTGAAAGTTGGGGACAAAGTACTTGGTTGTTTGTGTGCAGGTCTCCACGTTGCTGCTGACGCCGTCAGTGCGCCCTGCCACGAGTTGGTTCGCAACACCTCGGGAGAGAACGTTTTTCTCCTACTGGTCGATAAACCTTGGTTTCTTACTGAGTAAAAACTTCCTGTTGTGCTCATCATACCTTCCTCTTGGGGTTCCACTCAACGTTGCGCATAAATTCTCCTTCATCAACTCCGCGCTCAGCAGCTATCATCATCATCAGACGGTACTTCATCTTCATCTTCTGAAGATGAAATATCAAAACCCTCCCATCGAGAGTCATCAACGTCCGTACTTGCTTTCTCATTGTCAATCCCAGAAGCCATAGAGCTGTCCATCTGTCCAAATAAAACCAACATCACTGACCTAATCAACATAAAAAATCGGCTTGGAATTCATTGTGTAATGCAGATTAACAAAAAATATACCAAAAAAATTGTAAAAATTTGAACAACAAATTAAACCCTAAGCACAAACGCGACAATACATCCTATAAAGTATATCACAAATGCAAGATAGAATCTCACACTTCCGTATATTCCAAGTCATCGGCATCTCTTGCTTGTTCTTCATCGACATCTTGGCTTGAAGGAGGAAGAGTAGGATCCGTAGAGGCCACGAATCCTCCCGTTGGTGCTCCCATGGCTCACACACCACTCACTGATGCTCCCATAGTCCCTCTGAATACTCCTCCATAGCTTGGTCCTCCCATGCCGGCCATGCCTCCAAAGCCTCCCATGTCGGCCATGCCTCCCGTGGCGAGCATGCCTCCTTCAAACATGCCTCCTCCAAACAGGGCCGGCCGTGGGTGTGTTCATGTTGGCCACCAACAATCCCTTCTTAGCCAACACTTCGTCGCGAGCAAGGTTGATGTACTCCTTTTGCCTTTCATCCAAGTTGGAAGTGTCCATCAATAAGAGCTTCCTCTCCTCCTTCACTACACGTAGATGCTCCTCATTGGCTTGCTTCTTCTCCTCCAAAGCCAACTTCCTCTCCTCGTTGGCGGCTAGCCTCTCCTCCAAAGCGGCTCTCCGAGCCTCCATAGCATCCATAGCCTCTTTCTCCAAGTTTCTTGCCACCTTTGTATCTTCATTTGCTTGCAACCTTGCTTTTGCAATCCTTTTCATAGCAATTTCTATGTCATCATCTCCGGCCTTCTTTCCCTTCATATCTTGGCAGACTTCCTACCAAGCACATTCCTACCAAGCACAGCATCATCCTCATATTTCATGGAGTGGAGCTTCTCTTCTTGCCTTCGTCACTTGTATCATCATCGTCGATGATTGTTGCTTCACCGGTTGCATTGGCGGCCATGGTTGCCGCATCCAATTTTCGGCGGGTGTTCCACTTTTCTTCATTCCCTAGCACTTCATAGCAATGATGCATGGTGAATGGCTCGCCAAGAATCTTGTTGCCTTTCTTGTTCTTCTTTCCCACATCTCTAAATAATCCTTGAGCCATAGAGTTCTACAAAGCAAATAAAAGAGAATAGGTGAGCCATATAAACAATAACCGTGCATAGAGATGATCAACAAAGTATAAGAATTGCTTACCATATCGATATCATTTGTGCCACTTGGGTTAATGATATCAACATTGGCTGCCCGCCCACTTTTGATAATCGGTGTTGATGCCCGACCAACGAGACCAAAGAGAACGCACGCTCCGCTCGTGCCCACTTGTGTTGTTGGCGTCGAAGTACTCCTTCAGCCTCATCCAATAGGTCTCTCTTGTCTGATCGGAGCTGGTTGTTGGATCCATTCCAATTGTCAACCATTTCTTGCAAACCAACTTGTCCTCCGCTATGGTGTAGTTCGCCGACCGACCGGTAGGGCGCGGTTCAATCAACCCTTCTCCTTCCTCATCGATATCCTCATATTCCTCCCATGCGTCAACATTATCATCATGCATAAACGAAGATCCAACATTCATTGCCTCCATGAAAACCTCATCATCGACTCTACATTGCAATAAAATTCATGGTTCTCCAACAATGTATGCATCTAAACTAAAATTTCGATAAAAAGAAATGTTCTTTACCTCTCCGGCACTTCCTCGAACACCATATGCACGCCGGATGAGTCGGCGGACGGAGGCGGTATTACCACAATTCGGCATGTCCGTCTACAGCACCTACTGGAGAAACGATTTCGAATTTCAACGGTGCATATCGGTGATTTATACAATGCGCAGCCTATATGGCGCGTTTGTTGGAGATTCTCTTATGACGCTCTTCTCTTATTAGATGCTAGCTTAGCAAGTGTGTGTCACGCCCTGCGGCGTAGTGCATGCTTTCCGTCACACATGCATTTTCGTTTGGTGCCTGCCCAATTAACTTTTCTTTTATAACTTTTTGTGTGTTTCTTTAGAAAAAATATGTGGGTTTTGATGGGTTGAAAATGAGTATTTCAGTTGATATTTTTTTCAAATGCAAGTGTGGTTGGAACTAATTCTTTTTAGTTGCAAGCGGGTTTGTAATCGAGATTATTCAGTTGCAAACGGAGTTATAACTGAGATTGTCCAGTTGCAAATGGGGTTGTAACTGGAATTGTTCACTTGCAAGTGGGATTGCAATTCAGATTTTTTTATAGGTTCAAGAACAGTTGGAACAAACACTTTTTTCCAGTTACAAATGTGGTTGCAAATGATACATTTTTCTAGCTGCAAATGGGGTTGCAACTGAGATTTTTTTCTTCTAATTACAACTACAGGTGTAATTGATATTTTTCCAATTCCATGTAAAATTGTAACTCAAACTTTTCTCAGTTGCAAGTAGGCATGCAACTGTAACGTTTTTCAATTGCAACTGGGATTGTAACTTAAAAAAATTCTCAGTTACAAGTGTGATTGTAACCGAATTTTTTTCCAGTTACGAGTGACATTGCAATTGACTTTTTCAGTTGCAAGTGGGGTTTGTAACTGAAACTTTAGTTAGGCCAACTCTATTTATTACTTAACTCCATCTGTTGTACATTAAAGAAAAGGAAAGAAAATCTACACGCTACCTATCTATAAGACATGAGCTACATATCCGTCCGGAGGAAAAAAATAAGCGAGCTATCTCCGTTTTAAATAAAGATTAGTTCAATGGAGAAAACATGTACGGTGTAGTTATTTTCTTTGAATTGTGTACAGGAGACTAGCTATGCATGCATGGTAAAAATAAAAATAAAAACATATACGCCAACACATGTTTTTGGGTTACCACCGAGAAAAAATACTTCCAAACGAAAATACACGTATTATATAATTTTCTCAAATTTAAAGAATTTTGACAAATTTTGAACAAATTTGAAAATATGTTTGATAAATCTCGAGTGGTATTTTCGATAGTACTTTGGTACCTGTACTTAAATATTATAGCGCAGACACCATTTCGACCATACTAAAAGCAATATACGGATGTTTAATAAATCCACCACGTTAAGCCACACAATCTTAATTATTTTGATGGTTAGATCTAAAACTTACGGCTGTGATTTAGCTAGAGATTAATAGTTATGTAACATTATAGTCATGTTCGACACGTCCGTATAACATGTGAGGTATAACACGTGAACTTTATTAAGTGTACATATATATTCTTGGTGGAGATTCAAAATTTCTATCTCTATATGAAATATGTATCTGAGCATAACAAACACGATAAACTAGCAACAGTTACGGAAAAGAAGAAGTTTGGTAGCCAGCCTTCCGTTATCTGGACAACACAAAGAAGTCCTGATGTTGTACCTTCAATTAGGCCAACTCTATTATTACATAGCTTCATCTATTATTATACATTAAAGGAAAGAACAAAACTACACGCTACCTATCTATGAGACAGGAGCTACATATCCCTTCGGATGGAAAAAAAACGCGTGTAGTTATTTTCTTTGAATTGTGTATAGGAGACTAGCCATGCATGTCGATAAAAATAGAAATAAATATATATACCCCTACACCTGGTTTTCCGGTTACCACCGAGAAAAATACAATTAAACGAAAATACAGGTATTTACATATTTTTTCTCAATTTTATTTTATTTTTTGAGCGAATTTGAAAATATATTTGATAAATCGCAAGCACTAGTCTCTACTATTAAGAGCAAACTGGTGAATGCCTGGTGTCACATTTTCAGGATGGACAATAATACCCCGCGGTTCTTTTCTCTCTTATCTCTTTATCCAACCGCAACACACTTCCCCTAAAGATTTGGGGCTGCTAGATATCCCTTCCTTGAATCAAGGGATTTGTTACATGGACACATTTCAAGATCAAAGATAGAAAAACTAAGCGTCTCAATTCTCTACTCCACCTCCAACATGTCATGAGATCCAAGCAAAAAATGATTTATGTCTATGTGAAGCACGCCATCTGCCTCGAGCTCCGCCATGAACGTCAAGCAGTTCCCCAATAATAATCGTCGATTACTACACCTCGCCAACGAAGCGCCGCCGGCCCCAACTACGCCCTTCGATGTCGTCCCGCACCGCCCTCCGCATCCACGCCGAATCCATCTGCCGTGGGCTCTATGCAAGGGCGCACGACTGCCCACCCCGCCTTCCTGCTCTTGACATCGACAGATCCCGACGCCTAGAACGGCGGTGACCTGCACTCGAGCGCCCGCCTGCTCATGGTCAGCAGCACCGGCCGCGTCGCCGGCTCCATGGCCACCATACTTTCCAAACTCCACCCCGACGTAAACATCCTCATCGGCGGCAGGAACAGGTAACTTCCACATCGGTGATTTCAGTTGCACCCTGTATGTTTGAAATGGGAGCCTTTAGTTTCAGGATATAAGTAAATTGATACATTTGAACGACCAATGCAAACACGTGTTGTTTATTTTTATCTGGAAGTGTCAGGGACATGTACTTGCTTTTAAATTAGCTAGCCTGTGTTTGTTTGTGTTCTGATTTGCCTGGGGGAAAGGCGAATCTTTGATACAGAATTTCTGGAAAAAAGATACGACGGCTGGAGGAAGCACTACATGGTCAGTAATGCAAAAAAAAACCACTGATACATCATTTCTGATTTATACTTCGGTTCCTATCTTTCATGCATTTATCAAGGCAAATTTGTGTGCAACCGTAGTTGATGGATGGTTTTCGGCTATTGATTTTTCCTGATACGCCATGACAAAAATATAACTGAATATATGCAGGTTTTATCTCCTTTGACACTTTTCATGTTTACTGATGTAACGGCTGATTGTCATGTCCGTCTATATAATGTTAGCATGAGTAAAATTCTTTATTACTTACTCAAATAAGAAGCAGATTTGAGTAAACGACATGGCCTCTATGTTGCATTACTCAAAACTTATCCTGGTTTTGTTCTGTTCGACATGAGGATCTAGGAAATGCAATTCATTGGTCAGACGATCAATCTTTTGTATCCAGCGGGCTCAATCTCTCATGTATGTGCTCTATCTCTCCTTTCTTTCTACTGCCATCTATCTTTGTTTCCATATTATATTACGCCTTGTGGCCAAATATATTGAGAAGGTGTAATTTATTAGATATCAGCTTTGTGGCTTTGTACTGAGATAGTAGTTCGCCTGTCTGTCCCATGTTTCTATGCTATATAGCACTTTACAATGAAATCGGGGGCTTTGTCTGTTTTCTGTTTGTCTGATTTCATTTGCAATGAAATCGAGGGCTTTGCCCCTCAATTCGAAAAAAGAGCATTTTACATTATTTTCTTTCATATTTGTATCAATAGTGCATCGAACAGATATTCAGTGTCTATGATTCATGCCATATAGCATTTACACTCATTTCCTTCTTCAGTCTATACTCTATGGTAAAGATGTAAATGACAGAGCATGTTCTTATCAGTATATCCACGATCATCTCTAAATGAATGTGGATGGATCAGGATAACTATTGACATATTTCATTTATGATAGTCCCTCATACACCATGTCCTTGCACGTCTTTCTGCTAGAGCTCTGCAGTGAGGTGAGTCAGCCAGCACCCGATCAGGCAGGGTGGCCACAATGTGTTTTAGTTTTACTGATTTCCATTGTATTGTAGGCGTTGATAAGAAAAAACTGGAGAATGTATACAATGCGATCGTGGTTATGCTTAATGCATTTTTTAAATATCTTTTAGGCATGTAGTACCGTCAGGGAATGAAAATGTTTTGAGTCCTTGAGGATTGGCATGTCCAATTCGAATCTTATCCGTGATCTGTAGGGTTTTACCTCTGGGCATTTAACTAGGGTCTTTTTTTTCCGGATCTTCTGGTGCCATTTGGATATAATTCATCCATGGATCGATATTGTGAAAATTATCACTTGGTGTGCATTACCAATTCACATTGTTTTCAGCTTGTTGTGAATTTCCAAATTGTTGTGAAAAGTGACCTTTGAATCTGCTAGGCACACCTGAACTCAACTATTGAAGTTTGAAGCACCAATTCCCTGACATTTGTTTTTCTCTAAACACTGACAAGATGAATATTCCTGCATGCTCAGCCATGTAGCAGAAAAAAAACCTACTTTTTCATATTGTAAAGACTTAATTCTTGTTGTCTCGGATATCAATGGTTTTGTTGGTTGATGTCTATGGTTTTGTTAGTATTATCAGGAGGGTCAGTGGATTGATACTTCAAAAATAGGAACAGAGCTATTGTTATCAGCTCCTAAATTCTGATATTTTTTTGTTGGAGTTGCAACTAATCCATTCCAAAAGTTTCTACCACATTTCCTCTTGAACTGGTTAATTTGGTTTCTGTAGTGCACAACGTCATGGGGCTCAAGGTAACATTATCAAAGTACAATATTGCTATATTGGTGAAGTTCTGTTGTTCATGCAGTTCGTGCCCACATAGCTTGTTTAAACAAGAGAAATTTATACTATAGTTGCAGCTAGAATTGTGTAGATTTGACAGATGAAAATGAAAAAGGCGTCACATTATGAGGTCTGGAGAAGAGTATTTCTAGGCAGTCTTTCCCTTAGTGACGTGTCGGGCATGCTGAGCACCATGACCGCCGCCTCGACCGCCACGCAGAACTGCTGGGAGAGATGTTGTCGGGCATGCTGAGCACCATGGCCGCTGCCTCGACCCCCATGCAGAACCGCTGGGAGAGATGCAGGGGAGCAGCTGGACGCGTGTCACGCCTCGGCTCACCACGCGTGTGTTGACCTTGGCCCACCCCTATTCGCCGGCCGCGCGTTGGCAGCCACAACGGCTTTTTTACCGCGAAGGTGCCCTGAAGGTGGGGCATCCGCGTGAGGCTGGAGGTCGTCATCGAAGAAGGGGATTGACCTTGCGGGAAGGAGATTGTCGTTTGAAATATTGAATTTTTGCGGGCATTTTGCAAAAAATTAGAAAGTTAACATCTACGCTTGGAATGACATGCAAGGTTAACAGTGAGTGAGAAGACGAGCACGACTATGTAAGATGAGCAAGTGACTCAAATGAACACTAAGCCGTTTCTAGGTACCATACATCATGTATTTCTAAGGTCGATGACCATATCAATTTTCCTCTCTAAGTTGTGGTACCACGGATGCATTTTACTCGAGAAGAAAAATTTCAAAACCGTGGCAACGCACGGGCATTCAACTAGTATAATATAATATACTACCTTTGTCCTTGAATAGATGTTTTCGATTTGTGAAACCATTTTTTGACAAATCTAAAACATCTGTTTACGCACGGAGACTGTCATACAATGTGACGCACGCTTTGGCAACTTATGGTGCGGAATCAGGGCATGGGTCTGGAGCTGTATGGCCGGGGCGATGTCCCGCCAGCGATTATACTGCTTACCAGTTAATGGAAAGGTGCTTTCCACTTAAAAGGAACTGGACATGATCGATGATCTCATGGAACCATGAAAAGACTCTACCAAGCAGCACCTGTTCGTCAGCAAAAACAGCATCCTGGGAATGATCCCTGGTAAAGGGGCAAACATGTCGCCTTGCACATAGCAATCGGTGACAACCATGTTCCGTGCCTCTGAGATATCGCCGGCCGGTGCCCAAACCTGCAAATGCAAGCCCTCAAAACACATGTTCCGACAGATCAACACCGTATATTTTTTTCGATAAAGGGAATATATTAATATCAAATATACCATTACATCCTGTCTTTGCAACAACGGCATCAACCTAATGACAATATGGATGCACGCAGACAAAAAAGAGAAAAGAGAATTAAGAAATAAAAGTCCCGCCACAGTATCCCAGACCTAGTAACAACAGTACATTCACCACCAAGATAACACCTGAAATACATACTCCCCAAAAGCGATGCCTCCAAGAAGGGAACAGTGCACCAGCGCCGTCGTCGCCCGATCAAAGATCTTAGGTTTTCACCCTGAAGATAGTCCCCGCTCTTAAAACAATGCCTCCAACAAGGTCATTGCCAGACACAACCAGTTAAGGCCAGACCTTGGATTTTCACCCTGAAAGGTAGGACACTGAACTTCACATGTGCTGTCGCCCCCACTTTCATACCACTGCTGCGAATCCCGGAACACCAAGCAAGTTCCTCAACATCGCGAAGACTTGAACCTTCTTTAGCTAATCCCCCAATCCTGCCTTCATGATATTCTCTGCTTCTGACTTCACCATGGACCGAAAGTCTCTTGATGTGAGCTTCACGCCGCTCCCTCCGGAACCAAACGGTCGGAATAAAAGCATGGGTGCGCGCGACCGAATACCACCCGATCTTGTGAACTCCAGGCAAAAGATGCACTGTTACATTCGTTGTCGGAGCCTTCCGGAACTCATCACTCCGGCTAGATGAAGAAAGATCGACATCCGGAACGTCTTCATCTTCGTGAAAAAAAGAATCCTAGGACCACCACCGGCCCCCACGCCGCCGCCATGGCTTGGAACCACGGTCCATCTTCCTCCTCCAACCCGGCCGGTGGAGGCCGACAGCCGTCGGGATAGCGGCTACGCACGCCCACGACGCGGAGACGGCCGGCTGCTGCCCGCCAGGAAAGCCTAGCCGAGCCTCAATGACGCCGCCTCGCGACCATGTACCTTGCCACCGCTACCCGATCCCGATGCCGCCCTTCCTCCCAGCCAAGATCCGTCACACCACCGCGTCCCCCACCATGATCCGGGTGATGTACCCAAAGGCCACCACCACCAGACCCGCCGTCCACCGTCGCCACCCATGAAGGACTCCGCCTCCGCGAGAAGGCCATGGGCGCGCCACCATCGCCCCTGCCTTTGGCAACTGGACGCAGCACCCACCGCCGACCCCGACGGCGGCAGCGGTCAGGAGAAGGGAGATCGGCCGGCCTCTGGCTAGGATTTGGGTCATCGCCCGGAGCCGCCTCGCATGGGACGACCCGGGGCGAAGATCGGATGGGGAGGAAGGAGAGGGGTCGGTGGTGGCGGGTGGGCGGCGGCGCCGGGAGAGAGGGTGGGCACCGGCTAGGGTGGAGGGGCGGCTAGGGAGATCGGCCGGCCTCCTCAACATCGTATATATCACTTCTGCTCCGGTGCTCCTCCCCTGGAAAAAATCTGGGAGCCTCAAACACAACAACGGTGGAGATCTTTTCATATTGTTTGTAAGCAAGGGTAAGATCATAATTTTAGTGTAGATCCACCGTACAGATGTATGGCCCGCGTCGTGTCGTACCTCTTTTTTGTACGTATCTACGATTTCAAAATAAAGCATGCACGATGTGGAGCGGTACTTAGGAAGATGAGATCGTTATCTGGTCATGTGACCTCTTTTTCCTTCTTACGCAAGTACACATACTGTATCAATATACACATGGTTGGATATGGGTTTCGGCGGACCTAACACACGAAAAAAACTGACTATGACTCTTCAACTTACATTTAGGGGAGCACCGGAGCAACCCTCCGTATATATTAGGTGTACGCATTGCTACAATCACTAGCCTATCAAGCATCTTTTAATTGGAGCTATGGCGTCTGCTGCACTGTTGGGCCTGGTCACTCTGGTCGTGGTGCTCGCAACCTGGCTGTGGACAGCGGCGATGCACCACCTGGTGTGGCGTCCCTACGCCGTCGCGAAGTCGTTCCGCCGGCAGGGCATCCGCGGGCCGGCGTACCGGTTCTTCGTCGGCAACAACGAGGAGTCCAAGGCGATGCGTGTGGCGACGGCCAACGACGTGCTGAACATCCGTTCCCACGACATTATCCCGCGAGTTCTGCCGCAGTACCAGGCGTGGACGGCGTCGTACGGCAAGGTGTTCCTGTCGTGGACGGGGTACACGCCGGCGCTCTGCGTCGGCGACTACGACATGGTGAAGCAGATCCTGTCCAACAAGTCTGGCCTGTACAACAAGCCGGACCCGGGGCCGAACATCCTGGCCCTGCTGGGCAAAGGCCTCGTCTTCGCCGACGGCGACCTCTGGACGCGCCACCGCCACGTCGTGCACCCAGCCTTCACCATGGACAAGCTCAAGAGGATGGCCACGACGATGGCGGAGTGTGCTGGGGAGGTTGTCGGCGCCTGGGAGGCGCGCGCGGCTGCGGCTAGCGGTGGTGTCGCGCGGGTGGAGAACATCGGGCAGCAGTTCGTGGAGCTGACCGCCGACGTGATCTCGCGCACGGCGTTCGGGAGCAGCTACAGGGAGGGAAAGGAGTTGTTCGTGGCGCAACGGGAGCTGCAGTACATCGCATTCACCAGCATCAACAAGGTCCGCATCCCGGGCCTCCAGTACCTCCCCACCAAGACCAACGTGCGGCGCTGGCAGCTGACAAAAAAAGTGCGAGGCACTCTCATGGCGATCATCCGCGACCGGCAGGCCGCTGCCAAGGAAGCCAGGGGACGCGGAAACGACCTTCTCGGCCTGATGCTGGAGGCCAACGCGTCGGCTGACGCCGGCGAGCAGAGGGCGGACATGAGCATGGACGAGATCATCGACGAGTGCAAGACTTTCTTCTTCGCGGGGCACGACACCACCTCGCACCTCCTCACCTGGGCCGTCTTCCTCCTCGGCACGCACCCCGAGTGGCAGCAGAAGCTCAGGGAAGAGGTCATCCGGGAGTGTGGCGGCACGAAGGCGCCCATACATGGCGACGCCCTCAACAAGCTCAAAATCGTAAGCACCTGCCTCTCCTATCATTCTGATCCAGCTACCGTGCTCCATGCCTCCATGAAAAACGAGGGCGACTCACTTCAATTGTGAACTGTAATCGGTGATGGCAGGCGACGATGGTGCTGTACGAGACTCTGAGGCTGTACGGCGCGGCGACCATAATCGCGAGGAAGGCGGCTGCAGACACAGAGCTCAGCGGTGTGAAGATCCCCAAGGGCACCATGACAATGATACCGATTGCGATGATGCACCGCGACGAGGAGGTGTGGGGCGCGGACGCCGGCAAGTTCAACCCAGACCGGTTCCGGAACGGCGTGGGTAGGGCGGCCAAGCACCCGAGCGCGATGCTGGGTTTCTCCGTCGGTCCGCGGTCGTGCATCGGCCAGGACTTCGCGATGCTGGAGGCCAAGGCCACGCTCGCCCTGATCGTACGGCGGTTCGAGTTCGAGGTCGCGCCGGAGTATGTGCACGCGCCGACCGACTTCGTGACGCTGCAGCCCAAGTGCGGGCTCCCAATCCTACTCAAGCTCTTACATCAGTAAAACAGATGTGTTTTGAACTGCTACTGCTAGTAGGAGTACAAGATACATACAGTAAGTGATATGCTCACAGGTGGTTTTGTATCTTGGAAAGTAATTTTGGCAACTAGTAGTTGCTTGTGCACACCATATTTTATCCCTTTGATTTCGCAAAGGGAAATGCTGGACATCCCCCGGCCCCTGGGGATCAAATTCCACATCACAGGGTCCCCGGCCATTTGATCCGGTGATTTCTGTTGGTTTTGGCCGTCCGATCAGATCATCGACCCTCCTTTCTCACTTTTGTTTCTAATAAACGTACCAATCTAGCAAAAACAAGATTTTGTTTGTAAAAAATCTGTCCACACCAAAATATCACAAAATCTCAATTTTACTTCCATAAAAGCACACATGCAGCAAAGCTAACGGCGATTGTAGCAACAAATGGTTCACCCACGAAATAAAAGAAAACATAGAACTCGATGGTGAGCTCACTGGAGACCTTGCCGGAGACATCATGGCAAAAAGTTTGCGTTGTTGTAGGAAAAAAAAGGACCACGTTAGAAACATCACCCAAGAACTCGGTGGAGAAAAAAAAGTGATATTGTAGCAAAACCGGCGTAGCCGAAGTTGCTCGTCAGAGATATCATAGCAATAATTTGTACCATTGTAGCAAAACCACATAATTATTGTAGAAAAATAATATACGTATATATCAAATCAGCAAAAAAATCCCACCAGCGCGATCTCGCTTGTAGCAACACCGAACACTATTTGTAGCAACCTCAACTACTCCGTCTGCCATTTGTACCACCTCTGTCAGAGATGGTAGCAACATTGTCAACCAATGTAGCACCGTCGTTGGCTTATAGTATCACCATCGTCGATCTATACTCTAGCACCACTACTGTTCGTACGTATGTAGGATCATGGAAAGAAAAAGAAAAATGGAGCTCGTTGTGGATCGGTGGATGGACCTGAGACGACCAAGGGCGCAGCGCCGGCGTACACGGTGGGTGGGCTAGGGTGGCCTCCAAATCTGGCCTGCATTAGGGCCCTTTATTGGTGCTGATGATTTGGGTAAGACAACAGAGGGAGGGAAGGAGGGAGGGAGGGAGGGAGAGAGAGAGGGAGAGAGAGAGAGGGCCCGCTCGGGCTCTTGTGCAGTAGAGGAGCAAAGCACTCGAGCTCGAACCTTTGCTACAAGGTTAAGCGGCACCGGCCATGATGCCATGGTTGCGTGGGCAAGCGGCGGCGGTCGCGGGCCAAGGCTGTGTGGGAAAGCGGCGGCGGACGTGGTGCCGTGGGTGCAAAGGGTAGGCTCCATGGCTCTGTGGGTTTTGCAAAAGCGCCGGCATGGCTGCGCAGGGGAGTTGGGGGCAGCTCTGTACTCGCACAAGAAAAATAAGAAATAATAGAGGAGAGGTCAATTGGGTCCCTTATGGACACGCAAAGCATGATGCCAGCGGAGGACGCGGTCCCCGCTGGATCGTTAGCGTTTTCTTTTCGCAAACTCTATCTCATGCGGCTTACAAGATGCATTTATTGACATAGGGGGAGAGGCTTCTCCTCCCGCACCACCCAGGCGTCCCAGGCTGGCCGGCGATGGGTCTCGCCCCACTCATCGAAAGTTAGTCTTCCTTTTATATGAATTTGGATCATGATACAACAAACTCCACCATGGGAGAAATTCCATATTGTAGCATGAATAAATTCCAAAACAACAAAGGAAACACTTTCGGCACCAAACACCCACTAGGGTTAAACAGTTATACCATTTAAGCTCGAGCAAAGCTCAAACTTGGCAACACGAATTGGCTTTATCATCGTATCAGCAGGATTATCATGAGTACATATCTTGTATATTTTCTGTTTACCTTATGCAACAATGTCGCGAACATATAATGATACTTGACATCAATGTGCTTTGTCCCCTCATGGAACATTTGACATTTAGTAAGATATATGGTACTTTGACTGTCACAAAATAAGTTAATACAAGATCATATCTCTAGAAAGCTCATCATATAAAACTAAACATATTCTTTGCAAGCTTCACCAATAGCCACATATTCTGCTTCAGTTGTAGATTGTGCAACAACAGGTTGTGACGTTAACTTCCAAATCACAACACATCCACCAACGGTTAATATATAACCTGTAAGGGGCATTCTCTCATCAAAGTCGGCGGTAAAATCTGAATCCACAAAGCTAGCGAGTTCCTCACCGGCCTTGCCAAAATTCAAGCAAGTTTTGGATGTGCTAGGAAGGTACCTAAAATCCACTGAACAACTTTGTAATATTATTTACCATGATTAGGCATGTATTGACTGACCAAACTCATATCATATGATAAATCAGGACTAGAACAAACCATAACATACATCGAAGAACCAACAACACTACAAGGTGCAACTCCTCGCATATACTCTAAGTTCTCAATAGTACTAGGATATTGTAAAGCTGGTAACTTGAAGTGAGGAGCAATATGTGTACTAATATACTTTGCATCATGCATATTAAAACGATGAAAAACTTTCTTAATGTATTCTTGTTGACTAGAAAATAACACACTAGATTTTCGGTCCCTTATAACTTCCATGCCTAGTATTTTCTTAGCCGCACCAAGATCCTTCATCTCAAACTCCACTACTTGCTCTTGGCAGTAATCAACATATAATAGCATATTAACAAATTTGATGTAAACGCATCTATCATACTGAGATCTCTTAAAGTCATAAAATCATGTGTAAGTATAAATGAATCAAACCTTCGGTACCATTGTCTTGGAGACTGTTAAAAATACCAAATGAAAAAACCTTTGGAGGTTAGTGGGCGAATTATGTGCAACCCTACGAGACTCCTCAAATTTTGGAGTTAAATTTAGTGAGGGGTATAAGGGGTAAGGTTTTAGGGCAAAGCACCAGAGATGCTCTAACGTCAAAGCTAAAATGCGGCACCTTGTAGTTGATTTTAGCCGCACCTTCTAATAAGAAAGAACGGCCCAGATCAATCGGTACAGATTGTGGCTTGCGGTACGGTTTACGGGTAACCATAACCAGATTGTAGACATGAATACATCACTAGTGATATCACCCAACCCCTGAGAAGGCCCTTGCAAGCAGCACCAGTACGTCAGCAAAAATAACAACATTCTAAGAAGGTTCCCCTGGGCCCTGGTCGTAAACAGACAAACATGTCGCCTTGCACATAGAAGCCGGTTGTATTCATCGGCGACAACCATTGTTCGGTGCCTCCGAGAGGTCGCCGGCCGGTCCAGAAACCTACGAATGGAAGACCCAAGAGACTAGCTGGTTCTTGATCAACATCGTACATGTATATATACGTACGTGTGCGCGTGGATACACTCACTAGAAAACTCAAGCGCGCATCCTGAACTGCAGCTCTGAATCTGATTAATCTCGCAGCAGCTGCACGCCAGCCGGTCATCGCTGTGGTGGCCATGGCGTCTTCTGCAGTGTTGGCCCTGGTCGCTCTCGCCGTGATGCTGGTCACTTGGGTGTGGACAGTGGCGATGCAACACCTGGTGTGGCGTCCCTACGCCGTCGCGAAGGCGTTCCGCCGGCAGGGTATCCGCGGGCCGGCGTACCGGTTCTTCGTCGGCAACAACGAGGAGTCCAAGGCGATGCGCGTGGCGACCGCCGACGATGTGCTGGACCTCCGCTCCCACGACATCATCCGGCGGGTGCTGCCGCAGTACCAGGCGTGGATGGCCGCGCACGGCAAGGTGTTCCTGTCGTGGGTTGGGTACAGGCCGGCGCTCTGCGTTGCCGACTACGACATGGCGAAGCAGATTCTGTCCAACAAGACCGGGCTCCACAGCAAGACGGACCCGGGGCCCAACATCATGGCCTTGCTAGGCAAAGGGCTCGTCTTCACCGAGGGCGACGAGTGGGCGCGCCACCGCCGTGTCGTGCACCCGGCCTTCACCATGGACAAGCTCAAGGTGCGCTCCGGCCGGCTGACACTCTGCGTTGCACGATTCTGAACTAATAATATGTCTGTGTGGATGCCCGTGCGTTAAGATGATGAGCAAGACAATGGAGGAGTGTGCGGCGAAGGTGATCCGGGAGTGGGAGGCGCGCGCCATGGTGGCGGGCGGAGTGGCGCAGGTGGAGGTCGGCCAACAGTTTGTGGAGCTGACCGCCAACGTGATCTCGCACACGGCGTTCGGGAGCAGCTACAAGGAGGGGAGAGAGGTGTTCGAGGCGCAGCGGGAGCTTCAGTACATCGCCTTCTCCACCATCAACAAGGTCCACGTCCCGGGCCTCGAGTACGTCCCGACCAACACCAACGTGCGGCGGTGGCAGCTGAACAGGAAGGTACGCAGCACGCTCATGGCGATCATCGACGAACGGCAGGCCGCGGCCAAAGATGCCAAGGGCTATGGCAACGACCTGCTCGGCCTGATGCTTGAGGCCAACGCCGGCAAAGAGGGACAGAGAGCCATCATGACCATGGATGACATCGTTGCGGAGTGCAAGACCTTCTTCTTCGCCGGGCACGACACCACGTCGCACCTCCTCACCTGGGCCATCTTCCTCCTCGGGACGCACCCCGAGTGGCAGCGGAAGCTGAGGGAGGAGGTGCTCCGGGAGTGCGGTGGCGTGGGAGCACCATTGCAAGGCGACGCCCTGAACAAGCTCAAGCTCGTAAGCCCCTACACCTACCTACCTATAGTTCGGTTATGTTCTAATTTCGACGGCAGTGCTCCGGCGACGAGACTCACTTGTGATTGTGAATGGTGATGGTGGCAGACGACGATGGTCCTGTACGAGACACTGAGGTTGTACGGCGCCGTGACCATGCTGACGCGGACAACGACAACGGACATGGAGCTCGGCGGCATGAAGATCCCCAAGGGCACGTCGACGATGATACCGATAGCGATCATGCACCGCGACGAGGAGGTG
The DNA here is from genome assembly GCF_019359855.2 of Lolium perenne. Classification (NCBI taxonomy): domain Eukaryota; kingdom Viridiplantae; phylum Streptophyta; class Magnoliopsida; order Poales; family Poaceae; genus Lolium; species Lolium perenne. Next base: position 32,921,293 of record NC_067250.2, read on the forward strand.
TGGGGCGCCGACGCCGGCGAGTTCAACCCAGATCGGTTCCGGGATGGCGTGGGCAGGGCGGCCAAGCACCCGAGCGCGATGCTTGCCTTCTCCGTCGGCCCGCGGGCGTGCATCGGGCAAGACTTCGCGATGCTAGAGGCCAAGGCGACACTCGCCACGATCCTCCGGCGGTTCGAGTTCGAGGTCGCGCCGGAGTACGTGCACGCACCGGCCGACTTCCTGACGCTCCAGCCCAAGTGCGGGCTCCCCGTCCTGCTCAAGCTCTTATAGAAAAATAGAACAAGTGTGTTTCTGATCTACTACTGCTAGCTAGTACAACAAAATTCATGAGTGATCTGCTCGCTGGTGAGCTTCTAGTATTTTTACCTGTTGCATTTCCGAGCTTAATATTGTGAGGTGTTTTAATACAAAAAATCATGGAGGTGTATCCGCACTCTAGTTAAATTAATGGTCAAGGTTCATGCTCACTCTGGTAAACTAATCACAAAGGTTTATTAGCCAGGATAACAGACTTCAAAGGTTTATTAGCCAATTACAGAATTTTTTGGTTATGCTTCAAGCAGGTCTGAGAAAATTACAAAAAACCACCACATTACAAGCTAGTGTTTTAAAAAACCACCACTCTACGTTAGGGTTTTAGAAAACCACCCATCTAGCGCTAACAAGTTGTTATCACCAGAATTTGACCAAGTCAGAGGTGGGCCGCGATCAAGATTGGGCTTGAAGAAATACACATGGAAGAATACGTGAACCGGCCTTGTACACGAAGTTTGGGCTAGTTTGCCCTTGTATATGTAAATATAGTAGGATACGGGTCGGTTAGTTGGAGTTTGGCTCGTGCACGGTTGGGATTATTCCCACGTTAGAAAGTCTACGGACTATAAATATGTATCTAGGGTTATCAAGAAAAACAACAATCACGTTCATCACAAACCAATCTTGGCGCATCGCCGACCCCTTGTTTCGAGGGTTTCTTCCGGGTAAGCATCATGCTGCCTAGATCGCATCTTGCGATCTAGGCAGTATACGTTTATTCGTCGTTCATGCGTTGCTCGTACTGAAGCATTTTTGATGGCGAGCAACGTAGTTATCATAGATGTGTTAGGGTTAGCATCGTTCTACCGTGCTACATGCTTCCGTCCATGCAACCCTTAGACGTCCGCCCTTTCTTAGGTGTAAGAGCGGCACCTTGCTTGATCATTGTTTAGTAGATCTGATCCGTTATGATCGCTCCTGGTTCTTTAAGGATTAGTTTAATATCTGCATAGTTAGGCCTTGCAAACGGGTTGAAGGATCCGGTAGCACGTAGGGTGTGGTTTGCTAGCCCTAGATAAGATGTTCCGGGGATCAACTTCATGTTGGTTTTTAGGCCTTATCTAGGGTTGGTTCATCGTCACCGTGCGTGGCTGCTAGGCTCAATCACGAGTAGGATGTTCCGATTATGCGGTGAAAACCCTAGATCGTTGTAGATCGTTTTAGCTTTATGTTGATCAAGCAGGACCACCATGCTATCGTAAACCCTTTACGAGTCATGGGTGGATCGGCTCCTTGAGCCGATTCACAGGACAACCTGAGAGCCGATCGAGGCTCATATTTAATGTTTACGTGTAAGCCATGCAGGAAACTAAGCGAAGCAAATCCATCACCTTCCTGATCAGGTATAGATCAGGTGGCACGCCCTTGCACCAGCATCGGGACGTGTGTACTAGGAGCTTTGCGGGCCGTCGCTCGGAGGGACCAGGGCCAGCCGTAGCCCTAAGGTTATTCCCGGCTCTTCGTGTTGCCAGCCGTAGCTCGCCGGTGGGTTTCGGACGCCAACACATTCTGGCACGCCCGGTGGGACAGTCTTCGACATCAACTGCATCGCCATCTACATCTGAGATGGCGGAAGGTACTCCAGTCACGTACGAGGATCTGCCCGAGGAGCGCAAGAAGAAGTATGACGACGTCAAAGCTATCCTCGAAGCCGACCTCATCGGCTCTTTCCACAGGACTCGCTCGCATGGCATCAGGTGGAGAGGGTTCACACCTGAAGGCGCGCTCGACGGAATTGACCTGTCCACCCCTTCAGAAGAACGCACCAGGTCCTTGCGTCAGGAGATCAATTTCATGGTAGCTCATTCGCTACACCGCCATTCTGAGAGCCTGGTGAACACTTTGGAGCGTGTCGCCCTTCGGGTGCTCCATGAAATCTTGAGGCATCAGTACTCTCCGTCAGGACCTGCTCTAGGGACTCACCAAGGAGAGCTACCACTCCAGAGCCGACCACCGTTGCCGTTCGCGCTGGCAGCACCAGAGGTGCCGAGTACACCGGCATTCGTCGTCTACAAGATCGGTGGCGATCCTAGCGACTACCAGTTCTTGTATGAGGCGCCTAAGGAGATCCCTCACGGATACACGTGCACATACGTGCCGGACAGCAGTAACTGGGCACTCACGAACCAGACTGCAACAGCAGGGACTTCCGGAACAACGGGAGGAGCTTCTGGATCAGATCTTGAGAAGCAAACGTGGCTAGCTAAGTACGCCACTCCGACGAACGTCCAGAGCTCAACTCCTGTAGCTAGCTCAGATCTTGAGAAGCAAGCGTGGCTAGCTAAATACGCCACGCCAGCGAATCTTCAGAGCTCCACTCCTGCAGCTAGCACCGCGGATCAGATCAGCACGATCTTGAGAGACCAATTCGGCATGGTGCCGAAAAGGAGGGCAATAGGCTATTCCAAGCCGTATCCCAACGACTACGATTTGATCCCACTACCACCCAAGTATCGGCTCCCTGAATTCTCCAAGTTTAGTGGGTCGGATGGCTCCAGCTCTATCGAGCATATAAGCCGATATTTGGCACAGCTGGGCACGATCTCAGCTGCAGATGCACTACGCATGAGGTTCTTTGCACAGTCCCTCACAGGATCGGCTTTTGGGTGGTACACATCGCTGCCACCAGATTCGATCCGGACTTGGAAGCAGTTGGAAGAGCAATTCCACATGCAGTATCACTCAGAAGCTTCCGAGGCTGGCATTGCCGATCTAGCACAAGTACGTCAGAAGCGCGGAGAAACAGTGTCAGAGTACATCCAGCGCTTCAGGACCGTGAGGAACCGATGTTATTCGGCTCGTTTGACCGAAAAGGAAGAAGTCGAGTTGGCGGTGGTGGGTCTCGCATCACCGATCAAGGATATGGCTTCCCAAGCAGACTACCCTTCACTGGCGCACATGGTTCAGAAACTGTCATTATATGAGCAGCGCCACCCAGAGCTGTACCAGGACAAATTCAAGCGTGCAGTAGTCCTGGTTGAGACAGAAGAAGATGAAGGGTCTGCGGGAGATCAAGAGGTAGCAGTGGCTGAATGGACTCGGGGGGCAACCCCCGTATCCTGCAAATGGGTTAAGCCACCAGGTCCGCCCAGAGGGTTTGATTTTGACGTAACTAAAACTGAGCAAATTTTTGACCTCTTACTTAAGGAGAAGCAGCAGAAGTTACCTGAAGGCCTAAAAATCCCCACGGTACAGGAGCTGAACGGAAAGCCATATAGCAAATGGCATAATTCGTTCTCCCATACCACCAACGACTGCAGGGTGTGGCGTCAGCAGATCCAAATGGCGATAGAACAAGGACGTCTAATTTTCAACCAGTACGCCATGAAAGTCGACACACACCCCTTCCCCGCCGGGCGCCAGCCAGGTTTCTCGTTAAGCATCAACATGGTCGAGCCTGGGCACCACTCTGGTAAGGACAAAGGCGAGAGCAGCCGCTCTCGTAGCAAGGATAAAGAGGAAGCTGTTCCACGTGATCGGCCCCAAAAAATAAAAAGTAAGGATCGTGTCTCAAGCATGTCACGTAGTCGTAGTGAAGCACGAACAAGATGTAAACCTCTTTTGAGCAATGCAATCAAGATGGGGGCCGATTCCATCAATCGGCCCATATTATCCTTGCCATACGTTTTGCATGTGTTCAGCGTCGATCTAACAGGTGACGGAAAGGTAGGGTATGGGTTTACATCGGCTGATGAGCTAGAAGAAGTCGACATTGGTCCTGGGGATAGGCCACGACCAACCTTCATCAGCAAGAAGTTAGACCCACATCTCAGGAGCCAGATGATAACTCTATTAAAAGAGTACCCAGATTGCTTTGCATGGGATTACACAGAGATGCCTGGGTTAGACAGTAGCATCATTGAGCATCGGCTCCCTCTCAAGAAAGGATTTCGGCCATTCCAACAACAATCACGTTCATCACAAACCAATCTTGGCGCATCGCCGACCCCTTGTTTCGAGGGTTTCTTCCGGGTAAGCATCATGCTGCCTAGATCGCATCTTGCGATCTAGGCAGTATACGTTTATTCGTCGTTCATGCGTTGCTCGTACTGAAGCCTTTTTGATGGCGAGCAACGTAGTTATCATAGATGTGTTAGGGTTAGCATCGTTCTACCGTGCTACATGCTTCCGTCCATGCAACCCTTAGACGGAACCCACCGGCGAGCTACGGCTGGCAACACGAATACACATCATGATGAAGGTTCACGTATTCTTCCATGTGTATTTCTTCCATGTGTTGGCGTCCGAAACCCACCGGCGAGCTACGGCTGGCAACACGAAGAGCCGGGAACAACCTTAGGGCTGCGGCTGGCCCTGGTCCCTCCGAGCGACGGCCCACAAAGCTCCTAGTACACACGTCCCGATGCTGGTGCAAGGGCGTGCCACCTGATCTATACCTGATCAGGAAGGTAATGGATTTGCTTCGCTTAGTTTCCTGCATGGCATACACGTAAACATTAAATACGAGCCTCGATCGGCTCTCAGGTTGTCCTGTGAATCGGCTCAAGGAGCCGATCCACCCATGACTCGTAAAGGGTTTACGATAGCATGGTGGTCCTGCTTGATCAACATAAAGCTAAAACGATCTACAACGATCTAGGGTTTTCACCGCATAATCGGAACATCCTACTCGTGATTGAGCCTAGCAGCCACGCACGGTGACGATGAACCAACCCTAGATAAGGCCTAAAAACCAACATGAAGTTGATCCCTGGAACATCTTATCTAGGGCTAGCAAACCACACCCTACGTGCTACCGGATCCTTCAACCCGTTTGCAAGGCCTAACTATGCAGATATTAAACTAATCCTTGAAGAACAAGGAGCGATCATAACGGATCGGATCTACTAAACAATGATCAAGCAAGGTGCCGCCCTTACACCTAAGAAAGGTGTAAGGACGGCTAGACGTCTAAGGGTTGCATGGACGGAAGCATGTAGCACGGTAGAACGATGCTAACCCTAACACATCTATGATAACTACGTTGCTCGCCATCAAAAAGGCTTCAGTACGAGCAACGCATGAACGACGAATAAACGTATACTGCCTAGATCGCAAGATGCGATCTAGGCAGCATGATGCTTACCCGGAAGAAACCCTCGAAACAAGGGGTCGGCGATGCGCCAAGATTGGTTTGTGATGAACGTGATTGTTGTTTTTCTTGATAACCCTAGATACATATTTATAGTCCGTAGACTTTCTAATGTGGGAATAATCCCAACCGTGCACGAGCCAAACTCCAACTAACCGACACGTATCCTACTATATTTACAGATACAAGGGCAAACTAGCCCAAACTTCGTGTACAAGGCCGGTTCACGTATTCTTCCATGTGTATTTCTTCAAGCCCAATCTTGATCGCGGCCCACCTCTGCCTCGGTCAAATTCTGGTGATAACACATGCCCCCCTGGTTTTGGAATTGATAATTCCAAAATCACTCTGCTTTTTCTTCGTTGGGTCATGTCGTGGCAGAGCAGAACAGTCGCAGTATTCTTCATCATGATGCCTTGCCTTCTCAACTTCTCTGCAAGATTTGATAGCTTTTAGCATCACTTCCTCGGAAACTGCAATGGCATTAAATCTCCACTATGCTCTCCCTTAATTAACCGTGCCGAACGATTCGCCTCTTCATCCCCCTCCTCTGTTCTAGCTATCGGCACCAAAAAACCCTCTTTCCCTGTAGCAATGTCTTCCTCTTCCTCCGTCTCATCAGGCCTTTCTTTCCAATCTTCTTCCCCGAGTGAGCAGGAGTGGGACTTCGACTTTGTGCCAGATGGCCCACCCGAGGCCCTCGTTGGGTCAGATGGTGACCTGCCCCTAACCGATGGGGAGGACGACCTCCAGTTCCTCATCGAAGGGGAGCTGAAGAGCGAGAGCGAGGACGACCTCCACTCCTGGGCGAACTCCACCTCTTCCGACAAGGCAGAGGAAGAAGAAGAAGAGGAAGAGGAGAAGGAACAGGAAGAAGAGGAGGAGGATGACTCCTCTTCCTCCATCGGGTATCCGCTGACGAAGCGCTTCCGCGCTTGGGCGGACAGCGAGGACGATGATGATGACGAGGAGGAAGAAGCTCCGGCCGAGGGCTGGGGTAGCAGCGACGAGGAACTCTCCGGAAGCAGCGCCGACGGCAGCTACAATGCCGACGACGAGGCCAGCGAGGATTAGTAGTGTAGGATTAGTAGTTCCTGAGCAATCGGCTCTTCTTTTGTTCCTCCTTTCTTGAGCAATCGGCTCTTCATTGTAAGAATCCCCTTTTATTAATGAAGAAGAGTTCCCAACCAATTTTTTGCCGATAGTCAAAGTCAAACAAACCCCCAAAAAAGAGCCGATGGCATCGCATCGGCCTCTACCATAAAACGCGAGCAAGGCCAACCCAGTTGCCCCTCCAAACGGTAACCTGCGACCTCCGTCTGAGAAAGCAAACTCAGATCCCCAAATCGCCGCCCGAGCAGTTCCAACTCACGGCCATCCGCATCTCAGATCTCGACCGCGCCGCCCCAGCTCCACAGCGCATCCAATGGCAGAATCATCAAACACCAACGCCATGGTCTCCGGTCTGAAGGTAATCCTTAATCGCCTCTCGCCATTCGAATCAACGTTAGGATTAATAGCGAACACCTGAATTAATGTTCTGTTTCGTTATTAATTTTAGGTTTCAGACATCCTACTGCCACATCCTTCTCTCGCCAATTCTATGTGTCTCGGTCCCCGTTCTTCCGAGAGTCCCGCTCTCTTAATTTCATGCGAGGCTAACAGAATCCCCTTCGTGAACCAGAACTTAGATATGTCTTCCTGGGCCGACTGCCTGCGAGCCTGGCCTAATCCTCCTGAGGGTTGGGTGGCATGGTACAATAGAGTATCCAAAACCCACTATGCCACCTGGGAAGCCATAGGGATAGCTGATGCCTTGTCATTATCATTGTCTCCCCTTGAAAAGAATGAAAATATTCTGAAAACCATCGGCTACTTCTGGTCTGATGCACTGAACTGCTTCATGTTTGGCCATGGCCCTATGACACCAACTCTGCTGGATGTGGCCATGATCACAGGCCTAGACATTGCATCCCCAAGCCCCTCTGCATTTAAGCTGCCGAAAGTTCCTTTCACCCTTTCCTCTAAAAAAGAGTGTACCAGCTGGGGTGCCTACCTCAATCGTTATATGAAAACCAAAGGCCCTATGACAGAGAGAGAACACACAGCCTTCCTGAACTTCTGGTTGGAGCACTTCATATTCTGTGGCCCATCACTCGCCCCAACCAAGAATTACCTTTCCCTAGCCTATGAACTTGCCAAAGGCACTCAACTTGGCCTCGGCAAACTGTTTCTTGGAGAGGTCTATCGATCTCTTCAACTGATGTCTGTCAAACTGTTCTCTCAAAAGACAGTTAAAACTGGAGGCCCCTGGTGGTTTATTCAGTTATGGGCTCAACTGTACTTTCAGAACCAGATCCCAGACTTTCCACCTTTGGCCACCTGCACCTTCCCGGATGCTAATGGAAAGGAGATCCGATGCACCAGCTTTGGCCAGGCTTTGTATGGTCTCCCAGGCAGCAGGCTGATCCCTAAGGAAGCAGCAGGGTGGTTCAAGATTTTCTTCCAAGGCCTGGACAACCCCCTGTTCTTTCCTTATTCTGAATCGGAGAACTTTGAGAACCCAGTCTCCTTCCGATTGGATAACTTTGCCGATGACGCTAGCACCCGGCATTTGTACTCTATCATGATTCGTCCTTGCTTTCTCCCAGTTGGCATGAGTACCTCAAACCGGATCATCAAGCCTGGTTATGAGTCTTACCAACCGGTAGTAGTAGCCCGACAGCTTGGTCTCGGGCAGGTGCCTCCACACTTCTTCCTGCACCACCTGACGGCAAGCAGAGCTGAACTGCCTGACATCCTCACTGGCCAAAGGTGCTATACCTTCTTTGATGCTCTGGCCGTTCCAATCCCTCACAACCTCCGTTTCACCTTCTCTACCGATGGTTTCGAGACTTGGTGGTCCATGTGGAAGACCCATGCCTTCAGAAGAGCTCTAGGACCGCTGCTGAGACAACTTGATGCCGAGTATGACGTTCCTGCAGACCAGGTACCATTACTTATAAATTTCTTGCAATGGCTTATGGTAATTGTCGGTAACCTGACTCTATTTCTTGGCAGCAACAAGATGGCCCAGAGCCCACGCAAGCCGATGGCTCCCCCTTCGAATTCCTTCCTCCGGCCCCAGTGGTTCTCTTCTGCCAGAACTCGCCACCCCTGAAGAAAGTCATAATGCAGAGTCAGCCGATTTCACCGAAATCGGCTCCCAGGAGTAAAGCATCTTCGGGGCCAGTTGCCCCCCGAGCCTCAACTCAGGCGAGGACGGCAGTGAGGAAAGTGGCTGCCAGAAAGACCCTGAAGCGCAAAGCTCCTGCCCAAGAAAGCTTGCACGTAAGTTGACTTGTGCCTTGACCATATTTATCTGCCATCCCAGTCTTTTGTAACATGCTTGTACTTCTTTATACAGACTTCCACCGAAGAGAACTCCAGCGGGGAAGCAGAGTCCAGCCAGAGGGATTCGAGCTCGGGCAATTCCGAGAGGTCTACCACACAGGGCCAGACGGGCTCGCTAGCACCGGCTTCTAAGAAAAGGTCGACTCCCGAGCCTACTGCTCCCCAGGCTCCAATCAAAACAAGGTCACGCGTGAAGCGCCGATGCGTCAAAAGGGCTCGCAAAGACCCCCAAGTTTCCTCGCCAAGCCAAGAGGTTTCCAATGTAATTACCCCACTGGTTCATATTTCATGCTGTCCTATTGCTACCTGGATCGACTCACCATTTATTTTGCAGATTAATGAGACCTCTAGTGACGACGTTGAAGAGGTACTGATGCCATCCACCACGCTAGACCTGGCAACCTCAACGCACGGGGCTGATCAAGTGGCTGACCTAGCCAAGCCCTCGGAAAAGCCGATCGTCACGACCTCGGCTGTTCCTCCCACCTTGGGAGAGGTACACTCCACTTCCTCGGCTCTATCCCTTTCCTTGATGTATACTAATACTGTTCTTGTTTGTTGTGTCAGGGTTGTGACCTTTCAAGCTTGCTGACGTTTGACCCTGAATCCATCGAGCCAGCTACTTCCAAGGCAGGGGAAGAGTCAAGTCCTAGCACGGTCCATGGTCCACTCCAGCGTCTCAAGGCTTTGCTCTCCTCCTCCGTTGAGACCCTGGTTGAGAATCCCGACGAAGTCAAGGGCATCCTCGAAGATATCCAGCCCCATCTCCCTGTAACACTGCAAGTGAAGCTTTGGCCAGCTGTGACGCTGTCGGTCTTCAAGTCAAGGGTACAGTCAGCTCGTCAAAGAATTAATCTTCGCCACGCCCAGCTTCCATTGAGGGCTGATATTGCAGACAAGTGTCAACGGCTCAACGAGAAAAAGGCTGCTTTAGACGCCAAAACTGACACTTCTACCAATAATGCCGAGCTCGAGACCCTGCGTAAGGAACTGGAGAACCTTGAAGAGAAGGTCAGAGTGACCAAGCAGCTTATTCAAGACAAGGAAGCCCTTATTGCCCGCTCTCAAGAGGAAGCAAAGGGTCTCACGGCCGATCTGAAGACCGATCTGGCTGAAATCCGTGCCCTGAGCAGTCAGTTGGTGACGGGCAAAGACGAGGACGATGATACGTCTCCGACGTATCGATAATTTCTTATGTTCCATGCCACATTATTGATGTTATCTACATGTTTTATGCACACTTTATGTCATATTCGTGCATTTTCTGGAACTAACCTATTAACAAGATGCCGAAGTGCCGATTCTTGTTTTCTGCTGTTTTTGGTTTCAGAAATCCTAGTAACGAAATATTCTCGGAATTGGACGAAATCAACGCCCAGGGGCCTATTTTGCCACGAAGCTTCCAGAAGTCCGAAGAGGAGACGAAGAGGGGCCACGAGGGGGCCACACCCTAGGGCGGCGCGGGCCCCCTTGGCCGCGCGGCCCTGTGGTGTGGGGCCCCCGTGCCGCCTCTTGACCTGCCCTTCCGCCTACAAATAGCCTCCGTCGCGAAACCCCCAGTACCGAGAGCCACGATACGGAAAACCTTCCAGAGACGCCGCCGCCGATCCCATCTCGGGGGATCCAGGAGATCACCTCCGGCACCCTGCCGGAGAGGGGATTCATCTCCCGGAGGATTCTACGCCGCCATGGTCGCCTCCGGTGTGATGTGTGAGTAGTCTACCCCTGGACTATGGGTCCATAGCAGTAGCTAGATGGTTGTCTTCTCCCCATTGTGCTATCATTGTCGGATCTTGTGAGCTGCCTAACATGATCAAGATCATCTATCTGTAATTCTATATGTTGCGTTTGTTGGGATCCGATGAATAGAGAATACTTGTTATGTTGATTATCAAAGTTATATCTATGTGTTGTTTATGATCTTGCATGCTCTCCGTTACTAGTAGATGCTCTGGCCAAGTAGATGCTTGTAACTCCAAGAGGGAGTATTTATGCTCGATAGTGGGTTCATGCCTGCATTGACACCTGGGACAGTGACAAAAAGTTCTAAGGTTGTGTTGTGCTGTTGCCACTAGGGATAAAACATTGATGCTATGTCTAAGGATGTAGTTGTTGATTACATTACGCACCATACTTAATGCAATTGTCTGTTGCTTTGCAACTTAATACTGGAGGGGGTTCGGATGATAACCTGAAGGTGGACTTTTTAGGCATAGATGCAGTTGGATGGCGGTCTATGTACTTTGTCGTAATGCCCAATTAAATCTCACTATACTCATCATGATATGTATGTGCATGGTCATGCCCTCTTTATTTATCAATTGCCCAACTGTAATTTGTTCACCCAACATGCTGTTTATCTTATGGGAGAGACACCTCTAGTGAACTGTGGACCCCGGTCCAATTCTCTTTACTGAAATACAATCTACTGCAATACTTGTTCTACTATTTTCTGCAAACAATCATCTTCCACACAATACGGTTAATCCTTTGTTACAGCAAGCCGGTGAGATTGACAACCTCACTGTTTCGTTGGGGCAAAGTACTTTGGTTGTGTTGTGCAGGTTCCACGTTGGCGCCGGAATCCCTGGTGTTGCGCCGCACTACATCCCACCGCCATCAACCTTCAACGTGCTTCTTGGCTCCTACTGGTTCGATAACCTTGGTTTCATACTGAGGGAAACTTGCCGCTGTAGGCATCACACCTTCCTCTTGGGGTTCCCAACGGACGCGTGTTGAACGCGTATCAAGCAGCTTTTTCTGGCGCCGTTGCCGGGGAGATCAAGACACGCTGCAAGGGGAGTCTCCACTTCTCAATCTCTTTACTTTTTTTTTTGTCTTGCTTAGTTTTATTTACTACTTTGTTTGCTGCACTAAATCAAAATACAAAAAAATTAGTTGCTAGTTTTACTTTATTTGCTATCTTGTTCGCTATATCAAAAACACAAAAAAATTAGTTACTTGCATTTACTTTACTTGATTCATCATGTTTCCTTTTAATTTTACCACAAAAGACATACCGGTAGGACGTGTGTCTATAGTTGGGAGAAATAATATAGAAGAATTCTTCAATCATGTTAGTACCATTGAAAATTTTGAAGATAGACACTTGGTAGACCTTGCGCCTACTTATGAAATTGCTGCTGCGCATTTAGTTCGCCTGTTGGAAACTAAATTTGTTAATCTTAATCCTATAATCCAACACATGTTTCTCACACTTGGTGATATGGAAGAAGGGGAAAAGAAAGATTTTGTTTTAGAAACCCTTCTTAGAGAATTTGGTGGTCTAGCAAGAGAAGCTAGAAAGGTCTTTGCTAAATTTAATATGCTTGGTTCGCATACTAATTTTGTTAGTCTCCTTGAAAAGATGGACATGGATAGAATAAGATACACTAATAATATTGATGATGGTGGGGAGATCAAAGCACCAATACCATGTAAACTCTTAGCTATGAATGATGCACTAGAAAATAACTATGCTTGGCTTGTTCCTGAAAATTTGTTTGATGAGAGTAGCACGCCTAAGACTAATGAAAAGGGAGATGCTAAAACTTATGTATCTAATATACTATGCCTGGTTGAGAAAAATCCACACCCCACTGTAGAAGTACCACCCTTTGATAATACTTGATACACACTTTCTGCGCCTAGCTGAAAGGCGTTAAAGAAAAGCGCTTATGGGAGACAACCCATGTTTTTACCTACAGTACTTTGTTTTTATTTTGTGTCTTGGAAGTTGTTTACTACTGTAGCAACCTCTCCTTATCTTAGTTTTGTGTTTTGTTGTGCCAAGTAAAATCTTTGATAGAAAAGTAAGTACTAGATTTGGATTACTGCGCAGTTCCAGATTTCTTTGCTGTCACGAATCTGGGTCTACCTCCCTGTAGGTAGCTCAGAAAATTAAGCCAATTTACATGCATGATCCTCAGATATGTACGCAACTTTCATTCAATTTGGGCATTTTCATTTGAGCAAGTCTGGTGCCATTTTAAAATTCGTCAATACGAACTGTTCTGTTTTGACAGATTCTGCCTTTTATTTCGCATTGCCTCTTTTGCTATGTTGGATGAATTTCTTTGATCCATTAATGTCCAGTAGCTTTATGCAATGTCCAGAAGTGTTAAGAATGATTGTGTCACCTCTGAATATGTTAATTTTTATTGTGCACTAACCCTCTAATGAGTTGTTTCGAGTTTGGTGTGGAGGAAGTTTTCAAGGATCAAGAGAGGAGTATGATGCAACATGATCAAGGAGAGTGAAAGCTCTAAGCTTGGGGATGCCCCGGTGGTTCACCCCTGCATATTCTAAGAAGACTCAAGCGTCTAAGCTTGGGGATGCCCAAGGCATCCCCTTCTTCATCGACAACATTATCAGGTTCCTCCCCTGAAACTATATTTTTATTCCATCACATCTTATGTGCTTTGCTTGGAGCGTCGGTTTGTTTTTGTTTTTGTTTTGTTTGAATAAAATGGATCCTAGCATTCACTTTATGGGAGAGAGACATGCTCCGCTGTAGCATATGGACAAGTATGTCCTTGGTTTCTACTCATAGTATTCATGGCGAAGTTTCTCCTTCGTTAAATTGTTATATGGTTGGAATTGGAAAATGATACATGTAGTAATTGCTATAAATGTCTTGGGTAATGTGATACTTGGCAATTGTTGTGCTCATGATTAAGCTCTTGCATCATATGCTTTGCACCCATTAATGAAGAAATACATAGAGCATGCTATAATTTGGTTTGCATATTTGGTTTCTCTAAGGTCTAGATAATTTCTAGTATTGAGTTTGAACAACAAGGAAGACGGTGTAGAGTCTTATAATGTTTTCAATATGTCTTTTATGTGAGTTTTGCTGCACCGGTTCATCATTGTGTTTGTTTCAAATAAGCCTTGCTAGCCTAAACCTTGTATCGAGAGGGAATACTTCTCATGCATCCAAAATACTTGAGCCAACCACTATGCCATTTGTGTCCACCATACCTACCTACTACATGGTATTTTTCCGCCATTCCAAAGTAAATTGCTTGAGTGCTACCTTTAAACAATTCAAAATTTATTACCTCTGATTTGTGTCAATGTTTTATAGCTCATGAGGAAGTATGTGGTGTTTATCTTTCAATCTTGTTGGGCAACTTTCACCAATGGACTAGTGGCTTCATCCGCTTATCCAATAATTTTGCAAAAAGAGCTGGCAATGGGATTCCCAGTCCCAAATTAATTAATAAAAATAGACACTCCTCCATGGTATGTGATTGATTGAACGGCACCCGAAGGATTCGGTTAGCCATGGCTTGAGAAAGCAAAGGTGGGGAGGAGTGTCATCATAATAAAACTAAAATAAAAAGGCACTCCTTCATGGTATGAGATTGTTGGCAGGCACCCGAAGGATTCGGTTAGCCATGGTTTGTGAAAGAAAGGTTGGAAGGAGTGCCACACAAAAATAAAATAAAATGGGAGCCGCTCTTTGAAGGTTTGTCTGGCAAGGGGGTTAGAGTACCCGCTACCATTCGTTGACAACAACATACACCTCTCAAAACTTTATTTTTATGCTCTCTTTATGTTTTCAAAATAAAAGCTCTAGCACAAATATAGCAATCGATGCTTTTCCTCTATGGAGGACCATTCTTTTACTTTCATGTTGAGTCAGTTCACCTATTTCTTTCCACCTCAAGAAGCAAACACTTGTGTGAACTGTGCATTGATTCCTACATACTTGCTTATTGCACTTATTATATTACTCTATGTTGACAATATCCATGAGATATACATGTTATGAGTTGAAAGCAACCGCTGAAACTTAATCTTCTTTTGTGTTGCTTCAATGCCTTTACTTTGAATTATTGCTTTATGAGTTAACTCTTATGCAAGACTTATTGATGCTTGTCTTGAAGTGCTATTCATGAAAAGTCTTTGCTTTATGATTTACTTGTTTACTCATGTCATATACATTGTTTTGATCGCTGCATTCACTACATATGCTTTACAAATAGTATGATCAAGGTTATGATGGCATGTCACTCCAGAAATTATCTGTGTTATCGTTTTACCTGCTCGGGACGAGCAGAACTAAGCTTGGGGATGCTGATACGTCTCCGACGTATCAATAATTTCTTATGTTCCATGCCACATTATTGATGTTATCTACATGTTTTATGCACACTTTATGTCATATTCGTGCATTTTCTGGAATTAACCTATTAACAAGATGCCGAAGTGCCAGTTGCTGTTTTCTGCTGTTTTTGGTTTCAGAAATCCTAGTAACGAAATATTCTCGGAATTGGACGAAATCAACGCCCAGGGGCCTATTTTGCCACGAAGCTTCCAGAAGTCCGAAGAGGAGACGAAGAGGGGCCACGAGGGGGCCACACCCTAGGGCGGCGCGGCCCCCCTTGGCCGCGCGGCCCTGTGGTGTGGGGCCCCCGTGCCGCCTCTTGACCTGCCCTTCCGCCTACAAATAGCCTCCGTCGCGAAACCCCCAGTACCGAGAGCCACGATACGGAAAACCTTCCAGAGACGCCGCCGCCGCCGATCCCATCTCGGGGGATCCAGGAGATCGCCTCCGGCACCCTGCCGGAGAGGGGATTCATCTCCCGGAGGACTCTACGCCGCCATGGTCGCCTCCGGTGTGATGTGTGAGTAGTCTACCCCTGGACTATGGGTCCATAGCAGTAGCTAGATGGTTGTCTTCTCCCCATTGTGCTATCATTGTCGGATCTTGTGAGCTGCCTAACATGATCAAGATCATCTATCTGTAATTCTATATGTTGCGTTTGTTGGGATCCGATGAATAGAGAATACTTGTTATGTTGATTATCAAAGTTATATCTATGTGTTGTTTATGATCTTGCATGCTCTCCGTTACTAGTAGATGCTCTGGCCAAGTAGATGCTTGTAACTCCAAGAGGGAGTATTTATGCTCGATAGTGGGTTCATGCCTGCATTGACACCTGGGACAGTGACAGAAAGTTCTAAGGTTGTGTTGTGCTGTTGCCACTAGGGATAAAACATTGATGCTATGTCTAAGGATGTAGTTGTTGATTACATTACGCACCATACTTAATGCAATTGTCTGTTGCTTTGCAACTTAATACGGAGGGTTCGGATGATAACCTGAAGGTGGACTTTTTAGGCATAGATGCAGTTGGATGGCGGTCTATGTACTTTGTCGTAATGCCCAATTAAATCTCACTATACTCATCATGATATGTATGTGCATGGTCATGCCCTCTTTATTTGTCAATTTCCCAACTGTAATTTGTTCACCCAACATGCTGTTTATCTTATGGGAGAGACACCTCTAGTGAACTGTGGACCCCGGTCCAATTCTCTTTACTGAAATACAATCTACTGCAATACTTGTTCTACTGTTTTCTGCAAACAATCATCTTCCACACAATACGGTTAATCCTTTGTTACAGCAAGCCGGTGAGATTGACAACCTCACTGTTTCGTTGGGGCAAAGTACTTTGGTTGTGTTGTGCAGGTTCCACGTTGGCGCCGGAATCCCTGGTGTTGCGCCGCACTACATCCCGCCGCCATCAACCTTCAACGTGCTTCTTGGCTCCTACTGGTTCGATAACCTTGGTTTCATACTGAGGGAAACTTGCCGCTGTACGCATCACACCTTCCTCTTGGGGTTCCCAACGGACGCGTGTTGAACGCGTATCAGACGACGAGGCTGAGATCGCCGAGGTGGATCGTATCCGTGCTGACGCCCTTCACGCCCTCAACGCGTTTCTTCAGTAGAGCCTTTCTGTGTAAACTGTCAAATGTTTTGCTGAACTTGTACCTCTGAAGTCGATGACTATGCATCGGCTTTTTTATTCTGAAGTCAATGTCTTTGCATCGGCTGTACTTGTATGCTGTTGTCTTCGTGCATCTCCTCAAGTTTTCCCTGTGACTTGTCAGTAAATTTTTTTTACTGGCCGATTTTTCTATCGGCCCCTCACATTTCACTGCCCATGTATCACACCTGTTCCACTGATTATGTGCCCCCCGAGCCGAATCTGTCAGGTTACTGCAGATATCGGCTCTGCGGTTATCCAAAGAACTATACCTTAACATCGGCTCTGCAAACATGGCCAATGCCGATTTCCTCGAGCTCACAAGCCGATGTAAACCCATACCCCAGCTTTCCGTCGCCTGTTAGATCGACGCTGAACACATGCAAAACGTATGGCAAGGATAATATGGGCCGATTGCTGGAATCGGCCCCCATCTTGATTGCATTGCTCAAAAGAGGTTTACATCTTGTTCATGCTTCACTATGACTATGTGACATGCTTGAGACAAGATCATTACTTTTCATTTTTTGGGGCCGATCACAAGGATCGGCCTTCCCATGTACGTTCATAGACTTTGTTCTTGTTACACGGTCAAGCCAGTGGATAAGACCAGCCTCACCCCGTTTTTTGACACGTCGATGTACTCGCAGTCGTCCAAAGTGATGCCTGAGAGTGGCTCTTGGCCTTCCGTCTCCCAAACGTTCATGCCAGCCGTTGAAATCTCGGCTGTATCGTCTGCATGGACGACTTCTACTTCATCTCCATCCCACTGTATTAAGCATTGGTGCATCGTAGATGGAATGCAACAGTTGGCGTGGATCCAATCTCTCCCTAGCAGGACAGCGTAAGTGCTCTTGCTGTCGACAATGAAGAACGTCGTAGGGATGGTTTTCCTCCCTACGGTCAGATCCACGTTCAGAACACCTTGTGCGTCAGATGCTTGGCCGTTGAAATCGCTCAGTGTCACGTTGGTCTTGATCAGATCCGAGCTAGAGCGTCCCAACCGACGTAACATGGAGTATGGCATGATGTTGACTGCCGCTCCGGTGTCCACCAGCATCCTATTGACAGGCTGCCCATTGATATAACCTCGTAAGTACAGGGCCTTCAGGTGTCTGTAACTTCTTTCACGTGGCTTATCAAAGATAACCGGCCGTGGGCCGCAGTCAAGTTGTGCCACAGGTGCTTCGTCTAATCCTGGAGCACAAAACTCCGCTGGAAGGATGAACACCATGTTTGTACTAGCCGATGTCTCATCATCGGCTTTCCTTTGCTTGGGGCG